>NW_017728906.1:86617339-86622925 GCF_001723895.1 Crocodylus porosus | reverse complement strand
GGGGGGGGGGGGGGACACGACAGCCTTTTTGACAGGCATTCCACAAAGTTAGCCCTGCACCCTCCTGATCCCCTTTCTCTGCCCAAGCAGCTGCTACCTACTCTGTGCTCCCTGTCCAATCTCCCGCTCTGCTTTCTGCTTCTTGCCCCATGCTCTACGCGTGACCTCTTCCTTTGCCTTCTGCTTCCTGCCCTATCTGCTGTTGTGCTGCCTAACCTCTCTCTGATCTGCCACATGCCACACACACTTGTGCCACAGGTTGGCCATCCCTGGTTTAAGAGAACCAGACTACTAACATTCACATAAAGAAACATTACATTTTATATCTATACTTCTTTTTACCTGCAGATTATAAAGTGAAATGAGAGACAGAAATGGAATTGACGAATATGTCACTTCCCACTTACTAACTGCTATAGGGTATGGATACTTTTCATTAACCTTCACAAATGTTACTCTGATAAATGGGCAACAGCATAACCTAATTTGGGGGCCTGCAACAGCCTTCTTCTACAGTGGCACTGCCTATCTTATGACGGCACCTAGCAGCTACTAGATACACTGTCACTGAAAATGCTGTCGGAGAAAACACAACATTATATAGTCTGAGATCTATCTTTAGATCATAGCCAATGATAAAACAGCCTACAGGAAAGACAAGCCACCTAACACACTCAACATTTGCTCCTGCATGGTAAGCATTATATAGTATACACCATAGAGATACAGAAGGGCTTCAGCTGATGCTTATCTTATCTTCTGAAGCACATCATGTTCTGAAACTACCTGTTGTGCATGTAAGAGCATGTGAGAAACAGATCTAAACATCAGAACGTGGTTGAATCCCTTTAAATATTTTTGTGAAATATTTTTCAATCATTAAATATTACAGAAATCAAGTTTAAGAGAAATATTAAAGCTAATTCCATGAGAGATTTCCTGTACTTTCCTGACAGGCAAAAATGGAAAGTTCAAGACTTAATACACAGATTTCATTTATTACGTGGAACTGTATTTTATCAGGGTTCATCCACAGCATATGTGATGCTTTGAACAGGAAGTGGAGCAACAGCAGAACACCCCTCCGTTCACAGTTGTACCTGGGTTGGTTGCAGCTAAACGGAAGTTGACAAAGTTCATAAATGCCGAAGGATCTCTTTAGCTGATTTCCTCTCTACAGAGCAGTCTCACAAACCAAACCTAACAACTGTATAGGAGAGGAGCAACAACCAAAACCTCATCACACACACCTACAACACAACCTCAGTCCTCTAATAACAGTGCATTTAATGCAGTATTATTCCAAAGAAGTATGTGAAAACTAATATTTATATACAAGATCTTATGTATGCAATAATTTGTCTAATATTGCTCAAGGTACCAACTACTGTCATGCACCTATCAATAATCTTCTTTTAGTCTTTGTAACACATGACAGTTATAAAAAGAAAAATAGAAATCACTTCAGCTGAGACAGAAGTTTACAAGTCTTGGTTTAGAAGCCTAACTGAATTTCTTCAGGTACTTTTAAAGCTCACTCTGCTAAAACTTACATATTCAAGCCTAAAGGTGATTGAATGGCAATGAAATAAAGTGTGGGGACTTCATTTAAAATCAGAGCCAACCCCCACACCCACCCATCCCACCCAAACAACAATTCATCATTGAAATTTGGGAGAAGGGGAGTTGCACATATCTACCACCTAGCTGACAGCTCCCCATTAGGATCAGCAGAAGCTGCTATGCTGATTCTCAGGGACTTAACTCTCCTTAGGTAGACTAGCAGCATTTCTCAACCTATAGGTTACAAGAATATATGAAAGGGTTGAGAACAAACTTTAAAAATAGATTCGCCTTTAAAAGGAGAAAAATGTGGGAAACCATGGGGTTTTCCTTGCAGGCTGGCAGAGTTCTAGCCTGCAAGGTGCTGCTTGGGGCCCCCCACGCCACATATACACCCCATGCCCCACATATCCACCACCTAGCCCCATACATGGGGCAGGGGGGAGGAGGGGTGCCAGCAGGGCCAGGGTGCTGTTTTCTACTTAACTGTTTACTGGCTCAGGGACTAGTCAATATTTACAAATAGGTCCTGGTACAAAAAAGTTAAGAACCACTAAACTAAAGGAAGTCCAGATACCTGACGCAAGGCTACAGATACCATAAGGTGGCAAGCAGGAAAGTGCTGTGCCCAAGATCCTTCTGTGAATCTATACCAAAATCCTTTCAAGAATTAGGTAGCAGTGAACTGTTTGGGGAAGGAGACTTGGATACGGCACAGTGTGGTTATAAAGAAATCACTTGAATTGCATGCAATGCCACTTCCATGGTTACAGTGTTGACAAGCTCAGTCAGTTATAACCACATCTGTACTTGTCTACATCAAGAGGCAATACCCCAATTGTGCAGATATCATCTACTATAGCCCTGGTAGCTATCGGCACCCATCACCACATTGTGTATTTCTGCTCTAAAAACAAAAAAGTAAGTTTGTAGGACTATTGACAACTAAACTTCACACTGATGAACAGACATAAAAGTCACTTTCTCTGGCAAGAGTCTGAAAAAACAAGGCTCTACAGCAGGGGTAGGCAACCCCCGGCACATGGGCCAGAGCATGGTAGATGAAGGTATTTTGCTTGGCAGGCACACCTCGAGGCAGGCAGCAGGAAAAAGGCCAGGGCTGCACTGCCACAATAAGGATCGGGCCCCTCATGGCTCCCCCACCTTCTGCTCCTGGCACGCCAACATCTTACAAGCAGTGTTTGCAGGTGTTTTTGGCACTCTGTCCAAAAACATTGCCAACCCCTGCTCTACAGTTTCAGGTTACCATTAAGAAGGTGTGGGAAAACCCACAGGGCCTCCAAAAGGCTGATACACTAGCCTGGGTGGGACTGACATTACCTGCTATGAGAAGAAAAAAAAAGAGAGCCTGCCCAAGTGATTTCTGTAACTCTGAATCTATTCTGAGAATTGTGACCCAGATCTCTGGTCCATCAGCAGGTAACCTGCACAACAGAGATAAGCTGGAAAGGGGTTAAGTGGGTACTGGGCACTGACCAGGAGTTATTCAACATGAGTAGAGCCAAGAGACTTCTCCTCCTTGGGATGAGTCTGAAACAATGATGTCACAAAATTTTGATAGCAAAGTTGTGTCAAAAAGAGCTTGGAGGAAATAGATGCAAGCAACACCAGTGTGCCAGCATGATCACCTAATGTGGACATACCTTAAATAGCAATGCCAGCATAAGCACATCCATGCTCGGGGTACAAGTTCATATATACCAGCAAAGAGCTTCTAAAACAGGTCTGCCCTCAGAGGCAAGCATGGAATGGGGAGAGTGGCCAACATGCGACAAACCAGTAACCATTTACTAGTAGTTTGGGCACATAACAAGCATTTTACCCCAGACACTGGGAACCAGCTCTCAGAAAGAGCCAAGGAGATAGAGGGGCAGAAAAATTAATGGGAGGAGACAGTGTGTCTGTTGTTAAACACTTGTCTAATTTGAAAAAGGCGGATCCACATGCAACTAAGATATGCAAATAAAGACAAGGGTGGACCCACATAGGCCTTGAAACGATGAGTGTTGATAAGCTATAGGGTTAGTTGAAACGATGAGTGTTGATAAGCTATAGGGTTAGTATGAAGAAAGCAATCCAGGCAGCCTGAATTGCACCTTTTATCACAATTAGGACTTTTCTAATAGGGCTTAGACACATTTACACTGATATTAGAAGGAGGGGATACACAACACAGAGACCTATATCAGTCCAATTTAATTCTACATTAGATTCAAGTATGCTGATGGGGAGGGATTGGAAATCACAGCTACTGGGTACTAATTTTGCTGTAGGCGAACTGGTTATTACCTATTCCCCTTGCAGTTCAGTGGCAGGGTAATATAATACTGCCTACTGGAAAATGCTGCTTCAGCAGAAGTGAGACTTTCCATATCAAGTTTTTACATTATTGGGAGAGCTGTCAAACTGGGATGATTCACATACTACAATCCTAGAATAACTAGGTGCTCAGGGCACGTGGATGGATCAGGTCTCCTTTAAAAATAACATAACACCTCGCAAAAGGTCTGTTTCTTCTCCATGTAAGGCAGGGAACTTTTTGAAATCTCGAAAGATTTCACAGGGCAGGTAAATTATTTAGCAGCCTGCTCAAAAGCACTCAACTCTGTTAAATGCTGAATTCAAACATGGAACTAGCAGTATTATTACTGTTCACTTGCAAGCAAGTGCTCCACCACAACCAGCTAGAACAATGGTTTTCAACATGTGGTACATGGACCCCTGGGGATCTACAGACTGCATAAAGCAGGCTCGTCCAACATGCGGGCCATGGGCCACCATGTGGCCTGCCAAGGCATTTTCTGTGGTCCATGGTGCTGTGACAGGAAACAGAAGTAAACACGGTTTACTTTCGTTCCCGCCCCTTGTCCCTCCCCCAGCCCCACAGCAGTTTCCTAGTGGCTGCTGAGGGGCTGGGGGAGGGACAAGGTTCCCACATGCACTGTGTCAGCTTGATGTTGCCAATGCCAAGGACTCACCACTGCCTGCCCGCAGGCGAGAGGCAGCCTGGCTTGGCCGCCCAGCCCTGGTGGAGGCGGAGCGGTGAGGGCAGGTGCCTCCTCCCACCAGGCTGTCAGCCCCAGCCCCAACCCCGGCCAGCCTGGCACAGCACAGCACAGCGATACAGACCTGCAGAGGCACCGCAGCAGCCAGGCTCACCCTCGTATCTGCCTCTGCCTCCTCCTGCCCGGCTGGGGCGCCACAGGCAGGGCCGGGCCGGGAAGACGACGCCTCCCCCAGGGCTTATGACCCTTTCATATATTCTTGAGACCTTCACTGGTGTCAAAGGTCACATGGCATCACTTCCTGATGCGATAACACTTCCTGTGAGGTCTTTGAACATGGCTTGCCAGCCCACTGGGTGATAAAAAGTTCATGATCCTGCCCCACATTCAGAAAGGTTGGACACCCCTGA
Organism: Crocodylus porosus; assembly: GCF_001723895.1. Classification (NCBI taxonomy): domain Eukaryota; kingdom Metazoa; phylum Chordata; order Crocodylia; family Crocodylidae; genus Crocodylus; species Crocodylus porosus. The sequence goes on along the minus strand of NW_017728906.1, from coordinate 86,617,926 downwards.
CATAACACAAGGATAGGCGAAGTCTGGCCCCAGGCTGAATTGGGTCCACAGCAGACTCCGTTTCCCAGCAGCTTCTGGCTGCTGCCACAGGACCCATCCCCACTGCTTGGGCACCCTAACCTGTCTGCCCCACACCGACTTAGCAACAGGTTCACATCTCTTGCAGCCCCAGCAGAGCCCACGCAGTTGCCAGCTCCCACAGGCAACCCAGGCTCGACCGCAGCTACTGCCCCCGCTCTCCCCAGGACAAAGCGTAAGGTGTTTGTTGTGGGAGACTCCATCCTGCGGGGCACTGAGGGGGCAATCTGCCACCCCGACACCTTAGTCAGGGAAGTCTGCTGCTTCCCAGGGGCCCGCATCCCAGACATTGCAGAGAGGATCCCGCAGCTCCTCCAGCCCACAGACCACTACCCCATGCTCCTTATTCATGTGGGCACCAATGACATGGCTCGGAGCACCCCCAGCCAGGTCATGAGGCACTACAGGGAGTTGGGAGTGGGGCTTGGGGGTCTGGGAGCTCAGGTGGCGTTTTCGTCCATCCTCCCAGTCTCGGGCTATGGGCTGAGGAGGGAGAGGAGGATCCACGC
>NW_017728906.1:86613281-86617328 GCF_001723895.1 Crocodylus porosus | reverse complement strand
CTGCCCTTTGGGCAGGGGGCTGGACTCGATGATCTCCCGAGGTCCCTTCCAGCCCTAATGTCTATGAAATCTATGACAGCTGGGGGGGCGGAACCCACAAGAGCAGCGTTCATGGCCAAGCGGCTGGGATGGGGCCTCATACAGGAGCAAAATGGGCAGGCAGGGCTTGGGAGCTGCCAAGATCTTGGGGGGAGAGGCAGGGGACCAGGGCAAAACCGCAACCGGCTGCCCACGTGCCCCTGTGACGAGTGTGGATTCTATGGGCAAAAGCCTTCAGGCAGTACATAGTGGCTCTGCCCCAGCTCCGGTCCTGCGCTGTCACTGCCACAAGGCCCCAGCTGGTCTCCGGGGGCTGCTGGGAAGTGGAGCCTAGCCAGCAGCTGGATTCATCATTTTGCCCACCCCGATCGAAGGCAGCGTTTCTCAACCCATGGGTCTCAACAATATATGAACAGGTTGTGAAGAAAACTTAAAAAATGGATCAATAAACTTTTCTACCTAAACTATTTACTGGGCTGGGACTGGACATCAATGTTTACAAATGGGTCCTGGTACAAAAAAAAAGGCCGAGAACCATTGGTCTAATGGGTCCATGAATCAATCAAAAGTATATGAATACCCACACTTACAATTTAAAGGGGTCCATACCTCCATTCAAATTTTTTTTAGGGGTCCACAAATAAAAAAGGTTGAACACAAACTTTTTCAATAGGCGAAACAAAAGGATTAATAAAGAAAAAAAGCTCCCAGTTTTGGATATCCTAGATCAATGCACATGAAATACTAAAAAACTAATACAGCACAAGGCTATATTAAACTACTACGACGAATTATTGCTGTTTTCCCCTCAACTTCCTTGAGTATTCAGTGCTTTACAGTTCAACCAAACAGTGACAAGGAAGGATGACAAAAATATGTGTAGCTGCTCAATGGAGATGGTCTTTGTCCAAGGCAAAAACAAGTTTATGTAAACTAGACAAAGACAGACAAGTTTATATATACACTAGGCAAAAAAAAAAAAAAAAATCTAATGACTGTAGCTCAACATCAACCAAGTGAAAAACTTCACTCTTTGCTCAGTTTATGGTGTAGGTTCTCAAGGACATTCAGCCCAGAAAAAAAAAACTACACTTTTCACCCTGCCCCCCAAAGAAAAAAAGAATCAAACAAACCAACCAGCAGGAACTGTACAACAATCCACACAAATAAAATATAGTTAAGTATGTTACAAAAATCTAGATTACAACACCCTCCTCACTACATGCAAGTTGCATTCATTGAGAATAAAAAAAGACTTCAGCTTCTTAAAGAAAATGAGGCTGCAAAGGTGGTGGTACGGGGGGAAAAAAATCACTTCCCTGCCATACATGCCTCACTCAAAAACAATTAGGCTACCAGTAAAACTAGAGTAAGATACTGCAGGAGGCAAGGATAACAGATGTTTTTTCTTAAATTATATGGAACTAGCAATAAAAAGCTAGCCAAACTCTTCTGATGCAATACATTACAGGATCAAAGCTGTTATGACATCAAGCCTCCTAGCATTAGAAATGTAGTTTCATCAGTGATGATCACTAATTCTGCTGGGACTGTTTTATACATCTCCAATTATAAGACTGTGTGATTATAACCAAGTAATCACTCCCAGATTGCTAGAAAATAGGAACAATGTATCATACATTATTCTAATTGGAAGTGATTTCTTTGAATACGCTTTTCTAGAAAGCGCAATACACCGTACATGAGAATGGATTAAACTACAATGTCATGAGAGAAAGAAATGTCAATGTGCTTCAAACTTAAACTTTCAAGTAATTAAAAGCAAAAAAAAAAAAAAAATGCAAGATTACTACAGGTTTATCAAATATTTAATACAAAACTTTAAGCAAGCCAGTCGCAACGAATCTTGAGAGAGACTTTCTTCTTCCAAACAAATGGCTGAATCTGTTCCCAGGATGCCTTTCATTGCACAGCATTTTTTATTTAAACAGAACCAAACTGTGGTTGTACATTGTGGCTAATCAGCTGCCTTCTTTGCTTCAGACTATAGGCAGGAGGGTATATTAAACTTCTCCTTTGCCTGTTCAGAACCAGCTACCACTGCAAGAAAGAGATACAGATACCTTTTAACAGGGTGCCCCTTAGCCCCTTTGGTGTCGAAAACAAACACCCAAGCCTGGCATATTTACACCCACTGCCCTCCAGCTATACATTAAGAACCACACTCTTTAAACAATCCCCAATTTCAGGAGTCTGAGGCAGAACACAATAGCTTCAGCAAAACCAGACAACAGAATCCATGTCTGAGGGCAAACAGTGACTCAGTTGGATGTGTGTGAATAATCCAATCACTCAAAAAAAGGGTCAAGTTAAAATTGTGCTGCAATTTAAATCCATCCCAGGAATTTAACCCAAGTTCTGGCTATAACTATTTCATTTACTAATGCAGGAGACATTATCCCTCCCCTCCCCAAATCAATGGATAGAAGTAAGCAACTAACAGCTCCTTAAGAACCTATTTTATTATTGAGTTTGCCATACAGAAGCAATTAGCAATGATTAGAACCTTTTGTCTACTTAACATGTTAAACAGGTTACCATCAAATCCCTACAGAAACAAATCTGCTTGTGTACCTGGCTTTTCAGCTAAATCCTTTTTTGGGGGAAAGAGGCGGGAGGGAGGGAGGGAGAGGGGGTACAGTCCTTTTGGAAACACTGTCCTAGAGAATATGATCAAAGGAACCTAAAATCAAGACAAAATTCTTTTCAGATAATATTTAGTATTTATGCACATGCACGGGTACAAGGGCACACACACACACACACACACACACACACACACACACACACACACACACGATACTAGTTAGACTCCATGTGGCTGCTCAACAAATGAATCCCTCTCCAGATGGTACTCTCACAGAACCGCCTTTAAGTACCTACTAATACCTTTAAAAAAAACAAAAACACAAAAAAAGTCTTGTCTCAATCTTCCCCACAATTGTCATCTCCTTCCACCAAGAGGGAGAAGGAAGCCTTATGCTCAAACAGTACAAGCTTTACAAGTTCTGGATACTGTATTTTGTTTAGTATATTACTGCATTTTATTGCTATAGAAGGGGCTAGCTTTGATAGGGTCAGTACTAGACTTAGTGGAATGAAGAAAAAGCAGTAAGTAACTGGCATGTATGTTGCTGGAAATAATAAATAAAGATGGTCACCAGTTCCTGCACTGTACCTCTCTAGTACTTGTTTCACAGAGGCTGTGCACCCCACTCCTCCCCTGGGGCCACTAAAACAAATTCTGAATAGATGACTAATACCGCTTCACTTGGGCAAAGAAGCTGGTACGCTGTGAATATGATTGCCTACCACTTCCTGAAGCTTAGCATTCTCAAGTGAAGACACAGCAGATAAGAGAGAGCAAGGTATGAATCAAAGCAGGAGGGCAAGTAACTCTAAGATGAGTTTTAAAATTCTGTACAAGGAGTGCAAGACCCTTGCAGTTGCATGTAGAAAGTGCAGTCAGCAAGGAAAGCAGTGACTAAGCTGCAGGTTTCAAAGGACACTCAGTCATCGTTCACCAAATATACTTATCATCATGATGAATTCAGTGAACTATTACACATACTCATTTAGGCCCTGGTCCTTCAGGCGTATCCACACAGTCACAAGAGGCCACCCACACAAGTCAGCTTGTAGGACTGGGGCATAAAAGTTGGAACCGTCACTCCTATATCCTGTGTTAGCTGCATTTCTGAAAGTACAGCCGCCAGTATGAGCCACCCTAGATCTTCTTCCACCCCCTCAGTGTCTTTGCAAGCTGCAATTTTTATCAAAAGTTTCACCCTGTTAGAATTACTAGCAGTATATTAAACTACTGCTCATTTGCATATGCATAAAGAACAGGAATATGGAAGTAATAAACTGACCTACAACAGGACTGTTCCCAAAGTTTTCTTCACTGGTCACTGATATGAATGTGGGTCACATGAATGAAGTGCAAAAGTAAAAGTGATTAACAACAGCCAGATTTGGGGGGGGGGG
>NW_017728906.1:86607119-86613181 GCF_001723895.1 Crocodylus porosus | reverse complement strand
GGGGGGGGGGGGTCCTGATGGTAGGAGTAGCAGAGTCCAAAAGTATTTGGGGACATCCATTAAATTGTCACTATTAAAAAAAATAATCAGCCTCTCCAGTTTACTGCTGATTTGTTTAACTGAATGTTTCCTCCTCTCACTGTCCCATCCAAACTCAAAACAAATATCAGCTAAGGTACAATTTCTCCAATCCAAGTACCAAGCATTTCTCTCTCCCAGAGTAGTTACAGATTTCAGCTGCTTAAAAGAGACTCTAAACAAACAACTGCACTAGAATCAACAGCAAAGTGCCTCCAGCTTTTTCTTAAACCCACACCTAAAACAGTCATGACAGAGTGCATTTTCACAAGATTAGAAAGTGAATGTTTTGCTAACATTTATTCTTAGTATTTGTAACAAAGCTCCTCTCTAGAAATGCATTTTTTAAAATCAAGCAGGGGTTTGTGAAGCAGGCCCCTGTGAAACATTACTCTGATTTGCAGTGGCAGATCTTAAGGTTTGAAGGGGCAGTTTACTTTTGTAAACAGGACCTTTCTGTTATCTGTAGACTTGCAAAAAACCTTTTCTGAAAGCCAAGATAAATGTTCCAAACATTTATCCACAAATTAAGACTTTCCCTTCCACCCACTCAGTCTGTGCCAACACTGGCATCAAATAGCCTTGGATGATGCGGTAACCAAGTCAACTTGTTAATTTAGTAGAAGGCTGTACTTTTGCAACAGTTGCTAACTGCCCAAAAATGAATTAAGTACCCCTCCTCCCACAGCTAGGCCAAAAATAAAACAACTTAAGCCACAAAGTCAATGGAAGTTGCATCCAGTTCCAGAGATAAGACTGAACCAGAAGGTGGGAAGTCTCTCCTAAAGTCACACACCACTTTTCCACAAGAAAAATATAGTGGGAATATGTATTCTATATATTTCTCTTTCTACAGAGTTCATGTGTCCTACAATAGTTAAAAACAACAACAACAAAAACCACCTGAAACAGATCAGCTAGGTCCTTCCCCACTTGAGAAACAAACAGATCATAACAGATATTCTCCTGCATTTCTAACTTTGTATTTTACTGGACACTGGCTGGGGGCTTTTGAGGAAGGTGATTAAAACTAAGCACTAGCAGAAGTATGAGCAAATCTAAACATCCCATGACAGAGCCATGAGAACAGAGACAAACAGAAGCTAATGAGAAAAGATTTTTATTACTGCATGTTGATAGCTCTGAATCTGCACATCAACACATTCAACTCCTTAAACATGACCTAAATGTGCCAGCTACAGAGGGCTTGTCTAAAACACTATTTAAATCGTCATCCTGTAGCAGAGGCCTGTGCATGACTTCATTTAACATGAGGAATCTGGTGCTCAGCAACAAGCACCTGATCTTGACACAGTGGAGATCTGAACCCAGTAGAGAAGGAGAATCTTAGGCAGCATGAGCCCTCCATCTTGTTGCAGCTCTCTTCTGCTTTTACACTCATTGAGATCCTGATCGACTGTGAAGGACTTGGGGTTGGACTGCAGTTTGTCTGGAACCTCCACCCTGCCAGGAATATGAGACTTCAAGATGACACCTCTGAAGATCCCTGGGACACGCACACCTCTCCAATACTACAGGGTCTCAGTCCACGAAGACGAGCGTTTAAATGCATAGCACAAGAACATCCTAACTTTGGGCCTTACTAAAGACCAGACTACACAAAGCATCTGAGGCTTTAACACCACCATGAAATCAGTTCAGCATATGTTAGAACACATTAACCATCATATGGTACCACAAATAGTAAGTTCTAATATAGATGAACTGTGGGAGATATTAGAAGAGTCCCACTTGCACCACAACCACAACCAACAAACCTTTCCTTTAGTAGATAAGGATAATGTGGCAGAAAGAAGGAGGACCAAGAAAAATAGCCAAACAATCGCCACTAACAGCCAGTAGTAGAAATCCCTTCCTACGTGTTCTGACCATGGGGCTCCATAGCTGTGAAAGGAAGCAAACAGTTGGCTCAAGTCCTGTCCAGACAACATGTATGACCCCCAAACACAGAAGAAATGCTGACAGCTACAGTAGTTACCCCTGTACCACTTCCAACCCCGGTGATGAAATCCCACAACAGCTTCAATAGATGGCAAGAAAATCCTTGCAAACACACAAGCATACAGAGGAGAAAAAAAATCCTGGGTTTTCCCCAAAAACACAAGTCACCATCTGTCCCCCAGCCACAGTGGGGAGAAGGGAGCAGGAGAATAGGCCATGGTGATAGTCCTCCTTTCCCCATGCAGACTCCAGCTTTTACCACCTACCCCTCAAAAAATAGATCCTGAAACAAGACCTAAGGAGCGTACAGCTGTCCAACTGGCAGCCTGCAAGAGGCTGAAATGAGCCCCGCAGACTCCAGCCAGGCTGCCACTCCTCTCCTCCTGCTGCCATTCTTGCCTCTGTCCCAAGGGTGGGGCAGCATGGCGCACTGCTCGCAAAGCTGACGGGTGAGTCTGGGCTTGTTCAGGGAGCTTGAATTGTGCCCATGAAGTGCAGCAGTGGAGACTAGAGTTAGAGAAAAAACAAAAACAGGAAGCCCCAAAATGCCATTTTCAACATGGAATTAAATTCAAAACAAATTGAACTATTAAAAACAATTTGATTAGTGTTTTGATTAAGATCAACTAAAACATTGGGTATCCATTTCTTTCAAGTACCGTTAACAATAATTCCGGTACCAAACATATTATGGTAACGGCTAAAGGTAGAAAAGACTATAGATTTATTTTGGTAAATATTTCACCTAACAAATGTTTTCAGTGGCTTGTCAGCCCCTAAAGATAACTTCTTTCCCTCTCCAGACCGTGCACTTTGCAGCCAACAATGTTATACATTCTTTCCCATAGAGCCTTGTTTACAATCTGACCTTGAGACACTATTCTTCTTATACAAGGGAGGATTCTGCATCAATAGCTATTCAGTTCTTGGCTCCCCAAGCAGCAGACCCCATATATGAACTTTACTGCGGTGAATTCTGTACATTACTTTTAATGCCAAACTTTGCTTGATATGGATGCTACAGATGACACACTAACTTGACTAGGGATTTATACCTGAAACAGAACGGAGTGTCCCCAGTGCCCTATCGTTAAACTGCCTAGCTTTAGTAAGAATTTTGTAATATGTCAACAAGGAGTCCTGCGAGAGACTGAAATGAACAACTCTTCAGCAACGATTTAATTTCACAATCTGAATGCTTTGAGTGGAGTCGCTGCTCTTGTTGTGTTCAGCTGTAGCAAATTAAATCCTTAACAGATTGAGCAGACTGTGTGTGAATGTGCAACCTGGATGTGTAAATGTCATTTGAAGCAAAAATAAATCCAAGAGTAAGAGTGTGATAACCAATCCTTCATATTATAATACTTGAACAGACATTTTATTTAAAAGGTCAATGTATTATTTTCTTTCCTAGAAACACTTCGTCCAGATTCTCACCTGGAGTTTATCAGCATAGTTCTGTTTGGAGTCAGTAATATTATTCTGATTAACATCAGACAAAAAAGACTTCTGGAACTTAAAGAGGAACTTACAGAGTCTGGAGGAAGATCAGACTCTTATTTTATATTATGCAAAGGACCATTTGTCGTATTTTATCTTTTTTTTGGCCACAGTATTTCACTACTAATTTTCCTATGAGGTAAGATTAACAATACCTTTTTCTGCTCGTGACTTTCTTCAGGTGGTCATTTCTCTTCTTTCTTCTGGATCCAGTCACCCTTGCTGTACTTTTTCAGGGCTTGCCTACCAGTGCAGGTTTTGCACCAATTTAACTCAGTTTCCAAACTGATGTAGTTAAACTGTTTTAGCCCTCTAGTGTAGACTTAGTTCTACCAGTATGAAATTATTTATATCTGTCAACTTGCTTACCTAAATTAGTTCCTATACCCCAGAGCTGTCCAACTTCTAAGTCCCCAGCAAGCCATGCAAGCTGTACCAAGCAAGGCATGGGCTACTGACCACCTCCCCTCCCCTCTTAGCGTCCTGGTGTACTGCACAACCTTGCAGGCACCCTTCCCACTGCACTGCTTGCTCCCCTCCTCCCGATTGCTGCACACCATACTTGCACATCTGCCTCCCCCTTTCACTGTTGCAGGTATTGTAGGCATTTTACATAATACCTAAAATACCTACTTACAAGTTCCCCCTTTGAAAAAGTCCAGTGGAAATACGCAGCATATGTAAAATAAACATTCCCTAGCATTTGAGGCACATCAATATTAACCACACAAACCAGAAAATTCAAGATTGAGAAGTATTTTCCAGTATCCATCAGCAAAGAGAAGGTACATCAAAACTAACATCCAGTTTACCGTCCTTGGAGCAAAGAGTACAAGGAACTTGGCTCTGTAATTGAGATTCCCAGTGATTTACCCACAGGCAGCATGCGTCTTCAGATTACAATGCTTTGTTTCCCAGAGACAAATACAAAAGCTGTCTCTGCATTGAGCTTGACAGGCAACACCTCCACAGCATAACAACTTTTACCAGGAAGAACTTTGGTCAATAACTAATATACTTTTTACTTATAAGAAGTAAACTAGGGTACACTTCCATTGCCTCAAAGGAACTCTAAGGTAAGGTAGCTTTACTCTGCTCCTGATTTACTGCCTAAGCCAATAGATTTTGAGACTCATAAACCAATGACATAAAACAAGCACCTCATTCGCAACAGCTTTGAACCTAAACATAAATAAAATTAGGTCAATTTAAAAAAAAAAAAAAAAACAACTGTATTCCCTGCCATATAAAATTCCCCATAAAGGTCAAGAAATGCTTTCTCCTGCTTTTGAACATCCAAGCTATTCAGGAGCTGAAATTTGTTTTATATTACTCATTATAATTTTCTTCTATGTTCCCAGTCCAGAATGTAACCCTTAGGATGCACAAATGCAGTTTAGGAAGGTGTACAGATTGCCCTCCACAGCCTCCAAAGAGCAATATGGTCACAGATATTTTTCCCCTGAGAGGAGGCTGATAAAAGTGGGTAGATACCTTTCCACCATTTATATTAAATAACCTTTAGAGGATTTGTTACCCAAAGCATTCCAAAGACCTGTAATAGATGGAAAAGGGAAGGGAAGCTGTACTGTAGCTAATAACAGACGGCCATCCTTTACCCCCCCCCCACAAGACTACACCAGAAACACATCAGAAAGGGACAATTTAAACAAGAATAATGGAAAGATGCCAACTCTTGTTCACTGAACATTAGAGAACACATGCCATAAAGAATTCTTCCAAACAGATATCTGAATGGCTGTGTAAATATCACACGTACACATGAAGAGACAGCTTTCAGAACACCACAACCGAAATAAAGCAAGGAATTCTACATTAGAATCCCCCCATAAGCTCTGAACATTCTCCTTTGTGTCTGCAGCTTGCGATACAGGATCATTCACTGAATCCTCCTTAACACCTAGGTACAGTTGAGTAAGTTAAGGATATAGCATCTTAAAAAAACTTACTTCCATTTTGGTATTATATGCAAGATTAGTTTGACTTACTGTGCTTTTAAAATACTAGCATCTCACACAAGAAAGTGATACTGGCATAAATTGCACAGGTATGTTCATCTTTAGAGGTACCAGTACTGCTGTTTCTCCCACATGGGGGAAAAGCATGTGGGCCAACATCCCCAAAGGGAATCCCCAAACTACTATCCTGGGCAGTGAAAGATGTCAGTTTGAATTCTGCCACCCCACAGGGTGAGAAGGGCCAAGAACCCTGGTCTCCCACTTATCTAATAAGTGTTCTCACAACTAGATTTGCATATGAAATGTGAGCATCATCACCTTCCACTCTTCTTTTTTTTTAAAAAGTTATAAAGGGACTGACTGACACACTTTGTGCTGAACTCTTTGCTGTTAAGTATGTGGTAAGAGTGCTCTCCGCATGACTGTTTATTAGCAGATGGGAGTTCAAGAAGAGTGGTTGCTTCTCAAGGAAGCAATCCTCAGTGCACAAGCTAAATCTATTCCAACACGGAGGAAAGGCAGCAAGAAGGCACAGCAGCCCCC
>NW_017728906.1:86595295-86607019 GCF_001723895.1 Crocodylus porosus | reverse complement strand
GGTTCAAGCACCTACATTGAACACCTTCAAGAGTAAATTGGATGCTTATCTTGCTGGGATCCTATGACCCCAGCTGACTTCCTGTCCTTTGGGCAGGGGGCTGGACTCGATCTCCCGAGGTCCCTTCCAGCCCTAATGTCTATGAAATCTATGACTGCCGATGGAGGCACCTCAGAGGTGCTCAGCTTAGGGATGCTCCATCTACATACCCCAGACAGCCTTAAGCAAGAGACAGCTCAGATCACTCTACTTAGCCAAGATGGCAGCAGCTCTGCACATGTGCCGTAGCAGACTTTTCAGCACCTAAATAACTGTACTGGTAAAAGGTTAAATTCTACCTAATTTTCTGTTTTGGGGTCCTAGGACCCTGGCAGACATTTCATTTATAGTACAAGTCAAATGTCAATTGCACAAGTTACAGCATACCACATGCTCAACAAATGTATGGTGTGATAAAATGGCAAGCCAGAAACAAAAATGTTCCACAGTTTACATTTTTGAGGCTGGTCTATATAGCACCTTAAATTGAACATGCCTGGGACACAGCAATCTCCTGCCTCATCCCCATCAAGCTTTTACCAGACTGGCCCCAGAACAACCCCCAAGTACAAGATACACAGCTGCTTCCTGCCCCAACATCTGGCAGGGAATATCCTCAGGTCCCATCCTGATGAACGTTAGATGATTGTTGACATGGTGTTGAGGAAAACCTGGGATGCAGGACAAATGGCCAATCCTTGCCCAATCTCCAAGACAGAGCTGGGGGCAGCCCCTAGTCCCAGTTCAACTTGTTTGGCTCCAGCAGTCACAGAATTGGATCTGAGGAACACTGTTCTCCCTCCCAAAAGTTACAAATTCTACCACGCCCATCTGATGCGACAGTTTTAGGATAAGGCATAAAATTACTTGGATCCCAACTGTGTTAAATATGATAATGTCTGCCAGGACCCATAGTTCCTTTTTTTGGATCTTGCCCTTAGATCTCCCCACCCCATCTCTACCTGCAAAAGGGTTTAGTCAGTCACTGTAGAAGAAAGAGTTGACAGAGTTGCATTTCAGCAGCCAGATTCAGTGCCGGCTTTTGATAGAACATATAAATAACTGTGTGGCACCATCACCTTTGAGAAGGAACATATAATAACTACAGTACATAGGAGGCCCATTTAGTCCAGTCACCCAGGAGTCTTCAAGCCATTCAAAGCAAGAAAAAGCTTACTAACATAGGTTCTCCCAATTTGGGGATTCTGTAAATGTCAAAGTTAAAATCTCATCTCTCATTTAAAGGGAGAAAGTGGCCATGTGATTAAAGGCCAGGTAAATCAGATCTAGATTCACCTCTGCCACCTTCATACACCTTCCACCCTGTGGTTATTGAACCTCCATGCCTCAGGTTTCTCATATTCTCATTCTCGGTTATAACACTATGAATAAACTGAACATGAAAGAGAAAAGACAGGAAGTCCTGTACAATTCCATATTTACAATGGACATTACAATTAAAATATTTCAACTCAGCTAATGGTGCTGGAAATACAGGCATAAGCAGCAGAGGAACACCTATAATGGTTGCTAGAGGGATGAGAAATGTATCACTTTAAAAAAAAGGTGTTAATTAGTAGAAAGGGCACTAAGATTTACAGCAGATTGGATTTTAAAAATAAAATATTCACAACCAGATTGAAATGTATTACACTGATGTTAGGCAAGAGGAAAGCATGAGGTAACACAGCTGAAAAGCCAGTTCTGTAGGGTAGCAGGCAAGTAAAAAAATGTATCTGTCAAGAGACAGACTTGACATCAGTAATTTGATTTTAACGCGTTTCTACTTGACCATAAGTTTAAGATGTTCTTCTACCTCGGCTTCTAGCTCTGTCCTGAAAACTAACAATACTAACCTATCAATACTGTAGAATTGTACATTAATGCTGTAGAAGCAGCACTGAATTGGAGAAAAATGTTCAAAAGGTTACTGTCATGAATTAGAGTGCAGTTGGAGAATATGCCTATTTCTAACAAATCGCTCATCTCAGATTCTCAAAAAGGTCTGCAAACAAAGCTATCTATAGCTATGTACCAAATCTTAATATAGATAATCTACCTAAGGAGTGATGAGATACTGCCTGGAAAAAAAAAAGGCAGATTCACTTCATTAATGGTTTCCAAATAGGTCAATTTTCATATGACACTTGGATCAGGAAACCTTGTTTCACTGACAGAGGATCCCATCCAAGTGCAGACTTTCATGAAGTTAGGAATGAAATCAAGCACCTTTTACATGGCATCTTCCAGCTTCTGCTCCTTAATGCCATAGTAAAGTCAGAAGACAGGGATAAGACACTAAACTATAGTACAATCCGGGGGAAAAAAAAGTAATCAAACACTGAACCAGTGAAAATAAATATCTAGGGTAAATGATAAGGCAGCCAATTAATAAGCCAACACATCTGTAATGCTTGCTATACAACTCATTTTTTTCACATTAACTCACTGCAAAACAACTAATGATATGCAGTACTATCAGTTTCTTGGAGAAGCACAAAGAAATGCAATTAAGGTCTCCACTCTGGAGATACATTACTGTTTCATTCAGACACTACTGCATCAATCCCCTGGAGGGATATTCTGGATTACTATAGCAGCATATGCTAGCGACTCTACTATTAAGGGTTTGTCAGCATTGCCATTATGGCCCCTACTTTCAGGGGTATGTCATTCAACCACAAGTACTGCCTTTTAAACAGAGTTTGGAGCCCTAAAAACGGTCTAAAAATTTGTCTAGACAGGAGTTATTGTACCGATGCAACTATTTCAGAGAGAGTATGTGATGTCATACTGATATTGTAAATTGGTACAACTTCCTCAAGTTAATGAACTGTACCAGAACAAAGGTGGTTAAATAAAGACTATACAATGATGGAAGTAAGCCATATCAAAAACTGCATTCCCACTGGGGTTTTGCCACCTTGACCACACTGTTACAAAGTTTAGTTAGCAGAGGTTTACCCTTCATAAGGCGTTGCTGATGTACTACAGCTATACCAATGGAGAAGGCACCTTGTGAAAGAACGCTTTGGCAGGTATAAGCTGCATTTTTACAAGCAAAGCTACAACACCTCCTCAAACATGAGGTATGCCAGCAAAACACAGTTTTAACTCTGCCTATTGAGATTTCTGCTAGCAAAGTTACACAGACTGGGCTGTACCAAGTACCTATCAACCAATGTGAAAAATTCCTGAGATACCATGCCCACAAAGCCAAGACCAGTATACCCTGACAGAGTAGCACAGACAGATCTGTATTTGACAGAATGCCAGCTTTCTAACAAATATATTATTAAAAAATTTAATTGAGAATCACAGTACTTTCTTTCCAATCCTGATGCGGTTTTCCATTTAAAGACTGGTTCCCCTTCTCCTCCATTCCAGTATGTCTTTTGCTCTTCCTTTCCCCAAATCATGTTCTGACCTCTCCTACTGTATTTTCTCCTTTCTTCCCCAACAAATCTCCTGATACTACACTGAGACCCACCTTCTCCTTTTGCTCATATTCACATTCTTCCAACCCCAAATTCTAGCCAAGACCTACCTCTACTCTAGTAAGAGACTGATATTAAAAATAAGGGTGGAGCTAGGGTTGTTTGTTGCCCCGGACAGCAGAGAATGTGAATTACATGTTAAGTTAATTTCCACCCCCTCCTACTCCTGCCTACAGTTGCTGTGATTGCTACCAGTGGGCTGCCCAGGGTGCATTAGCCTCTAACTTCACCTGAGGTGTCTGACTAATCCCCATTTACTGACTCCTCAGGCCTCAGCACTTTTAGGCTCTTGCAAGGTTGGTTGATCTCCACTTCTTAAGCAGTTCTCAGTCCCTGACATTAAGTTCTCCAACAGTGCACAGCCTCTGACAAAGCATGTCATCCCCTACAAAAGCTTAAGCCTTCTTTAACAAGTTTCTAATGTGCCACCCTGCCTTACCTTCTGCCTGATTTCAGGCTAATATAGCTACCTACCCCTGTCTAGCCACGATGCTGCTCACAGATTTACAAAGCAGTAGCAAATTGAAACAGGTGCCATACTAGTCGACTTTAACTGCCTCACAAGGCTTTGAATAGTACTTTGCTACTCTTCTACTACAAAACTAGAAGCAACAGCAAAGATTCTCTAAAGTAGGGGTGGTCAACCCATGGTGCACGCACCACAAACAGCTGACTTGCAACACAAGCAACCTGTGTCACAGGAGGCACACTTGGGAGGGGACAAGTAGCACAGTCACAGAGAGGGCAGGCAGCAGAAAGCGGAGCAGCAGCTCAGGCAGAGGAAGAGGACCAGAGCAGCACTTGGGGATAGTGCAGGACTAATTTATGGCACACCTGCCAAAAAGGTTGTCATCTACCACTTCAGAGCTCCCCGATTAAACAGCTATTAGAGTGAATCCCTGATTGAATCACCTATTAGATAAAAGCACCAAAAAGCCTCACTGAAGCGTCTGATCTATACAGACACTGTGGAGACAGGTTGAACTAACAAGCTGTTTCTTCCAGTAAAGCGTATTTGTTTTCTTTCTTTTTTTTTTTCCCCACCCATAACAGTCTGAACCCTTAGAAATTAACTTGTACAAAGAGGCACAAGCTTTCATAGGTAACAACCTACTTCATCGTTGCTTTATGGGATGTAGGGGCACCAAAACCTTAGAAATAGTACACTGGGCATTTGGCAACACTTGTACAAGCAGAGAAGTGGTGACCCTGCATAACAAGTCTTTCATGCAGCAACCAAGAGGAAGGCACTTTAAAAAAAAAAAATATCTAAATGAGATGGGAAAACCTCAAAAAAAAACGACCAAACTCCCACTGAGTAACAAGACCTAATTTTAATACCTTCAAATTAAATCAAAAAAGGTTCAAAAAAGATGGTCTCTTAAGACAGTAGTTTTAATCTTTTATCTACAGCTTTTTTAAAAAAAAATTACGGACAGAGCACTCTGAATTTAAGGGTCTGATTAAAAAAAAAAAAAAGCATCTTGCATAGTTATGAGTTGCTACCCTACCCACTTTTTTGAAGTCAGCTGATTTTTTTCCCTATCAACTCTAAGGGTGGGTAGAAGGTAAGGCAGGCTAGCACCGGTTTCCTTTTGTAGGCAACACCTACTTCATCAGACACCGATGAAGTAGATTGTCACTTATGAAAGCTCATGCCTCGGAAGCAAATAGTCTGTAAGATGCCACCTTGCCCTGCCTTCTGCCTGCCTCAGGCTATCATAGCTAATGGTACTAGTACGAGTACCACTGAACAGTATTAGTAGAATGGTACCACTCTATTAATGGTAGGCGAGTCCTAAAATAATGCTGTAGATACAGATCTTCTACAATTATGACTGCATCAACCTATTTGCCATAAGTTAACAATATCACATTAGGGGCCAATATCATTCAAAGCTGGAAGTGGAAGAAATGAGAAATAGTCCTGCAAGAGCTAGCTTTAGAGACAAAATATATAAAAACCTTAAGATGACATTTTAAGAAAAATGTGTGATCACTCCAAGAGGCTAGAAATGATGTTCAAACTAAAAGTTTCACCTTTAAGAAAAGGAGTACATACTAACTAGACCATAAGACAACTCAGCTATCTTTGCAGTTGAAGGTTTATACTAAAGCCAATACAAGCAGAAAGGCAGAAAGGGCTGATCACTTCTTTTAAAGTGAGATCCCCTCAGGGAAATTCCCTGGCATTATTCCACCAAATGGGAGGGATGGAGCTGCTGTCACCATAGCCACAGACAATCCCTTGTGCCTCCACATTTACTTCATGGCCTTAGAGACTTCCTGCTGGTCCCCGATAGCAGTCCCTGCAGTGAAGAAGACTCCACAAAAAGAAAAATATAGGCTAAGGCTGTCCTCATAACCTCTCAAAGGGAGGGGCTTGTGGGAAAGAAAAAAAGTGGTATGCCTGTCTACCTGTTCCTCACTTCTGCAATCAAAGCCACCCACTATTACTCAGACTTGCACAGAAAACTTCTCTGGTACCTTTTCATCTCTCCGTGAAGGTGATGGGAGAATAAGAAATCTGTATATACAGAAAGTCTTCGCCCTGGACAAGCTGGGGAGAAGAATCCTCCTTCCAAACAGCTACAACACAGGAAGCTGGGTATTGAGAAGAGGTCTCCCCACAACAGATCAGTTTATAGAGTAGAACAGAGTGGCTACTCAAAATGAAAAAGGATGTGGGAGAAAAAAAAGATACAGGTTCTATAGTCCTAGTCAAAGCCCAAAACTCCACTGAAGAGAAGTCTGCATACCGACTTCTAACAAGAGTTGGATCAAGCTCTTAATATTACATTTTTACGTACGTTACAATCTAGTACAGAAAGACCCTCACCAGGTGAAGGATTTGCCATAGAGGCAGTCACCATGCTAACTGTTCTAAGACGCATCCCATGCCCCAAGAGCTTGCAATTTGATTTAAGACACAATACCAAAAGTAGGTTTGACAAACAGACAGATGGAATGGGGGAGGGAAGAGGAGAGGAAACATGTGGTTACCCACAATTAGCAGGTTGCACTTTTTTAAATAAAAATAAATATCAGTAATCCCCACTGGCCACCTGCCTAGCTTTTGTATATTTAATTGAAAGGATTTGGGGGGCGGGGGGCTTTTCAGAAGTGGGCAATCCTTTTACAATGCAACTGAGTAAAATGAGAATACATGCAACTATAAAAACTTTTAAAAATACCACTTTTTCTTTTCTTTTTTTTCCTTGAATGAATTGGTAAGGGCAGAATAGTGCTTGTAATTTAAAAAAAAAAAAGAATCAGTACTGGACAATGAAATTCCCTCAGAAAATAAGAGGAAAAGAAGGAAAGCAGTTCATGCTTAAATAAGCTGATCCGGTCCAGTTCCTGAAACCAAGTGACTATACTATACTGAATACAGTTTGACATTATAGTGATAAAACTGGAATTGTATTCACATCTGAAAAAAATCATTTGAATCCACAATAATGAATGTTTATTAGAGAGACAGAAAAGAAAGTGCATCTATGCTATATAATCAGTCAACAATTAGTTAAAAATACCAAGCGCTACATCCCCTCCTTCAACAAAAAGAAGCTATCTTTTTAAATAAAAATCCATTGAGGGAGAGGGTATCCTTAGTGAGAGAAAAACAATTTATCCTAGTTTAATTTATTTTCAAATCAGCATTTAAACTACCACATCTTACATTATTTCCTTTTTTGAGCCAGAATTTAGACAATACACATCATTTACATGCAGTTTTGGAAGGCTGCGACATAAAACAACAAAAGAAGCCTTCACTATGAATTAACTATTACAAGATACTTAGAAAGCAAGACCAGCACGAATTAAGGGAACTTAGGACTGTCGCCCCTAACTCCAAGCTTTCTGGCACTTTTTTTTGTTATGCTTCAAATCTAGCATGGGAATTTTTTTTTCCCTAGTCAGTTCTGCCAACCTAGAAATGCGTGGTTGCCATATGTAAGAAGGACAGAAGTAACAGCACATGTACCACAGCTGTTTTTATAAAAGGTTAATATCTTTTTTATTTTTTCTAAGAGAAATAATTAAATGTTATTATAGTTTAATCTAAAGTTAGCTTGTAAATTACATACCAGCAGCCACTTTATTAACTTCAGATCTATTTCATGAAACTTCTAAAAGAGTGACCAAATCCCTATCATTTATATACTAAGTTTTGCACATAAAAAAAAAAAAGACAGTAATTTACTAAGACTTTCTCTCAAATTACAAGTAAACATTTTTTCTTTTTGGCTAAGTAAACTTTACCCTTCAAATGTGAAGTTTACTATTTTGGTCTGGAAAATAAACTAACTAAAGAAGTACAATACTGCTTGGGATGATTTGCAGTATTTGCAAATGATCCATAGAAAATTTTTAAGACAAGCTGACAGATAAATATTGCTGGAATTTGCATTTCAGTGCTCTGATAAAATGTGATAGACTTAAAGACTAGAAGACACTGTATGCAAAGAACTTACTCCAAAAGATAACCCCCAAAAACATGTACAATTACATCATAACTACATATGTCCTTAGGTTACATGTCATTCAGATAATCTCCCAAAAGCAAGTTGTATCAGAGTATATCACTGTATTTATTCACATACCATATGCACCTTTTTCTAGAAATAAGCCGTCAATAAAATATGGTAGTTGAAAATTGAAACTTGATTAACAATAAATTCATTTCCTATTGTTTGTTTATTAAAAAAACCCTGACAACTAGACATTATGACTAGAACACACAGCTAGCTGAGCTCTGCAATCTAAAAGAAGGAAACACACATTGGTGCACAAGTCTGCACATGCCTTTCAGCTCAAAATCAGCTGATAACCTGTTGAAGAGAAACTCCTCTTAGAATTCTAATAAAAATACTTCTCTCATTACAATTTATACTTTTAAGGAAGAAACCTGACTATCTTCTACTTCCACAGAAATTCAGAGCAACTTCACTCGCTGTATCTCAAAATTTTAACTACCTGCTTCCTGGCCCAGAACACTAGAAGTTGCTATTTTTCTTCTTCTCAACATTTGAAACAAAAGAGCCAACAACCTCTAGACAAGCCATATACACATCCTCACTTCTTATACTGAGGAAATAAAAATTCTCTGACAGTGGACTGTAGCTAGCTTTTGGACACAAACCAATAAATTAACTAACCTTCCCACAGTGAACATAGTAACTAAATAATTTCCATCTCATTCAATCACACCGAGCCTAGTGGAATCTCATGTTCATTTTTTCCCTTGATTCATCACTGCATAATATGCTTTTCTTGAAATGCAGAGTTCCCCAGAAAAATGGGGCACAATAACCAAGTCTATGATTAAAAAGATAAAGGTAGAAGCTACTCACTTGACTAGGAGATAGACTATTGAAAAGCAGTGTTGCTTATGTCCCATTCCCACAGTGAATTCCATGTTGGCAGACTCTTGTAACTGCACAAAATCCCAATATTTATACATAATGCTCCAGACTGGTGAATGGCTCTGCCTACACTGCAAAACTTGGGCTCTCTCTAAATGCTAAATATTGATTCAGAAGCCTATTTTAGACCTTCACCATTCCCCCCTACCCCTTGTTTTGTTTTGTGTTTTTTTATCTTCTATAATTTCTCTTTTTCATGAAAAAGCCATTTTCAAAGAAATGGAGTGGACTTGAGAGAGAAAAAACTAGTATTGACTATGGTCAACAGGTTGAGGATCTTTTTATGTTCTGAAGAGAAATGCCTAAGCAAAACAAACCACCTTCAGTATAATCACCAATGTATATGAATTAGACAAAGAGATAACGTAATGCACTCTCATGCTCCCTCTGTAGTCTCTGCAGTGGCAGTTAGCCAGCCAACCATATACCTACAGTCCAGATGACATCATCACTGATGCCAAGACAAACCTGGAAGTAAATCAAACTAACAATATCTGAGAAATCTATAATGACTGTTTGTAATGCAATCCTAAATGGCTGAAAATCTATTTCCATTTGACAAACAAATCCAGTCAGTTTTCATCCTGACACAGTACTGAATTCCCTCCTCCCACCCCAAACACAGAATTGAGGACTCAGAAAACTAACTACTAATTTAGGGCCCATTGCTATATTCTTTTTACATGCAAAACTCTTACCTTAGCCCTAAGGTGTCTAGGTTATGCAAGGAACTCAGGATCAGACCTTTGTTTCCATAAACCTTGCGTTCTTATCTTGGGAAAGTCTTGCTGCTTATGTCACCTTACACAGACAAAAAATGAACCTGTCCCCTATTGTAAGCTCACACTTGCCAAAATATGATGCTTATGACCAAGAAGTTTCTAACAAAGGTAGCAGCATTTAGATAATTTCTAAACTGTAGTATCAACAATGAGGTCTTTCCAACACACGACTCTTAACTTACATGCAATCAAGACTACTTATTCATTGTTTGATAAATATGTTGGCTAAGTTTGAGGTAGTGTGGAGATGAGTTTAGTAGTTTTTCTAGGACTCTTCAAGGGCACTTCAACAAAATGAAATTAAGAACTCCTATTGTCAGGCACTTAACCCAACAAAGAATCAACTAATTAGTTCAAAGCCTTATCAGGTAAACCAACTAACAATATACCAGCTGCAATAATCAACAAGAGAGTTTAAAGTCAGGCATTCACACCCCATTTTTTCTTATAAAGAGGGTCCAGGTGATGCAAGCTTTGTAGCAGAAAGATTACAGAAAAATAATTATTAAATGGATTACCCTGAGGGAAATGTCAGAGGTCAGCTTCTAATCAGCCTTTATACCTTACCCAGGCCTGTTGAGCCATATGGTTTTCCAGCCTTTTGCAAGCAGCAGCAGTCAAGATATTCGATTTCTACTTTTAAATGACATTTGTCCATTATGGATAGTATGATCCTCTATCCTTGATGCTGGAGCTTACTTTCTCAAAGAAAAACCAAATGCTTTTTGTTTGCAGAAGATGCACCAAAATGGCTTGCTTACAGTTAGGGAGATGTATAGAATAGCAACTTACAACTGGGGAAAGGTTAAGCTCTGTAGTCTTATTTAAAAAAAAAACACACAACAAACACACAAGACACAGAAAAGAATGCCCTCTTCCAATTTCCATTTTATTGGAATAAATGGGGATCATAGTTAATTAGTCATACTGGTAAGAGCTGCTCATTGCAAAGTCATGCAGTCTCAATGTGCATTTGTTTCCTGTACTGAACGTTAAAAAGTAGACCATAGCTTCACACCCACACGGGCTCTCTCTCCCTTCACTTTTTTTGTTCTTTATACACTCGTCTAACAGGTTATTCTAGGAATTCTGATTTTACTGTTTGCAGACAATGATCTTTTCCTGCTCTGCTGGTCTACTGTCACTGCTCCCAGACTCTTCCCCTGCCCCAATCACACACCCCCTACAAGCAGCACGGCTTAGCCTAGACCTGGCATCTAGAGCCACTTGTCACCTGGTTTCCTGGTTGAAAACCCTGCCCAAGTTTCAAACAAAGCCAAACCCCTTTGTTTTAAGAGGGCACGAAAGCAAGACCTTCCTTTCCTCATTTATTATTTAATGGATTTGCAAGGAGCACATTCCCCTCCTCAGCTGGCCCCCCATGATTGCTTAGCCAGTTGCATTCTTGATAAGAAGGGAAAAAAAACTAAGGAAGATCTTAAACAGTTTGGGGAAAGGGTGGTTAAGACAGTCCTTTCTGTCCCTTTTTCTTAACCCCCAGGGGCTGTCCTTGGGAAAACATCACAGTGGGCAGGGAACTGGCACAGTTGTCCTGTAACATCAGCATCACCTTTTGTATCGCACTTAACTTTTTGCGAGCAAACCGGGGCGGCCTGGCATGAGCCGGGCAGGCAACAAAGCGGAGAGAGCCAGTGGTGTGCGGAAGAGAGGAGAGAAACAAAACGAGACCAGGGGAAAAAAAAGAAAAGACAAAACAAAACAAAGCTGAGAGAAGACACCCACCTTATACACTTGCCCGTAGGTGCCATTGCCAACCACTTCCACCAGCTCAAAAATCCCAGCTGGGTCCTACACAGGGGTGGGGCAAGGGGAATGAAAAGGGGAGAGAAGTCAGGTATCCGTGTGGCAAAGCGGTGGCTGAGGGCAGAGCGCTGGGCAGGCAGGGGGGCGCTGGGGCCGGGGAGGATGTTGGCCGCGCAGCTGTTGCGCCCTGTCCCCCACCCCGCACATGCCAAC
>NW_017728906.1:86592136-86594784 GCF_001723895.1 Crocodylus porosus | reverse complement strand
GGGGAAGGAGGAGGAGGCAGAAGGAGGAGGGTGGGGGGGAGGAGGGAGCGGATCCCTTTCCAAGCCGAGAGCCGACAGCTCCCCCTTCCCTTCTCCGGCAGGAAAACCAGCGGAAACACCGAGGCACTGCCGGGTAACGCCGGGAGAGCAGGGGCGGGCGCAGGGCCCCGCTGAGGCGGGGACGGCCCCGTGCGCTGGGTGTGGCGGCGAACAATAGGCAGCGCGGTCCCGGCGGCGGCGGCGGCCGGGCGCTGCCCGCGGGAGGAGCCCGCGCCCGCCCCGCATTGTTCCCCGAACAAAGGGCGCTCCGAGCCCTTGCGACGCGGCGGGGGGGCGGCTTTGTGTGCTTGTAGCTACGGGTGGTGTGTCCCCACTGCCCTCCTCGCCCCGCCGGGGCACCCCCGCCACCGCCTCTCCTGCCAGCCCCCGAGCTCTGTCTGCCTGCAGCTGCCCCGGGAGAGCCCGCCTTTGTGCCCCGCCGGAGAAGCAGAAGGCGCACGGCTGGTCCCAGGCTCAGACTCCCGCGGGGTGTCTGGTTTGCCACTGCCATTTTAGGCCCCGTTTGTTCCATTGGCATTGGGGCATTGCCCCCTGACTCCACTTGGATGAAAGGCACAAGGGGCATACAGGCATGAGCTGGGGCGGGATGGGCTTCTCAATGAAGTCCTTTGTCATGTGGATACAGAAAAGTTAACATTGATATATGTTATCAATGTTATATTGAGATTATATATACATATGGATACAGAGAAGTTAACACTGATGTGTGTGTGTCTATATAGGATGGATAGGATCCTGAAAGTACAAAAGCCTGCTGACTTCAGTGGGACTTCAGTGCAAAAATCTACTTGGCTGCAGGGATACAATCACAAGATCAGAGCTGAATATCTTGGGAAGGATACAGATACATTTCCACAGAGGTTTCTTAATGACAGCTTAGTTTACATCATGCTTGCTGATTTTTTTTGTGTCTATGGCCTAATGCTACAAGGACTTACATACTATCAGGGTACTACAGACTCTTGCTTAAAGTTAAATGTTTACATAAAAGTCTTGTCAGGATCAAGACAGACAAGGTTCTTTGGGTAGATCTGATATCTTATTAGACCAACTCAAATAGTTGGAAAAAATCTTCTTTGCAAGCTTTCGGGTATAAATACCCTTCATCAGACTGAAGAAGCATCTGCAGTTGACCCAAAGAACCTTGTTTGCCTATGTCCTTAAAGCAACACAGCTACAACCTATTTACTCCTCTTCTCAGGATCAAGGCTTTAGTCCTTAAAGCAAAGAGCCACACATTATTTTCTATGTAGAAAACACCTAACACATTGGTGCTACTGAAAAATAAAATTTAAATAATGCAACTAAAAGGTTGGTACAGCAAGCCCAAACATACCTTCTCACTACCATAACCATGACTGGAATTTGCCATTGTAGTCCTTGCTTGGTTCTAGAAGATTACATTTAATTTGTCTGGTTTTTGTTTGGTTTACCATTCTGTTCAGTACTAGAATACGGGCAGAAAAACAAAAATAAGATCATGAGCTGCAAAAAACTGAGAATGTCCCAGCCAACCCATCACTTTAGGAAGAAAAATCATGGTTTGATCCAAATTCTTGTAAACCTATGAAAGCACCAGGAGGCCTTCCAAAAAGACCCCAGCATGAAGCATCTCATACAACACACTACTCTACTGTCCAGACTTCTCCCTACCCCACACAACAAAGGGTGGTAAAGAAAGCTTAGGTGTTGCTTTTGGTGAAGAAGCAGCATTTCCCTCTCCTGTCAAAAACTCTGGGCACACCTATCTGACCTGCACCAAATCTAGCCTCTCAGTGCCTGCTTCCACAGGTTTTCCTTCTGGAAATCTAACCCTATGAATGAAAGGCCAAATCCTACCCTCTTCCAGTAAAAAAATGGGAAGTTAGTGGGCAACCCCCTTTTGACATGTGGTTTCAGTGTGCTCAGCTATAAAACAAAGGTCTCTGATAAAGTTGACTGATTGACTAATACGTTACTTTAAAATAACAGAGAGAGAATTTTCTCTCTTAGTCCTAAACTACTTTGGTAAGGACCTCATTCCCACTGAATTAAATGCTATTTACTTCATTAGAAAGAGGAGTGCACCCTCTTTTATCAGGCCAACGTATTTTCAGCATAATTTGAAGGAGGCTTTGAGCTACCTGGGTTGGCCGTCATTCTAAAACCAAGTAAGGCTTTCCCAGGTCCCTCATACATGTTACGGCAGCCTGATGGCAAACATAAACTTGATGAACACAACCAAATGCCTAAGACTTAAATATATATATTTTGATCATACACAATTTTTGTCCTTCTTTGAGAGGCTTCTCTACCTCTTGCATCTGTCTTCCTAGCTGATCAAAACATCAGAGCCATATCTCCACTTAACACTTCTCTAACTGATAGTAGAAGTTAAATTGTACCTGTTCTAAGGGAATGGTCAGGAAAATTCTGAGAAGACAAGGCTTTCATGTGCAGCATAGAAGATGCTTCATTGTGAAGGTGCTACAGGTACCAAGAGATGTCCTCATTCATGTTCATATTGAATGAGCTTTAGAATGGTCCTACAGCCATTTTGAAATGTGCAGGGGCTTAATACACATGACGGTGAGCCATTTTAATTAAAG
>NW_017728906.1:86579175-86591511 GCF_001723895.1 Crocodylus porosus | reverse complement strand
CACCCTGTAGAGCCCTAGGCTTGCTAAGGAAAACCAGAAAGCCAGGTAGTAACAGTGATAAAAGCTAATTTTGGCTCCAACTCTTACTGTAAACATGTTTCCAGCGTAAACTAGTGGTAAAGGTGAGAAGTTTTGTTAAAGCTGCTCTATTCTTCACATGTCAGCTAATGCACCAAGCTCTAAGACCAGCTCAACTGGAGAGGGTTTGCGATACAAACAGCAGCCCACTGGCCTATGCATCTCTTTCATCACCCACAGCATTCAGTGCAGCCAGCAGATTCAAGACACCTGTAAAAGATAGTGCTGCCTCCCTAGTGGGGAGAGAAAAATATAAGAACCAAGGAAAACAGCACCACAAAAGGTACCCAGGATAGTGCATAGATAAGGGGGGAAAATGAAGACCTTGAGAAAAGAATAGAATTGATCATAAAATGGGAAAGAAGAAATAATTTAAAAAAAAATCAGTGGTTGATACCAATTAGTCCTTTTCTATGAACAATTCAAGAAAAGAAAAATCTTACCAAATTTACAAAGGGGGGTTAAAATAAGTTAGTGACAATATTAGGGGGACAATATTAGAGATGTGGGGACCCATCCACTGATATGTGAGTTTGTAGTGATTCACCAATCACTAATGATAAAAGGCAAGTACTCTGTGAAAAAGGACTATTTAAAATTGGCGCACATTTCCTTCTGGCGATGTTATGCTCAAAGTCATAACTGCTTGCTTTGGTGACAAAAATAGAGCTGTGAGACCTGCAGAATCAATGCAGCTCTAGAACAAGAAGATGGATTCTCATCAGGTTCTCATATAATCAATAGAGTTTTTCATTTAAGTCCAAATGGAGGGCCACCTGTGTGTCCACATTGTCTTCAAATGATTTCCTCAGTTACACTGCCACAACCCCATAGAAAGCAGTTAAGTCACAGAGGTATAACAAAGGCAAGAATTTGAGGATGATACGGTTGCACCTTCTAAAAGAGGGGTTTGCTGGGAGATGGTGTGGGGCTTAGGGCTGTCAAGTTTTGCTGAAGACATTCACAGAGACCCACTGGGCCTTGCTCATCTCATACTACCTTCCTCACTGCAGACATGCTGCCCTAGAGTTCTAGGTTAGCAGTGTCTGGGTAGCTGTCGAACCAAAGTCTAGACTCTAGGCAAAGACTCACAATTTGCAGAGTGTCCAAGTGAACACCAGATGGATGGCAACATTACTGGGGCTATAGCTTGCAATACTGACAGTCCATAAGGGACTCAGGAAAGGCTGTTTAAGATGCAGTAGCAGAAGTTTTAGTCCATGGAGCAGCCCAGGTTCAGGAGGATACAAGTGTGATTTAAAGCAACTTTAGTATCCCCTTCCTTCTCCTAGGACTGCAAATTCTGTGCTGTGACTCTTGGAGTGAAAGACATGTGGCAAGACCCAGGGCATCTCGAGTTTTATTTCAGACTCTTGTCTGCGCTGTAACTTTTAACCAGCTA
This sequence comes from Crocodylus porosus, assembly GCF_001723895.1. NCBI lineage: Eukaryota > Metazoa > Chordata > Crocodylia > Crocodylidae > Crocodylus > Crocodylus porosus. The sequence goes on along the minus strand of NW_017728906.1, from coordinate 86,590,031 downwards.
AGAATGTGGTTGGTTCTAAATGTACTTTGTATCTATGCACAGTGTGGTAAACAGAAAATTAGTAAATGTGGCAATTACCCAGGCGATACCATTGTAGGTACTTCAGCTGGCATATTCTTGTGTTCTTATAACCATGTTGTGGCACTTATTTTGCAGTGTACCCAAGACCCCAACCAATGCCTACTAATTGCTTTGGCCAGTCCTCCTTCCCTCCTGTTCTGAGCTAGGACTCCACAGACTTGTCTTCCATATGTTCTTATGTTGTGTGCTAGTTCACACCATGTTCAGACATAAGGAGCTAGGCACCTGGCATTACCCAGGGTGTTTAAGTACCATGGCAGGTGTGGATGTCCAAATTAGCTGGAACCTGGTTATTTCACTGACAAAATAAAACAACTGCCCCATAGTTGCAATGCAGCCATCGCCAGCTGAAATTTTTTTCACAGGTGGGTAAACTGCTGACAAGAACAGAGTTGTAAATATAGCATGGATAGAGAGCCAAAACAGCAGGTATGGGTCTCCAAATGCAAGCGGAGTTGGTAAAGTATTAAAAAAAAAAATACATGTAAATGAAATTGGTATGAGAAAGAACTCATTAAGAGACAATGATGGCCCAAACCAGTCACTGATAATGCCAATTTTTCTGTTTCCATGTACTTCAGTAGTTGAAATATAAAGGCCTAAGCATGAAACTCATTAACATTATTTCTCCAGTACACCTCATGGTAGAATTTCACTTAAGGCCTCAATCTTACAGATTTATACATGAATGTGATTTTTTGCATTGTGAGTCATGCTGTTGAATTCATATGTTTTTGTAGGACTGGGACCTCAGTGAAGTAATTTATAGAACTGAAATTAAAGCAATAAAGTACATTTTAGAGACAAAGGTTTTTTAAGTGAGTTTAAGAAGTGAGTTAGGAGCAAGCTTTAATTTGTATCTGATTTTAGCTTGTGTGATAATGTCTTCATTCTTGGGTTTCCAATAAACTTTTTTTCTTTAAAAAGAGAGTTGTATTTTGGAAGCAACCTTAAAAATAGAGTCGAGTCATCACCACAGTGTTTTAAAAATTATTCTATCAGAGATCCGTTCAAACATAACTTTATTGTCACTGAAGGAAACCTAGGCTGAAAACAATACCAATTGAGGGTTTTAAAAAATACTCAACTTTGCTGCTTAAAATTCTCTTTAAATATGTCTAGTCTTCTGGTCCACTAAGTGTCAGTGTGAATTCTTGTAGCCATCAGTATAATGTGTATAACATAAAACAATGCACCCAGTGATCATAATATATGTCCAGAATGAAGAGTGTCAATCAACCTTGGAGAGATGTATTACACAATGTCATAATCCAGGTATTCATATGTTTAAATTTATTTTATCAGGAAAATACAGCAGAAGGTAGAAGGTTCAATGACATGTTTTGGGATGTAAGGCTGAGGTTTTTAACTGCCAGTGATCTTTAGAGTGATATTTTCTCTTCCCTCAGCTTCTCTATGCACAGCTTTTCTACTTACTATATGGTCTTTCTGTATGGTATACCTATCATCTGCAATTTGTCTTCTAAAAAGCCAGATAACAGGGACAGTTTGCCATCTCAATTTGGTAAGACATAACTTCAACATAGTTCCTAACTTTGGGACGAGACTTATACCTTCTGAAATATGGAGTTTTTAAAATAGCTGTTTTAGGTATCCTGCTCATAATAGATATCATCTGAAAAAAAAAGATATTGGCTCCATAGATTACTCCTGTAGTACAAGTCACACCCAGTTGAAATTTCAAGAGCTGTTTTAAACTCTTTGGTATTGTTAATTTATTGACCAGGAAATAGAGATGTGAGCTCAACTGGGAAATCCTAACCGCCTTAGGTGCCAAGTACATGAGAGCCCAAGGGCCCTGGACCCCTTGGGAAAAGGGTAGCATGACCACCCATCAGAACAGTCCTGAAATGGGAGCATCAAGTCCCGGTCCCAGGTTGCATGACTCTGGGGCAGCATTTGTCCAGGATTCCCAGTATCATGCAGGGATCCGGGTTTTCTGTTCACCACAGAAAAATGCAGGAAACGGCGGGCTTCCCTTTGCAGGCTGGAGGAGTTCCAGCCTGCAAGGGGCTGCAAGAAGCGGAACACAGGCGGTGTCTTGTGCATGTGTGCACACACACACATGCACTTGGCCAGGAATACAGCCCCAGGCAGCAGTGGAGAATAGCTCCCCCGGATACCTATACGTAAGTATATGTCAGGGGCTGGGGCTGGAGGTGTTGCCCAACCAGGGCAGTGCATGGGGCCCAGAGCCAGGGCAGGGAGTGAGACAGAGCCACAAGCAGCTCATCTGGGAAGGGGCATCTCCCTGTCACTGCATGCACTCCTGGGGAGCAGAGTATGGGGGGGCACTTGCCCCCAGATTTCTGTGGAGGACAGAGGCAGATGTGAGCTGCCTGCTGCAGGCTCAAGGCTCCCACCCTGCTGCCCTCCCTGCAGGAGCCCCACGGTGGCTGCACCATCATGGCAAAGTGTCTCCTGTCCACCTCGCAGCATTGATGATGGCAGGGTGGAGTTGTGTCCCCTGTTGCTTCTGGGCAGGCAGGGGGTGCCTTGCCATGGCAGCATAGCTGGCATGGTGCTCCCTGGAGGAGGGAAGCAGGGTGGGGAGCCATGAGCCCACAGCGGGCAGCCTACATCCGCCCCCACTCCCCTGTGGGCTTCACTCAACTCTGCGCCAGCTGTGCTGCCAGGGTGGGGGGGCATCATCTTAGCCCCCACCCCGGGGAAAAATAAAAGTCAGTGCCTATGCTTATCACTGTAAGTCAATGAGCCAAAATCTCACCTGGTGCAAATCAACATTGTTCCTTTGAGATTAATGAGAAGATCTGTTGATTGACTTCACCTGATATTTGGGAGCAATATATCATAAGTGCTCACCAAAGATAGTACTGCAGAATCAGGCATGCATTTCTGCAGTGTGAATTCATGGCTTCCTTTGGTTTGAGCTAGCACTCCGCAGACTTTTGTCTTCCATATGCTCTTATGTTGTGTGTCTCTACATGTTCACATCATGCACAGATAAGAGAAACTAGGCACCTAGCATCACCCATGTTGTTTAAATATGATGACAGATGTGGATGTCCAAATTAGCTGGACTATGGTTACTTTACTAACAAAAAAAGCTGAGTCACAGTTGCAATGCAGCCATGGTCAAACAAAATTTCTGAAGGGCAAACAGAAGAGTAGGAGGACAGTGTTTGATTTCAAACTGGAAAAGCTACTGTACCTCAAAGGGGCCTTCATTGTAAGGTCCCAATTCAATAACAGAAACACATGCATAAGTGCTTCCCTAGACAAGAATATTTTCCTAAATTGGGACCTATATCTGTAGTGCTGTGCAAAGTACTAAAAAAATCTCCCCACTAAACTGTGTGCACTGAAATCTTGACTTTCAACCACTCAGTTTCTCCAGTGCTTTTCTCCAGGAAAAGACACTGTTTTACATGGAGGTTTGAAGATGTCAATGTAGGTCTACAAAGGGCAAAGATCAGGCCAGCCAACTCACTTTCACTTGTGACTTGAACCAAGATTTGGCAGACAATCTCTACTGACATAAAAAGGTAATCCAGGTAATAGAATAAGAATCCATAGTCCTTATTTAGACCACTAGCAAACTGCCTGTCAAGAACAACCAGGAGCGGAGACAGGGCACCGCCACCCACCACCCCATGCCGCCTCCCAGAAGCAGGGGAAGGAGGGAAGCTTGCCCTGCCATCCCTTCCATCCTCCTCCACCAGCACCCTGCACCGCCTCTGCCTCCAGGACCAGAGGGAATGGCAGGGACAGAGTGGGATGGTGGAGCACCGCCATGACGGTAGGGAAGAAGAGGATGGAGCAGGGGGTGAGGCCAGGGGTGCTGTAAGCCAAGAACAGGTGGCTACCTTGAGATGGTCCTCATTTTTCAGGAGGGGTTTGAGGTCATTCATGATGTGTCCAAGGTATTCAAGCTCATAGGTGACAACCAGAGGGATTCTGTTGTCCTTGTCCCAGGGTTGGTATTGTAGCAGGCTGGAGCAGGATCCAAGTTTGGCTCTGTTGATTTGAGTGGCTACGGTTTTGTGATTGAATTGTAAGCCAACAAATCCCTACTCCAGACCCTTAAGGTGTTCACCCTGGTCAGTGAGATCAGAGAAAAAAATGATTCTAACGTAGAAGTTAGCTATAGATGATGGATCCACTATCAGAAAACTCAGCCCTTTAATTACATCTATGTCATAGAGGCCTTATAATCAGGCTTTTACCTTTGAGTCAAGAGTTCCAAACGCTTTGTAATAATTAGTCACTTTCCTTTCTTTCACCACTGCTAGAACCTAGGAAGGAAACGCCCTTTCTCCAGCATAATTTGTTGATGATGAAATGTTAACCTAGCAAGGTAACCAATGTGTTATTTAAGCAACAAACCTTTTCCTGCATCACACTGCAGTTCTAACATGTTCAAGTTAGTCATTTTACAGGATGATATATAACATCCGCATATAATTATAGTATTGCTTTGCTCTTATATAATGTTTATCATGTAAGAATTTCAAAGTATTTTAGAAAAATACTTATCACCTTTCTAATTTTAGGGGTATTAAAAACTGAAAGGCAGAGAGGCAGGGGCAATATTTTAAATAGTAGGCACTGCTTTTTGGTGTTCGGGTAGAGACCACTGCAGCCTGATGTTAACAGTGCTTAATACCTGTAGGCCAATGGACTCCAATCAGACAGTTTTAGTGTTTTTACCAGTGCTAAAAAGTCAAGTCAAAAGCATCTCACTTTGCACATACCGAATAAGTGGCTTCTCTTGAAACTCTAGAGCTAAGTGATTTGCTTAAAGCACAAAAAAAACCATGGTAGGAACATGAATAGAGCCCCAGTCTTCTGAACCCTATACCCTACCAGATGAGTCATCTATGCAGAATTTACTATGGTTTTTATCGAAAACACAAGTCAGTCTAGGCAAGTGTGATGTTAATGTTAATCTTTTGATATTTTGGTGAAAAGTGGCAAAATGATCCTATATACATGATCATTTTTATGGGGAAAGGGGAGAATAGAGTATTATGGCCAGGGCATGCATGGAAAGCAAGTCTCTAACATTCTATTCCCATCTCTGCTGTTATGTTACACTTGGGAAGTCATTTAATTTCCCTCCATTTCAGTAGCACTCACCTGCTTCAGAAAGGTGTCATGGGAATGAATTAATGTTTAGAAGTGCTTTGACAGCTTTGGAAGAAACATGCTGCAAAGTAATGTTTATTATTGATTTTAAATGTAAGATTGTAATCGCAAAGAAGTTAAATTAAAAAGATTTCACATACAGACATAAAATTAATCCTGCTGTATATGTCTTTGTTCCTAATGTTACTTTAGTTACCATGGGTCATTCATGAAAGCTTTCTCCACCTGAAAGTGAATCACTGAATAAAGAGTGTTGGTTTTTTCTGCTTTGCCCAGTTCATTGAAATGAGTCAGTCAGCCATTACTGGTGATAACAAAAAAGTGTTAGTTGAAAAAAACCACCAACATTCAACAAGGTGGCAGGCAGCTCCATTCATAAGGTTATGCATTATCACGTCATATGTTAACATAGGCTGTCACCCTGCTTTTATTGTTCTTGTTTAAAATCCTGCAAAACAACTCTGTCTATTTGGGATTCAAAAGAACCAGAGACAGAGAGCCTAGGGGCTTCTACCTGAAGGGGAAAAAAAGAAGCCTTACTATTATATAAACAGGGAACACAGATGAAGATGGCTTAGTGAATAAAGCACCATTGCCCTGTCACATCTGGGAGCCCAGGCTTAAAAAAATCCAATTAGTTCAAACTGTAGTTACTATAGTGGTCCTAAATCAGCCCCTAGAGGACAATTGCATCAGATAAGCACATCACACAATTACTACATACATTCTGTACAACGTATGCCACAGATGGCAGTCTCCATCCAAGAGAAATAGGTACCCATTAGCAGAGAGTCAGGACTCAATTGAAGTGCCTTTCCTGCTCCCAGAGAGAATGATGATGGCTAGCAACAGAGCAGTATGCTAACTAAGTGTCCTGCCTTTCACTTTCAGGCTCAAAGAGACCACTGTTCTAAGATCTGAAGTTAAAAAAAAATCTTGACAAATATTTTCTTTTTCACTGCCATACTGCTGGGGAGGGGCACTGGTGTTAACCCTTACTTTTTTAGGTGCTGCAGTTCACTGGTTACTAACACCCTACATGAGGCTGCCAGAATTGTCCTTGTTAACAGGTGTTAGAGTGCTGCAGGGATCTGCAGGTTTATACTAACTACTCAGAGCTGGAGGGGTTCATTAGACTCCACCCTTAAATTAAGGAAGCCAGGAGTAACCCCATCCTTTTCTCAGGAATTTCCTTGGGGAGAAGAAGGCAGTTTGGAGTTCAAAAGGTTCCACTTGTGGGCATTTGTGTGTCTGTTTGTCTATGTGTCATGTCACTTCTGAACACTGAATGCAATCAAATCTAAATCCAGAATGTCAGGAAATGTTGTAGGCCTTTGTGGGGAGAAATTAGAAAATGGAAGGCAAGAGAAAAAAAGGGGGTGGGGGATGACACTTATTTTGTTTATTGATCAAAGAACTGGTGATGACACTTTCATACTTAACCATACCCTTGTTTCATCTCTGCCTATCCTCCCAACAGCACTGTGTGTGAATGTCCCAACAGACCTATATCCCAGACAAACAATAATGGAAGACAAATAAGGAGGTTTGAGGGCATACGTACAGTCTTTGTCATTGGGAGTGGGGGAAGGGAGACAACAAATACATGATCCAACTAGAGGGAGAGGAAGAAATAAGAGGCACTCACAACTCCCGATAAGAGAAAAATGAAGGACTTGTGTGGGGGGATGTAGTCCTTGAGGCAAGTGAAAGAAAGCAGTAATGGTGCTATAGAGGAAAGCAGTAGCAGGGGCATGCAGAAGCCCCAGGGAGGTATGTTTTGGGGGATAGGGGGACAAAAAGTTTCTGCCATATAAATAAAATGGGAGGCCTGGAAATAGAAATATGAGTATCATTGTATTTCTGTTGGGAAGAACTAGGGGAATCCTGTTACGGGAAAGAGGATACACAACAACCCTGACTTGGGCATGGAGAGCTAAGGCGCTCTAATACAGAAGGAAAAAATGGACGGTATCCAGACCCCGTGGCAGGAACTAGGGAATGAAAGCCCCTGGAAAATGGTAAACTGGGGGGCACATGGAGCCCGTGGGGGCAGAGTTTGAGGAACCCTGATGTAAGGGAGGAGTGCCTAGATCCCCTTGTAAGGAGGGGAAGAAGATAATGAAAGGTAACGAAAGAAGAGTGCATAAAGTAAGCCAGTGATACAAAGAAGAGAATGAAGGACCTCAGGGTGCAAAGCAGCAGCACTGGAGCACAAAAGTTTGTGGACTAGGAAACCAAAAGGGATGTACAAGGGACCCTCAAAGAGACTCTGACATAGAGAAAGCGTTTAAGTGTTTTTAAATGTTCACATTTTATGTTATCCTAATAGGAAAAAATATTTTAACACATAGCAAAGAGGTTCCTCATTGTATTCTCGCTGATTTGTAGGTGTCCCTAAAATAGTGGGGAAGGGGATGTGTGATATACAGGGAGCTTTGTAAGGAGAGGGGGAATGGGAGCATGCAGGAAGCAGGAAGATTCTGATATGGGAGGAATGAGCTTCCCCTGCAAAATTCAGAAGTAGTAGCTATCTAGTATTAGTAGATAGTAAGTGTATGACCTAGTCCCACTATCATATATAAACTCAAGTCACATACAAAACAGAATTGCTCATAAGGTCCTACTAACAGTGGGAACACCAACACTGTCGGGAGGGGGAAGAATTGTCTTAGCATTGGAAGAGGCAGCTTGCAGTTTCTTGGGGTTCCCTTTTAAGTGCAAACTAATAATATGTTTATTATCATTTTAGATTATTTTCTGGGGACCTAGGGCGTTTATGATCCGGGAGTGGGTGTGGAAGGTGCTTTAATTAGAGTGGCTCTTGGAGCCTCTTCAATTAAAGCTCCCAGAGCGTCACATGTATCAGCATCCCCACACTGAAAAATGTGGCAGGGCACTTTAAAGCTCATTGAACAAGCTTTAGTTAAAGCGCCCCACCACCATTTATCAACACAGGATTGCTGATACATGTGACACTGGACTCTGCTGGAGTGCAGTAATTACCATGCTCCAGCAGACTTAATTAATCAAGTCTACTCTGACTGTCTGTAATTACAACATGTCAAAGCAGCCTCACTGCACATCTGTAAGCACCCCTAGAGTTCCCATCTCAGATTGCCTTCTGCAATGGACTCAGCAGAGGGCCACCTAGTGGCACTGTTATAACATGGCATCATTGGCAACACAAAGAAGAAAAAAATTCTCATTTTACCACTATATGATTTACATCTTGCCCTTCTCAAAATCTACAGAGTTCATGGCAGCTTTGGGGTTCTTATCATGCAGTCCTCTTCTACCCAAGATGCTTCACTGTGTTGAAAGCTCCTTTGTTAAGTACTAATTAAACCAGTAGGTTCTTGAAGAATCTACAGGTCAGAGACTAAAGACCAGGCACTGGGGCTCAGCTTTATCTCTTGTGGCACATGCAAAGTTGACACAATATTCACCTATGCAGCTTTCCTCTCCTAGAGTCATTAATTCCAATCTATTCTGGGTCTCTTCTTGAGCCACTATCAGAAGTCTGAAATGACTTCTAAGACCAGCAATGTGGACAGGGAAAAATAAGAAAATGACTTGTCCTCTAGGTTCAGGTGAAGAGGCAGCTCTCTCCAGCACCATTTCCCCCCAACCCCATACAAGTCAAGAAAAGCCAGCAGTTATATATTTCCTATAGGGATACAACACTGCAAGATAAGCATCTGAGTCTGGAAAACAGTCATCCTATATTAATAGATTTTTGAGCTACGTACATGAAATTGGTCAGAGTGGTATGGTTGATGCCCAACAGATCACATCAGAGACTGGTTTAAACAGCTTCTGGGACTACCTACTTTTCTTGTCAGCTTTCTTACAAGGGAACTATCAGTATTGTCAGTCCCAAGAATGTAAAATCATGATTCAGTACCTTCACCAAGTCATAACATAAAAGGACTTGCAATTATCTTTGTATTTGGTTTCTGAGTTTTCCAGCTTTGCTAAAAGGGCATAAAACCTAGAACCTTTTTCTTTTTAATAACAGGATGGAGATTTTCACAAAGTTCTCATTGCCAGAGTCATGGGATAATAAAAAAAAGCACCAAATGACAAGACTTGCAGTGAATCAGGAGCTTGCAGTGGTGATATGCATTACTTTGTCTTTGAATTAGTTTCAACCTTTTAAGGGACATAAATTCCCTTTCCATTTTCTTTCCAGCTCATAAGCAGAAAATAGCAGAAATGTAGAATGTGACAGTGGTTAAGAGTACAAAATGCATGGTCAGAGACAAGAATATGGTGCGAATGCTGTGCTTGGGCACATCAATCATTTCTATGGCAACGGACTAGGATATAACAATAACATGTAGAACTGAGCAGAAGGGGATTGTGAGAGGGAGACAGTTCATTCATATATAGTACAAATATTTTAATTTACTGGTTATGGAAATAAAACAAGGAGTAAAAATTATATATACAGACAAAAGGTATATATGGGTTTTAGTTTAAATATTCACATTTTATGTTATCCTAGTAGGGGAAAAAACCCTTCTACACAGCAAAGAGGTTCCTTATTGTATTTACTCTGGTTTGTAGGTCCTTATTTATACCTCACAAGAGGTCATAGGCTTGTTTATATACCCATGCAAAATTTGCAAGTCCTTATTCCTTGCAGGTGAGAAGTATGGCATTCAATGAAAAATAATAATACTATGCTAGCATTATTCTCATAAATGTATTTTGCTTCCTTTCAGTTACAACATATGTTTGCATAAAAATGTGACCCAAAATGGACACAGGTAGCAGTAAGTATATGGGACAACAGCATTGTCAAAAGTCAGTAAAGAACTACTAAAATAAAATGCTATGATGCAATGAAAAAAGTTAACCTGTACTAGAACCCTTTTAAAGGGCATCCATTACTCTCTAGCCAGACAGCTGTTCAAATAGTTTTGAAGGAAGGAAGACAAGCAGGTTTAGACTCATCAGAAGGGATTTCCAGAAATGATTAAAAAAAGCAAAAACCCCAAAGATTATTGCCAAAAAAGAAAATCCATGCTGCAGCCTCCATTAAATGGTATTTTGGCTACTTACTGGTATCCCAATGAAAGTTAGCCCCCTTCAGTAACTGCCCTAATCTACGGGGAGCATATTTAAATAGTTTTGCCTTTTGCTTGGTTTGTTCTTTCAGTTTTAAAGTAAAAGCAGTGTTGCTGATAAGCTGTAAATGGACAGCTCTCCACAGGCAGTGGTGATGTATGCATTCTCACATTGCCCTGCAAGGGCTTCACAAACTTAACTTGGAGAAAGTAATTCAAACTAATGCCTATCCCATCCTTAAAATCTGACTTTCCATAGATGGCAAATAATTCTGGTGAATTTTATGATTTTGGCATCTACATAACAGAAATGGCATGAAGCCAACCTTTTGTGCTTCAAAGGTTACTGTTCAGGTATCAGATATTAGACATTTAACTTCTATTATAAGCAACTGTGCATCTATATGTGAACACTTTGCATTGTAATACAAAAGGGACTATTACAAGAAGACATTCATAGTCACAATGGTTTCATAGATTTCATAGATTTCATAGACATCAGGGCTGGAAGGGACCTCGGGAGATCATCGAGTCCAGCCCCCTGCCCAAAGGGCAGGAAGTCAGCTGGGG
>NW_017728906.1:86564079-86578628 GCF_001723895.1 Crocodylus porosus | reverse complement strand
TCTGCCCATTTGCTGAGCTTGTCCAGGTCAGCCTGGATCACCCGCCTGTCCTCTGGCATGGATGCTTTGCCCCAAAGTTTGGTGTGATCGGCGAACTTGGCCAGTCCACTCCTGACTCCAGTGTCTAACATTTTGTTTTATACATTGTCTAATGAAGTACCATTAGACTAGGTCTTCAGAACTGTAAGGGTCACTGTTAAGAGACAAGTCAATCCCTTGAGTGTATTTCAGTGCGTTTCAGTTTCCATCTAACTTTGCTGACCATCATGTGTTTAACTGCATTTGGTACATGTTGGAGGTTAGTTGGCATTGATAAATATGCAAGATGGGAATTTCACTTAGCTTTTGCTATATTTTTAAATTGCATGTTGTCACTTTAGATTATAAATTGCAGAGACTGGTATTGTGTTAAGTTACTTAGAATTATTCATTGTACCAATTTCTAGCCCCAGGTTAATTCCAAAATTTATATAAAAACAGATCAACTAAAATATGAGCATAAAGAAGCAGATAAATCGTACAAGAAAAAAACACACACACTTTGGCACGTTCTTCTTGTCTCCTAAATTGACACTCCAGTTAGTCTTCTCATCCACCGAAAAAAACCAACACAGCAACTGTGAGAACAAATGAATCTAGTGTGGCTATTTTGAATCCAGCAGGAATGCAAATTCCATAACCAAGATTTCTTTGTTGACTGCACCTTCCATTTATGTTAAGAGTTGGCTGTACACTTCAGAGCCTCAGATGATCTCAGTTGTTCCAGTAATACAAAAGGCAAAAGATGCTCTTTCAGATGTTACCAACATAAGAATAAAAATGTAAATGTGATAATGTATTGCTTGATGTGAATAGGAATGCTAATCTCTGAAGTAAATAGCTAAGCGTGCCTCTGGTAAAGCTCTGCTTCCCACTGTCTTGAATATTGTAGAGTTATTTACACCTGTAAAAAGTGGGTATAAAACTCCATTCATACCACTGGTAGAGTTTTACATGAACTTTGCACAGGTGTAAATGACTGCACAAGATGCAAGACATATGTTCGCAACAGATATGTTTAGAAATTTAACACAGGATTACTGGTGATGTAGGTACTCCCTTACAATCATTACATCACCACATTTAAATGGGTTTACATATCTACTGCCATGCTGGTAACAAGGTATAAATCAGGTTATGCATGTTCCAGAAGCTCAGACTGACTTACCAAGGTGCACATGCGGCTAATACAAATATTGCTCCTTCTCTCCAGCTAAACTGCCTCTGGAGTTTCCTGAACATTACACAAAATGTATGTAGACTTCCATAGGTTCTGACTTTGGTTTTTGCTGGGGCGGGGGGAGGGATTTCATTCCCATACCGAACCCCATGTATGCCCAGGAGAGGCAGCACATTACTTCACCTGGCTTGCCAGACGTGGCTTATGGGTCCTCAGCACTCACTAATTTTTTTCTAGTGGGTGCTTGAGCCCTGGAGCACCCATGGAGTCAGTGCCTATGTGGAAGTTTCACCATAAGGAAGTTTACTATTCCCACTAGAGGCTTCAAGATAAGTAGTCACCTGTGTTAAGATGAAGCTACATGTTACACTTAGAACATACTAAGGATACTTAAAATATGAGGGCATCTTTACACATGCTTTGAGAGTGTGTGGGGGGAGCACCCACACCATTTCATGTATCAGTGTCCCCATGCTTCAAAGTGGCAGTGGGGGTGCTTTATCTAAAGCTTGTTGAACAAGATCTAGGTAAAGCACCCCTGCCACTGTTTTGAAGTGTGGAGACACTGATATGTGAGATGCAGGAGGCTGCTGGAGCATGGAAATTGCCAAATTCCAGAAGACTTAATTAACTGAGTCTGCTCTGATGTGCCGAAATTACAGTGCATTGGAGCAACCTCTCTGCTCATATATAAGCACCCTGCATGTCCATTTGTTAAAGCTCAAAAAGTTACTCTGCTTCAGGAAAAGGTTAACTCTGAGCTGTGCCACCTAGCTCACGTTAGGGTAACTTCAGTCTGTTAAAATGAGCTAGGTAGTAGGGTTGTGCAAAATTTTGCTGGCTATTCTGTTTCAACGCTGTTTCAACTCATTTCGAGCTTGAAACAGTGAAATAGAAACCAAACAGAAGGCTTTGAAATGGCCTCAAAACAAAAAGAGACCAGTCAAAACGTTTCAAAACTTTCGAAACGTTTCACGTTTTGAAGCAGCAGCCAGGTGGGAAGCAAGGGAGAGCAAGGGCTGCACTCTGCAGCCCCACGTGACTCAGTCCAGCGGTGAGCGCAGCCCTTGCTCTCCCTGCTTTTCACCACTGGGCTGCACTCTGATGGGCTCTGCCAGCCCCGTGGAGCTCAGCCCAGCAGCAGGAGGCGGGCAGAGCCAGGGCTGCACTCTGCCTCCCAGCCCCGGGCTGAGTTCTACAGGGCTGCAAGCTGCTGGGACCCGAGCCCAGTGCGGGGGGGGGGGGGCAGTGCACAGCCCCAGGTCTGCACCCCACCCCTACACCGAGCTGCAAGCGGCTGGCACTTCCTCTAGCCAGCTTTGGTATGGGGCCAGGGCAAATCAGCTGGTCAGGAACCCACCACCCAGATCCCGGGGCAGGAGAGGGTCCCTGCACCAGATGATCTGCCCCAGGCCCCGCGCCCTTCTCCAGCCAGCTTCGGTATGGGGCCAGGGCAGATCAGCTCATGTGAGGACCCTCCCCACCCTGGATCAGCACACCTGCCCCCCCATCCACTTCCTGCGGTGCTCTGCCCCCTGGCACTGGGCTTGCACCAGGCTTGCCCCTGGGACCCACACTGGCAGTCTGCATCCCCACATCGGGCTGCAAGCCCCTGAAACCTGAGCCTAGCACAGGGGAGGGCCCCTACACAACCTGATCTGCCCCAGGCCCCACATCCTCCTCCAGCCAGCTCCAGTACAGGACCGGAGCAGATCAGCTCATGGGACCCTCCCCTGCACTAGCGCTGGTCCCAGGTGGCAGCACCCAGCTTCTCTCATCTAGCAGGCAGATCAGGGGCTCACACCCCAGGGACAGCTCCGACACAGCTCCCGCAGCCCTCTGTGGGGTGCCAGTGAGCCCCCTATCTGCCTGCCTGCTGCATTTTATGTTTCCCCATAATAACTATAGGCAAAGCATTGAAACAGCAAAACAGTTTCGACAAAATGAAACAGAACACTGGTTTCAAAGTGAAATGAAACTTGAAACAAAACACTGTTCTGTCGAATAGTTGAAACTGAAGCTGAATCAGAATGATGCTATTTCGAACAGCCCTACTAGCTAGCACAACCCAGATAAAATTAGCAATTTGTGGTCCTCCTGCATCCCAGGATGCACCCCTCCCCCCACAGAGCAGAGATAGAGCCCAGGTGTCCTGGCTCCTATCCATGCACCTCCTCAACAGCTCTCCAGTAACAAGTCAGAGCTTGTACAGGAAAGAAACAGTATTAGCCCTTAACATGCAACTGCTCACAGCACATTTTAACTTTAACACTACTTCACCCATAGTCTGATGTCAGGCAGAAGGCAGGGGAGGGTGGCACCTAGAGATTAACTTCTTTAGTCCAGGCATCATAAACCTACAAGAGGAGTATCCTTTCATAGGTAACAGTATATTTCATCAGATGTTTTGGCTTGCAACTGAAAATTCAGGGTGTCTAAAAAAAAAAAAGTGTATGTCTGTTAACCATCAGGAATACAAAGACATAAAAATTGACAGGGCTTACAAAAGCTTAATATGTATACTACTGCAGGGTTTCAAAATGTCCACTACTGACATCCAAGGAATCAAACCAATAGCAAAGTGATACACCTATGCTTAAATGCTTTTGAGACACCCTATACAATTTATTGTGCACATACAAGAAAACTCTGTCTCACGGCAAAGTGAAGGTAACTCATTGAGTAATCGAAATGTTGTGTTCTTGGTGATAAGCTGTATCATTTCTGAATTCCAAATCTAATAAGCCACATCCTACTGTCCTGACTCAGTCTACCTTCAGCAAAATTCCCAGTAGAGGCAAAAATAATTTTGGCAGAGAACTGAAGGATTTTGATGTGAGTACTACAGATTTATTGAAAACCTGCCAGTTACAGTACATGCTAGATATATAATCATAGAAAAATAGGGCTGGATTGAACCTTAGCAAGTCATCTAATCTAACCTCTCTGTTCAAGTTAGGATCATTTCTATCTAAACCAGAGGTAGGCAACCTTTTCCAGCTGCTTGCCAAAATGGCTCTGGGTCAGATGCAAGCAGGTGGGAGGGTGCTAGGACTCTGCTGCCTGTCTCCTTCGAAGCACAGGGAAAGCATCCACAGATAATATTCAATCCCAAGGCAACATGGGGAAAGTGCCCACAGAAAGCCCCCTGCCACCAAATGCTTCCAAAGTCTCATGTCCACAAGCCTAATCCAAAGGCTCTGTGGGCCATAGGTTGCTGATGCCTGGTCTAAACCATTGCGGACAAGTGTTTGTCTAACCTGCTCTTTTAAAATTTCCAAAAATTGAGATTCCATAACTTCTAACTAATCTGTTCCAGTACTTAACCACCTGTGTAGTTAGTGTTCCTAATATCAACCCTTAATTTCCCTTGTTGCAATTTAAAACAGTTACCTTTTGTACTGTCCCCAACAACACACAAAATAGTCTGTCTCCACCCTCTATAACCAACCCTTCAAGTAACTGAAAACTGTTATCAAATCTACGCTCAGTCTTCTTTCTCTAGATCATATAGTCCCAGTTTTTTTAACCTGTCTTTGAATGTCATGTGTTCTAGACCTCTAAAAATATTTATAGAAAAAAAATGGTTACTCTCTTCAGGACTCTTTCCAATTTGTCCACATATTTCTTAAAGTGTGTTGCCCACCAATGAACACAGTACTCCGGATGAGGCCTCACCAGTGCTGAACATAGGGAAAAAATCACTTCCCTTGACTGACAAGTGACACTTGTATTCATAAAACCCATTACACTACTATTTGGTTGTTTTTTTCCTCCAACACTGGAGTAATATAAAGGAACTGCATGAAGTTGGAATTATTAACATCATCTTATATTATACTATGTACTCATTCCCATCCTCCCAACTATTAATGTAGGTATTAACTACCTGGGGAGCTTCACTCAGTACCTCCTCTCAGTTGGACATTACACCATTGATGATTATTCTGGCCACGAATGACCTTGAATACTCCATCCAGCAAATTCATTTCTTGTGGCCCTTGTGAAGTTTCACAGAAATGTCCATCACTACCACATTGTACTGGAACTAACCAAAAAGTATAGCTATCACCACACTACTTTCATTCTGAGCACACTGCTAGATCCAGCATCTATGAACAAGCTCTGGTACAACCACATCTGATCTACCCCATTTACCAGAATACACACATCAGGGATCTACAAGGTTTCCTGCACTAACAGCAAACAATTCAGATCAACAAAACCAGACTCAGGCCCTGCTCTGATCTGCTACAATACCAGCCCAATAACAACGGCAACAGAATCCCTTTGCTAATCACTTACAGCCCCAAGCTTGAACACTCAGATACATCATTAATTACCTCCAACCCTACCTGAAAAATTAGTACCATCCCAAATTAGGCTTGTGGGGGTGGGAAACAGGGTAGGAAGGGATGGAACAGGCCAACACTGGCTTACAGATAGGTCCCCTTACCTCAAACAACATCTTTCAAGTAACAAATTACCTAGTTCTAATTTTTACCAATCCACAAGGCCTTGCTGCATAACCAGATGACAGCCAAACCCCCTCATCAACACAGATTGCATCATCACTGGACAGATCAACACAAATTATAACACAGGGCTCATTCACCTGCACCTTCACCAACATTATACATGCCATCACTTGCTTATACTACCCATCTGCTGTCTACCTCAGCCAGATGGGCCACTCCCTATGTAAAAGGATGAATGGGCACCAAACTGACTTTAATTCCAGAAATGCACAAAAATCTGTGGCAGAACACTTTAACTTCCTTGGATAATTCCATCACTGACCTTAGAGTAGCTGATTTTAAACAACAAAACTTTAAAAACCAACATGAATACAAAATTGTGGAACATGAAATCATCCACAGGCCAGACTGTGTTAACTTTGGTCTTGGTAGGAACTATAGATTCATATCCCATTGTCTGTGCTAGTTATTTACTCCAGTGACCCTCCAGGCATTAACTTGTTGGTCTTCATTGACCTAGTTTATATACTTTTTACTTCTCTTAGCAGCATCTCATCTCCTTACCCCTTTCCCTTTTTTGGAAAACCTTTTCTTTTTACCAGTCTATTCCTAGCATCTGATGAAGTAGCCTGTTGTCTATGAAAGTCCATGCCTCTTTGAGCTAGTTAGTCACTAAGGTGCTACCCTGACCTATCTTCTGCCTGAATTGAAACTAACAGGTGCCTATACACCTGCTCCAGGGTGTGGGTGGGGGTAGGGACATTTTAATTAGAGTAGCTCCTGAGAGCTGCTTTAATTAAAATACCCACTGTCTCATGTATTCAGTGTCCCAGACTTCAAAATGGCAGCAGGGGCTCTTTAACTAAAACTCATTCAACAAGCTTTAGTTAAAGCGCCCCTGCAGCCATTTTGAAACCCAGGATGCTGAATACACAATATGCTGCAGCACACTGGAACATTTTGATTAGAATTAATCCAGTCTGCTCTGATGCCTTCTAATCATAATACATTGGAGCACATGTAAAAGTGCCCCATGACTTACCACCTGTGTGCTCATTGACACAGGTGGTTAGTTATGCATATCCACATTACAGAACTTTTGTCTAAACAATACATCCTTAACATACTAATGAGAATGTCTCAGGAAATGGTGTCAAAAGCTTTATTAAAATTGAAATATTGCATCCACTGCTCTTCCCCACCCCCATCCACAAAACTCATCACCTTAGCATAGAAAGAAATCATGTTGATCAAGCATGACTTGCTCCTGAGATCCTTTTTGGTGTTCCCAAATACCTTGTTAGTCTAAGTGCTTAGAAATAGATTCCTTGATGACACGCTTTATAATCTTTCGAGGTATCAAGGTCAGACTGACTAATCTGTTATTCCCCGGACCTTTCTTCTTCACTTTCTTAAAAATGGGCACTACACATTTGCCTTTTTCCACTCTTCTGAGGCATCCCCCAGCTCCGCAAGTTCTCAGAAAGAATAGTCCGTATCTTTGTAAACACTGAGAGTTTATACTACATTGCAAAATACCTTGAGGCAAAAGAAAGTTTCTCAAATTGTAATGTGGACAACGGTAACACATTGAAAGATTTTTAAAAATGCATATTTGGAAAGAAGGATAAGTTATTTTTCCAGGAGTGTAGCAATTTATTTGTTCAAAACAGGCTGGTGTTTCAAATACTCCTGGTAGCACTGTATGGATTTTTATTTAATTACTTTCAGCTGATCAGATTCTCTTGTGGGATAACTTCAATGAAATCACAGAGTTAGAAAATCTGGCCCAAAGTTTTTGATTTGTCTGTTCATTCTTGAATGGACAAAATGTAAGGGACTTGGTGTCTCTGCTCTCCCCAAAGATTAAAACCAATGAAAATAAATGCATTGTGATATCCACGTTGTGATTAGAAGTATGAAACATTTTCTCTAGGATTGAAAAAAAACTGTCTTAATTATAAAATAAGCCTATATGTGAAGTTAACACACCTAATAACACAGGGAAAACTGCCAGCAGGCATGTGTGAGCTGGCTTTCATACGCCAATGACCTTATCTAACTGGGTGGAGACATAGCAGAAGCAAAATGTTTTCACTCAGCTGTGTCATTATGGGGTGCGGCAGGGGAGTCACCTTTGCTTTATACTCATATACCCGGAACAGTCATGTTCCAGTTAACTTCAGTTACTGTATCCCTACCCCAACCGCTCAGGCTGCTCGCCGTTCCCTCTTCTTTCCTGTCCCCTGACCTGGAAATAACTTTATACCTGTTGCTCATATTGCTGTGCCTGAAGGAAAACACTTTGTGAAAATACCAACTTAATCGGGAAGAACAGTTCATTACTAACATCTCATTCTTTGCTTTAAACACATGGCCATTAGTGTCAATGTAACAAATTCTGCTCTCAAATATGCCTATAGGGCACCTACAAGAGAATTTGCAAATCCGTAATTAAAAAGAAATATGATCACTTTTTAGGAAAAAAGTAGCCTGGATCACACAGCTGATTAAATAGTAAGCAAAGGCATGGTTCTTAGACATTTCTGTGAATCCAAGTACTATAGAATTCAGCGCTCTGATTATGCCATCATAATATTGTTTATTTGTGAGTGGATAACTGTCACATATTACTGTGAATTCTGAAAAATATTGCGACTTTAGCATGAATTTTTGCCTGAAAGTCATACAAAAAGCATGGCAGCATATTATTTACCATTTTTTGTGGGGTAGGAAGTCTTTCAGTCAGGAACAGAACAAATGGCATGTTACTTAGGTGATCAAGTACTCACAAACAAACCCATGATCTGAATAGCATTTCAAGGTAATACTTTGGAATAAATATATTCTGAGACAATCAGGATTTGTGAACATTGCACTAATTCAAAAAGGTTCTAGAATTGATGTTATTTGGCATTTAACCACCTCTACCCAGAAAGTCAAAACAAACAACATGCTGTAATACAACTGGCAAAATACTGTTGCTGCTAAAAGTAGCACAGAGGAAAGACTTATTTGCTATATTTCCTGGGGTAAAAGTTAGCAAAGACATTTCAATATCCTGATTTTCCTAGTCACAGACCATACAGAGGAGCAGCACCTATTACATCAAGTCATCTTCCTTTGTCAATGAAGGTGAGTTCACTGAAGAACGTTATTTAGTGATTTATATTTTAGAAGTCAAGTTAGTGAGAGTTTCACGACTTCCCTGGGAAGCTGTTCTTAGCTCAACAGAGTACCCCATCAGTTTTGACCCATGAGCTTTACTTTTATCCCTAAACTAAAATAATCAGAAACAGTTCAAGCCAGCTTTGTTAGCAGGCTGTGGTATATGGCAACTGACTCTGTCAGCACGCACAAAGCAATCACCTGTGAACACAGAGCCATTAACATTATGCAATACATATGTGCAAACATGGAGTTTCCAATTCCCACTGTCTTAAGTTTCACTAGTACTACATTTTAGTCCACGGTGATGAAGGATCAAGAGCACTTTGCTCCCTTAAATGGGCCATTATTTATATACAGCTCTCAAGAAAGGAGAAGGACCCAAACCCAGATCTTAAATCTAAACATGCCAGAACTGTGGAGGGATGTTTGGATCAGGATTCAGAACCTAACTTTTTGGACCTTAGCATCAGTCAAATCCTACTTTGCTATTTCAGCAGGAGTCTTTAAATGGTACTTGTATCTGTGCAGTGTTCTGAACACAAGGCCCAGATCTGAACTTTGAAGTGTCAGCTTGTCCCTAATTGAAAATTTTCTACAATATTGGAATTATTTTCTGTAATGAGATTAGTATGCCTGAAGCCAAAAACTGACCCTCCACCAGCACTTAGAAATGATTTTCAATAATCTAGAATCCAGATTGCATTCTGTTTTCATAAATACTGCATGCAGTGGTGTGATTAATGATAATGATGTATAAGGAAATGTTTGCCATGGGTTTTGGCCAAAAGTGTCTGAGAAAAATCATTATATTTTTAGGTAAGATGAAGAAACAGTTGTGTAAAGCATCTTAAAAAGCTTGAACAAAATATACCCGACAACACAGAGATGTGAGTGCTGATTCCTGAAGAAGTATGAGAATCTAGGAGATAAGCATGGGGATTTTGGTTCAGATCCAGCACTAAGAAATGCTGAAGACAGCTTAAGGGGCAATGAAGCAGTGTATAGGAGGTCCTTTAAATTCCAAAAATCTTGAGATTCTCCAGGTGTAAGCCAGTTTCCCAGCTGCCAACAGTTATAAGGTGCTGTGCTGAAGATGGGGAATCCATACCAGGCTTAATTTATCCAGCCTTGTGTGGGTGGGATGGGAGTTTGAGAGTTGCTACAGCAGCATTACATCACCCAAACATCCTCCCGCAATTAAATGGTTTGCTAAAGTAGCTTCAAGTCATTTTTGCGTACACTGTGGCTCCCCTCACACAGGTCATTGTCTGGGCCTTTGTATTCCTGTCGCAAAAGTATCTCATAGATTTCATAGATGCCAAGATAGCACAGCAGCTTACTTGACCTACATCAGGATACAACGATTGCCTCAAATCCCCTCCAA
This sequence comes from Crocodylus porosus, assembly GCF_001723895.1. Classification (NCBI taxonomy): domain Eukaryota; kingdom Metazoa; phylum Chordata; order Crocodylia; family Crocodylidae; genus Crocodylus; species Crocodylus porosus. The sequence continues at coordinate 86,568,376 of NW_017728906.1, read as the reverse complement.
AATAGCTTTTCTTTGGCTGGCAATCTGATTTGACTTTCTAGCCAAGGTCAGTACTTGTTCTCATGGGTGACTGGTGCCTCCTGGGTCTGGAGGTGCATTTGCAGAAGCTGGTGTCAGCAGTGGGGAGGGAGCTGGAGATCATCCGCAGATGCCACTGGCAGCAGTGGCAGCAGTGGAGGAGCTGCCAAGCATCCGCAGATGCCACCACCACTGTTGGCAGAGGGGGTAGAGCTGGTGAGCTCCTGCAGATGGTGGCGGTGGGGACGGCCCTGTCAGGGGGGCATGTGCCCCACCATGCCTTCCCTACCAGTTGCCTATGCTTGTTCTCTCCTTCTGGCAGAGAGGACAAAGAACACACTCTTCTCTGACTTCATAGAAGTCCCAGTCTAGGGCCTCTAAACAAAAACCAGTACTGCCACTGTACTGGCCTCACACCCCAAGGTTCTATCAGACGATCACTTCATCCCCCCCGAATCTTTCATCCCCTACCTTCTCCTAGGCCTTTTGCACAGTTTCTCCAGAGCCAAAAGCCCTTCTAGTTACCCTTCAGTAGCCTGTTCACTGCGTGTGCTACAGCACACACACAAATGCATCCTGCTCCCCTTAGTCCAACCCTGGGGGCAGGCACAGATGGCTCTTTATTATCTCATTCCCTGATAACCTGGCTCACCCATAACACCTGATCATCATAGAAGTTACAAAAATTATGTTCCAAGAAGACGAGACTTAAATTGTTTTGGAATTGGGATGGACCTTCAGTATGGAGAAAGGTAAATCATCATATTATGGAAGCTCTTTATAGCACCAGGGCCTCCTGTTTTTCCTTGTTTGTATACCTGCACAAGGTCGGGTCATACCATTTGCAATAAAAAGTGAGTAAGTAAATGAGTCATCAGCTCAACTAATAGCAGAACTCATAAATACTGACTCTCTTGCTTCCCCTGGAGTTTCTCTAGCAAAACCTTCATGAGTAACTCGGGTAAAAAAAATTACTGTAATTAAGATTTTCTTCTAAAATTCTTCATAGAGTAGAACTCCTGCAGATTTATAAGACTCTGTACGGATCTTCTTCAGTTACTTCTTTGAAAAACCAGCAAATTCACCTATGAGTCCTTTGCAATTTCTAAACAATTTTTATTTTATAATATTTTTACTCTAAGATTTCACCAGTTGAATTCTTTTCCAGTATTCACGTTCTGTGTACAAATAACATGCAACTTTTGCAGATGAAGAACTATATTCACTGCTATTTTGTCTCCTATGAAAGCAGAATTGCTCTAATCTAACCCAAGAAAACCCAAAATTTCACTGCAAGAAGTAGCATGGAGTGATAAAAATTGTAGGATTTCATAGGAAACAAATGCAGAAACAATGCTCAAAAGAATCCTTACCAACCCCAAATTGATCATTTTGTGCAGCTTGATTTCCCATAGTTTGTTTATTTTTAAGGTGCTATGGGTCAGGGTTACCCATAAACGTGGGTCATAAGACCTTGTCTAAAACTCAAACCCAGCAAGGGAGCTATGGGCTAGAAATCATGCAATAAGTTTCTATGTGCCCTGCATGCAGCACAAAGGGATTCTCTACCAGCACCTGATAGGTCAATTTAATCACTACACCAGTTGTATAAAGGGAAAGAAGCTAATAAGTTAGTCTTTAGAAATACTTAAGATATATAGCTAGAACTGTAGCTGCACAGTCTGACTATTGTTTGAGGAAACTGATTCTATTCCCTCATTCCTCCTTTGTTCTCTGCACAAAGCCAAATTATACACATTCTCTGCTGAAAGGGCTGAATTTCACTTAATGTGCCAAGGTCTGAGGTTCTTACTCATGCTCCCCATTATCTTCAAGACTTGCAGTATTTGGCCCAGGAAACCAGTATGACTTATAATGCACATTTATGAGAGAAAATGATGTCTAAAAAAAAGTATGATGCAGTCACTTTTGAATGCTCAAAACCCTTCAAAATCCTTGATGCTCAAACCCTTTCTGAGTGCTTTTGTCACTAGACATTAAATTGTAAAAGCATTTGCAGACATGTTATATTATGGAGTAGTTTTAGTTTTTAATTGTGACAACCTTTAATAGCCCAGAAATGCTCTTTTTAGTTTGCAGCAATACAGTCTGGTTGCAAGAATGATAGCATCTCTTAGACTCTTGTTATACTTGTGACTGGAGCATGGTTTATAGAAATGTGTTTCTTTTATAATCTTCATAATAATTATTAGGAAAAATATGCTGTCTTCTGATCACTGAAAAAGCTATTTCAGAATCTTACAGGGATATTACTAGCAGTGACCCTCTGGGGAAGAACTAACAAACTGAAACTGAGGTCACAATCCCAGGCTCCTGAAACATTGCCTTTGAAGACGATACAATTGCAGTAGAACCATAATGCCACTTGGTTACAGCCTGATGATATGCTAACACTTTTATATACCAGTTTTGTTACCAATTTTCCTTTGCTGAAAAGAGCAGAGATAACTGGCAAATTATTTTAAGTCACTACAAAATGTTTGCTGATTCATGATTTGTTACCCACTGCGCTTTTTGTCTTGGAAGAGTTGTGTTTCAATCAGTGGTGGGACTTTATTTTATGGGTACAGCCAAAAAATCTGGCCTGAAAGTGTCTAATATGATATGCTAGCACATTTTTTGCCAGTATGACTCATTGTCCTAATGAGCTTGCCCAATTCAATGTGATCATTGTTTGCCATCACTCTGTCCCAGTCGGCACTGCACAGGCCATGGTGTTTTGGCTTTCCAGCTTTTTGGTTACTTGGGGAAACTTACTCTCTTCTTTCCTTCTTCACCCCAGTGTGGATGCAGCAGCACTGAGAGCTGGTTCCAACCAATTCTACAGATTCTCCAGTCTCCTGAAGCAGCCTAGACAGGCCATGTCCCTGTCCCTCTCTGCAATGTGTTTCTCCCCCCACCAACAACAAACACGCACACTGGAGACACAGCAGAGAAAACACCACTTCATTCTAGAAAAATTTTAAAACATGAAATGAGCAAACAAGAGACTAAAATATGTGATTCCTCTCCCAGCCTCTGCCATAAGCACAGGACTCTCCACCAAGAACAAGACTTCCAAAAGGAAAGCAGCCATAATCCTCAGCCCTGCTCTTCCAGACCTTGTCACTATTTCTTGATCAGTAAGGTATTTTACAACTGTAATTTTCACCTACTGTTCAATAGTACATGCCATTTTCCTTCCGACTTTCCTTTTCCTGAAGCAAGCAAGATTAGTAGGGTCCTCAGGGCAACTTATAGCTTACTTCAAGGATATTGGCTTCTATAAGAATCCCCCTTTTCTGAGATTTGCACTAACTAGTAGTATAGCTACTGTTATTCTAACCATTTTTATTGCTCTTAGACCACCGTGCACTCTGTGAAGTCAATAGTGCTCAGAGACAGCTCCTCCATTCTTGGAAATCAGCCTGGGATAGTACCAAATGATATCCTGCAGACCTGCTTTTCCCTGTGAAATCTGGCACAATGTGTAGTGATAGAGGTTGAAATTTAAAGATGCTCCCTAACTAAAGAGACTGAGGATGTTGTTAATTGGGAGATAGTTACTCAGTTAAGTAGGTAGTTAGAGGGACTTCACTAGAGACTGCAGAGGTTGTCTGCTGTTCCACAGCAAAGTTTATTTCATTTGATAGTTATTCTTATTTGTTGTATGCCTATAGTTATTGAATCCAGTGATCACTCTACAAGGCACAGCCTTTCCCCAGCTTAGTTAACTCCTCATCTCCACCACTTTGCCAAGTATCAGAGTTCAAACTGGGAGGAATTGTCCAAGAAAGCAACAGAGCAGATATACCAAACCGTATACTAGACATTTCTTACCTACCTAGCATACCAGGGTCAATTTATGGGCACAGAACTCAAGCAGACACAAATGTTCCTGAATTCAATTTGAATCTGATAAACACAAGATCCATCTCCAACAAATTACGTATGACCTCACCCATGATGAAGAATCCAGTACAGCTAGTGTGGCAGAGACGTGGCTTGGAAGACATCATGAGCCCTATGCTAGGACACACTACCCTTCCTATTCCATCCCAGGTGGAATAACACAGCATTGCCCCTTGACAGAACACAAAACAGAAAAGGCAAAGCAAAGAAGCAGAAAGACAAAACAGCCCCTTTGACCAGACAGGTCTTTGGCGAGTTAATCTCAGAAATCAGAGCTTTAAATCTTTTATGGGTAAAATCAAAGCAGAGATAAAAGAAACTGGGGAGCAGGGCCACAGACCTGGAGATGAAGGTGAGTAGAGATCTG
>NW_017728906.1:86548751-86563454 GCF_001723895.1 Crocodylus porosus | reverse complement strand
GAAGAATTTCTTTACTGTCCGAGCCCCCAAGGTCTGGAACAGCCTGCCATCGGAGGTGGTTCAAGCACCCCAGCTGACTTCCTGCCCTTTGGGCAGGGGGCTGGACTCGATGATCTCCCGAGGTCCCTTCCAGCCCTAATGTCTATGAAATCTATGAGATCTATGAACTGAAATAATTAGGAAAATGGGGAAGGAAAGACATATCCTAACATTAAAAGCAAAGAGTAAGGGAGTGGGGTAAGAGTAATATATACGTAGAAGCATGCACTGCTTGCTAGAAAGGGAGCCTGGCCAGCCAGAGCCACTCTCTGGTTGCCAGGCAGTCTCTGAGCAGCCAACTCAGAACCACTGCTGCCTCAGGAGGCCCCCAGGACCCTAGATAAGGCAGCCTTCCTTATCCCACCTGGGTCACTTTGTGTGTAGGGGCATGCCTGGGGACAAATAGTATTGGCGCAAGTATGTGACACTGCTGTTTGTCCCATGGGAAACGCATGCCCCTGCACATGCACACTTGTCAGGATGTGCCCCCCCAAGTCCCTTCTGGTACAGCCCATATAGCCAATCATACTTTGGACTTGTTCTTCTGCCTAGATGTCAATATTAAAGATATCACAACCCACCTATTGTCCCGGACCCACCCATTGTCACCTCATTAAGGCAGTAATCTGAGGTGGTCTCCCAGCTCCCAGAACGATACATGAACTAAGTTCAACCACAAAGACTGTTATGACAGAGCCCTTTTTTAACTTTATGTACCCAAAACCACTTATCTGCTGCGTAAGTATCAACTCACCTCTCGTCTTGAAGCCAAGCCACTGCACCTTGAATTTAATAGTTATTAGATGGAGAACAGTGATGAAGCTTCTGTCCTGGGCCCCCCTCCCAGGCAGAGCAGTATCCATTTCACAGGGCCCTATACCATCTAGGTGGTCCTCTTGCTTCTGGCCTGGGGGCAGCTTCAAGAGGAAGGCTGTAGAGGAAACTGGATAACCCAGACCAGTGGGAGCCACACCAGCACAAGCCATGGGCCCTCCCAGGCACGGCCCTCATTGCACCAAGCATAGAGGTGCTTCCCCCCACCTTCACTGCACTGAGCACTTGGATGCTTCTATCTCCTCACTGCTCTGGGGACATGGGAGGGCTTTTCCCCACCACCCCCTGCTGCACCATAGGCACACAGGCACTGTTGCCCCAGTCCCACCTTCAGCTCCCTAGGTGTGGGTCCTCTACTACACCACACCATACCAGCAACCCATGCTATAGGTTTCCCTGGCACTGTGGGCTGTGCCATGCTGCTCCACCCCTCCCCCTGGGGCAGGGCAAGAAGCAGAAGCCAGAGAGGCGGGGAGCCCAGAGTCTCCTGTTTTTGCTGCTGCTGGAACTTGAGTGATGGATGGGAGGCTGGGGGGGCGGGGCACAAATTAACCCCTCATGGGTCACATACAGCCCAGGAGCCACCAGTTGGACAGCCTTGACCTTACTTGTAACCTGGTGGTTGGAAAACTGTGTTAGAAAGCCTGGGAGCTGTAGATTCAAACACTCCTTGGGTGACGAGGGTGCCTAAAGTGTAGGTCTTCTGTTGCCTAGATGAGTGCTCAAACCACTAGACTATTGGGTTAAAACACAGGAGGATCCTCCTTCCCTGGTACATAATGCCTGCTAGCCATGGCTTTACCCAGCAACATTTTAGTACTTACACTACCCCATGTAGGTGTGTACAGTCCCATACCTGCTCAAGCAGAGTGTAGCTTATGCAGCATGCTTAGCGGCTGTGCAGATGGTGTCCATGCTGCACATGGAATAAGACTGCTACCTGCATGTCCATGCCAAGCACAGTAGTTACGCAGCTGGTGAAGTTCCGTTTGGGCACATAAAGCGAAATAAGTTTCTTCCCTTTAAACATGAAGCACACTAAATGGTAGCAACATTCTAGCTACTAGACAAGGTGTTGACTGAAGCACATGCATGTTAGCCTTGACTAATGACATAGTGGCTAGCAAATTGTCCTTTTCTTACCATTGCCCATGAGTATCCTTGGTTTCTTGATCTCCTGAATCAGAGGCAGAAATGGATGCTACAGAGGGAGAGCATCGAAACAGATATTCTAGAGTGATTTATCCCCTATTCAATACTCTCTCTGGCATCCACCATTACTGGTTTAGAGAAAACACCTCCAACTATTCTGTTCAACAGTCATCAATAGTTTTACCAACCATGAATTTATCCAGTCCCTTTTTTGAACCTGGCTGTATTATCTGCCTCCACTACCTTCTGTGGCAATGAATTCCATAAATTAACTATGTGTTACATTAAAAAGTACTTTATCTTGGTAGGTTTTAAACTTGTTAGCTATTAATTTCAGTGGGTGCCCCCTCGTATCCTGGAACTCGGTGAACAACAGTTCTCTGTTCACTTGGTCCACACCCTTCATGATTTTATAGACCCCCTCAGGCTTCTTTTTCAAAATGAAGAATCCTAGCCTTTTTAGTCTCTCCTGGTATGGTAACTGCTTCAGGCCCCTGATCATTTGATGGAGCCCATCCACCAATCAGGAGGCAGCAAGAGAAATAAAGTCACACCCCTTTCCTGAGGGGAGGGGAAGAAGAGCTCCCCTGGACCTGATTGAAGACTGCAACACTCAGGTCTGGAAGACTTCAGGGGCAGAGCCCTGGAGCGTATAAAAGGAGCTGCGTGCCCAGCATGAAGGACATGCATGGGGGACAGAGAAGAGAGGGGCTTAAAAAAGCTGAGGAGAGGTGCTCAGCAGGGCAAAGCAGTAGCCTGGAAGAGCCCCTGAAGACTTCCATCAGCAGGGAGCTGCGGACAGCTCCAGCGGTTAGGCTCTTTATGTGCAGAACAGCACATCCTGACCCTAGGAGCTGTGTGAGGCGGCTCGGGTCTGCAACCTTTGGTGTGCGGCCAGAGACATGGTGCACAAGCTGGTGCACAGAGCAGGATCTTGGGAGCTGCTTGGGTGGCTCAGATCCTCAACCTCCACACAAGACCGGGAGCTCAGTACAGGAGGCACTGCACGGAGGGTGAGAGACACTGGGAGCTTCTTGAGGTGGCTCAGGTCTACAGCAGCTGGCACAGGGAAGCAGCTCAGTGTAGACAATGCTGCACAGAGGGTCCGGGAGCAGACTGAGCCCTGGTGCTGCACAAGGCTGCCCAGGCCTCCACCCCCTAGCACAAGGCAAAGTGCCTGCTACACACAACAGTGCATATGACCCTAAGCTGGGTCAGCAGCAGCAGAATTGGGCAGCAGGAAAGCCCAGTGGGAACAGAGCTCGACCTGGAGAACGGGAAGCAACCCTCCAAGATTGTGGAGTAGTAAATTACCCTGGAGAGAGGGTCCCCACAGGGGAGGGACCCCAAGGAATGTGAAGGGGCATCACATGGGCGATAGCTGGAGATTAGGAGTCTTTGTGGTCTACCTCTCCTTTTCTTTCTCCCCACCTCCTTTCCTGTAGTAGTACCTTGGGAGTGGGGCCCCTGCCCTGGAGGGCACCCAGGTAGTCTAAGGATTGCTTGTTACATGTGTAGACTGTGCCTTATAGTTTATGTGAATAAGTTGAAGTAATAATTTGTATATTTATAAAGTTATAAGGTTGCCTGATCAATATCCTTTGTTCTGGGTTGTTCTATTGTTCATTTGTATTTTTGAATAATAAGTGTGTGTGTGTGTGTGTGTGTGTGTGTGTGTGTGTGTGTGTGTGTGTGTGTGGTATAGAGTTTATTGTTTTGTAAATTTGTACATATATATATAATCTGTCTGTACCCTTTAATGGTTTTGTTGTAATAATACATTTGTATATAGTTAAGTAATTGATTGACTGGGCCTAACTCTATAGGGGATGGAAGCAGCCGCTGGACTGCTGTGTCCCTTCACAGCACACTGCCCTGCCAATAATTTCCTCAGTTGGAAAGGGGAGTACAAACCCATGTACACCCAAGCTACATTTGTATAATGGCATGATGATTTCTCTGCTTTATTTTCAATTCCATTCTTAAAAATGCCCAACATTTTACTGGCTTTTGTGATCACCTCTGCACACTGAGCTGGTGCTTTTAAAGAACTGCAAACAATGACTCTGGGGTCTCCTTCCTGAGATATAACAGCTAGTGCAGAACCCAGTATTGTGTATGTATAGCTGAGATTATTTTTCCCCAGGTGCATTACCTTACATTTGCCAACACTGAAGTTCATCTGCAATTTTTTTGCCCAATCCCTTAGCTTGGTGAGATCTTTCTGCAGCTTAAGACTGATGGCCCAGGGTACTAAAATTGTTTGATACCCCTCTACCAATATATACTCATCCTGTATATATTTATTCTATTATCATACCTCCCATTCCTGCAATAGCTCATAGAGAAACTAGCCAAGGGCTTCTAATAGAAGCTGGGTCTAGGTATGGCACAGTTAGGATTCAGGCCATGATACGGGACAGAAACAGATTTAGTATCACTCATGAACAATCTTCCCCTGTCAGATTCATTCTCATCTTTCTGGATCTCTCTGCAGCATTTTGACACTGCGAGCTCTGAAATACAGGGTCGTCTCCTGCTAAGAGAGGTCCCCAGGAATCCACTAAAATGGCTTGAGTCCTTCCTGCTGAGATGCATCTAATGAAAAGTGGTGGGAAATTGTATCTTTGCTACTAGACCCCCTCATTTATTCCCATTAGTCTTATTTGACACTACATACAGCCACTAGATGAGCTAGAAAGGCAACATGGACTGAAGTGTCAACAAGATATAGATAATAAGCGGTTCTACTCCTCTTTTACAATGCATCACTTCCACCAAGTTAGGCCTGTATTTTGATGAAAACAGTTTATGGATGAAGAATTGGTTGAAGGTGTACCCATGCTTAGGTTATATTGGTGGGTGGAGGTGAGCACATTGAAGAGTTTACAGACATAGTTTCCTGCACAGGAAGGTTAGTCTCTAGTTTAGGAGTGGTCCTACATTTTTCCATGATACTAAACTTTCAGAGCATTTGCGAGTAACTGTTTTTACCACTTCGAGTTGCCAGAAAACTCTGTTGATATCCTAGCACATAGTTTCTCAACTTGTGGTACACGTAACCCTGCGGGTATGTGAGACACAGGCAGGGGGTATGTGGGTACCTCAACACTCTCTCTCTCACACCCTCTTTTCCTCTCTCTCTCACCCCTTCCTCCTCTCAAAACTATGGCAAAAAATTTGCTGTGCCATGCATTATGCAGCACTTTAAATTTCCTAGTAATAATTTGGGGTTCAGCCCTCCTAGCTTTGGTCAACATCACCTCTTGCCCAGGTACATACCTGAGTTGTGCACCTCTGGTGTAAAAGGTGGCAACCCTACCCACACCAGATCAGGCATCTGTCATATCAGAGCCTTATATACACAGCCCTTCTTCCAACATATGGCACACATTAGTCTGTAAATATAAAATACCTTGGAAAATTGAGTGTTGGGGTACTTATTAAAATTTTCATAAGTTAGGAGGTACTTGCTACTTAAAAGGTTGAGAAACACTGTCCTAGCACATGATGACCTGTTATACACGGGATATCTTTCTCATTTCCCGTCTAGACTACAGCGATGTGGTATATATGGGCATGAAGCCATAAAACCTTAGGACATGTTAGTCAGTACAGAATGATGCAGCTTATTTCTTCAACAACATGGACAACTGCAAACACATCAAACTTCAGTTGTCTACACTGGCTTTCCACAAGGTATTGGATCAAGTTCAAATTCCTTATCTTTAAGGCACTCAATGATATTTGCCCAAGATACCTAAAGGATCACATAAGCTCTAGAATAAAGACTGTGGTCAGTAACTCAACTCCTTAGGTACAATGGAGCCTTCAGCCTTGAAGACAGGGTTCATCAATGCAGAAGAAAACTTTCCCATGGCACTGGTCTGAGATTGTAGAATGAACTCAATCCTGCAAGACTGAAGGACAAGCATGAACCTCACCACCTCCTGCTTGTCATACAAGGTACGCCTCTTACACCCAGCTTTCTTGAACACAAAAGTATAGCAGCATTTACAGACAAAACACAAAATGAAAACCATACCAAAACAAAACACTACACTAAACCCACAGCTTACTCCCTCCAGAGAGGATGAGAGAGAGAATGGCCCACCCATGACAGATCTTAGTCATATGGCATAACACACTGGTGGAAGGCACTCATATACTACAGTGGTGAATATGGCTTAAGAACCTATATAATATCGAATGCCATGAGTTGGTGTGCGCTTGTTGCCAAGAAAGCTAGCAGTATACTGGGCTGCACTAGGAGGAATGTTGCCATAAGATCAAGGAAACTGTTTATTCCCCTCTATTTGGCACTTGTGAGGCCACATCTGGAGTACTGTGTCCAATTTTGGGTCCCCCACTACAGAAAGGATGTAAAAAAGTGGAGAGTCCAGTGGAAGGCAATGAAAATGGTTAGAGGGCTGGGGCGCATGAGGGACACATCTGAGAAGAGGTTGAGAGAACTGAGCTTATTTAGACTGGTGAAGAGAAGACTGGTGGGGGGGGGGAATTTAATAACAGCTTTCAACTACCTGAAGGATGGTTACAAAGAAGGATGGAGCTAGACTGTTCTCAGTGGTGGCATATAACAGATCAAGGATCATTGATCTCAAGTGGCAACAAGGGAAGCTTAAGTTAGATATTAGAAATAACTTTTGCAAGGAAAGTAATAAAGCACTGGAACAGGCTGCCCAGAGAGATTGTGGACTCTCTGTCCTTGTAGGGTTTTAAGACCTGGCTAGACAAAGCTTTGGCTGAGATGAGATGATTGGGGATGGTCCTTCTTTGAGCAGGGCATTGGACTAAATGACCTCCTAAGGTGCCTTCCAACCCTATTTTTTTATGATTCTATGAATACAGAAGAGCACATATAGTCATCATATCAGCAGACTGTGTTTGTTGACTGTAGAATGTTATAGTTCTGCTTCTTGTTGTATTCTCTATCATGAACCTGACTTAAATATGCTTGAAAGTCATATTTCCATAGGACGTACGTTTTCTTAACTCAAGTAGTTTAATATTCTATCAGAGGTCCTCTCAAGGACCTCTGCTAATTTATAAATGTACCCCAATCCTGCACTGATCTGGTTTCCCCTCCAGAAACGGTCAAGACTGACATTAAGAGCTGTCAATATTATTCCAAAGCTAGCTAGACAAAAAGAATCCGAAGGCCAGAGTGCAGAAGATTGGTGCTTTGACTGGTGGAAATCACTCAATTCCACGGTCAGTGGGATCATAATAATGAGAATCTGATCTGAGGTATGCTAGTTCTCAAGTATCCCTGGTCTTTCTGGACCAAGGCTTAGGTATTTAAGTCAGTAGCTTACTCTAACAGATGGAATATGGCAGCTCCTATGAATAATTGTGTTTTGGGCATAGATGTATGCTAAAGATTCCTTAATGCATTGGTCTCTGATGTGGCAGCTGGAAGAGACAAGAAGCTTCCTGTAGGTAAGGTGCTGTTTGTCAGTGTTATCCTAGCTACATGCAGGAGAAGCAGCACCTTCAAGTGCTCCTGAACTGAGATTCTAATGTCAAAGGCAAAGCCATTCCACAACACCCCATTAAGGAGTACCTTGCAGATCCACCAACTTGTCAAGAGGCCTTGAAAACCATTAAGCAGATGAAGACTAACAAAGCAGGTGATCATGATAGAATACCAGATGACATTTATAAGCAAGGTAGAAAAAGTTATCTAAAAAAAGCTAACTACACAATAATATTTAAATCTGTAAACATGAACACACTCCAATTGAATTGAGAGATGACAGAATCATTACCATATTAAAGAAAAGAGATAGGCTAGATTGCATCAATTATCATGGTATTGCACTCCTGTCCATAGCTGAGAAGATCCTTGCCTGCCTTCTCAATAGAGTCATTGTGGTTTCAGACCACTCAGAGGTACAATAGATATGATCTGTGTTGCTAGACAGCTGTAGGAGAAGTGCCATGAACAACACTCAAGATCTTTTTATGACTCATTTACCCGACTAGGGCTTTTGATTCAATCAAAAGAGAGGCTGTATGGAAAATTCTGATGAGATTTGGATGCCTGCCAAAATTCGTTACCATTGTCAGACTTTTTCATGATTGATGACACAACAGCAACGGCAATGGCTTAGGAAAAAGCAGTGGCTTGTCCTAAGCAATAGCCTGGAATTGGAGTCAAGCAAGGATGTGTGACTGCACCAACACCTTTTTCCACCTGTGTTGCAATTATTCTGCATCTCATTGCTGATAGATTTCCATCTGGAAATCCCATCCCAGCAGTATGGCATAGATGGGATTCTCTTTAACATCAACTGGTTATATTCTAAATCCAAGATAACCAACACCTCTATTGCTGATCTTCAATACGCGGATGATTGTTGTTCATTCCCTCTTAGTTGAAGAGCTCCATGTCGCCCTTAATTGCTTCTGTGAAGTACTTCTGTGGACTTACTGTTAAGTTCATGATACCCAAAATACTTTACCAACCGACCTCAAACCAGCCAGCTGCTCCTCCACATATTACAATTTGAAGGCAATCCTTGGAGAATTTGAGTATTTCTCCTATATGGGCAGCCACCTTTCCCAAAAAGTACACAAAGACAATAATATTCAGTATTGAATAAAATCTGCCAGTGCTGCCTTCGGACATCTCCACAATTATGTTTTTGATGATCATGACATCAGGATCCAAACCAAACTTGTCATCTATGAGACTGTTGTCATCCCTACCCTGCTGTATGAATGTAGTAACATGGAGGCTAGGGCTCCTGTTATGTAAAGAGAAGGAAACAACTGATTGGAGAGCCTCAGATAAGGGAGACTGTTCACTAGGACCTTCAACCAGCAGGTCCTCAGGATTTGCGAGCTGTAAGTGTTTATTGCTGAGCTAACTTTTCAAGAATACAGCAGAGACCTGCATGGGAAGCAGGGCACAGATGCAGCAGCTAGGCAACAGCAGTAAGCTGCCACAGAGTTAAGCCAGCAAGCCCACCTAAAGAACACCTGTGGTCAACCCAGGGAAGCCACCTGACCAGAAAGGGGCAGTGCCTGGAGACATAAATCCAGGGCAGACAGTATGGCTCTGTAGGCTGCCAAGGAAAGAGCTCTGGATCAAGATGACTATGCTGCAGGGTCTCAGTCAGTAGTTCAAGCCAATGGGGACTATGAGTAAGGGGCTGAAGGCTTACAAATACCTGAACCCAGGAATAAGAACTGTTTTGGTTATGTTGCCAGCATGCTTAGAGTTTTCATTATAGCCTGTTGGCCTATTCTTTTATTGCGGTTATAACCAGTGGACTGGATATGGACTGATAGGAGAGGTTTAGAGTTCCCAGAATGCCAGAGAGGCATGAGACTTAAGACAGGTGGGGGCAGGGGTGGGACAGGCACAGTTGATAGCCCAAGGGTCACAAGTTTGAGCCCATAGCAGAAGCACTCACAGTGTGGCCTGTCAGATTCCAAAAAATCTGTGGATTCTGCTAAATACCTTGTCACAAGGATGCGAAAAAGGAAAGGAAAGGACTGATAGTCTAGAGTTGGGCAAAAGTAAAGATTCAAGGACAACTTGAAGGCTAATCTGAAGAAATGTGACAGTAACATCAATATCTGGGAGACTCAAGCATTTAATTGTCCCCAATGGTGCCATGATGTGTGATAAGGCACTGGCCACTTTGAGCAAACTCACCTCACTATGGAGGCAGGTAGATGAGAGAAACGTTTGAAAGAGCTGTGACTCAACATCACCAGGATCTGCTCCTTGTTTCTGTAACTATTTGTCATATCTACGTTGAACATCTGGATCTCAGAATAATTGCCTATGAACTCACCTATGACTTTCCTATATACCAGAAGACTGTTATCCTCATATTGAGGGACTGCAGCCATAGCTTACATTATCTTGTCTACCTAAATTATGTTTCACATAGAAGATGGAAATGTAATTTGCCTTTACTATAGCTCCTACCCATAGATCTGATACAGAGTCATAGGAAGTACTTCACAAGAATATGGAAACAGAAACTTGTACCCTCTATTCGGTCATGAAAACTAATTTTCCAGTACTTTTTGAGGGGTCTGAAGGGCTCTAAGAATGAATCCTGAAGCTACAGTGGCCTAGTGCCCAGTTTCATTGTCTGGATTAACTTCTCCTACAGTAAATTATGGTTACTCTTTCTCAAACTGGGGAGTCACTCTGTAGTAAGGGAATAAATGCAAGTGCTATTTCTGGCCAGAGCAAGAAGTAGACCTTGCTTTTTTGCTTATATCACTAAAGTTTTTCTCCATGGTAACAGGAGTCAAAGGATCACTGAAGCCATGGGGTGCACATGGATGCATTATTATTAGTTCTCACACTTCTCCATCTTTGTAAATTTCACAGGTTAATTTGATATTTACATGAGGAGTGAGCAAAGATGGTACAAAAATACTTAAAAGCACTGTGTGCTTCAAGAAAAAATGGCATGTTCCTATCTGTCACAGTTCTATTTAGAACAAAGACCACAGGTCAGAAAGAAATACTTTATATGACAAAAGGATAAAGTAAGCAATCAGAGATGTGAACAATAGTTTAACAACATCACTTTCCTAGGAACAATGTTGTTCACCAATGCAATGCCAAAGTGAATTGTACTGATACATCCACTACCTATGATTTGCAATGTTACATAATAACTCAGGACTAAAAAAGGGGCTAAATTCAGCTCAGACCCCACCAGAACAGACTATGAAGAAGAACTCTTCACAGTGGAAAGTAAATGTCACCACCTTGCTATGTCTTTGCAGTAAAGCTCAAGTTACAGTGATGATGAAGTGGCAGGAAATGTCACCATCTATTGCATTCAGGTTTACCAGATTCATGCTGGTTACCGCTGAATTTTATGTAGCTGATGCAAACCCATGGGCAGAAACATGATTTTGTAAAGGGGGACATAGGAGCAGCAAATAGTGCTTCAGGGTGGCTACACCATCTGCATCCAGCTTCTTTCACCATGGGGCAGGCCTACCCCACAGGAGCACCAGAGCTGGCTTTTTTAAGTCCCACTGTCAGGTAAGAATCCCTTTTCCTCTCAGTCTCCACTCCCCTTTCCCCTCTGTGCTCAGCAACACATCCACTCATCTTCCACCTCCACTGCTCACTACTGACACTGTCCCTGGCTGCCCTGGGGGGCCCAGGCCAGCGGCACTTCTGTCCCACTCCAGCAAGGCTGTGTGAGGAGTCAGAATCAGCTATGGACAGCTGTAGTGGCAGTGGTAGCAATTGGCAGGTGGGTCCCCTTCCACTGCACCTGCTCCTGGGCTGGCAGAGACCTCCTAGGGGGAATGGAGAGGGAAGAACCTGCCCACTTGGGAGAGCCTGGCAGGTCACAGACCCCAACTGGAGTGGGGCAGGAGCAGCTATGGCGATCTGTGACCTGCCAGGCTCTCCCAAGAAAGCAGTGGGCAGGTTCCTCCCTCTCCATTCCCCCTAGGAGGTCTCTGCCAGCCCAGGAGCAGGTGCAGTGGAAGGGGGCCCACCTGCCAATTGCTACCACTGCCACTACAGCTGTAGAGCCCCTTGAGCCCCTGGTCAGCAGGGACAACTGGAAGAGGGACCGTGGCAGTGGCAGACATGCGAGGAGGAATGAGAGGAAATGGAGCATACCTCAGATGGGAAAGGTGGAAGGAATTCCTGCTTCCTTTGGATATTTAACAAACAAGTCCCTGGCAGCTGCTCCTGTCATGTCAACTGAAAGTGGGGTACACCCCACCATTTTGCCCCCTCAGAAGCCTCCTGTACAAAACTATCCCATACCACCAAACTTGACTAAATTACAGCATACGTATTAGAGTTGTATGAGATATTCTTCACTAATATGAAACAATTAGGAAGTAGATTGGCCCAAATGAGGTGATACACCACAGGACTGAAGGAACAATTTAATGAATTAGTGCAAAAGATGCAATACAAGCTAATGAAGCCAGGTAAAGTTTTGTTCATTTCTGGTTGTTTTTTTATTTTAAATATGTACATCTGAGTCAAGTCTATAAGGCTCTTATATTTGAATGTCAAGGGAAACTTGAGAAGATATCATATTCCTAAACAGAGAGTATGCACTGTACATTCTAAGACCCTTTTTTCCTTAGCTCAGTACTTTGTTCAATGACAATGTCCCAAAAAAATCCTACTGATGTAAAAAGATGATGTCAACACTTAGCAACTGACAAGCTGGTTTTCAGAAGTTACTATTTTCCATTCCTGTGCCTAAATGAAAAAGTTCAGATTTTCTTAAGTTATCCACATCCAGGAGCTCCACTAAATAAAATAGGAACTGCTGAGTGCTTTAAACAATGCATCCAAAATGGGCTTTGGACCAGGCCCTTGAAGTCCTTAAGAATCTTCTGTGCTATTTAGAAGTATCTATAGATAGCTGTAGTAGTCATCTACATTAACATTCATTTCATGTCTATCATACCAACATAATGATAGCGTCAGAGAAACTGCAGCTTGCAAAAAATCTAGTCGAAACAGCAATGAGTATGCTTCCTCTGTGGATCCCATGAAGCAGGCTAAGGGCCAGATTCCATTCTACCCATTAGGCACTTACTAACTTATGAACCTAAATGCAATCCTATTTCACCTTCTCACATCTCTGAAAAACAATTCATGCAAAAAAAAGTGAATGAGTCGCCTTCTTCCTTCTCCTCTCTGCTTTTTTGTGACAGTCTTAACAATCAGATGACAGTGTATTAAAAAAGTAGGTCTTAGTAGGATGGAATAGAATTGTACTTAGGCACCAAAGTCCACTCTGAGACCTAAAATATAAAATACAATCTGTCCCTAAGTGACTTGTAGATTTCATAGACATTAGGGCTGGAAGGGACCTTGTGAGATCATTGGGTCCAGCCAAGGGGTCAGGAAGTCAGCTAAGGTCAGATTACCCCAGCAAGATAAGCATCCAAGCATTTCATAAAGGTATCCAGAGTAGGTGCTTGCACCACTTCTGGGGGGGAGTGTATTCCAGACTCTGGAGACTCAAGTGGTCAAGAAGTTTTTCCTTATGTCCAGTCTAAAATGGTCTTCCAGCAGTTTGTGACCATTAAGCCTTGTCTTCCCTTGGGCTGCCCTGGTGAACAGACGTTCTCCCAGTTCCTGATGCACACCCCTTATATACTTATAGGCTGCCACCAAGTCACCCCTGAGCCTTCGCTTCTCCAGGGTGAAGTCCCATGCCTCTCAGCCTCTCCTCATAAAGCCTGTTCTCTTGACTTCTAATCATGCTCGTGGCTCTCTTATGTACTGTCTTATGACATCCTTTCTAAATTGTGGAGGCCAGAATTGGATGAAGTACTCCAGCTGTGGCCTCACCAAGGCCAAGTAAAGCAGGAGGATGACTTCTTGGGTCTTGCTGGAGATGCATTGGTAGATGCAAGCCAGAGTTTTATTTGTTTTGCCAGCTGCAGCATCACATTGGTGGCTCATGTTCATCTTGTTGTCAATCACGACCCCCCAAGTCTCTTTCAGTCATGGTGCTAGTAAGTGTAGCACCACTGATCCTATAAGTATGATGTGGGTTTTTTCTCTTGAGGTGGAGCACCTTGCATTTCTCTGTGTTGAGCATCATCTGGATTTAATCTGCTCATTTTGTGAACCTGTTTAGGCCAGCCTGAATTGCAAAGAAGTTCCCAACCCCCAAGCTGTGGTGCAGTGCCGGGCCGCGAAGGGTCAGCTGCTGGTCCTCAGGAGGGTTGGTTGCCAGACCGGAAGTGATTGCGGACCAGCAAACCTCAGACCAGCAGTGACCAGCAGACTGTGGACCAGCAGCCAACCCTTTTTTATATTGAGTATACTAAGTATAACAAAAGGGTTGGCTGCCTGCCCACAGTCTGCCAGTCACTGCTGGTCTGAGGTTTGCCAGTCCGCAGTGACTTCCGGTCTGTGGTTTGCCGGGCTGAGGTATAAAAAGGTTGGGAACCCCTGCTCTAGCATGACCAGTCTGGTCAGTTTGGTATCGTCTGCGAACTTAGCCAGTCCACTTCTGACACCCGAATTCAGATATTTTATGAGTATATTAAAGAGTACTGAGCCCTGGTGGACACCACTGATCACCATGCATCATGTTGACTCAGATCCATCGACTATCACTCTCGGGTCTGACCATAGAGCCAGTTCCCTAACCATTGGATCATAAAGCTGATGAGGTCGCAATTCCCCAGTTTTATCATGAGGACATCATGGGAGATCAAGTCAAAGGCTTTTTTGAAATCTATATATATGACATCAACCTCTTCTCCTTTGTCCAGGAGATGAGTCACCTGGTTATAGAAGGAAATGAGGTTGGTAAGGCAAGACCTACCCACAATTAAGCCATGTTGTCTCTCTCTTAGAATGTTACCATCCATTAGCCTGTTGTTGATGGTTTCATTGATGACTTTTTTCCAAGATCTTTCCAGGAACTGAGGTCAAACTGACTGGCCTGTAGTTCCCTGGGTCTTCCCTCCTTCCTGTCTTAAAGATAGGCACCACATTGGCCCTTTTCCAATTTTCAGGAACCTCTCCCGAGCTCCATGAGTTTTCAAATATCCTTGTAATTGGTCATGCTATGATGTCAGCCAACTCTTTTAGCACTCTTGGATGCATTCTTTCTGGGCCAGCTGACTTGTGGATGTCCAGCCTGTGGCAGAAAGCCACCTTGGTTT
>NW_017728906.1:86541387-86547991 GCF_001723895.1 Crocodylus porosus | reverse complement strand
TTACCCCCAGACTAGCGAGTGTGCTCCAGGAGAGGGGTCGGCCAAGTATAAGGCGCCCCTAGGGAGGTACTCGGAGCCTGGAAGGTGGTCGGGTGCAGGGAGGTGGGCGGCTCAACACAGGAGCGCCCCCTACTGGCCCGCCACACAGCCTGTCGAGCTGTTCCCTCACAAGATCGTCACCAATTATAGACATATGATTGCCCTTACCCTGGTAGTCCTGCTTCCTGTCAGGCGGGGTGATCCCCTTGGGCTGGTGGAAAACCGATGCAAAGTAATCATTGAGATTAGCTTTTTCCTGGGTGTCAGCTGTCAGCTGCCCCATTTTGTTCAGCAAGGGTCTGATGTTGCTATTGTTTTTCCTCTGACTTCCCATGTATTTGAAGAAGGACTTTTTATTGTCCTTGATTCCCATAGCCAGTTTGAGTTTGGTTTCAGCCTTGGCTTTTCTGGTCCACTCCCTACAGTTGCAGGTCAATGCTGCATAATCCTCCTTAGTAGTTCCTGACTTCCATCCTTCAGATGCTTCTCTTTTCAGATTCAGAAGGTCCACGAATTCCCTATTGAGCCAAGGGAGTCTCCCAGCCCTTTTGCTACCTTTCCTATGGGCTAGAATGGACTTCCCTTGTACTTTTAGGATCACACTTTTAAGGAACTCATTGTGGATTCCCCTCCCTGTCAGTTCATGGTCTCTCAGGGCCTCAACAACCAACCTCCTGAGCTTGTGAAAGTCAGCTTTCCTAAAGTCAAGGATTTCTGCATTGCTGACTGATTTGCCAGCTTTATGATGGATAAAGAAAGTCATCAGCTCGTGATCAGTCACCAGGCTTCCCTTCGATCCTCAGGTCACTGACTAGATCATCCCCTTTAGCCAGTGCCAAATCCATCAGTGCCTTATCTCTTGTCAGCCTGTAGACTCCTGTGGCCATAACCCATAACCAGAAGGACTGAGGAGAAAACTACCTGCACCCCCCAACCCTCTGAATCCAGCCCCCAGAGACCTGTAGTCACTCATGACTGGCCAAGATTGCTCCAAGCTGTGTCATTCATAGTCACATGGATGAGGAGCATGGGCTAGTCCTTGGACAGCAAGATGAGTTTAGGAATCCTCTCTGCCACATCCCAGATATGGGCCCCCAGGAGGCAGCAGACCAGGGGGTCAGGGCAGTAGATCACTCCCTCTGTCCTTCTCAGGAGGTAGTCGCCCACCATGACAACCCTTCATTCTTCTTAGGGGTGGCATCAGAGCCGGTGCTTCTGGCAATGTCTCTGCTGATGGTGTGAGAGGCGTGTACCTGTTGCTCAGTTCCAAAGGAGGAGTCACCGATACTTCCACTGACAAAGTCAGAATGAAAATGGGCACTCACACCTATGCTAAGTACAGACAGTCAAAAAGCCGGAGGCTGAATTAATTCAGTCTTTCCAGGTTAGTCTAAGCTGCAAAGATTGAACCAATAAGCAAGTGAACAGGCATTTACTTTTGATTCAGGAAATGCAGCCACATGCCTGCAGTGGCTCAAACCAGAAGCTGGGAGACACTAGAGCATGGCTCTCTGGCAAATAGCCAGCATGGACTGTGTGTTTACTTCCTCTTCCTGCTGCCCCTAAGGTCTCTGGGATCTGCAGTCCACAATCACAGCAGCAGGTCTCTACAGGGTTGTTCCATCATTTCCTCTTTCTGCTTCCAGGTGCCTCTGGGATTTGTAGTCCACAGTCATAGCCAGCAGTAAGTAAGCCAGCAGGACTGCTCCATACATAGGGGAAGAGAAGTTTAACCCCCCTCCCTGGCCCCAGACCCCTGCTGGGGTTTTCCTCGGGGCCAATGAGCCAGCCAGTAAGGCCAGTGAGCCAACCCTCACTGCTCCAGCTAGGGAGCAGAAAGGCAGGGCCAGCCCAGAGCTAAAAAGCATGCTGGGATGCTGGGGGACTATGATTTAACTTGAACCAGGAAGGGGTCTGGGACAGAAGTTTCATAAACTGTTTTGACCCAAATCAGTTCAGTCTGATACTACATTCAACCAGGTTTATCTTAAACTAGTTTCAGCTATTTCGAAACTGGTTTATGTGCAGCGAACTTCTGTTCTGTTACAGGTTTAAACCAGTTTCTGATCACTTACACCAATATATGTGTAACTTCTGTCCCTAGACCTATTGCTTAGCCCCAAGCAAATATCATCCAACTACATTGTATGAATTACTGCTGTTAGAGACATATACACAGTGTTTCTCTCTCAGCTAGAAATTTTGGACCTAAACCACACAGCTGAAAAATTCAAATCCCACGAGACTGCCAAGTGCTTTTTCGCTGTCAAATATAGAATAAATGATGTTACTTGTGAAGACAGAGCAGACCAGATCTGATTTAGTTCTTGCATTACACTGACAAATGAATTCTGTCCCTGAACAAAATCTTCTTGGTCTTTTATGTTGTAAGTAGAACTGCTAGAGTCTTGGATGAGCTCTTCACATCTGTGTAAAGGTGCAGAAAAGGCCTGGGGCAAAAGCAAGATGTCTTTATTTTGATAAGAAACAATAAAAGGTAGATATAGTTGCATCATAAAGATGACAAAGGCTCATCATTTATTTATGTATTTACTTATTAGCAACACTTATCCATGTGTCACAGGGCAACCTAGGGGTGCCGTGACCTCCCCTACCTACCATGCCAACTTGGGTCTTGAATGCACCCTCTATTTTGCCCACCACGTCTTGTTGGTATATCATTAATGGGAGGCTGCCTTCCTTGGCATGGGGTCTTACTGTACCAGAGCTGCGCCCTCACGGGTGTCCCCTCACTTCTCCCACGGCCCTCGCCGCACCAGGGCCTATCTCCCGTGTTCTCGTAACCCGCGCCGGGGCCTTGCCCTTCTACCGCCGCCCACTCTGGGCCTTGCCTCTATACGCACGCCCCCTTCCCAGGGCCTGCTTAATAGTCTTGCCCCCTTCCCAGGGTCCCGCGATCTCGCCCCCAACCGGGGCCCGTGTCCCGCACTTCCCTCGCTCCCGCCCACACTGGGGCCCTTGCCTGCACTTCTTGCACTCTCTGCTCGCGCCTCTCACGCTCTCCGCCCGCACTGGGGCCTTCTATGCCCGACTCGGGCTTCCCAAGGTTGGGGCTCAGGCAGCCTTAGCCTTACCTGGCCCCCAGACCCACCTTCTCGGGCCTACGCCCCACTGGGGCTTCTGCCTACACACAGCACTGAGCTCTTCCCGAAGCTGCCTGCACTGGGCCGGGGTCAGGACACCCCAAAACACAGCGCCTCCTGCGGCACTAGGAACACCCCCACCTTACTGGGGAGCTCCTATTGAGGCCTCCTCCACCCCTACAGCCTCACCTGGTCCTCCAGTTGTTATATCACACCAACCAACCAAAACAGAAAACGCAAAGCCCCTTGGCCATAACACAAATCTTAAGCCAACCTGGCTATCCTTCGTTTGTATCTATCAGGGTTCTCTCCACCCCGTAATGCCATGCCAATACCGCTCAAGCCATCGGCTTCCTTACTATATTCTGCTCTGCTTGCACCCACAGAGCTCTCTCTTCCTCTCAGGCTGCCAGCAAGGGAACTGACTCTGGCCTCGGCCTTGCAGTTTATAAAGGCCAGGCCCTGCCCCCTTCTGGTCAGCTGACCCAAGCGGTTGCCTTAGCAGCTGAGCCTATATTCCTGTTATCAGTAGCAGGCACCCTAGTGCCCTGCTACACCATGGCTCTAGGTGCTTTTACATCATTAAAATATATACAAGACCAAGATTAAAAGTCACAAAATGCATAGCAAATGGACCAACAAAAAATGTTGATAGTCCTACTCATAATAATTGTAATAATAATGAAAAAGCATTGATTTAACCACCCACCATTTTTAACCCTTCCCTTATCAAGGGCACAAATGTGCACTAATATTTAACAAATTTGGACTTTGAAAACAGAAAATGTTCTGCCATGATCCCTCCCTCTCTCTCCAAGCTGGATACAGTTAGTATCCCAACACCACCCCCCACTCCCCACTGACAGCAAGAACAGTGCACAGGAAGGGAGGCTGGCTCTGTGGTAGCCTGGTTCCATATAGTTTCGAGCTTTAATTTAACACAGAGCAGCCTGTAGAATGTAAGGGTCTGCTGTTGTCCATGTGAATCATTACTTAATAAACAGGTAGCCACCAGATCCAAATCCCACAATTCTTATTAAAATTAACTGTCTTTATTAGAAGGTAATTTATTTGATATATTTTCTGTGGATAGACTCTCCAACTTTTGAGTATATTGGTTACTCAAAATTATTTAATGGATTTCTGCAATGATTTATCCTTGGCCAGAAGTTTGTTTAAGCTGCAGATTTTGCAATCCAATCTACAGTTTAAAGCAGGGACTGTAACTTCTCTAATGTTAGGTAATTGCAATTTACATATGTAATTGTAACTTATACAGCTGTAGCCTATGTAACTAACCAATACAGCATGACGTTTTAATTATATACTTGACTGTAATATTGACATGTTGTGCTGTGCATTATCCACTCATGGAGCCACACCATTTGATTTATACAACAAACCAAGCCAGCATCAATTGCACATATTATAATGAAATATACAATTCACAATTTCCTGTTGGTGACTGTCTGTGCATTTGAATTAAATGTTTGCTTTTCATGAGTATGACACATGGGAATTCTCCCCGACAAGTATCTTGCTAGTCAAGCTCAAGTGATTGCATATTCATAGAAAATAAATATGAAAGGATTAGCAAGGCAGTTAAATCAAAGTTCTTGTCTGAATTCAAATAAATATTTATGGGCTGTGTTTTCCATTTTTCACTCATGTCTGGTCCTTACTCATTCCAGGAGCTCCACTGTTCCCAATTGCTGTAGCTAAATGACCAGTCACATGCTACAAGTAGTAAGTAGGTGCCATGACCAATTTGTGAACAACTCATAGGTTGCTTTGTTTTTCATAGCTATTTGATGGGTGCTTAGGAATGAGAACACCAAAATCAGGATCAGCCTGAAAATGATCAGTGAACCAAAATAAACTAGGGATAATGTCTAGCACTGAGAAGCATGAGTGAGATTCCATTCCACCTATTAGAGGACTTAGGCACCTAAGGACATGGACAAATGTCACATTTGTTACACCATGGTCACAGGACACAAGTTTTTGTCCCACAACAGAATGTGAGTGTACAGACCTATATGGTCCCTAGCCCTCAACAAACCAGGCTGAAAACGCACCAAAAGGAAGGTGGATTGTTTTGTTCAAGAGCTCCTCAAAGGATGTTTGCATGTTTGTCACGATATAGCACCCCCCAGCAAGTGGCCCGAGAAGGTGGGTCTGGGGGCCAGGCATCTCAAATGCAGCACTTCCCTCCCCTCACCCCATCTACTCAGTGCAATCACTCTGGTACCCAAAGGAGAACTCTGCTTCCCAAGTATGACAGATCACAGGTGGCTTCACTCACCTATTCATTTCCGACCACAAAGGCAGAACAACTATTCTTTTCTCCCTAGCCATGTTGTAGGCTGAGGTTTATGAACTGGTGATCAACTCCCAGAGGACATCCCCCATGGACAGCACTAGTGCAAACTTGTCAACGCAGGGGCACAATTGGGACAGGCAGCAATGACACTCAAAGACCACTGTGTTAATGGCACTGTGTTAATGAGTTAATGGATGAAGCCCAAAACTGAGCCCCTCCCTGTTTGGCTTGGGGTGGGGAATACCTGGGGGAATAGCTTCTCTTCTATCCTACCAGTGAGTAGACGTATAAGACGGCATGCAACGTGCATCGCAAAGACCAACTGGTGGCTTCGGGAATGGTGTCTCGAGGCGGGCTTTGGCTTCCTTAACCATGACCGGCACATCACGACAAGAGACATGCTTGGATGGGATGGGTTCCACCTTTCCCCTAAAGGTAAGCGTGTGTTTTCTTCTAGGTTGGCAGACCTCCTCTGCCAGGCTTTAAACTAGGCTCATTGGGGGAAGGGGAAAATGAGGGTGGAGGAATCATCGGACTGCCAGACCAAGCAACACCCACAAGTACAGCCCAGCCTAAACCGAGGAGCAAAACATATACACAGGTAAGCAACAGGGGCCAGGGCAATGCTGTGATTAGGGGGCCAGTACACACATCTACAGGAGGCCTCAAATGCCTCTACACAAATGCTTGTAGTATGGGAAACAAGAAGGAGGAACTCACCCTCCTGCTAGCTGACACTAACCCAGACATAGTGGGGATCACTGAAATGCGGTGGGACTCAACACATGACTGGACGGTGAATGTCAAGGGCTATAGGCTATACAGGAGGGACAGGATAGGAAGGAAAGGTGAGGGCGTGGCACTCTACATTAAGGAGGAATACCTATCTTCGTCAATTAACAAAGAATCAGAGGAGGGGCACTCTGAAGTGCTTTGGATTAGAATACAAGGCAGTCGAGGGGAAAGAGACTTAATGGTGGGGGTCTACTACA
This sequence comes from Crocodylus porosus, assembly GCF_001723895.1. Taxonomy (NCBI): domain Eukaryota; kingdom Metazoa; phylum Chordata; order Crocodylia; family Crocodylidae; genus Crocodylus; species Crocodylus porosus. The sequence goes on along the minus strand of NW_017728906.1, from coordinate 86,541,533 downwards.
GACCTCCCAACCAAGGGGAAAAGCTCGACCAGGAATTCTTAGGTCAGCTCACAGAGGTAGTGAAGTCAAAGGATGCGGTAGTCATGGGGGACCTGAACTTTCCAGACATTGCTAGGAAGAGCAGTCAGCCAGATCTGACCACTCAC
>NW_017728906.1:86528045-86541287 GCF_001723895.1 Crocodylus porosus | reverse complement strand
TGAAAGAGGTGGCAGAGATAACTTTGCAACTTACAACGTGATGATGAGTTCTTCATCTTATGGCAGTGGTAGGGTGGTAAACAGAGACTGCCCATTTTGCTGTTCCATTTTCAAGACAGACTCCTGCTATGGACAGATCTGCCGCCTCTAGCTCTGAAGATGCCTCATGGTCACAGTGTGCGGGTGGAGCACAGAGGGCTGCCACGCACAGGAGGCACCATGGGTAGATGAAGATGGAGATACTGGAATCTCTCATTGAGGGTACATGAATTTGGGTTGCTGAAGCCTCAGAGTGGCAGAGGTGGATGGAGTTCTACCAGGGCTGATATGCAGCCAAGCACTCTTCCATGTGGCTAGCCAGAAATCCACAGCCATCCGCAAAGCAGTGGATAATGCCTCCTGTACCACAGATTTAATGCTGGAGGCCCTGAGGATGGAGTTGGGAGTGAAAGTTGTGACTATGATGACCCTGCAGACAGAGTGCATCCTGGGCATTCTCCACATAACTCCACAGTATCACTCAGCTGGCACTGCCTCCAGGTTCCTGATCCCATGGGCAACCAGAGCTGCCAGTTCCTGCAACCCATATATGTATCTACTCCCCAATCCTGGGGCATGCAGCAGGACCTGAAATCAAGGTGGGCTGCAAACCCCTGTACCAATTTGCTGCACCAGGCCACAACTCACAATGGTGGCTCATCACTCATCAGCAGTGGTTGGCAACATCAGCCACCACTGAAGAGTGAAGAAAGCCACACCCTGTCAAGCAGTCAGGTAACAGCCAATGTCAATCCCTCCTCCCCGCCCCCAGTAGCAGGCACCAACAACAGCTCAGAACCCAGTGCACATGTACCCTCTTTACATTAGTTGGGGAACACAGTCCCTTCGCCCCCATAACATGGTCCTGCCACTGGACCTAGTGTAGATAGTTCTGGGCAGACAAGAGGATCAAGGTTGCCAAGTCTGCTTATAATAAGTAGAATTGGGTTTGTTTTTTTTAAAAGTCACTTTAATTTTTTTAAGTCACAGGTTGCAGTTTTTGGGGGTTGTTTTATTTGGAGGTCGCTTATTTGGGGCTTTTTTGTAATACATGACAAACAAAAAAAGTTATAGTTCAGGGGTGGGCAAAATGGCAGATCCAGCCAGTGGCTGGACTCCATTTCCCGGCAGCCCCTGTCTGTGTGGTTGGGGCAGGTTTCCTTGGAGACCCCAGCAGCAGCTGTGCTGTGATAGCAGGCCAGGGTTTCCATGGAGACCAGCCCCAACAGTGCTGGCAGGGGGTTCAGCAAGGCATGGAGCTGCTCCAAAGCTAAGCTGGGATCTTGTGGCAGTGACAGCATGGTTTGTAGCTGAGGCCAACCCATGATCTGCAGCCTGCCTCCCCTGGGCAGGGCTGTGCAGGCAGTGGATCATGGCTCTGCCCTGGTTCCTTGCAGCATGACAGCATGGTCCAGAGCCGGGGTAGAGCTGCAATCCACTGCCTGCATGCACCTGTGTGGGGCATGTCAGCTGCAGATCACATCTCTGCCCCAGGTCCGGACCATGCAATCACTGCTTCAAGATCCCAGCCCAGCTACAGAGCAGGTCCACACACACCCTGCCAGCAGGGTCAGCATTAGAGAGGGGTTTTGGGGGTGCAATAGCGCCCAAAATTCCCCATAGCCCCCTGTTGGGTTGGGCGGTTGGTTTGGGCTGGTTTGGGGCTTGAAATGGGTTGGGCTTGTTTTTAAAGACAGTGCCACCTTTTTTTCTCGTGAGACTTGGCAACACTGAAGGGGACATGGGGTGTGTGGGCCTTCAACCTATGACGCTTGACACTCCAGGTCACCACACCATTCAAGGGCAACCAGTAAACAGGAGTCTATAGGTTCCTCAGGGACAGGAAACCCTCCCCAGACTACCTCCTGCACAAGCCCCTTAAAGTTTGCTTTGTTGTTTTCCTGCTCTTCGGCTGTTTAGTTCCTTGTTTATTTTTGGGCTTGGGAGTTTGGCAAGGAGTACACTTTTTTTTTCTTCTGTTTGTTCAATAAAACCCACTCTGGTTAGGGAAAATTGTGGTTTCCATTACTGGAATAAGAAAAACATGGCCAGTGAAGCCTGCTCCGATTATGGGGCAGCAAAGACTGCACCACCGAGGGAACTTGTTACAAGCATAAGGAGAGGCATACATAAAGCTTCTTCAGTGGGTGGTGTGCTGACACAGCAGCTGCTGGGCTCAAATCCAAGCAAGGAACCCATGATCCCTTTCCACACCCCAGCTGAGGTCACAGTCTTCACCCCACTCCAGAACCACCGTTCCCATCTCCCCACCTCTTACTCATACCCACACTAGCATTGACTATGAGATAACTTGACTTCAGTTGGCAACATCTAATAGAAGAGATGTGCAAACGGCAAATGCACACAGTGGTCGCATGCCTGCCTGGCTTCTGCTCCCTATAGGCCAGTCCCTACCCCACGTCTCAAAGTCTATCAAAGTGTTCTACCAGGGTATCCCTCATGTGCAGTGCCCAGTGGTTGGTCTCTTTGATGCAAAAAGCGGTTCGTTTCTCTTAGTCTGTTTATCACTGCTTCCCCTGCCCAGGCCCTGGGAACAGACTTCCCTTTGGTCATGCAGCTGTTATGCAGAATGCAGGTAAAGTTGATGAAGTGAGGCACACAGTGGTCACTGGCATTCAGACAGAGGCCCCCCCAGTGACTTCCAGTGCACCTTGAGACACCCAAACATGCACTCCATAGCCATGCAGCAGCTGCTGAAGCAGTAGCAAAAGACGTCCTTATGCGAATACTAGCAGCCTGTGAATGGCTTCATCAGCCAGAGCTATAGCAGGTAGACAGGAGCCCCAGTTAGCATTGGGGTACAGTCATCCCCTCCACCTCAACAGTAGGAAACCCAGAGGAAAACTCTGGTTGCTTTATCATTTCAGGCAGCCCAGATTTCCTGAATACCCAGCTATCATGGGCCTTGACATTGACATGTATAAACGTCCAAGTTGATCCACTATGCATCACAATTAAGAAAAAACTCTTGCAGTTAATGAAGTCCTGGGCACAGTGCATACAGGCAAGGATGGTGATATGGGTTCTGTCAACACAGTTTGGGAATCCCATGCAGGCCAAACCAGCCACAACCCCCCAGGTTGGTGAACCATGGTGCTAGCACATACTTAATCACCAGGCACACCTCCTGCACGCTGACCCCACCATGTATGGAGATGATTGCTGAGGATGAACTCGTTGGCCAAGGACTGGAGGCTCTCAATGACAGTGAGTATCCGTATCACAGTGGCAACTTGCTTCTACGTGATCGGGGTGATCCCATCCCAGAGACTATCCCTGCTTGTACTTGTCAGTACAGGCAATATATTTTGATCTGGGTCAAACTCAGTGCCAAGCTGACCTGCTAAAAATGCTATATCTGTTTGCACCCTAAGTGCAATCCTATTCCATTGTTCTAGAGTCCCTGAAACAATGTTCATACAAAAGATGAGATGGGTCTTTTTCTTCCTCACTGCTTTTTTGTGACTCAGTTTTAAGGGAAAAAGGATGGTGTATTACAGAAGTACATACATTTGGGGATTTTCAGGGACTTGAACAGAGTGGAATAGATCACACGTAGGTGCCTAAGTTTTCTTGGTGCCCAAGAGATGAAACAGGATCTGGCCCCATGTGCATCCTTGCAAAACATCTCCAAGTCAATGGAGCAATATAAAAGAAGCTGCAGAATCATGGACTAATATGCAATTTGGTAATATTGAAGCTTCTTACTGTCTGTGTTATAACGGTTGATTTTGTAACTCATACTTATGGAAAAGCATAATATACACAAACATAAGGTACGTGGGGTATCCTTTGATGTTAGTGGCATATTTATAGAACCTGCTCTATTGGACATTAGTGAAAAAATATTCTATCATTTTGACAATGGGACTTCACTAGGAAAATAGAAAAAATGTTTTTCTTATAAATAAATACTCTTAATGTTTATGGCAGGTGTCAGCAACATACGCAGCTGGCTGGCCAGTTCCACTGAATCCAGCCCACAGAGCCAGAGGGCTCTGCCTGTGCTTGTGTCTGCACCAAAGCTGGGCAGTAAGGAGCTGTGCCAGAGCTGGGTAACTGGAAGCTGCATCCATACCACTGTTTCTTCTTCCTGCCTTCCTCTGGAAGGAGGGGGAGGCAGCATAGGGGGAAGTGGCAGCAGCACAGATAGCTTTCAGCTCTCTGACCCCAGTTCAGTTCACTACTGGCTGGAAGCTGAGCCTATACCACAGCCGGAAAACTGTGGGTGAAGAGAAATGGCGGTGGTGAAAGCACAGTGACTAGCTGTCTGGCCCTGGTCCCCCCCTACCAATGCAGTGCCAAAGCCCCTCAACCTGCCTCAGACTGGAGCTTGGTTATTCTGGCCCATGGCTTGTAAAGGTTGCTAGTCACTGGTTTTGGGGGTGGGGAGTTTATGATTGTTTCTGCTAAGATGAATGGGGGGAGGCATAAGCTGTCACTTCCAAACTATTAAGGCAATGATGCAATTAGCAGCGACTTCTGACTATGAGCTGAACATTGGATATGTGTAGTTCCTGAGGATGTAGGGCTTACAGAGGCCCTACCAGCCATCTTTTCTTTTCATAAAAGAACTGTCATCATCATTTTTTAGAAGAACTAAAGAGGCTGAATCCACTTAACAAAACTTACGTCAGCCAGTTGTGATGAAAAACAGGCCAAAATGACAACTCTGATTTTCAAAAGGTATAAATGAACATTTTTGTAGGATTCAGTATAAAAGACAAGGAGGATTTAGCAATACAAGGAACATGAACTAATATCTAAATGGTTTAAACAAAAGACAAATGTAGCCCCAAACTTCTCATGGCAGCTTTGAATAAGCCAATTAGAATTGTGTGTCTCAGCATGGCACTTTCTCTGTATCTACTACTTGTTAAAAATTTCATGCAAAATTATTATTAAATGTGATAAGATACATTACAGATATAAAAGATGCTGTCCTTTCCCAGTAGCTTACTGTCTAAATGAAGATAGGTCATGTTGCACTATGATAAAGTGTGAATGGTCAACAAAAGTACAGAGGTTACAGATAAGAGATTTTGAAACTATTTGTAGTGTTATGATTTTATCATTCTCCCTCATAACAAACTATACACAAAATATATTCCTTTTACACGTCCTTTTGATATGAAAAGTACAACCACTCCAAGAAGTTGGTGGTGAAGTTCCCTTGTCAGATTAAATCATAGGCTATATTCTATTAAAAATTGAGGCCATATTTTTCAGTTGTTCTAATAAAGGTCACTTGTAAAATTATTAAGAGATAATTATACAATTGTCTACTTAAGGGTACTCTTAGTATACTGAATGGATGTAATGGTAGAGTGATGATGGTATTTTAGTGTAGCTCAAGAGGTATGAATTTGAGCCTCCCACTGACTGACCCCAGTCAAACCAGCTGTAAATGCAATGGTCATTTGGGATGCTGGGTTAAGACTGCTTGATACAATGCTAGTCATAGGATGCTGCTGGCTATAAAAATGAGTGTGCCTTAATCATACTAGTGCAATGGACCATGTTTAGGTCCAAGACCTTTGCTTTTCTTATTTTTAATACTTTTAAGGTTTTTGAGAAGCATCTTTTAGATGCTATTGTTGAAGTATAGTTAATACACTAAATGAAATATTTGTCTCTAATTTATTTTTTGAATTTGCTTTTGCTAGGGTTGCATAAGATCAGCATATCATAAACAATAAATTTTTAATTTGGGGTAATTTCTTTTTTACTTAGAGAGTAATATATATTACAGCTTCCCAGAATGCAATGGTTTCCTACAACTGCTTTATGTTTTTAATCAAAATAGCTTGCAAACACAGACCAGGCAGATGTTTTTTACCATATAGGTAAATAATGCTCTTGAGAGGAGGCTGGCTGAGGTCTGGATGCTGGGGATTAGAAATCTGCATTACTGTGGTAAGCATGGTTGCTGTGAGCCGTGTAAGTAGCATAGCATCCTTGCTGTGATCTGCCCAACAGTTTATGCTTAAATAGGCTTAATTCCAAAAACATCCATACTTCTTGACAGCATTTATTTGGGGACTGGAAAGGATACAGAAGAGAGTGTTTTTCACCATTTCAAAATTCTCATAAATGGACTTTAAATAAAACCTTTTTCTAAGCAGGTCCTGACCCCAATGCTTCTGTAACAGCTAATGGCTTTATTCCACATACATTTCTGATGCACAAGTCCAGTCAAAGAATATTTGGAAGTAGTCTCCTAAACAGGCACAGAAACTAATGTCGAGGCTGCTGTTTTATTCACCAGCCTCTGGGATCAAATAGGTCCTTTGAGTGACTCATCATTATTTTATATAAAGAAAATTGTATTTAGTAGCTATTCAAATAAGTGCAACATATGAAAATGAAGCACAGTTATTACCTAGAACAGTAATAGATTCATGAAGCTTAGAGCATAACCATGGCTGTTAGACAATCAGTGCCACAAAAAACACAAAAAGAATGAGACACATGCAGTCATTACCATTTAGACTTGGAAGAGCAAATTCTACATCTTGTGCCAAACAGAAGTGAACATGTTGCCTCCTTCATCCTGTAAGCTTAATTTTAACCTCTTCTAGACAGAAGGGTAGTAGCTCTTACACATATCGCATTCTCCAGGAATCACAGGGTAAACTGCTTTACCACACTGATTAGGGCCAAAAAAGAGGAACATACACAAACTGGTGTCATCAGTGCATTGAAGAGAGACACTACAACTCCATGTTTTTATCACTAACCCTCTTAAAGGTTTTGTATACACATTGAACAAGAAGGCTAACAAGGCAAAATCCTGTGAAACATGGCAGGAAAAAGTCCTTGAGCCCTCAGAAAGGAGAGAATATAGTCATTCAAAGAGATCTTCATGGACTCTGGTAGAATCTGCCTTTGCCTTAGAAAGAGCTTGTATTGGCTGATCTCAAAGGATTCTGGTAGATCTAAATCCATCAGTCTGCATACTTGGGTTTCATTTATGGGCAGAAGGAGATCAACAGCCAGCAATACCAGTGCTGCTTCTATATGCTACTACAGGGCTGTCAAACTGGCAGCACACAGGTTACATGTGACCGGTGGGGAAGTTAAATTACAGCTCCCAGATTCCCCCTCCACACCTGGTGGCTACTCTCTTCTGGGGGTTTCCTCTCCCTCCAACTTCCCGTTCTCCACCCCAGAGGTGGGGGAGCCTGTGGTCTGGGGTGCCTGAGAGGCACAGTGAAGAAGAGCCCATGGCTGGCAAGGTGAGGGTGAGGCAGAATCCCAGGGTGTATGGTGCAGCAGGGGTGTGGGCACCTGGGTGCAGTGGGATTGGAGATGTGCAAAGCAGCCCAGGAGATGCACAGTGCAGCGGAGGGGATGGCAGAGAACACCGCGTCATGCAGTACACTGGAGGTGGGGATGCTGGGGCATGTGGTACAGTGGGGAGAAGTATGGCTGAGCGGGGATCTGGAGGGCACAGTGCTGGAAGGGAGGGCATGCAGTGTGTGGTCCTAAGGGCCCGTGGTCCCTCCTGGTGCAGCTTCTGCTAACGCAGCCCACAGGGCATGTGGCACCCAACCACTTAGAGGTTGGGCAGCCCTGTTCTACTATATCCAGGACTGAAATTGTGCTGTCTGAGTGAGAGATCTGGGTACATCATGTACTGCCAGAGTTGTTCCCTTAGAATTTTCTTATTGATCTTAACCAAAAATGGGTAACTTGAGAAGGGACACTAGTTGAGGGATTACCAAGAAATAGATAGATGCTTGATCAAGAAACAGTCACTGATTTAAGAGAACTTTGCTACAGGCCCTATGCGTCGCTGATAGCATCATCTTTATAGGAGCCCTAATTTATTAGCATACTGATTCACCAAGCTACACCTATTCAGTAAGGCAAATAAGCTAAGCATAAAGCAAAAGGGAAGCACATCCTTAAGTATTTTATTGACCTTGGACAAACATAAGCACTTACTAAAATGTTTTGTAATCATTCCTCCGGCTGCCAGATATTATACACCAGGCTGAGATGATGTGGACTTGTCTCAGGCCCTTGCCTGAGACATCTTTGCTATACTAAGTTGCATACATCAGTAGCCAGCAGCCTTTTCAAACCATGGGTTGCAACAACCCAGCTCTGATCCAATGTGGGCCAGGCAGCTTCCACAGCAGTGGAGGGGCTCTGCCTGCAGCTGCACCAGGGTCATCCCATGTTGTCTCTGTTTCTCCCAGGCTCAGCTGGGGAGTGAGCACAGCTTCTATAGCCAGTGGGAATCTGCTCCATGGCTGCCAGCTTGGTTCCTGCTTCTGTGCTGCTGGGGGCGGGGGGATGGAGGAGGGGGAGAGAAAGGGTACAGGAGAAAGAGAAAAAGGGAAGGAAGAAGTGGCAGTAATTTGGATGCAGCTTCCAGGTGCCCAGCCAGCACTGTGCCCCACCAGCTGGAAGCTGCACCCATGCCACAATCGGAAGGAAGCTAAGGTGGTGGAGGGGAAGAAGCAGCCTCAAGGGTATGGCTGGAAGTTGCTCAACCCTGGAGTAGCTCCCTCCTGCTTCGCCTTGATACAGGCACTCTTGTGGGCATAGGCAAAGCCCTGGGTCTCTGCAGGCCAGATCCAGTAGCATTGTGAACTGGATCCAATGACTCTGTGGACCAGATGTTGCCAACCCCAAGCATACATCTTTGAGTGCACATCTTATGCAGGACACAAAGAGTTCTGCCCCTGTCTCACAAGCAGAGACCCTACAGTAAGAATGTAAGAACTGCCATTTACTGGGCCAGACCATAGGTCCATCTTGCCCAGTCTCCTGTGTCACACAGTGGCAGAGAGTGGATGCTGAAAAGGAGAGTGAATAGATGCCAATGTTTCTCAGCATGTCAAAATACTTCTGTTTTTGGTGAGGGTGGCAGCAATTGCCTTTCTGGGGTTCTGTTTGTTTATTTGTTTTGCTGCTGCTTCAATTGGTGTGGCCCAGAAAGATAAGCTCTTTTGTATTTTTTAAACTCTTGATTTTTTTCAAACTAGAGTTGAAATTTAGCCGAGATGGTCAAGATTGCTATTCACAGTAAACTGAGCAGATTGAGATGACAGCTAATAGCTAGGCATCATTAAAATATCAAAAGAAAAAAATCAATCCTTTTAAAGGGTTCTTTACATAGATGCCACTGTATTCCTGGTAGGTCATCTAGTGGAGATATGAAAAACAACAAAAAATGTAGTGGATGAATTGTTTCTTGAGGCAGCATTTTTTACCTTTTGCAGACAAGGCTTTTGTTCAAATTTTGACTAACACCTGTAATTCTTCTGTTTGAAGACCAAATAATGCACTGTTTTAGTTTCCTACCTCTCATGAAAGGAAAGAGACTGTAACACACAGCGCAAAAGAGCCCCTTCAGCTCCCCTGGAATAAGTGCTCTCTTTCTCTCTCTCTCTCTCTCTCTCTCTCTCTCTGTGTCTGTTGCTGTCTCTGTCACATGCACACACATAGCAAAATATGCCTCCATCCTCATGGCCCTGAGGAAAGATTGTTACAGTCCCAGCCCAAGCCTCTCCCCAGCCTCAGAGAAACAACAACAGATCCAGCAAAATCTTCCAGCCTCCCACAACCTCGTGCTGCTTTACATTATTTTCGCTGCTCTTGTCTTCACTGCCTCCCACCCTGGCCCCAAAGCTTACAGCTTTGGTTCCCTTCATCCCTTCCTTTATCCTGCTAGACAAAAGGCAATAGACATGATCAAGTTCTGTTTTTCCGCTTTAAAAAATTCCCTGCTGTTTCTCCTATACCAAATCCTCCACCCATTAATGTCAAAGAAAGGTTTTTTTCCTGGTGATTTTTATAGCATCTCTCCTTGATAGAATACAAAGATAGGCTACTATGGTCCAACTCAAAGCCACCTTATGTTTTGACATTCACTTCAACTGAAAGAGGATTAAACCTGTAATTCAGAACACTTTGATCAAAATAATAAGCATAAATGGTTTGTCCAGAGCTCAACATATATTTTAAACGTATATATTACAAGCTTATAATGCTGTCTATAACCAAGTTTGTCTTTTAACAATCCCAAGAGCAGAAACTGATTTATTTCATAATTATGGTGCACCCAACTGACAACTTAATTGTAGCAAACATTCTCTTTTAAAGAACATTTCTCCTAGTTCCATGTGTGTCAATTATGAGGTTGTGTTATATAAAGAAGATATTTTAACTGGTGAGACTGCCACCTTGGACTATGCTGATTATACACAAGCAGTCCTATTTATTAATCTTTTCTCATAAACAGAGTGCCCATGAAAAACTTGATGTCTTTAATGTAGTCAGTAATATAGAATTAAATAGTTTCTTTAGTACCAGCATAACTGTGACCCTGAATCCTGCAGTTGTAACTGTACAGACAAGGCCCTTAATTTGAGAGACCCTATGCCAGCAGTTCTCAGCCTTTTTAGACTTGAAGCACTCCTCAATAAACTCAAGATACCTCCAGATAAGACTCTAGGCCCCCTGAGAAAATGCCAGCTCTTAGTTTTCACTCATTGTTTGAGAACAGAAAAATAACAGAGTAATTCTGTTGCTAAGAACTGAGGAAGACCACAGTGGGTCAGTATATTTTTGACACTCTGGGTTTATCTTGTGAACTATGTTTGCACAGCTAGACATGCTAACATTGTGTGGTACCTCATGGCACCTTGGTAAAGATCTCAAGGCACCCCAGGGTGCCATGGCACCCTGGTTGAGAATCACTTCACTATGCCAACATAAGCATATATGAAAATATTTGCAGGCTTAAAGCCTAAAGTACTACTCAGCAGAAACTGGGCACAAATTCTAGGCATAATAGGACCTTCTTGGCACTGAATGAAATGTTCCCAAATGTGAATTCTGTATAATTAACAGGTAGGAAAGCAATTTATATGTAAGTACGAATATTGCATAAAGGCAATATGCTATAGGAAGTTATTATGCAGCAGTACATTTGCACTACTGTATAATAACTGGATAACATAAGCCCTGCTTTAATACGTCTGTAGGTATCTAAAACATTGCTTTCATTGTTTATATGAGGGTCCCTTAAACTCCTCTAATTGCTAAATTTCTCTTTGCTATAGACAGATGAAAAGACTGTCTGCTCCACTGAAACATTGTAAGCACTTTTCCATTGCAAGCATCCATTATGCAAAATGAGAGTTACCACCATGTGACTGACAAAAATAAATTATATATGGCTGGAGCATCTAAAAGCTTCCTAGTGGACAGAATTGCATTATATCACTTCTGCTTCTCAGAAACTCTTGTGGTTTCTTTATGCTAATTAACTGTTCGTACCATAGCAGAAAGGTTTGGCAAAGACAGATTTGCTTTATTTGTTATGACATGAAGATCAAAGCAAATATGTCACTAGGCAGAAATGTTAAGAGGAAAAAAGACATAAAGGACAACTTGAAGGTAGAAATGTTTTATTTTATATTCCTATATTATAGTCTGCCTTTTAGGAAGCGGTACACGTGCATGTGAGGTACCACATATGTTGTTTTAGTATGTGGAGGTGTGATACTGTGTTGAGGCCTTGATGAGAAGAATCCTTTGTGCCCACATGGTTATCAAATCACATGCTTAAATGCTGTCTCCTAAAATAGAGACTGCCCTACATAAACTGTAACCTGAACAGTTAGGTACAATAGTCAATGACTGTTTATTAACAGCCTGTTTTCTTCCAATGTAGACTGCATATAAGCATCCCAAGAGACTTAACTTTGTGAGAGGTATGAAGATCTAGAGCAACATCAAAATGCTAGGTAAATCAAAATCGCAAAACTGCACACTGGCTGTTTAATGGCTTTCTAAGTGCAAGGCAGGCATAGAAGTGAAGGCAGCCTGACAAAAGCCCCCAAACACTTACGTCCAATTCCATGTTTATTTTCTTAATACATATGTTTTTAAAGAAGATGCTCATAGTACTGCAATGCATTTACCAACAGAGGCTTTCCAGACTAGCACTAGAAGGGAGACAGCCTTCCCCTTTTAGTATAGATATAGCTCTCTCTTTATAGCCTGAGATGTCCTTACCTGAGCCCAAGTCTCTTCTGTCTGCTGTTCCTGTCCAAGGATATATATACACTGCAATCATTCCTGTGATGACTAGATATTATAGACCTATCTGAGTCAGCTATAAATCAAGTAACTTGGTCACTGGTAGTAGTAGTCTGGTCTTGGCAGCACAGAGCTCAGCATGGATTAATTGCCGGAGTATTTTACCCATGGGTTTTGCAGCCTGTGTAAAAAAGGCTGCAGCTAAACTGCTACTAATACTTACGGTCATCCCTGTCTTGGGAATATCCATACTCTGCTGAAGCTACAACAGTGATTCTAGTGTAGACAGATCTCACAAAACAAAGTCTTGTTTCTGAGTTTATGTGGGTGATATGCTTGCTTCGTTAGTTCTATAGTTATTATAGTTAAAGGTACGTCTCTTATTCAGATTAAGTATCTTGATACTGCATCCAGTGCTTCACTGTCAGTCATTTCTACATCTGAGTTAATATTTTTACATCTGAGTTAAGGTTTTTAGCTAGACTTAGAACAGTTTTCAGGGCTGTGAAATAGAAAAAAGACACAGGGCATTCTTAGACATGTACGCGGCACATTTTTTTAAATGCCCAGTGCTGTCATGTGCGTTTGTATCAATGGAGAAATGTGCGTGAGCACTGAAAAACTGGCAGTGATGCACTTTTCAACCAAAACACATCGAAGGTGTTTTTAGTTCAAAAGCGCACCACCTCCACTTTCTCAGCACTGGCATGCATTTTGCCATTTACACACATGAATGCGACACAACGCCAGGCATATCAGCTCCCATGTGGAACAGACTCGATTCATTGAGTTTGCTCCGATGCTCCGCATTTCCAGCCCGTTGCAGTAGGAAAGGGTACATGTATAAATGCCCACTACCAGGAATGGCTAACAGACAGCAAAATTGCAGAGGAAAGGATTGCCTGAAGCGTGGAACATCCTTAAAAAGGGGAGAGGATCCTTGAGACCTGGGGAGTGGAAAGAGGAGATTATAATGAGCCATGAAGTCCACTGACTCTCAGAACTGGGTGAATAGAAAAGCCACCACCCTTCTCAGAGAGTTGGTTTTAAAACGTGGGAGTAGCGGGAATCAAAGGAGAGGTGCAGCTGCACCAGTGGACCCCTCCTGTATGCACTCCT
>NW_017728906.1:86521042-86527945 GCF_001723895.1 Crocodylus porosus | reverse complement strand
GGCAGAGCGGAGCCCGCGCCCGGGGCTGTTTTCACCCGGCTCGGTAAGGCAAGCGGGCCCCGGCGCTGCCCGGGTGACTCAGTGCCGCAGCCCCCCCCGCCTGCGGGGATGGCGGCGGCGGCGGCCGGGGGCCGGAGCAGCGAGCACCGCTGCATCACGCAGTGGTAGGGGCCGCTCCTTTGCCTCTGCGAGGGGGCATTAAGGATGCCAAGCTGGCGGGGGGGTGGAATATCTCCAGCAGCAGGGGGCAGAAGGGCTGTGCCCAGCAGAGCACATGGGTCCGGGTGCACGGCAGGGCCCGGGGCAGGTAGGGGGCCCAGCATGCCCTCACCCTGGTGCCCGAGCACCCATCTTTTGGGCTGGCTGTGTCCTGCAGGCAGCTGAACCCCCTTGCTGAGGAAGCCACGTGGCCAGTGCCGTAGCAGGGAAGTTTGGGGCCGGGGGCACACAGACCCAGGGGGCACATGCCTCCCCATGCTTGCCTGTGCCCCCCGCCCTTGTGGCTCTGTCCCTGCCTTGGCTGGGCAGCACCTGTTGGTGCCTCATTTGCTTTGGTGCCCAAGGGGGGTGCCCCACTCCCCCCCAGCAACAACGCTGTGCGTGGCGTGGGGGTGGCTGGTTGAAGGGGAGGGTGCTCTGGTGTGGTTTCAAACAGACATAGGTGGGTATGGGCAGGCCGGCCATGTCCAGGGCGGCAGTTAGAGGCCCGGATCCAACAGCGAGGCAGTATCAGTGGTCTCTTGATGTTGTCTTTGCTGGGGGTGGATGTGTGGCCAGATGCAGGCGCAGTGGTGGACGTTCTCTCCTTGGGTAGAGTCATAGCGAAGCAGGGATGGAAGGGACCTCCAGACGTCATCTAGTCTAGCCCACGGGTCACAACCCAAAAGTGGGTTGCAAGAATATATGAAAGGGCCGCAAGCAAACTTAAAAAATAGATCAAGAAACTTTAAAAATGGATTTTCCTCTAAAGGAGAAAAACACGGGAAACCGTGGCTTTTCTCTTGCTGGTTGACAGGCTTCAAACTTGCAAGGGGCTTTTTGGCACCCCCCTGACCCACACTCTCACCCCCTGCTCCACACACTGGGCGGCAGGGGCAGAGGGTTGGGAGCGAGGGGCAATGGGTCAGGACTGGCCACTGATGTTTACAAAAGGGTCCTGATACAAAAAAGGTTGAGAACCACAGATCTAGTCCAACCCCTTGCCTGAGGCAGGATCAGCGCTACCCAAATTATCCCATACAATCATCATCCAAACTCTACATAAGACTACTGTGAACCCTGATTCAAGACGGTCCTAACACCCTAACCCACCACAGGTAAAGCACAGCCATGGCAGCCAATGGGATTTTTAATTGGACTTTCCAGATTTCCATGCCTCCATCTGTCCCACGTCCTGCAATTCCCAGTTGGCATAGCACAACTTGATGGGAGGAGGGAACCCTGTGTAAAGGTGCTGGCTTTTTTAAAACCTGGGAATGAAGGGTAATATAACCTAATAGTAAATCAGCATACCAGCAGTCTGTCAAGAAAAAAAAGTGTATAAAATTGATGTTGCCTGTAGTTTGACTATTCTAACCATCCCCTGTATAGTTTGACTGTTCTAACCATCTGGCTATTCTCTGGAAATGTTTGGTTTCCTTTCTGTTTCCCTCCATCATTTTTGGGCATTGGTTACCTCTTGGGTAGGGCTGATGATCCATCTTTGGCAGGGGTGTGGTATTTGCTTTATTAATTAACTATATCACATCCACCATGTTTGATTTTAGCTTTGAAAATGACAGCACAGGCAGTCCTCAGACTTACGACACAATTGGTTCCTGAAAACCGCTTCTTAAGTCGAAACGTTGTAACTCAGAACCGATTTTCCTATAGGAAACAATGTTATAAATGGGGGATTGGTTCCTGAACCAAGGCCCAATACCTTATTTTCACCAAAAATAACCCAGAATTTTGTACTCAATCAATTATAGATGAGTAATATAGCTACATTAATGTATTTCTATTGTAAATAGCTATCATACTGATTTGGAAGGACCTTTTTGAGGAGACTTTGCTGGACTTTTTGAAGGGCTCTTAGTTGGACTTTTTGAAGGGTTCTTGGCTGGAGTCTTGTCAGGAGTCTTGCCTGCAGGTTTTTCTGGAGTCTTGTCTGCTTTCTTAAAGAAAGTATCCAAGAAAGTTTGGACAGATGTTCTCCAGGGAGAGGGGTGATGTGGCGACCTTGTTCGCTGGCATGGTGTCACATTGGATCAAACATTGTAAGTAGAAATTGACATCATAAAGTTGAAACAGGGTGTCAATTTATAAATGTTGTAAGTGTGAAATGTTGTAACTCAAAACGTTAAGTCGAGGACTACCTGTACAGCACATTCAGGGATATTGAATTGACACAATTTACCAACCTCACCTCTTGATGTGCCCTATTATAGTCTTTTAATGTGTTTACTCTTCCACACCAACCCTCTTCAGGGTAGGGAAATACTATTATTTCCATTTTACAGAAAGAGGGACCCAGATACGGAGAGAAATTAAGGGTATACCTACACAGCAAATCCCAGTGTAATATGCAACTTAGCTTGAACTGAAAGAGAAAAAAAGATACTAATTAGCTCTGCTGAAAAGGAGGCAAGGAGGACTGTGCTAACCAAGCTGTTCTGCCTTTGATATGCAAGCCATCTTATACAAGGCTAACTTTGATATCTCTACACAGTTCTGCTCTGTGCCACCTACACAAACCCTAAATGACTTACTGAGAATAACACAGGAAGTCAGGCAGAACAGAGGACAGAATTTAATTCCTATGCCAGCACCCAAATCACTCACTGGCCATCCTTTCTCCACAGTGAACATGTAGATCACCCCTTTGTATTCTTTCTGGAACAAGTTTCTAACATTTTTGTTTGATTTTATATTGGGTACACTGGCAAAAACAAAACACAAGGCTTTTGGTCCTCATATAATATGTAGCATCCCCAGAAAAAATGGAGTCCTTTTAATGTACGTTTTGAGAAGCAGTTGAATAAAACTTCTGCCAGAGAACTAGCGAGAAGGCAAAAGATAAATTTGTACATGCCTCCCCTGTTTTCTCTCTCTTTTCTTTCTCTCCCCCACTCCTTTTTTGATTGACTTTGTTTTAATTCAAAGGGGCAGGTTGCTTCAATGTGTATCATAAATAGCCATATGCTGGGAATATTGCAAGTAATATGTGAAAGCTCTCTTCTTGAGCTTTTCTGGTAATATAGCACTTTGGTACTTGATCTGCATTTTGGCAGGTAGAAGGTTTTCAGTATGTTGTAAGAAAAAAGAGAGACAAAGTTTAATAGATAAAAAAAGTAATGAAATACTTTGTTAAAAATAGCTGCGTGCAGAGACAAAGCTGTTAGCCAGAACAATTACTGAAGTACAAATTAGTCTGTTGTGATTCCATTGACTCAGGAGGTGTTATACCTAGGGTAAATTTGGACCCAGGCTTAATGTCTGAGTTTCTTAATTACTAGGGTTTGGGAGTGGGGCTTTTTCTAAAAGAAAGGAGGATTAATGGATATGGGGAAGCAGGTCATAGTTTGGAGCCTTACCTATAATGAATCCTACCTATGGTATGTTTTCATTTCCCATGATGGAAGAACTCCCCACTAAGGCAGCATGCCTACTCCTTGTCCCCTGGCTATCTTTGGTGCTGGTGTCTCTTCCCTGCCAGTAATTGTGAAGCAGTTTACATCAGGTGATGAGGAATTGGCAAAAAGCCCAGAAATAGCCTGGGCAGGGAGATGGAGCAAGCAGTGCTATCGCATGGCCTAGCAACATGAGGCTGCCCGGTTGGTTGGTGGGAGCATAGACTGTAAATTAGGTGAGAGCCAAGGTGTTTGAGGCCTCTTTACAAGGGAGAGAGCAGATGTGGGAAAAGAGTTAGAAGTCCTTCTGTAGGAAAAGGATGGGCAGCAGGAGTAGGAAGCTGAGCTGAAACAGGTCCAGTCCCTCATCTTAGAATAATTCAATGTTAATATTGCTTGCTCAGTTATAACAAATAGAATCTATTCCAGTCAATCAGATAGTTGGAGACCTTACCCACTACCTATTGATAAAAGTTAAAATGATAAATGCTAGCTAGTCTGAAGCTGAGCTATTAATAAATAAAAACATGGAATGCTGTTTTAAAACTGGCATTCATGTCTAAGCTGGTACCTATGATAACTCTGTTTTCTAAACCAGTGTGAACATCAGTAAAAGTGATATTGTCAGTAACTGGCATTCTGCTGTACCAACATTCAGCAGATAAAATAATTAAATCAACTGAACTCATTTGGCATAACAAAAGTAAAGTCACTGTAATAGAAAATTGTCACAGGATCAGTGTGTCATGCTTTGAAAATTAATTTCTTCTCTGCCTCAACATTTATTTCCCACAAATGCTTCAGCTTTGCATATGTATTTGTGCTGCAGGATGCTATTATCTGCTGACAGTGTTTAGTTCTGTTGGCATTATGTCTTAATTAAAGAATATTTTTGTCTAGCAGTAATAATAACTTAAGCTAATGAGAAAGTAAGATCAAATCTTCTTCACCTTACTCACTTGAGTAGTTTTATTTATGTTACTAAGATAACTCAGGCAAGTAAATTAAGCACAACTGGACCAACCATTAATATTTAAGCACATCTAGACTAGCCAGGAGTGCTACTTGGGGCATCTACACATGCATTAATGCACCTTTTCTAATGTGCATTAAATTTAGTACTTCCAGGGTGAAGTTCTAAATTAATGTGCATTAGGCTGCACTAATGTGCAGTAGCACATTTGCACACTTTTTTAGTGACAATGCACAGTAGACTATTTTACTGTGCATTAGCATAAACTCACCATTTTTACGTGATGCTTTAATGCACAGTAAAATAGTCTACTGGAGATTAAAGTGCACATGTAAACGTGCCCACTAAGTAGTAATTTCAGGCCAAATTCTGTTTTCTTTCATACTTGTATTGCAACTGTTTGGTTTGCAGTAGTGTATGGAATTTGGCACTTGCTACTCTAGTGGGTTCTAATTTTTATGCCTAACCCAAAAATATCCTGTGGTACATTATTCTTAAAGAGAAAGCAACTACTTAATATACTACATGTATTATAGTGGAGGTTTTGTAGCTTGCATCATACATTAGAAAATCATTTTTTCCCATTTTAGAGGCAATGATTTTACATGATAATTTTAACCTCATTGTGATATTAGGTAAACTGTATTTTATCATTAAAACCTGTACAGTATCTGATAGGCGTGCTGCTCAATAAAGTATATTCATATAGACTCTTTGATACAGAACCCACCGTGTCTTGAAGTGGGAGTTTCAGGGAACCTGAAAGTAACAATGATGTACCGTTGCCTACAGAATGTGGTTCTACTTAGAATTAGTAGACCTGATTCTGATCTCATTCACACTGCTGGAGCTAAGGAGCAGCTGCAGTGAAGTCAGTGGAGTTGCACCAGTGTAAATATGGTGTGATATCAGAATCAGGCAAATAACCTTCTTGTCTTGATATAAACTGATCTTCTTGTACCATTTCATTTTAAAGGATTGCTGATCATTTCTACATGTGTGAAGGATGCAGCGTACCTCGTTGTCTGTTATATGAAATGTACAGAGAGTACTGCAGACATTATGATCAGAACCAAGTAAATCCAGCTACATTTGGAAAGGTACAAAGCATTCTTCTTTACAACAGATATACTATATAAGGTAGTGCATCAGGCTCTTGTAGAGGGCCTTGTGATTATGAATAGAAAAAGTTGTACAAAACTCTACAAAATATGAAATTTTGTTTGAAAAATTTTTATTTAGTTTGTTAGTATAATTTATAGACTTCCTGGATTTGTTATATCCTTATTTTCTTTCTGAGGCCAGATCTACAGTAGAAACTTTTGTCAGCATAGCAATACCAGTTATGAATATAATTTTTAAATGATTTTTCTATGCTGGTAAAAGCCCTAGTACTCATAGAGTTTTACTAACAAAGTTATACCTACAAAATCATTTTTTGTTTAATATAAACTATAATCTACACTGTCGATATAGTTATGCCAGCAAATCTTTCAAGTGCAGAGTAGGCCTGGAAAGTTGTTTTTCTTGATCCTAAAATAAAACTCAATTGTCACATAAACAGGTAATGCTGTAATTTTTTTGAATTTGTAATTCAAATTTTGAAACTACAAAATATTTCTGGCTTTATTTTGTTTTATCAGTTAGGGTTTAGGGGTTGTTTTTAAGTTTATAAGAAGGTTTTGTTCCAAACACAAACATTTGTGTTTGTAGGACCATCCATCCAAGCAAAGCAAAATTCAGGTAAAAAAGTCTCTTTTAGAGACAGTGTCATTCTTTTAGTAAAATGGAACATTTATATAAGCAACAGGAGAATTACCTTTTTGAGACCTCCATTCTTACAAACACATGCCTACCTTCTTAATTTTAATCATGTAATTTAAAAAAAAGTTCTTTTTTACTGTCTTTATCCTATACATTTTTTTAATTCTGAATTTTCCACCAGTACTACCACTGAGCTATCTCCATTGGTATCCTTGGTAGGAAATATTAATCCTTGTGTTTTTCATAAACTTCACCTCATTAAAAGTGCCATTTAAATCAATTTAGTTAGAATGTGCAAAGTTGTGTAAAGATACCCTTATTTTGGATTAATAATGGGTCATTTCTGTTTAATTTAATCTGGTCCTTCACAGGATTAGGTTAAATCAAAATAAATATATCTTGAGGAATAAGACATACATAGTTATGCCAGTTTAACTAAAATGGTTTTGAAATACAGGCATACCTCGGAGATATTGTGGGTTCGGTTCCAGACCACCGCAATAAAGCGAATATCGCAATAAAGCGAGTCACACAAATTTTTTGGTTTCCCAGTGC
>NW_017728906.1:86513766-86520647 GCF_001723895.1 Crocodylus porosus | reverse complement strand
AAGTGTGTTTGAAGTTAAGGTAAATTTTATCATTGACTTCATTGAAGCCAGAATTTCATCCGAGACAAATAGGGCCAGATTCTGTTCTACCTGTTAGGTATCTAAGTGGACTTGACCACCTAAGTGCAATTTCATTCCCCCACTTCTGTCCCCCTCCCCATTCATGTCTCTGAAAATCCATTAATCCATCTACTTTTGTAATACACCATCAACTTGCCTTTAAGGCGAGTCACGAAGTACAGTGAGGAGAAGTCCTCATGCACTTATTTGCATCTACTACTGTGTTGCAACTCTTGTTGCAAAAATGGCCAGTAGCATACTGTTCTGTATTAATAGGAGCATGCCTTGTAAATTAAGTGATTCTTCCACTCTATTTGGCACTGATGAGGGGTCACTTGGAGTACTATGTACAGTTCTGGACTCCACACTTGAAGAAAGATGTGGACAAATTGGAAGGAGTCTAGTGGAGAGGAACAAAAATTATTAGAGGTCTGGAAAACATGATCGATATGGAAAGACCTGGGATTATTTAAATGAGAAGATTGAGGGGAAATTTGATAACAGTTTTCAAATACCTAAAAGGTGATTATAAGAGGATAGAGACAGATTATTCCCTGTTGCAGGTGCTAAAACAATAAGGAATGGTCTTAAACTCCAGCAAGGGAAACTGAGGTTGGATATTAGGAAGAACTTTCTCATTATAGGAGCATTAGAACAGGCTATCCAGAGAGACTGTAGAATCTCATCTTTTTTGTTATGTTTTAAGTTAAGTTTTAAGAGCCTGTTAGACAGACACTTGACTGCAAGGGTTTAGTTAGGGACAATCTGAGTAGGGCAGGGCAACTAGGAAGGTGCCCCAGATGCTGACTTAGGGAGGGTGGGGGCAGAAAAACAGAGCTGCTGCTGTAGGCAGACAATCAGGCTGTCAGTGACAGGAACTAGAAGTCACCATTGGCCCTGTGTGTGGCAGCTGCTATAGACACCTCCGCATATTTTTACACTGGAGGTCAGGGATGAGCCTACTTTGGGCAGTGGGTTAGACTAGAAGGTCTTCCAAGGTCTCTTCGAGCTCTTCTTTTCTAAGAATCTATGATTCATATGTAACCCTGCTTCATGCACAGTTGAAGCTGGAGCAGTTTTGCTACCTTTGTATTGTTCCTGGATTATGCAGTTGTCCACAGTGCTCCTTCCCCTTTTGAAACTGCTCTGCTTATGAGTTTGTCCATGCCCTGTGTAAGCAGGTTGCTAGAAAACTAGGTATTAGTTTGAGAATAGGTGTCTGATAGTGGCAAGGATTAAATATGGAAAATGTAGCAGATAAATCTTTTTAACTTTCCTGTGAATCACTCAGATAACTCTGTATCTTTTGGGTGTTTTATAGCTTGTTCGTTTAGTTTTCCCAGATTTGGGGACCAGAAGGCTGGGCACAAGAGGCAGTGCCAGGTATGTTGTATTCTTGTTTTACAGCTGTTTGAGGAATAATAAATGAATCAAAAGAGCTAGATATGCAGCTCTGTTGGCGGGATACAGCAATGGAGGTTTGCACCAAATGTGTGTAATTAATCACAGGAACAATTCCAATGGGATTTACAACAGGGTTCTCCAACTACTGAGCAGCTGGGGACTGCAAGCCACACTACTCATGGGCCTTGGGATGCATGCCATGCAGGTTTCCTGATACCTACACTGCACAAGTAGCAGGAACAGCCTCTGCAGTCACCCCCCTGTGGGGAGTGTGGGCACCTCCTCTCTCGCCCACTCAGCCACATGGGCAGCAGACTCACTGGACCCCCTCTTGCCATGCTGCCCTGCCTTAGAAACCCCAGACACCATAGCAGCGGGTGCAATAGTGTGAGTGTCATCTGGCCAGGAGTCTATGGACCACATGTTACCCTTTGCTAGTTGGATGTAGTTCAAGGGCCACCAGTTGGACAGCCCTGATTTATGATGTCATCAACAAGCTAAAATAAAGTTCATTTAGCAAAAGTCACCATATCCAAGCTATTTTTATTATTATATATAAATTTAACTTCAGTTTCTAAAACACCAAGTTCATCAGCTTTTAAAGCTCTGGCTTGTGTCAAGCAGATAGGGAGGCCAGAGCCTCACAACCCCATCTATAGCCCCAGAGGCATTGTGTCTCAGGGCGGCACAATGATCTTTGGGCTCAGATGAGCACAAAAATGGTGGTTGTGACCAGCCCAAGGGCAGGAGGCTGTAGAGGCAGGGAGCCTCTTCTTCCCTGCAGAATCACAGCTGGCTCTTAATGGAACAGTTATATTAATTAAATCTAAAAACCCAGCCTATAGCAAGGCACTGGGATGTGCCTGCTTCTCTGTGAGAGCAAGCAGACTGAGAGGCTGCTTCCAGGTGGCAGAGAAGAGCTAATGAGGGACTCACCTGACCAGAAAAGGGCTCAGACTGGAGCTACATAAGCCCAGAGCTGGCACTGGTCAGGGAGACTCTTCCCAGCAGCCATGAAGTGAAGAGCTCTTGGCTCCAGGATAGCAGGACTCCCGAATGGACCTGGATTTGGTTAAACTACTCTGCAGGCCTGGGGAACAGAGGCAAGTTCCCTGGATAGAGAAAGGTGGGATTACAGGCAAGTGGCCTTTGTTTTACGTTAACCCCAGAGTATTTGAGGTGCCTACTAGTGGTTATGAGACCCTGGAGAAGGGGTTGCATGTGAGCTGGGACCAGAGGGTCTGAAAGCTTGGAGGATGGGCTATGTGTGGGACCAGAGGGTCCAAGAGCCCAATGGGGCCAAGTGTATAGGCTAGGGTACAGCCCCGGGCTGGAGGGTATGCTTGCTGGGAGATAAGGAAAGTTTGCTCTCTTAAAGAGGGAGAGGGCTGCTTCTGCTGTTGTTTGTGTTTCTGTTATAGCTCAGGGACTTACAGTTTATGTTACTGTTTACATCGGCGGTTTGGATGGGGACTGTAAGGTGGGGTCCCATTAGTGTCCGTGGGACACGCAATAGCTTTGAGCCTTGCCAGGGGCTCAAGGCCTGAGCTGTTGTTGAGCCCAGAGAGGGGCAGAGTGCAGGGGCACAATGAGATAGGGGACTGGGGGCCCACAGCCATATGGGGGCCAAGGGGCTTGGTGCTCAGAGGAGCGCAGCCATACAGGGTCCAGGGGCCCCTGCACTCTAGAGAAGCGCAGCCATATGGGGGCCAAGGGGACCAGTGCTCTAGACGAGCACAGCCATACATATAAGGGCCAGGGAGCTCAGTACTGTAGAGGACTACAGTCATACAGAAGCCAGAGGGTCTGGCGCTCTAGAGAAGTGCAGTGTGGGGGCTGGGGGGCCCAGCAGACAGGGGCCAAGGACCTGGTGACCGGGGGGACAGATTGAAGCTAGTGCCTCAAAGCCAGGTCTGACACCATGGGCCTAGCGAGATCAGAGGGGCAGAGGCTGAAAAGGCCAAAGTCCTGAAAGAGAGAACAACATTATAGCAACATCCACAAGGCTTGGGGTATGGTGTAGGGGAGGAAAAGGAGCCATGCAATTTTCCCTTACAACTACAGGTGTTCTACAGGGGCCTAGTCAAGCTGAGAGGGATCTATTAGGCCTGAAGGCTGGACTAAGACCCAGTGGGAAATTATTAGGATTAAGGCTCACTCTCTAAGGCCTGTTGGCAGCCTCCCTTAATTAACCTTTAATATTAAGAACAAGGCATGGTGGGTGAGCAATCTAGGGAGAGTGACATTAGAGTTTGAGCTGGACAGGAGCTCCAGAGCTGCTAGGGGGTTTCACAGCTGCCTGTGTGGCCATAAGACCTGTGACAGATCCCTTGACAGATTTCTCGTTGCCCTTTCCCTTAATATAACACATAGAAAGAATTGATTCCAATGGACT
Organism: Crocodylus porosus; assembly: GCF_001723895.1. Classification (NCBI taxonomy): domain Eukaryota; kingdom Metazoa; phylum Chordata; order Crocodylia; family Crocodylidae; genus Crocodylus; species Crocodylus porosus. The sequence continues at coordinate 86,516,788 of NW_017728906.1, read as the reverse complement.
CTTAAACCACTGATTTGATGTCCAAATTTATAATCATCCTTTGTGCATCTTAACAGGAAGAAAAAATTCTGGTCTTCACAATTCACATGAGCATTCTCAATAATAAAGCTGACAGGACCTCTGGTAAAATGTTGACTCTGAGAATAATCTGCTTTTACTTAAATATTATAACAAGTTTTCTGCAAGAGTGCCATCCTGTCCTTGGCTAGTGCAGCTAAGTCCCTTATACCAAATACCAGGAGCTTCCAGTATAAGCCCTATGAGGAGAGACTGAGGACCTCTTCAGCCTCCACAAGAGAAGGCTGAGAGTTGATCTTGTGGCTGCCTACAAATTCATTAGCGGGGCACAGCAAGGGATTGGAGATGCTCTCTTCACCAGGGCGCCTCTTGGGGTAACAAAGAACAATGGCCACAAACTGACAGTCAGCAGATTTAGGCTGCTGTGAAAAACTTCTTCACAGTGAAGGTGGCCAAAGTTTGGAATGGGCTTCCAAGGAAGGTGGTGCTCTCCCCTACCTTGGAGGTCTTTAAGAGAAGGCTAGATAGGCATCTGGCTGGGGTCATCTGACCCCAGCACTCTTTCCTGCCCAGGGCAGGGGGTCAGACTTGATGATCTGTTGAGGTTTCTTCTGACCCTAGCATCTATGAATCTATGAATAGATGTCAGTGTAGTAGAAGGTCAGTGTAGTGGAAGACCTGCATCTCCGTATCTTCAGTCTGCTCTTGATGCATTCCCTTAGCAAACTACTTCGATTGCATTTGTGCCAGCAGAGTGCTACGCATGGAAAAAGGAATTACTTGCTGGCCATTTACAGTAAAAATATTAACTCATTAAGTACAGCTGGCTGTCCAGTATATATGGTAGTGGTAGCGTGAAAATGGTACTGCAGGAGCTAGGTAGTAGTGTGAGAAAAGTATGAAGAGTGGTTCACATCACCACCAGCTTTGATAAGAGGTGCCATTTCAAAACCCTTGAGTGGAGTACCTATGTAAATAGATGGACAAGTGATTCCCTTAATTGGTAGGTTTTAGTCTACCATGGCTGCATGCTGTGTTGTTAATTAAAAAAATTAAAGTTTTGTTTTTAAAATTAATTGTTTGTAAAGTTTTTTTTAAAGATTTACAGAAGTGTACTTATTCAAATATTGGACAAAATATTTTTTTAAATGCTCAAAAACAGTGGAATTGTCTGTCCTTATTTCTGTTCTATTCTAAAGAATTGCCAGCTGCTTGCCAGACTATGAATGAAAGTTCTGTGTTGATCTTATCTTGCTGTTAATTGATCAATTAATTTATGTGTGTGTATATATGTATTTTAGGTATCATTATGATGGAATTCATATCAAGAAGAGCTCTTCCTTTTATGCACATTATTGCTATCTTCTAAATGAAAAAAAATATCACAGGTTTGAGTTCTAAGTGCTCTTAACTGTAACAACTTATATTAATGCAGTTTTTTATAAAGTCCACATCATTAAAATTGTCTTTTCCTGTTTACAAAATAGAGTCCTTAATACAAAGGCTTATGTTTCAAATAAGTGCCCAAACATAATCATACAACTGCACTTCCTTGCCCTTGATTTTTTTTCAATATGTAGCTATTGTGGGGAAAAAATCTATGCTAGATCAAACGCAGAGCCTAACATGCTAAGTGCCTAAAAAAAAGCGAAAATAAAAATGGTCATCAGTAGTGGCACAAGCCCTAATTAAGTGTGCTGTCCATCTTCATTATTTTTTAGTAATGCATGCAGAATGTATTTCTACTAATACATCCTTGTGATTTATTGAAAAGCAGGCTTAATTTGCAATCCTTTGTTTCATATTTCTTACGGTTCATGTTAAGTCATTGATATTTTGAAAATGTTTACTTTGTTTAGTTTACTTTGCATTAATGTTTTAGTGACTACCAAGAAAATACACAAAATAAAAAAGAAGACATTAAATATGAAATATAAAACCATCTAAGAATGCAGAACAATCGAAGTGTCCTGAAACCCTAATCTGTAGGCAAAGAGCTTGATCATGCTTCTAAAGAAATTGTGGGAATACTGCCATTGACTTCTGTGGAAGCAGAATTAGATCCCTAATGCTTATTGTCATGACAGATCTAGACTATTCACAGTAATAAAAACTGTGAATGCTAGTGTTTCCAGGATAGATAAGTAGCAAATAGGAAATCAGTCTCCTGTCAGCCTGAAGGTGGTTTAAAGTCATATCTCCCACCTCCTAAGGGAATGCCTGAATTGCCAGGGTATAGGTTAAACTGAGATGGGTGTTTTACACATCTTCTGTTGAAGCTGAACCTCTGCTATAGACACTACAAAATTCATGGCATCAGAGAGAGAGAGAACATAAAATTAAGCATGTCTCTGAAGTTCAGTGATGATGATACTCATTTGGGAGGGGTGGTCTTGGATTTCAGTCTTTACTTTTATTACTGTTTATGTATTTTATGAAAAGTCTATTGAATATGAAATACAAAAACAGTCTTAAAAGCAGGTACAGGTTTCCCTCTATTTGTGTGGCTTCTTTATATGCGAATTCGCTCTTATGCAATGAGCACATTTAGATCTATACTTCATTATATGCAAGGTAAATTTGCTCTTATGCGATCAGCATAGATGTTCCCCCTGCCCAAGAAGGTAAGTCTGTGGGGGGAGGGGAAAGGGCTGTGGCTCCACTCACCCAGCCCCAGCTGCAGTGGTTCCAGGAGTGGCTGGCACCAGCTGCAGCCACTGGGCTGCACCTGACTCCACCTGTCCTCCTGCACCTGGGCTCACCCCAGCTCCTGGGCTGCTCTATGCTGTGGTGCAGGCAGCTGATGTCTGTGGTGCAGGCAGCTGATGTCAACTGCTCCCAGGGCTGCTCCAGCACAGGCTGGGGTGACGACGGACAAGCAGACCCCTGGGCAGTGCGGGGTGCAGTGTTCACCCCAGCCCTGCCTGCAGTGGCCCTGGGAGCAGTCAATACCAGCTGCCAGCACCAGGGCACAGCGCATCCCAGGAGCAGAGGTGAGTAGAGA
>NW_017728906.1:86507946-86513666 GCF_001723895.1 Crocodylus porosus | reverse complement strand
ATTTGGACATAAACACAGCTTTAAATGTTTTCCTACATACCTCGAGGTACCAGCGTGGCTTGTGAATACTGCTATGCTGGGGCAGAGGGAAATTCCTACAGGAGTGGCGGGGGGGGAGGAGGAGGCCTCCACATGCTCGGTGGCGAACTGGAAGTGGATCGGAAGTGGACCCTATGGCCCCGTAGCTCAGCGATTGGCTGTGGAGGGACCCCGGGTGTCTCCCCAGACCCAGGATGCACCAGTCACTGAGCTGGGTGGGCACAGGCAGGGGCCCCAGCGCACTCCCCGGTGTACCCAGAAGTGGACTGGAAGTCTGCTGCCAAGTGCGCTGGGGAGTCCTGTGCTTCTGTGGGATACTGCGCCCCAGCATCGCAGCACTCACAAGCCACGGTGGTAGCTAGAGGTATGTAGAAAAAACATTTAAAGCTGCATCTATGTCCAAATTGCCGAATCTTTCTGAATCGGTTCGAAGGGTTCCGATTTGATTCAGAGAGATTAAAGGGTCCTCTGATTCAATTCAGATTCAGAGATTCAGCCACCAAATTGGGCCAAATCTCCACCTAATCAAATCAGCAACCAAAGCTTCACACAGCCCTATTTTTTAGGCAGTCTAGAAGCCTCACTCTGGGTTCTGGATTCTAGCCCTGATGCCAGGCACCCATAGTTAGGCAATGCAGCACTTGCAGGTACCAACAGTAGTGTAGGGGTGTAGCTGGGTACCCAGGCATAGGGGCAGCAGCAACTTACAGTTGATGTGCAATTGTGATTGCTGCTTTTTTGGTCAGTGCTCGCCTTCCACTCCACACAAATCAACACCCAATTCACCCCATCCTAGTTACGCAAGAGTTCTTTCAAGAACCTAGCGTGGGGCACTCAACTACTGTGATACTGGTGTGTGTGTGTGTGTGTGTGTGTGTGTGTGTGTGTGTACATACACACTAGAGCTCACATGTACATAAATCATTATTTAATCAGAATCTTTTAGAAGTCTAAAGATTCCAGCCACTGTATAGCTGTTTGAACAATATCTTTTTTATATTTTTAAAAATTGAACATTAAATTTTGGAAAAAATAATCAGAATATCAACATTCAAAATATTTCTACCAGCATTAGGTTTTACCTATTTTTCAACTCAATGTTTTTATGTAAACCCATACAGGAGTAGGATATGGTCCATAATACCTTAGTCCGTAATATTGTATTGGATCAGAGGCATCTAAAATTGAGTTGGAATAGCTGATACATAGATTTGGAAGATTTTAACATGTTATTAATTTAGAATGAACCAAATTTGAAATTGAGCTGGATCTGCCAGGGAATCTAACCAGATCTACGAATTATTTAACAGACCTTAAAACTGAAGGAGCAAAAATGGCTCATCCTTTCACTTTATCTCACCTTCCACCCTTTTTTCCTCCCCTTCCTTCCATTCTTCCTTTGTTTCCTTTCCTCCCTTCCCTCAGTTCTGTAGTCTCTTCCTCTTCCCTTTATTCTATTTCCCATTTCAACTCCCTTTCCCACTCCACAGTGTCACCCAAATTCATTAACAGGCATGGGTCAAAATACCTTGGTAACCTTCTGGTCTTGTAACCAATCCCTCTACCCAAGTCTGTTTCTTTTTCCTCTTTTCACTTGCATTTTTATCTTTATTTGTCAAGCATGTTCTTCAGGTCAGGGACTATGCTCACTGCTGTTCTCTGCAGCCCTAGTGTACTTTTGGGCACTGGGTAAACAATAATAATGTTTGCTAGCCATAGAGTCATATAGATGGTAATATTTCCATGACGGAGATCAGACAGGTATTTACACTTAATTATCCTTGAGCTTTTATCTGGCTGCTGCTAAGCACGAGAGCGCTACTCCTTGTCTGTTTCTAGGCAGCAGCAACTCTCACACTTGCAGGATGCCTGACTGGTCCTGATGAAGGGGAGTAGCTCCAAAACCAGCATGCTGTGCCAGCCAGCCTATTGAGCGAGAGTACTGCTGATATGTGTTGCCATAGTAGCAGCAGTACAAGATACAGCTGGCTGCCTTCTTGAGCAGAGCAGGAACTGGAAATATTCATTAATTTTGTTTTACATTTTTCAGAGAGCTGCAAAAATACCAAAAGAAAACACAGCAAATCTTTCTAGTTTTGCATTGTTCTTCTTGTTCATCCACACACTTTAAAACATCTAGAGAACAGGCTAGTGATGGCACCAGAGTAAAGGAGTTAAATATATTCCCTAACACTGACAATCATAAGGAGGTCCTCCACAATGGCCTTTGGTGGACAGCTTCATTGTTCTGGTGGAGCTCAGGTTTCCTGGCACGTCATAGTGGCAGAAGGAGAGATGATTTCTCTAATAGCTAAGGACAATCCCACATGGATAACTTTGCACTTCCAGGCGGAGACCTTGAATTAGCCCTTGTCCTTAATGAGGAATACATGCAGACAGCAAGCCACTGTTTTGATGTGTTTGTAGTGACTTGCATTTTTAAGTTGACAAGCTACTCCTTTTTGTCCTGGGAGGACCTTTTACAGAGTCTGTGGCAACTCCCCTATTTCTAATGATTTACAGTAACGAAGCTGTAAAGTCATAAATGTGTGTAATGCTATGGTGAAGTTGATGACAGCCCTAATCCAGGCTTCTGGTCAGTCACAAGTGCAAATGCATATTTTTCACAGCCTTGAAAATGGCCCTAGAAACACTGAGGAGTCCAAAAAGGACCACCAAACACTAACTGATTTTGCAGTCAGTGAGCAGGTGTCCTCAACAGATGGCATTGTTATGGAGGAGGCAAGTTCTTCACACTGCTTCTCTCTTTCTGTCAGCATTACCCTTGCCTTGTCTGAGATCAGCTACAGTAAGCCAGGCTGGGGGGAGAGCTGTACAATGGTGCTGCTTAGATCTGATGTAGAAGAGGCAGTGCTGTATATTGTGTACACATTCCTGGCATTTCAGTCTGTCACACCAGCTTCCTCAGTAAATCCACTGAAATGTCAAGGATGTGGGACACCATGGAAACACTACAAATAAAGTTGAAGCCATACTCCCTGGTCTGAATAATTTACTATCTGACTTAACAATTAAAGGGTGGGGGAAGGGAATATGTTACACAATCAAAGCAATTAGGGTGATGAACAGTGCATCCTTTATTATTTACATCATTGCCATTCTTTTGTTCAGTTGGTTTGTTGCAAAGGTGTTACATCCACTAACCCAAACAATGAATTTGTATAGGAAATCAAAAAACTTGAGCAGGCATCTTTGTACTTTAAAATGACCAGTATAATGCTGTTTGTATAATGGCTCAAGATTTTTTCGTAAAACAAAGATCAGACAGACCCATTAGAAAATCAATGCATAAACTACAAATTGTGGGGCTGGGTGGCAAGGCAGAGTGGTTTTTTATCCCACAAACTGCCGTGTCAGCTTCAAGCTAATGACCTAGACAGAGATCTCATTTTTTCCCTAAAGATGTAAGACACTGACACAACTTTAAAATTGTTTTTATGTTGTACATTTCACTACAGTGCAGATGTATCCAGTTCTGAGGATGTAGCTTATTATCAGAGTGATGACCACACAAAAGGAACAGTGAGTGTTAGATATATCAGGCGTACTATAAAACAGAGAACCATGTGTTTAATTAGCTAAAAACCACTGTATGTCATGCATTAATGAACTACAGCTTGCCTGTGATGCACTCTGAAATATTCTTTCCCTATGTATAGTCTCAGTAAGTGGTTACATATTCCACCTTCCCATATCCTTCACCTTCTGCTACCAGTGTCTGCAGTGGCTATGCTCACTATGACAACTGTGGTTAATAGACCCCACATGTAAATTTATGGGCACAGCCTGATTTGTATGGGGCCCTCAAAAAAATTCACTCCTGCAAGTCTTTGGGCTAGTGAGCCAATGCCATTTCAATTTAATCAGAGTTTATTGGTATGATAAGCACCCACATACTGCAAAGGATAAAACAGGAGACATTTTTTACTAGCAGGGATTGAGAGAAAGTTCACCTATGTGGGCAAACATTTCTCTAATAACTGTGTTATTTGTTAACAATTCTTTGACATTAGAATGTTTGAAAGTCAGACAACAGGATGTGATCAATAAAGGAAAACTGATCAAACTGAGGGAATCAAGGACAGGGGAAATGTTCCTTATTTTTGTAGAGCATCCAAATGTGGTACTCAGTGCATTACAAGTGTATGCAGTGCAAGCTGATGAAAAATTTGCTGCAGAATTTCCCTTGTATAGCAAATCTGGGTATCCTTAACACCATTTAGAATATCACAGTTATGATATCTTCACTATAGAAAATTTGCTTGGATATGCACGTCACTAAATATATCCTTTTAGTTAAAATAAATCTTACAGTTTTTTATGCTCTGGACATCTAGCTAGCCCACCCTTGTGCCTTTTACCCTGTGCCAACTTGTAATGAATAGACAGGAATTCCTCTAGGAAACTATTTGAGTGACTTGGATGATAACTTTATATTGAAATACCTTAATACAAGGAGAAATATTAGCAAAATAATTTTTCTTTTTTTCTATTTAAATATAAAAATATAAGACATACAACGAATGGAGTTATTAAAAAAGCAAGCTTTTAAATTGTTTCTAGCCTGGTATCAATTTGAACACAGAAAAAGATAAATTTGGAACATCTCTGACTGAATTCAGGAGATTTTCTTCTTGGGAGGAAGAACTGGGAAAGAAACACTCCTACGAAATGGTAAGTTTTGGCATTCAGTAATCAATAAAATTAGTTCTCGTCCTGTGTGATCTTTTTATAGACTCTTTTGTTTGCATTCTCTAGGTTGCTTTGCTTGCTGATGAGTATTGCAGCTACTGTCAAGATATCTTACAGAATATGAGGAACAAAGAACTTGACAAGGTATCCTTTGTTTTAGCAAAATTTATTTAGGTAACAAGAATGGATGGTAGTGACAAAATTGTCTCCTTGTAATTTATTGACTTCATGACCTTACCTAAAGTACGTGGTTATACTTAGACAAGATGAACCTAAACATTTAAACCACTCTGGAATTCCTTTCTAACAATATGTATTTGCTCAGAATCTAATCTAGAGTCCTAGATGTGGAGCCACAAAAGGTGTCTAATTAGGACTTAGGTGGAATTTAGGCACTTCATTCTAAGAGTTCACGAGGTGCACCCAACAAGTTAGATACCTGAAAGTACAGAAGTGCTTCAGTTTATGTCAGTAATGTTCCCTAGGAATTAGAGGTACACTGATACATCAGTCCAATATCAGATCAGCACTGATTATAAAGAAAATTGATTGTATCGGAAATCAGCCTGCTCTTCCCAGCACATGGGGGCTGGGCTTGGGACTGTGGGTCCACCCTTGGGGCTGTGCTTCCGGTGTGTGGGGACTGCTCTCAGGGTGGGTAGAGGCAGTGCTGGGAGAGGGGTTATGAGGAGGGGGCTACAGCCACCCCAAATTTCTCCATATCCCTCCTCCCGTAGCTCCTTCCCAGCACTGCCGCCACCCACCCCAAGTGCAGCCCTCATGCACCAGGAGCACAGCCCCAAGTGCTGCCCCGCAGCCCCGAGCACAGCCTCCACACACCAGGCACAGCCCCAGCCCTAGTCCAAGGTGCAGCCCTCCCTCCCTCCCTCACTATGGGGTCCTCAATCCCCCCTCTCACCAGACTTACCTGTGGGATCTGCTCTGCAGGCTGTCTGGTGGTCTTGTGC
>NW_017728906.1:86505676-86507846 GCF_001723895.1 Crocodylus porosus | reverse complement strand
GCAGAACCTGCCCCAGCCCCACTCCCTCCTTCACCACAGGGCCCTTGATCAGCCCTCCTATGCCCCTCTCTTCCCCCCTCCCCTTCCACCACAACAAACTTACCAGCTGCTTACAGTTGTATCGGAAATTGGATCCGTGTCAGCTGATATGCCTCCTTAAAAATTGACTATCAGTATCAGCCCCCAAAATCTCTGTCAGTGCACTCCTACTAGGAATCTAGCATTCAGTTTCTGCATACACTGAGAATTGTTGCCATCTTGGTAGGACTAGCATTTGTGTACCTATTTCAGGCCTACACTAACAGGGATTTTCAAACTACACGTTTTCCCTCCCACAAGTCTCCTCCCCACCCAGGGGTCCAATCTGGTAGAACACATGATAGAGTACATGTCAAGATCACACCTAACACACTAACAGAAATGAACTCTACAAAAATACAACAACCATTCCCTATTAGAACAGCCTTTGGCCTAGTGGCTAAGGCATTCTGGACAGCAAGATGTGGATTTGAATTCCTCAGTCTAAGCAGGGTCTAGAGCAGTGTTTCTTAGCTGGGGTGCCACATCACTCTGGGGTGCCATGAGATCTTTTCAAGAGTGTCATTGAGTGCCATGTGATATAGAACATAGGTGTGCAAACACCTATACATAGTTCATGAAGTAAACCCAGAGATTTAAAATCAGAATCCATTGTGTCAAAAAACATTCTGACCTGTTGTGGTCTTTCTGAGTTCTTTGCAACAGAACTGTTCTATTATTTTTCCATAATCAGAAAATGAGTGAAAGCTAAGAACTGATATTTTCTGAGTCCAACTAAGGATGCCTTGGTTCTAAAAAGGTTTAGACCCTAAGTCTCACCCATTTTGGGTAAGAGTTCTAACAATTGAATAAAAGGGGAGCACCTTGCCACTTGATGTAAAGGAAAGAAGGGACCATGGCTTTGTTTTTGAAAGGAATGATATAGGCAGCTAACTAGGAGAGGTTTTGAGCTGCAAATCCTAGTTTGTCAAAGCTATCTCCTTGCAATCCAGGGTTAGGCATCAAAGCCTTGAGAGCAGCAGAATTCAACTCGCTCCTCTCTCTAACATTTTCTGTTAGCTATCTTAGTCAGCTACCTGTTTTAAATCTCATTCTAAGACACCTGATTCTCTCCATGCATTGTATGGGGATTTAAACACTTAACGCAGGGCTGTGGACTCCAAATCAGGAGCTAAGCTCCTAGGTCCCTTTTGTAGAACTTGACCCTAGTGTCTAGTCTGAGTAGTTCAGAGAAAATAGTCTTTCCCTCAGCCTCTACCCATGGCCATGCGGTACTATCTGTCCAGTGGTAAAGTAGGCCCCTGTGCCATAATGCACCCCTGTTTTGAGGAAAGGTCTATACAGTCCTTGTCATAGTAGCTCCTCTGGCTCTTCCATTCACAGATGTAGTGGGGGAAGCCACAAATCTACTCCTTGAGCTCAAGGTTATCTTTTTGTTTAGAGGAATTGTACCACTGAATCTAACAGTGGGTTCCTTGGGGTCATGGAATTAAGGTATGCATTTCATGCTACAGATAGATTTCTTTTTCTGTCCCAACAGGTTTCATTCCCAGATCCCAAGCAATGTAAATGTTATTAAAGTTATCCTCATAATTAGTTCTTGTTTTTCACCTTAAAAGATATATTATGAATATTGGCATGTCAATTGTATTGGTTATTTACAGCTAATTATACATATGCTAAGTAATCTATACAGATATGCTTGAGTTAAAATACTTCTTAAGGACCAGATATTTACTCTCAACAAAAATCCAAAAGCTCGGGGAATGACAAAGAACAAGGCTTCTGCCTTGTGTTTAAGCTGATTTGTCTAGAAAGAAGAGTTAAGCAGGGGTGTGTAGAACTGCTCTTCTGAAATCTATATTTTATACTAAATCATTTAACACCTTTATCTGGAAGCACATTTACATTTCTTGTATCTTTCCCCCCATTTTTAATCTTTCTTTCTGAAGTTTAACATTAAGTTTAACCTGGGCTAGGGACAGACATTCAAAAAGTCTGAGCCTGAATTGATTCGATCTTTTCAGATTAGTCTAACCTGGCTAGGCTGAGCTGGTTTGTAACTGTACGGACATTCTCTCTGATCTAGGGTAATTTGGGCACATGCCTGCAGTGGCTCAGGCTAGAAGCC
>NW_017728906.1:86497780-86505071 GCF_001723895.1 Crocodylus porosus | reverse complement strand
GGGAAGCAAGGCAGACCCTGCTGTTCCTGCAATCTCTGCTGGAGCTCTGGCTAAGGAGCAGAGGGGCAGGGCCAGCTCTGCTCTCTGGAGCTGCAAAGCTTCTGGGATGCTGGGGGACTCTGGTTTAACTTAAACCAGGTAGGGGTCTGGGACAGAAGTTTCATAAACTGCTTTGACCCAAATCAGTTAAGTCTGATGCTACATTCAACCAGATTTATCTTAAACCCGTTTCAGCCATTTTGAAAAGGGTTTATGTGCACTGGACTTACGTTCTGTTACAGGTTTAAACCAGTTTCTGATCAGTTAAACCAGTTTATATGTAATGTCTGCCCCTGGCTCTGATGTTCTAACTTGTGCCTGCATCTGGGCTATGCCTGCCAGAAAACCAAAGAACCATAACCATTTCCATGGGAGCTCCTTTTTTTGCTGTTCAAAGAAGTGTTGTTTTTATTGTACTCTCTGTAGTACTCCGTAAGTGTGAGTTCAAATGAAAATTAATTAATAACCTTATACCATAGGTGGAAGACTGTATCACATCTTTTTGGAAGTCTTTGCAGCCTGAAATAATAATACTCATGTCATTGCCAGACATGTCCCAGTTGTTTAAATGCTACGATAGACAGCTATTCAAGGTACTGCAGATGCACAATTGTTTATCCTAATTATTTTACAATCATATTTGTAAAATATTGCTACCTAAAAAAAATCACAATTGTTTATTACGTGCCTATACCATGGGAATTGTCTGAATTTTAAGCATTTTTTTGTATTCTGTGTTGAAACTTCATGTTTGGGATGTTCAAAGAAGCCTGTTGAGAGTTTGGCACTCAACTCTCAGTGAATGTCCATAGGCTCCTTTGAAAGTCCATGGCCTGCACTAGTGGAATGAATGTGGTTTTACAAGCTTGAGAGTACATATGACTGATAAGAATGAACATTTTATTATTGCTCTTTATCTTCTGTTTTTTCAATTTATATTTTTTATTTTGATGGCAGTATATGTTTTCTTATTTAAACATCAGGATCAAAACACTCAGTTCTTCAGCCATAGAATTTCAGTTTTACCTGAAACTGGTTATAATGATACAGGTAGATAATTTATTAAAGCAATGATGTTTAGGCATTTACAATTAGAATCTGTTCCTAATGTTATTAAAATCAGTGGAAGTTTAGCCATTCACTTCAGTGGAGGAAGAAACAGGTGTCCAATAGAATTACACTTATGGCATAAATCTGAATCATATCTCATGATGCTATAAACAGATGTAGCATATCAATTATATGAAATTTGTATATTCCCTATGACATTTTATTGCAGGAAATGGAGAGCATTCTGCTTCATGATTTCCTGGAAGATGTCTCTATACAATATTTAAAGTCCGTCAGATTGTTTAGTAAAAATGTTAGCATTTGGCTAGTTAGTGCGCTGGAAGATTTTCCGCTACTGCTACGGATGCTCAAAATAAAAGGTATGTTGCAGTATAATATGGAGATATTATAAGATAGGTAGATATGTAGGAAGGAAAGATATCCAAAACATAATGGTCAATCTGCTTTTAGGCTTAATTTACTCTATAAAGATGACTATATTACAAAACTATTTTTTAAATGAACTTGAAAAACTGTCAGATTGGATAACTGTGATAAAGGGATTAGTTGCCTGCTACCAAAAGACATAGTTTTGTATAATTAACAAAAAGGAGCGGGGAATATGCCCATTTCATGCTGTCCATGCTAATCAAAACTCTATCAGTACCCCAGTATGATCACTTTGGCAGCATAAAAGATAATGAAGATTATGAATAATATGAATATACATGGTAGCAAAGAACAGCTAAAAATAACAGCAGATTTTGTCTTAAAGTTATACTGTATTACCAGTTTAGTAGTTTTGTAAATTTTAAATGACTAAGTGCAAATTTACCAGCAGGTAAATAGTGATAATGGTTTGTAAAGTTCTTATTTATTTGTGAAATTATTAGACTCAGGGCTGGTAACTGCTATTTTATTAAGGCTCTCTGACACTTCCTGTCATAAGGCTCTATTTTCAATTGCATATTACTTTTTCAAACTTTAACCATTGTTTTGCCCATGTTACTATAATCCTTGAGATCTTTTTTTTTTTGTAATACTCCAGCATCATCATGCTTTGGAGCACAAACTTTAAATTTGGTACTGGGGGAAGGAATTTAGATCAGGGATCTTCCACTGTTCTTATGACTATCCCCTCCAAATTGGGCCATGTTAAAGTCTTTGGACAGTATCATTTGCTCATTATTAGGGGTCTGTCCAACTTGAGGAGGCAGCCAGCCAATTCTGTGGGCAGATTGCAGGGCCAGCTGCCATTTTTGAGGGCTTATCATAGGTGTGTGTGTGTGTGTGTGTGTGTGTGTGTGTCCCACCCATGCGTCTGATTGGTCAAGGGGCCCCAGTGGTCCTGCCCCTCACCACTGGTTGGCAAGAGCTGTCCATGATATGCCCTTGCCACTCATTGCTGATTGGTTGTGAAGGCTGTCTGTCATGTGGCCTTACCTGATCCCTGCTGACTTCTGCTCCTGGGGCAGGGAGCTAGATTCAATGATCTTCCAAAGTCCCTTCCAGCCCTAGTGTCTATGAGTCTATGAATCTTCGGTTTCCCCCTGTGCCATCAGCCCCCACTTTCCCCTTCCCCACTGGTGGGCTATGAAGCCTGGCCACAGTGCCATGAGGAGTGCTGGCTCCCTCTGGGGAGCCAGAATTTTATTTTCAGTAAGTTTTCTTTTTTCCATGGATTTTGCAGACATTGCCTGCTTTTGCAGACGATTCCAGATTTTGCATTTTCTGCTAATTCTCTGAAATCACGATTTTGGTAGGTCCCTACTGATACTCAGTAAAGACTCAAGAGTTTAATAGATAAAATCACTAAAGATTCTCCTGAATATCTAAAGATTACCTTTAAACAGCTCCTACTGCTGAGCACTGCCTATGTATCATCCCCACAGTGAGATTTGCTTCAGGCCAGAGCAGCAAGGACAAAGCCCAATTTTTCCCTTTCATGGCTGTTCCCAGCTACTCCAGGCTGGGTGGGGCCTAGAACTAGGAGTGACAGTAGAAACCCTGTACATCAAATGAGCCCACTGGAGGTAGGATGGAAGAAAAAGCTATTTGATTCAAATCCGAACAAGGCATAGGCGAAACAGCAAGGAGGAAAAGGAATAGATTGGAAGGAGTCTATTGAGACTGGGAGTGTACAAGGAGATGAGAAACTGCAACTGAGAGCTGGAGAGGAAAAACTAGACAGGGATATTGGGACAGGAAACCAAGAAGGGAAGCTGGAAATGACTGGGACTTGTTGCGGGGACTGGGATTGGAAGCCAGGAGGACAGTAACACAATCAACTGTGAAAGTGGAGCACTGAAATCAGTTGAGCAACTGTGGTGGAGTGGGAAGACTAGACTGTCTGGACAAAAAACTGAAACTAGAAACTAGTGGGAATGAATGGGTAAGGTGATGAAGAAACTGATCTGAAAAGGACTTGGGCTGCTAAGGGAGAAGGAGGAGGAGGAGGAGGAAGACCTTCCTACCTTTTAGCTAAACAGTTAGTGGTTTGGGCACTTGTCTAGGGAGTGAGAGACCCATGTTCTGTGCTCCCCTCATCATCCCACCATGGATTTGCAGGTCCAAAAGCATCTTGTATGGAAGCTTATGCAGGACAAGAAGAAAAGGAAACAAATGGGTGTGTGGCTTAGTGAAACGCTGCACTTCAAAGTGAAGTGTTCTGGGTTCTAGCTGCTGACAGTATTGGCTTCTGCATTTTGCTCTAATAGCCTTTGGATAGACAGCCATGGGCCAGAGAGTAAATGACCAGAGTAGATCCCTTCAGAGCATACTCTGAGAGACAGGGAAGTTATAGAAAGGGGAGCAAGATGTAAAATCTATGTAAGTGGCCCTTAATTCCACTTATGTGATCAAGTTTAGCTGTGTAAGTGCTATTTACCGACCTAAAAAGGAGTTGGATTTGGGCCTGTCTTAGATTGGGCACTCAAAATTAGTGAATGCTTTTGACCTTAATCACTTAGTGCCTCACTTCCCATTTGTAGGTTGTGGCTAACACCATCCTTTTTCCCCATGAGGGTTTTTGAAGATAATTAATGTTTGCAAAGCTCTCAGGTACTATAGTGATGAGCACATGAGGAAATTAAAAATTCTGTCTTCAGAGCAAGATATGCATAGTGTATAATAAATAAAGTCCATTTACTGAAGAGTGAGGATAAACAAGATATTGAATAGGCTCACATTAAGTGAGTACCATCCATCCTGTGCACTGAATGAAGCAAGGTTCCTATGGATAAAATAGTGCATGATTGTATAACTGAAAACATCATAATGCATGTAAACAAGGAAGATGAGCTGAAGTTGCATAAGCAACCTTAATTCTGGCATATCCTAACTTTTGAACACTTGGCTTGGCATCCTTAATACTGTTCTTTTAACATAGATATCCTTGGACTTCTGGTTCACATGGTTTGCATAGTCTTAGAAGACCAAGAGCCCAAATCAAAGGAAAATACAGCTTAGCTGGAATGTTCTCTAACTTGTTTTATAGTATCATTGGCTATCTCTGTACCTCAAAATTATATTTTTAATTTTTTTTATCCTTAGATCAGACAGGGACCTCTTAAGTTTTGTATAGTGTCCAGCATATAATTTAGTATTTACCCTTCACAGCTGTAAAAGCTGAAAGGTGAATATTTAAAATGTTAAAAATCAAAAGATGTCTAATGAATGTTCTTTTAATTGTTGTTAAGTTGTAATATGAATGTACATTGCTGTAAGATAAGAAGAAAAAAGTGTTGATTGGAAATGCTGAGGTTTCATCATGGCCATATTGATCTGAGGTATAGGGAACAGTGTTCACAGGGCAGCTCCTGTTTGCTAACTGCAAGCTTTAGAGTGATGGAGCTTGATACTGCAAGATGCTGGCTGAGTGCCCTCTCTAAGCTCTGAGTTAGCTTGTCTTCATTAGTGTCCTTTAGGATGTAAAATGGCCTCTTTTTCTTTAACAGAAGTCACTGTTTTTGTGAAAAGAATAAGAAGAAAGACGTATCTTTCTAATATGGTGAAGGTATGTTCCAGGTACTTTTAAAAAAAGAATCCATGAAGCACTCACGCCTAAGTCTAACCTAATTCATACCTTACTGTAGGAATATCACAGTAAAGCAGTTCTTTATGTTTGTTTACTGCCTTAACTAACTGATTGGTGATTACATCATGCCTCGCCTTCCCCTCTCCACCAAAATTACACACCAAGAGCACTCTCTTTGGCATTCTTTCCTACTCTGGATCCCGAAGAAATCTCTCTGATAGAATCGGGGACCTACACTGTGGAAAGCAATAGACTGACCAGTTTAAGGCAGGTGGATGACATTGAGGATAACAATGGTAGCCACACATTTTCCTCCCTATGACCCAAGAAATTAATCAGAAAAGGTAATAGAGCCCCACTTGACTCTGTGGCCACTCTAAAGGAGATGAATTGCCAAAGAACAGGGGAAGGGGCCTGCAAACCAGGCCATCCCTAGCTACTGGTATTTTTCCATACTGGGCAAAATAATTGTTGCTCCTCTGTCCTCCCCATTCACGTAGCTGACTGTGCCAACTACTCAGAAGCTGCTGATCACTAAATCAGCTCTAGACAGGCACTCTTTTTTCTTCCAGCTCAGCCACCCTCTGTGAGGATAGGAAGTGCTTATTTTGTCTTCAAGGACTCAAGCTTTGCCTCTACATCATGGATGGGCAAAGTCCAGCCCGCAGGCTGGATCCAGTCAGCAGTGGGCTCCATTTCCCAGCGGTCCCTGTGTATGGCTGGGGCCATCTGCAGCTGTGGTGAGGCTGAGGCTGGGGTTGCCATGGAGACCAGCCTCAGCCGTGCTGGCAGGGCACATGGCGGAGCAGGGTAGGAGGCTGCTCCAGAGCTGCTCGGATCTTTAGTGGGGGCAGCTTGCTCCAGAGCCAGGGCAGAGCCACAATGATAGGCAGATTAATGGATGGGCCAGCTGGGCACCAGCCCAGGGGCCTCTACCAGTTCAGGACCCCAGGATCTCCATCACCAGGGAAGTGGAAGCTGCAGTTTTAAACTCAGCATCTGTTTTTGTCTCCCAACAGGGAGACAAAAATGGCACCAAGTTTAAAACCGCAGCTTTCCCATTTGCTTCCCTGGGACCTGGAAGCAGGGCCCCTCCATCAATGGGGCAGGGCTGGGGCTGGGCCAGGAGAGCCATGCCATGCCTGGGGGAGGTGGCAGTGCACCAGGTGGGGAGGGGGCCTAGCTGAGCCAAGAGAGCTACAGCCTACCGTGCCCAGGGTGGGGAGGAGCGCTCCGGGCTAGGCCTGGTCAGGAGCACCGCACTGCACTGCACCTTTGTGGGTGGCAGTGATGGGAGGACCTTGGGGGCTATAGCTCCCCAAATTCATCATAGCCCTCCTGTGGCCACCCCTCCCAGTGCTGCAGCCTGCCCGCAGAGACACAGCATAGCACTCCTGGCCCAACCCAGCTCAGCCCAGCCCTCTGCATCTACATGGCTGCACGGGACACCTGGGCAGCAACTCCCTGCAGGTAAGCGTAATAGGGGCTGGGTGGGGAGCTAGTCTGAGCTGCAGGCAGCTCGAAGTGGTAGGGGGTGAGGGAGGGCTGCCCCCATGTGATCAAGAGTGGGGAAGGGAGGAAGACCTGTAAGGGAAAAGTGTGTGTGTGTATGTATCTGTCCGTCTGTCTGTGTATGTGTGTGTGTCTTCATGGCATGGAGAGTGTGTTTTTTGTCTGTGTCCATGTGAAGAGAGTGAGAGTAAAGTGTGCATGCCTGTGTGTGTGCACACCCGTGTGTGTGCATGTGTGTATACATTCAGCCGGAGCAGGGAGAAGAGGCTGGCATGTGCCCCCTGCAGCCTGGTGGGGTCCATGTGGCCTCCCCCAACAGCACTAGGTGAGAAGGGGCCCCTTCCTCCCCCCCCCCGCAGCCCAGCTCCCAAGGGGGAGCCAGAGCAGGGCCAGCCTCGGCTGTACTGCTGGGCTGGAGGAGTCAGACACCTTGGGACCCCCGCACCCACCCCGCCCCAAGTTGGGGGCAGGAAATGAGACAAAGCTGCGGCTTGTCTGGGGGTTGTGGGGAGAGGGTGGTAGTTCCTGCCACTGCACACATCCCAGAAGGCACGGGAGGGGTGTACACCGGTATCTGCATGGGGCAGGGCAGCTGCCACTGCAGGTTGGAGCCAGGGCAGCACCAGACTCTTCCCAGTGGGGGGCCTGGCCTGT
>NW_017728906.1:86457966-86497416 GCF_001723895.1 Crocodylus porosus | reverse complement strand
GCCCATGGCCAAACTGCCTTGTGGTCCTACCTTTGCCCCACATTTGGGGGGGCTAAGCCCTGTTAACCCCCTCCTTGGCCACCTATAAGGGGGCCTCCAATTTTGTGTTTGGCCAGGGCCCCAGTACCCCTAAATCCTCATCTGGCCATGATTTATAGCCTGCATGCTCTGGGCAGAGGTATGCAAGCAGGGGATTGTGGCTGTGCCCCAGCTCCTTGCAGAGGTGACAGCCTGGTCTGAAGCAGGGGTAGAGCCATGATCCCCTCCTTGCGCACCCCTGCCTGGAGCATGCAGGCTACAGATTATGACTCTGCCCTGGCTCCAGAGCAAGCTGCCCCCCATCGCAAGGCCCCAGCTGCTCTAGAGCAGCAACCTGCTCTGCTATGCCTCATGCCCTGCCAGCAGGGCTGAGACTGGTTCCATGGCAACCCCAGCCTTGAGCTTTCACAGCAGTAGCTGTGGCTGGGGTCTCCCTGGAGACCAGCCCCAGCCATGCAGGCAGGGGCTGCTGGGAAATGGAGTCTGGGTACAAGGCAGATCAGCCATTTTGCCCACCTCTGCTCTACATGGATCCTGGGGGTATGCCAGGGGTGGCACCAAGCCTTAAGCCATTTCCACTGATTAGTGCCACCCTCCCTCATTTGACAGGACATTCTAAGGAAATCTCTGCAAGTTAACCATCACTGAGCTTCCTTCTTTAGGGTTATTTGGGGTTTTGCATGCAGGGAGAGGGCCTGAAACACAAAATAGGAGATCTGTGACAGTATGTGTCTCCTGCCCCTTCTTGTCCTATAGTGTTATTCTTCCTACATAAAATAACCAGAAACTCCAGCAAGAAGCTCTTCTTTTAATCCTCCAACCCAAAATGTCTTCCTCCTACACCTACAAGGTTTGTTCCTGAGGTGCTAAGAATGCTTACCTCCCAGTGACTGCAGTAGTTCTTAAGGGTGCTGATTACATCAGAAGAACAGGCCCATGCATATTCTTCAGTATTGTGCCTTGCATACACCTAGAGCATGACCTGCAAGAATCCCAAGTGCCTACAATTCACACTGATTCAAATTCATTTGTTTTAACTCATCTTTCTTCACTGTACTTGAGCTCTGTTGTTAGGGAGCCGGCTGCAACTTTCTGATTCTCCATTGCCCACTACTAATGCATATTAAAGCTATTAGGGAGTCAGGTTTAGTTTGTGTCACTGGGCTTCATACAGAGTAAAATTCTTCTGGTGCAGGAGATCTTCATTGGCAGTATCTGGCTTTAGATTCTTAGGTTCACTTTGCACCATCTCTGCAGCACAAAGTGAACTTTGAAAACTGGAGATTCTGGGGCACCATACTGTGTACTCACAAACCAGACATTTCAGATCTAATTTTTATTTATAGCAGGGAAATATCTACAGCTCACCTGACTAAATTATATTTACACCCACCATAAGACCTCCTTAAACTACCAGAGAATCAAGTCTCTCATATATTTAAAAATATATATTTTAACAAGTGATATATATAATAAGTGTTTTAAAAATAAATCCTTTGAAAACCCTGGTAACAAATTCACCCTGTAGTCCAGGCATACGTTGAATTTTACCTGGAGATAAATTGGCAGCCTCCATCTGTCACTGTCTTCCAAGTGAGAAGCACCTGGTAATGACTGTGTCACTGCTGTTTGTGAATGATATAAGTATAACCCCCACTTGTAGCATGCTTGGCAGCAATCTAGCCACCTGGTGAGGAAGCATGGATAATTATGGCCAGGTCAGCATTGGAAAGGAAGATGTTATCTACCCACCACATGTGGATAAAGCACACTTGGCATCTGTTTCTATCTAGACATCCAGAAGTAATAAGGTGGGAATACCCTTTGAGTGGGAAGTGTGGGTATAACTTCTGCCAGTTTTCCTGGTTGCTTCCTCCACTCTATAAGCATTATATGTGGGTTGTCACCGTTAGCTTTCAGGTGCACAAGGTGGATCCGCATCAGGTGGATCTAAAGCAGTGTCCTTCAAATGGCATTAGGTTGTTGGAGAAAAAGACACAAATGAAGACAGTTTCAACTTAAGTAATAACCTAAGATATTGTAGTGTTCTTTTGGGGGTTTTTTTGGTCTTTTTCTCCATTTACACTTCCCCTACTCTATCTTCTGCTTTCCTAAACCTTTCGCTTGTGTACCCTCTAGACATTCGCACTGTGGTTGCATTGACATAAAGTGTCATTCTTTTATAACTGATCTCACAAAATCCTAGGAGTTCATAACAAATTTAAAAGCGGGCTACTACCTAGAAAAGCTAAAGAACTACTGATCTAAAGTAATAAAAAAGTATGATGGGGCCATCAGCAATGTGAAGGTGGCACAACTCACATTTCCTCATTGATGTTCATGGTCACATTCTCTTGCTTTTATCAGCAGCTATCAGAAATTTGGGGTCTTCTTATTTCCTGATGATAGAAAAAAGGAGGCCTGATTTGTAATTCAGATGCTTGCATTCTGGGATTTTTTGTTTGGAAGGTGGGGGTTGTGAGTCTGGAAACTCCAGATGGAACAGGGAGAGGAAAAACGTAGCCTGTAATTCTGCCCATAACTGGTTGTTGCAATAAACTGGAATGCATGTGAAGTGGAATGTTATTGATAGTGTAGTAGAATTGGTTGAATAATAACTCCCTTCCACCCCCCAAAAAAATCCAGAAACAAACCATCAGGTTTGGAAAGATACATGAAAAGAAATGGGCTAGCTGCTGTCCAGTTCTGCTTGTAGGGTCATATTATGTAGTGTTCATGAGTATCCAGATGATTGCTGGGCCTTTGCAAAAATGTTTGCGAATCCTGAAAGTTTACTGAATTTTGACACAAGTAGTTATTCACCTAGGAGTCCACTTTGTGGAGTGTTATTAATTATGCATTTTACTATTCTACCCTTGAAAAAAGTTTTGGTCAGCAATCCAAAACAATGTCATGTGGTGTAGGTGACCAGTCACAAAAAACAAATAGACAATTCATAAACTATAGGTTGAAAATTGCAGAGCTAGTTGGTGAATACCTATCAATAGAAAATACAGTCACTGACACTGAGAAATGGGGCACATTCTCAACTATTGCTATTTTTTGTTAATAATTCAACCAGCTTAATATTTCAGCTGTTAAAGCTTTGGGGTGTTAGGTTTTTTCTTTTTGCTTTTTTTTCTGAGCAGAAATGAAAAGCTGCTTTTAAATGTAATTAAGATTTACACATCTGGAATTGAGCCAAAGGTATTGAGGAAGCATTAGTTTTGATATGCCTTTTAATTCTTTGGATGTAAGTATCTTCTTTGACATAAGAGCAGCAGGTAAGGGTATTGATCTGCCTTTTTTTTTACTTGTCAACATTGCCTGCCTCACCATGCTCAAGATTATAACATGAGAAGTACATCTGTATTGCTGAATACACAATCTGTAGGTTCCTAACTAGATCATTAATGGTCATTTAGGCTCTGGATATATTGGTTGAATAATATCATTAAACTCCATATTCTAACTTATTAAATAAGGATACTTTTATGGCAGAGACTGAGGTCTTAAAAATGAAAGACATGAACTCTTTTCTTATTATCTATAGACAATGAGAATAGTCTTGAACAACAACAGCAGAGTCAGTGCTTTAAAATCAGACTTGAATGCTGTCCTCAGTCAGGAAATACTGGACATTCCTGGAAACACCTTGCAAAAGAAGTTTAAGCATGTAGATGGAATGGAAAGAGACTTGGAGCTCAAATGTAATGTTTTGTATCTCTTTTCCATTAATTGAAACTTGTAGTTGACATGCAATTAAAGCTTTACCATATCTTCTCTGTTTATTCATGAATCTGCCCTAACAGGAAGCATAATCTTGCTGTAACACTATTGGAAAAGGTCCAATAAAATTGAGATTGAAACATGGAGCGTTACTCTACAAGCACTGAAGTATAAGAATGACAAGGTTTCAGTTCTAGTTCTGTTGTGCTGCTTTCTATGGCAGCAGCAACTTTTTATGCCATCAAAATGATGTGCCTTGAGCACAAGGTTGACATATAGGAATATCTATTTTTTTTACTGTTGTCTTTAGCAGAGACAAGTATGGAGGGTTGTGGGGGCTTAGGACATTTTCTTGTGTTAGTAACTGAAGCACATAAAATTTATTGCAAGTGGCCTGATTTAGATAGTGCTTGGTGAATAGGACAGATTATTAACATTGCAGAATCAGTACCTTTCCACTACATTTTGGCATGGAAAACCTAGATTGATTTGTACAGCAAAAGGTACAGGGTTTATTATAAGAAGCAATGATGTAATGCATTTGCAATTTTAATGAATAATGATAGGACTAGAATGGCAAACATTCTTAGATTAATAATCTGCCGTTGAAATTATTAGAGAGGCAGGCAACTTGATCTACTGAACTGAACATGAGACTGACAGAAAGAGTCTTGACTTTTATTCCTGGTTCTACCAGTGACATGCTGTATGACAAAGGGTCCCTCAGAACCTCTACTGAGACTATTTTTCCTATGGGAAAAATAATTTATCTCATTCCCAGAAATGTTATCTTAATTGGATAAGGGTTATATAATGGTTTGAAAATCGAAGCGCCAGAGTGTTGTAGCTATAATGGCCCAGGGAATATGTAAGAAGTGAAGTTTGCTTGTTAACATCTTTTATTGGACGAACTTTGGGAAAGATGTTAGACAAGTTTTTGAGCACAACATAGCTAAATTCTCTCCCAGCTATATAGTTACCAAACAAGCCTTGCTACCTGGAAAGTGCAAAATATGTATTACTTTGAAGCTATCCATTAGTGATTGTCTAATTTTGTAGAAGTAGATTTATTGTGTTACCTGTCTTTTGTGGTGGTGTCTTGATCTGGCCAGCACTGTGCTTTTAGCTTCTGGAAGAAAAAAATCTCTGGGACAAATTCTGCTCTCAGTTATACTATTGAAAATCCACAGTAAAATTGTCTTTTGTGTAGATCCAAGTGTAGTAATTTAATCTGGTATGTTAGTTTTTTAATTCATTTCACAGTAACATATTTGCACTGACTTTGGACAGTGGTGTCTACCTTTTTGATTGGTCAAAAAACTTTCTTTAGTTTCCTATTTTCATTTAAAATCAGTTTTCTCTACCTCTGCAGGTAAACAAATAGTTTTGTGAATCGCACAAAATCTCAAAAGAAACACCCCCCACCCACCCTGATAATGTTTATAATTAAATCCAGGACCTCTGTTTTTAGGGAAATAGAATTTGTCATCCTAGTCCTGGTGAGTAACCAAAACTTCAGTAATAGGAATGGATATAAACAAAAATAGAAAGGGACTGATTCTGTAAAGTGCTACACAATTGTATCAGGGGTGGCACAGTTTGACCCAGAATGTGTTGATATATGCTATGAATAGTGGTCTTAAAGCAGGGGTGGGTAAAAATGTAGCCCGCAGGGGCCCTAAAACATTTAGAAAATTCATATTTATCTGCCTCGACTGCCTGTCATGTGGCCCTCAATGGCTTGCCAAAACTCAGTAAGCGGCCCTCCGCCTGAAATAATTGCCCACCCCTGCCTTAAGGTATTTATACATCACTGTTAAACAGGAAAGGGTAAACAAAATGATGCAAGCAACGCATATTCCTTTTATGTTTTATAGGCTTGAATAATTTGATTTCTTTGCTGGACGCGTCTACAGATATTGGAGTTTTCTTGAACTCTGTATCTGCCAATCTTCGGACTTTTGTCATTCAGGTACATAATTAACATTATTATTTCAAAGCAGAAGAACTTATCATATTACTTACCATTACTTTGCCTTTCATATTGCAGTAAAAACAATTGTCATATTGCTTGTCAGTAGTCTGCAGCAGTGGTATAGCATACCAATAAGCAGGCAAGACTGTCACATTTACATAAATAGATTATGTAAAAGGAAGAAGATAATTGGCAGACAGAAATTCCATCTGTGCATGCATTCTATATATACACACAGGGAACTCAAGTATTTGGTCTGACTTCCCAGTGATATCCTACATATAAAATCTTCCTTCATAAGCTACATCATATAGAAAAAGGCAGATCAAACTGAAAAAACAATGTCACAAGGTAACTGTTGGGTCCTGAAATCTGAGCAGCTGGTAGGAAGATTATTAGTATTATTCTGTCCCTGCCTGTGCAAATGGATGCAACTATCTTCATGCTACACATATTTCTTTCCTTGCCTCCCCAGTTTTTCCATTTCTGCTCCATTAGTGGGTCAGAATTATTAGCAGCTAAGCGCTGCTGCTGCTTCTGCTGCTTTCAGCTAGTTGGGCTAAACCTGGTAATTTAATTGTTTGGGTTTATGTTGTTGCAGTTATTTACCTATTTTTTCTCCCTCAAAAGGAAGGAGCAAGAAAAGCTGAACTTCCTTTTAGTTAATTACTTCCTGTTTGTTCCTGTATTTTTAAGTAATAACACTTGCAGTGCCTTGTCAGAGGAACACAAACTGCTTATACCATTTATATTTATGTGTACAAATGTGTACACATTAAGTGTTCAGTGCTTCTTTTTTTGATCTAGTCATCAATCAGGATAACTTCTGTTTACAGCCAAGCAAGAGTAAAGAAGAGTTTAAACAACTAGCAGCTAAATTCCAGCTGGGATGGAACTTTCTCTTAACTGCAGTAAGCAAGGCTATGACACTCTCACACATGGACAGTTTTGGTAAGTCAGAACTCCATGCTTTAATGGATGTAGGTGTCCTGTTGGGTCACTGGCAGCCAGGTTTGGGGGTCACTCAGGTTTCAAAGGGCCAACCAGGATCTGGAGCAGTGAGCAGAATCCAGGTACAGGCTAGATCAAAAAGTCAGGAAGTCAGTCCAAGAACTGGGTCCAGGAACAAACCAAGTCAAGAAGCCAAAAGGCCAAGCAGAACACAGAATCTGAGGGCAAGCCAGGTTGAGTAGGAGATCAGGCAGAGAATAGGGTTAAGCTGAATTAGGGCACCGAAAGATCAGGCAGAGCCTAGAGTCAAAAGGTAAACCAAGTCAGGTAGCCAGTAGATCAAGAACAGGCACAAGCCATAAGGAACAGCAAGACAGCTTAAATAAGAAGTAAGCTGTTACCCAGACACTTCTTTTTCCAGGTCAGGGATTTATATGGGAGAGAGTGAAGGGTCAGCTGACCCTGGCTGGCCACTCCAGTCCCAGGGAGGGGGCAGGTGGCTGACTCGGATGGAGGTTTCTGGCCAGCTTTGTTTAGTTTAGCTGGTCAGTTAGAGAAGTGGTAGACTGGAGTGAGTGACTGATCTTGGCAGGTGAAGGCTCTGGGTTTAAGGCTATGGCTTGATAGTGGGTGTGTCTACATGAGATGCTTAACTGTGCAGTAGCTTAGTTTACTGTGCGGTAAGCATGTGCACAATTACTATGTGGTAAACCTTGTTAATTTTGAGTAAATTTGCTATATTCAAGTAGCAAATTTACTTTTGATTAGTAACTGCACAGTAGTGCTCATGTAGACGCCTGACCAGGAGCAAATCTGCTCCCGGTCAGCTATCTACCAGGGTGCAGGAGATTGTTCCCTACCCCTGGTAGCTGCCTGCTACCAAGGTGGGGACTATGTGAATTAGTGTGTCATGGCAAAAACAATGCTAATGCACAATAGAATTAGTCTACTGCACATTAAGCATCACAAAAAAGTACTCACCTTTGCTGCTGTGCATTAGCATGGGCTGATGCATCTTTATATAATATTAGAAGTACTAAACTTAATGCATAGTAGCAAAGGTGCAGTAATGAATGTGTAGTCATGCCCAAGTTCTTCCAAGCTCTTGTTGACACTGTCTCTTTAGCCTCAAGATGGCCCTATCTTTTCAGCTAGGGACAGAAATTACACATAGACCAGTATAAATGATCAGCAACTGGTTCAAATTGGTAACACAACAGAAGTTCAGTGCACATAATCAGCTTTAAATGGCCCAAAACAGTTTAAGATAAACCTGGACAGATGCAGTATTAGACTTAACTGATTTAGGTTAAATTGGTTTATTGAACTTGTGTCTCAGATCCCCTCCAGAGTCAAGTTAACTCACAGTACCTCAGCACGTTTGCACCTCCCCTGCAAGCTCCCTCTTGTAGGGTGAGTGAGCTAGCCTCAGCCCAAGCTGTCTGTTCCAGCTCAGCAGGGAGGCATGCTCTAGCACCCCATATTTTCTGGCTGTGGCCACTGCAGGCATGTGGCTGTGTTGCCAGAATCAAAGGTTAATGTCTGTTCACTTGCTCATCAGTTCAATCTGCACAGCTTAAACTAACCGGCAAAGATTGAATTGATTCAGCCTCAGGCTCTTTGATTGTCCTTACTTAGCTTTATACACATCATAGGTTTCTCTTTCCTGTCACTTGCTTGGGATCCTCAGCTTCACACAGTCTATTGGAGTACCCCCTGAAGCCTGCCCAAGCATATCCTGAAGAGAGGGTGAGCCTTGGACTCCAAGATTCAGTCTTCATTTCTAATAAAAAATTATGTAATTTCAATATCCAGCCATTGGATTTTGATGTACCTGATGGACTCAAAATCCCTCTATTATGAAATTTATATTCTTGATGCTGCTACTTATATATTGTGATCAAATCATCCCTTAACATCCCCTTTGATAAATTAAACAGATTAAATTCCTTGAGTTGCTTATTGTGAGGTATATCTGTTAGTCCTATAACCATTCTTCTGGCTCTTCTCTAAACTATACACAGTTTTTTAACATCATTTTTGAAGTGTGGACCTCAGGGCCCAAATTCTGTTTTGCCTAAAGGCATCCAAATGATCTTGATACATGCAAATATAGCCGAGTAATAGCCATTTTTTATGCTTACGTAAATTTTAGATCTGGTCCTTATAAGTATACTCAGAGGGAATCTACTCTAGCCGTGTAGACACTATGGCAATCCTACTCTGCTGAATACATGCATAACTGCGTATCTTAACACGTTAGTTGTGAGTGATTAGCCACTGTTTGGCACTGGAGGCAGAGGAGAAAAACAAAGACCTTCCTATCTTTTAGTCCAATAAATTAGTGGTTAGGGTATTTGTTCAAGGAGTGGAAGACCTGGATTCTAAGGCCTTCTCATCTAAATGTGTTTTGAAGCTACATCTTCTACTTCCTAGCAGAATGGCCAAATGACTAGGTCATGGGATAGGCATTGCCAAAAGTATCCCCACCCTCCTTGTTGTAGCTGGCCCATTGGGCAGCCAAGAAGAGAAGATATATGTGGCCAGGAGGATAATAGAGTTGTTGCTCCCCAGAACAAAATCCCCCATCCTTTAAATATAGCCCTCAGCCTTTGTTCCTGTATACATGAAGTAAATCATATCTCCTAGTAAACATTTAGTTTTGATTTTAAAATTTCCAATCATAGTGAATCCAACATAGTCATTGATAAGTTCTTCCAGTGGTTAGTCACCCTCATATTAAAATATATGCTTTATTTCTAATCCTTACATTTGACTATATAGAAAAACATTGTTTGCTTGTGCTCAGTTTACAAAGCAATCCATATCACTCTGTATCAGTGACCTTTCTTCTATGTTATTTACCACTCTCCCAATCTTCATGCTGTCTTCAGACTTCATTAGTAATGATTTTATGTTTTCTTCCAAGTCACTGTTAAAATTATTAAATATTGTAGGCCCAAAAACTGATCCCTGTAGAAGCTCACTGGAAATGTACCTATTCAAAATTGATACTTCCTATACACAGTTCCATTCTGAAAATCATCAATGAGATAACATTTAATATGCATCATACTGATTTTGTATCATTCTGGTTTCTTAGTCAAAATCCAAAGTGCCAAGTCAAATGCCTTATGGAAGTCTAAATATATTGCATCAAGCCTATTACCTTTATCAATACATTTTCTAATCTCCTTAAAAAAAGACCCAAAATACAAGTTAGACTGTCAATAGCTTTTTCCCATAAATCATATTGATTGGCATTGATTACATTACCCTTTAAATATTTTATTTAAATATTTAATTATTATAAATTATTATAATATTGTTTATTATAATTATTATTATTTATTATTATAAATATTAACACCTGTTGTTAATTTTGCTTGGGATCAATGTCAGGTTAACAACCTTACAATTTTAAAACCACTGAGTGCAAAGTATGCAGGCTTGCTGATATAAAAATGTCTAATTGACAGTGTGTGTGGCAGTTTAATACCCTTCCTAGTTACTATCGGAATGAATGTGTAATTTAAAAAACAGTCCAGAAATGTATATAGAAAACTTTCTAAATATCTTTTCTATGTTATTATTGACAATCTTCCATTTCTATCTAGCAACAACATTGTTAGCTTTGTTTTGTTTGATATACTTTAAAAAGTGATTTTCATTATCCTTAACATCCCTGGCTCTATGAACTCAGCCCAGTTATCCAGGCTCTTCTTGTCATCTACGTTTGTTCGCAAATTCCAAGAACATTTTAGTAGCAAGCAGCATAAGATCTCCAGCTTATGCCACTCAGGTTGAAGTTCCCCATAACAGTGCAGGGTTTTTTCCCCTCCCTGCACACAATATACAGGCATCTACCCTAGTCACAATTTTCCATTTTTTGTGGAAACCATAAAAAAAAAAATGGTTTCCACAAACCCTGCAAAAATGGTGATCCCTGCAATTTTGGCACAGAATCACCAGGAAAAAAAAACTTTACTAAACATGAAATGCTCCCTGGTGGGTGCCAGCGGTCCTCAGGGCCACTGTGGCCCAGCCTTGCAGCCTGCCTGCATGAAGGGGAGCAGCAAGGATAGCAGCCATCTCTCCCTCACCCTAGCTGCTGATTGGACAAAAGTACTGCCTTTTGTGTGGTCCCACCCCTCTCTGCCAATCAGCAGCAAAGGATAGGGCCACATGATGGGCAGCCCTCTTGGCCAGTCAGCAGCAAGGGGTGCAGTCACCAAGGCCCCTCAGCCAATCAGTGGCAGGGGGTGGGACTGCTGCAAAAAGACTGCAAAAATGGTGCCATATGCAGCCTATGATTTTTCTTTTGCCTCAGTATGATTTAAGTAGATCCCTAGCTATATAGAGGTGCTGATGAAGCCATAGTCCTGTCATGTCATGTGTTTTGATGGCTTGTAGCAGACACAAACTGCTACCCCGCATTGTGCTCTATCTGTTATGGGTCTATAAATGTTCAAAAACAGTTGCTTCCAAGTCGTCAGTCACTTGGAAACCAGTAGTTCTTTAGTCTCACTTTATCTACCTAGTCTTTCCTAAGCAGGTTATAACCAGCTTAACGTGTTAGTCATGAGACTTCCCAGTAGGTTTCAGTAATTTTTACCAAGCAGGTAAAAATTTTGCTTATACCCAAGTAGTTCCAGTGCCCTTCATTTGTTACCCCGACCCCTAGCAGGGGGGTATCTAGGCAATTAAATAATTTCTTCTCTTGGAGTCCCTTGGTGCCTTGATAAATTGTGTTATCAGTTTCTTGCTTCTTAGTAACTGTAGCTCTCTAATAGTGTTGGCTCTGTATGTTATCACTACCCACTCTCCTTCCCCTGCTCCTAGGAGTCCAATAAGACTTTGAGGTTGAGCAGAAGGAGCTAAAGCAGTTGGGGTAATCAGCCCCCAGCTCTTAATGTTCTGTATTCAGGCAACCTTGACAGGCTTTGCCTTTCCTGAATTTCAATAGTGCTTGTCGGGGAAGGGGAAGAGGAGCATCCTACAGAGCAATATATACTGCCTTGACATCCTTGAAGAACCAGTTTCTTAGGCAACTAACTGAATTTGCTGTAAATTTGTGCAAGTAACCCTCTGGTATGCTGTCAAACCTTGCCCCAGAAAACACACCTCTAGGCATAAGGCTGTCCTTCCAGGCTTGGGCCCTTTGGCCTGCCTCATATGGCCCCTGTTTCTAGGACCTATTATTAGCTCCTTCCTGTCCTTTCTCCATGTTGAGCTATTACATCCGTAACAAAATTCTAATACATGTTGCTTCCTTTAGCTGTCACCTTCTCAGTACTTTATTAATGAGACCTGATGGCAGATTTAACAACCTGCTTACTTCCTAGTGCTTTAATTTTATTAACTGCTTTCTGAGCACTAATTGCTACAATAACTTGAAATAAAAGCAAAGGGAAAAACCACTAAGGGGAAACTCTATGTGGTGAACTGTACATGGTTCCTAGCACAATGTCTCCTAGGAGGAGAAGGTTTGCAAACCCCATATAGAATGGCCTGGCATCCACTAGGAAGTCCTGCATCAAAGACACTGGTCTGCTATCAACACAGATGTTCCCCCACAAAAGGTCAGCCCAGGTCCTGTTCTGCACAAACTACCTTGCTTATATCCCTAACAGCAGTGATTTATAAGAATTTATCAACTTGTACATCCTTTTTTGCGTGCTGCTTCCCCCCAGTGCAGGTTCAATAGAGTTCCCCTCCGTTCAGTTTTTTTTAATTCCAAGATACAGTAATACTGCTAGATTTTGTTCCATATTTGCTCCTCTTACCACATCCACTTTCAATATTCCCTTGCTGTAGAACATTTAGTAGTTCTTAGTTACCTCCAGTATCTGGTGTCTGTACTTCCCTCATCTCCGTTTTCTTCAATCACCATCACTTCAGGATGTGCAGAAGCACAAACAGCAGAAGCAAGGGAGGTATCAGCTCCTCAGACAAATTCAATAGAAGACTCAATATGAACAGAGTCAGAATTTTTAATTAAAAACTGATTGAATTTCTGTGTGCTGCACATTGATTCAAGATGTGCCTCTGTTGTTGATCCTATAAAGTGCTCTTTCCATGTGCAAATTATTAAGTACTAGTTGAATGTCACTAATATGCCTGCTGCTAAAGAGAACAAGGAGAAAGGCCTGGTCTTTGCAATCCAAAAGCATAATTCAAAGTCTAATGAAGGCAAAGAAGTTCTTCCCAGTTAGCTTTTTCAGCCCCTTGTAGCCTCTGGGGTTTTTGTTTGATGAGGGTTGGTACAATAAATATTGTTACTGGAATTATAAATTAAGTAAAAACCTTGAACAGATTAGCCACAGAATTAGTCTATAGAATCTTCATCATCTGGAAGTTTTTAAGAGCAAGTTATACAAACATCTTATACAATGTCAGGAACATTTCAGGTATGATGAACCTTGATGCAGAATAGGGGGATGGACTGGATGACCTCTTGAGGTCTCTTCCAGCCCAGTTTTCTATGATTGCTCAGTGTGAGAAGCAACACAGATGTTGTGAAGTTGTTGATAAAACTTGCGGCAGAAGGTCATTTTGGAAAAGAATTTGAACTGGAAGATGAACAAGCATTCCTGTAAATTCAGGGGGGAGGAATGGATAATCTTTTGTTTATGCTTAGAATCTGATCTGAACTTGAGTGAAAATTCTGCTTAGATGTTGGTGAGCAGACATGTAAGATAACATGTCTTATTTAGGGAAAACTAGGTTGCTTATCCACTCAACCTAGTACTAATATAGTGAAACCAATTGCTTTAAAGGTTGAATGGGTAGAACATGCACCTATGTAAAGTTCTAAAAGCAAAGACATTGCAGTGATTTTTGTTCTTATTTTCACCTAGGATCCTGGCATTTGTTTAACTTGCTACTTTTGGAATACGTTATTCACATTCTCCAATCCCATTTAGAGGAGGAAGGAGATGAAGGTCTCTCAGTAATTCAGCAGAACAGTTCTTCTATTCAAGTAGTTCACAAACCTGCCCACCTGCTGGATGATTTTTCTGTTGAACGGCCTCAAGTTGAAGTCCCAGAACCAGCACATGTAACTCTGACACAAAGCCAGAGTGATGTTAATTTAAGCAGTGTTATTCTTAAGGTCTTGAGCTGTCTGGTAGACACAGCCACAGGCAACAAGGTAAAATCAACTATATCATTGTTTTTAAACATTTGAATTTAAAACCCAACTGGAAGAGGTGAGGGTTGGTAGGAATCTGTATGAAACATCTCTGGTTAATATAAATAATGTTTTGGCTTTTTCAGCGGCCTTTCACCCTCTTTCCTATACTGACAACATATGTCTTTAATCTCAGGGCAGAGTTTTCTAATGGAGCCAGTCTCATGTTAACTGCACTAAGATTCACAGCCAATGTTATATTATGAGTTGCTGAGTATGGACCTCATTACATTTCCTTTCCTATTATCCTAGACCTCCCCAAATTTATGCAACTTACACACTTTCTTAGTGTCAGGAACAGAAAGGATACTAAAGTGGGGTAAGGGCAGTTGCCTTCTACTATAAGCCCAAATGATTGTGCCACAAGAGGGCAAAAATATGATCTCAGTCTTTGCTGCTTTCACACTCCCCAAGAGCAAAGGTCTGGATTGCTAACTGCTTGGACTGCAGTCCTTAGGTAAGTAACACTTCTACACAAAGCCACATTCAAACCTGATGGGAGAGAGTGCAGGGTAGTTACACCCATTCCCTCAGATCTGAATTTCTCCCATCAGCTTCATTTCCAGGTTTTGTAAAGCTCTCAGTAAATGACAGATTCACACACCCTTTGTTTAGATGTCAGGACCTTACCAAGCCTGTTTGGCAGTTTTGCTTTTTTTTTAAACTAGTTTCTCTTTGCACCAAACCTCATCAGTAGAGAACTCACTCTTGTTTGTACCACCCTTACACTTAGTCAGTGAATCCAGTGGAATAATTCATGGAAGGTCAAATTCTGTTAGGCCCTTACATGGATATGGAAGGAGGAAAGAGGGCCAGGGAAGTGGGGTGTAAACCAGCTCCCATCAGTTGTCCAACACATATAAAGGCAGAGAAGAAGTAGGTCATGCCACTGCCTTCCTGCACAGCCAGGTTGGCACAGCTGGGAGAGTAAGCTGTACTCCAGAAGGAGTGTTGCGGTGGGTGTGCTATCTCTGTTCTAAGGAGTACTTTGCTTCCTGCAGTAGGATGCCTTTTTGTGAACTCCTCAGGCCACAGAAGCCCTATTTCGTGTTAAAGCCCAGATCTCTGCCAGGAGTCGTGACCTAGCCTAGCCCAAAGTAAAGTGTGACTCAGTAAGTGCATCTGCATGCACAAGATGTTTACTGTGGAGCTGCCTAAATAGCTCCACAGTAAAGTGTCAGAGTATACATGTGCAGCCCTATTAGGCTGCAGGAAACTAATTAACTCCACCCTAGGACAGTATTTGTAAATCAGTGTAAATACAAGTACTGTCCTACAGCGGAGTTCTTTAGTGTGCAGCAACACATGTGTAGATACTGATGGGGCTGGCTGGGGCATGAGGGTACTATAGTGCAAGGGCTGACTACTGGCTAGCCTTGCACTGAAGTACCTTTGTGCCCCAGTCAGCTCCTCCACAGCATGTTGAGCCGGGTCAGAGCAGCCCTGAGCTGGCAGGCTGACACCTCAGTCTCCCTGCCAGCCAGGGCTGCTCTGACCCAGCTCAATGTGGTGCGGTCCTGGGCGTATGTATAAATGTGGTGCCCATGAGCAATAAAACCCAGCGTCACGTGCACCAGAGTTTATGGCTCTCTGCTAATAGCATGTGTAGATGCACCCAGCATGATATTCATGAAAGAAGTACACTTGAAGTACATTAGAAGGATACAAGCAAATCAAGTCAAACCAGCAGGGAATTTTATAAAGCATAGTTTCCTGGATGAGGTTTGCAACCCCAGTGGCATCACGGCACTTAGGAGTAAGGTTGTGAACCACACGGAAATTCAGTTGTTAAAAATGGGCTCACCTGGGAAGTGAGGTAGTGAGCCTGGAAAGGCTGGGAACTGGTGTTGTAACAGTTACATGTTACTTCTCTGATCTTTAAGAATTAGGAGGAAATAACAAAGCAGTAGACTAAGGAGAAACTATAGTTCACTTATTTACCATAGGGGAGAGAAGCGGAGCAGGGCAGGGCGGATCAGAGTGAGTATTAGCGGGTATGTGAAGGTAGGAGAGGATGGGGTGAAGGCAGGAAAATGGAGGGCAGAGTGGATTTGTGGAGGGGCATGGGAAACAAGAAGTACAAAGTAGAAGGAAAAATTAAGAACTGAGAGAGAACTGAAAGTGGGAAGTGTGATGGGGCTGGAAAGCTAAATTGGCTGCTTAAGCATTTTGGTGCAGCCTCTTATGCTCAGAAAGTCTGTGTCACACCTCCACCCTCATCTCATCTAAATGACTGCTAAAAAGCTCTGTTCTTCTCTGAAGCCTTTAAGAAGTTAGGGGGAGGAATGGTAACAGGAGTCATAAATAAAAACCCCCAAACCAGCAGTGTCAATATATGTCTGTGCTGTGCCAAGTAGCTCTGTCATCTTTTAGATTGTCAGCATCATTCTTCCTCTTCTGTACCATCTGTATCTGTTGCTGGACTTCACTTGCTGCTTCTTGTTGAATTTAGACTGCACTCTTCAGTGCAGGGAGCATGTTCTTGCTTTCTTTTTTAAAATTAATTGGGAAGGACACAGCACATGTTTCAATAAATTAAAACCACTGTTAATAACAATCCTTTAGAAAGCGGGGTAAAACATCTCCTAACAAAATACTTATTTTAATAGAAAAATTAGGGTAAAATAAAAAATGAGACAAGTATTTAGCAAAAGTGGGTCAATGGGCAATGTGGCAGATGAAATGCCACATAATCAAATGCAAAATAATTGGTAAAAACAAACTGACCGCACAAATAGATGGATTTGGAATGTGCTGTAATGTATTGAAGTGCAGCTATGAAAATGTGGAGCTGATCTTTATTTCTTATCACAGAGCTTGCAGTTTCTCTCTCACAGCATGAGCAATGTTCCTTCATCTATAATACCCCAGCATACTCACTCTGTGCTTCCTCTCTTTGTTCACCTGTTACCAAATTAAAATCCCATTAAACTGAACTCCTGCAGTGGGTTTATCTTCAGAGCCCGGCACTGTAGCTTTTAATCCAATTCTACGCCCACATCTCATACAGTCTACTGCAAATCACAGGGAGAACAGACCTGAGTATCACTGTACATAGCTCAATGGGTTAGCAGTGGCATACAAGCAAACCCAGTGCTTTAATTTTGAAGAGGATAGAGGAAACAAGGAAACAGTTAACTGCCTCATATAAACCAGTGATGTGCTCTCAGTTCAGTGCTTGTTATAATCAAGCAGGTTATAGATACAGTAAAAAATGTTAATTAAAGCAGTTAGAGACCCAGGGTGAAATCCTGGCCACACTGAAGTCAAGGTACAATTCTAATTGACTCCAGTTGGTATATCAGCAGTGTTGGCAGTACTATATTCAGGTATGCCCTGCTTACCAACCTCCCACTCTGGCCTTGCCGGCTCTGGACATGAGAAGGTAACACTGTGCTGAAGGCCTGCCAGAAACACCTCCCAAGAGTTTTGGCAGGTGCAGCCACAGGGCGGTTTTGTTTCTGGGTTAGCACATACGGAGTTGGAGCAGGTAGGGGAGTAGCACCCCCAAGAACACTGCAGAAGCAGCACAGATACCAATGAGGGCAAGATCGCAGCCTTGAGAAGCACTTCAAGGCAAAGAAAGACTAAAAGGGCTGAGAGAAATTTTGGAGAAATAGAGAATAAATGGGGATATGACAGAGTAGTATGTACAACTATATATCACATGTTAGAGGTTGGCTTGGGGTTCCTATTAACTGTGTCCCATTACATGACTAGATTGGGGGTACATTGAGACTGCTTTGCATGCTAGCCCACACTGCCATTGCTAAGCTGCTTCTGGTAGCCAAGTTAACTCATTCACAGAGCACCAGGCTACACTGCCATAACTTTTGTGACTTCAGTGTAGACTAACTTGGTGAAATTAAATGGTAAAAGTGTGGGACACAACCCTAAACATGCAAGGTATTAAATTCAGCATGTACTAATTACATGCAGGAACCCATTAACCAGCATTGTTTGAAGAAACAGAGAAAAGAAAAGACATGTTGTTCAGTAGAAAGAAGAGACTGGATGCAACCTCTTCTTAGTGACAATACTTACAATATTTGATGTTTTATTTTCAGCTCCTCCAAGTTATGTTGGAAGACAAAATTACCAAGAGTTCTGTTAAACTGAATCTTCCAGTTGGAAAGGATGCACTCATTACTCTAAAAGATGGACAGAGATTTATTATTCGCACCTCTGATCCACAGTAGATCTCCAGTGGTACTTGCCTAAGGGAAAACCAGTCAGACCTTTAAGAATTGTTTGCAAGGGTGTATTGCACTTACGATGTGTTAAGTTTATATTTAAGAAAAAAAAGTTGTATTTTCCTGGGAATTGGAGGGGGGGGGAGATTGTAATTAACAGTTATGCAATTGTGTGAAAGTTTGTTGTTATTGTTTTTAACTCTGATCTTTTTAAACTGATTGGCATATTTGAATAAATCTGTAAAAAATCCTACTGTGGAATGTATTTGTCTGGTTGTTTTTTCATCTTACCTTTTCTATGTTTCTGTCTTCAGTAATGTGAAAGCCTTTCCTGAAACCACAGTGGCAAAGAAACTTGACAGGAACTATAGGCAAAACTAATGACCTAACCAAATGTTTCTTTTTATCTACCGTATGTAACCCAGAAATAGGGATGCCATTTAGTATACACAGAACTCAACTCTAATCTCAGGGGCAGGAGTTGATATTGTCAGGAATCTTGAAAAATTCTTGCTGAACTTTCCACTTTTTGCTGAGATACTGCAGAGTCAGTATCTCACATACAATGTTATTAATCAAGCCAGAATAGTATGTATAATATGTTATTGATTTCCCATTCATATGTCAGCCATTATTTTGTCTTATTTTCCTATGACCACAGTACCAAAGGAATGATCTAGCAAAATGCTGGAAGTAAATTGACACAAATTTAAAGTATTTTACAGGATATTGTATCACAAAAGCATTAGCCTAAGGAAATAAACTGATTGGGTAATACTTGGGCATATCTACACAAGATGTTTGCTGTGGAGATGACTAATTAATTAGCTCTGCAGTAAAGTCTCAGTGTCTACACATGCAGCCCTTTTAGGCCACAGTAAACTAATAAATACTGCCATAGGATCATACACAAGTACAATCCTATGGTGGCATTATTTAGTGTGCCACAACACACATGTAGACACTGATGGGGCTGGCCGGGGTACAAAGGTGCTTTAGTAAAGTGTGCCTGCCAGCTATCTCTGAACTGAAGTACCCTCGTGCTCCAGCCAGTCCCTCCATAGCATGTTGAGCTGGTCAGAACAGCTCTGGGTTGGCAGGCTGAAGCCCAGGGTCCCCTGCCAGCTGGAGCTGCTCCGACCCAGCTCAGTGTGCTGCTGCCCTGGGAACACATGCAAACGGTGCACTGAGGAGCAATAAATTCTGGTGTGAACTGTGCTGGAGTTCATTCAGTCTCCTTAATAGCAGTGTAGACATGCCTGGGAACTAACTGTTTCTAATAGTTTTGTGGAGCACTAGTGCAGGAAAGGTGAGAAGGTGGCAGGCAGCCCCCAAGAAGCTAGAAGACATTTCCCGAACTGGGAAGGGAAACTAGCCTAACTTTCCTCTTTCTGTTCTTGAAAATCCTTGCTTATCTTCAATCTTCTTTTTTTTTTTTTTTTTGGTTCTCAATCCAAATGATTGGGATGGATATCAAAATGCAGAACAGTCAGGTTACTATGACAAGGGATCAACTTAGGACTATTTGTCAAAGGAAAAAAGTAAGGAGAGAGAGCGTACTTGATAGATAACATTTATTTATAAAAAACCCTGACTACTCCATCAACATACCATATTATAAGAAATTGCGGAGCTCTGATATATGCTACTGCACCAGGGATCTAATTGATTTTTAAATCTGTATTTTTTTATCAAATAGGATCACAGAAAAATAGGGCTGGAAGGGATCTCTTGAGGTCATCTTGTCCAGGCCCTTTCGCAAGGCAGGATTGTTCCTGAGGATTAACCATCCCAGACAAATAGATAGTCTATGACTTCTGCTGTGGGTATTTGACAAAACAGTTTACAATATAGCCCAAAGGCACACCCCAAGGCTTGATAGGGAGGTGGGAGGACAGAAAGTGTGGAAGCCATATACAATGTGACAGAAGTGGTTGCATCCCTTTGCTGTTCATGTCCAAGCTGTCACACTTTTTGGAGTTTCTGTAGACATTCTACTACATTTTTTTTGTGTGATGTGTGACTGTCGAGAAGCTCCTTCAAGCGGAGCTGGGTCTTAGACAAATTATTTTGTTTGCCAGTTGTTGCTGAAGTGTCTGTGTTACTTCAGCCTCTGTTCCAAGCGGCAGAGTTGTGTAGTTTACGTGACGACTCTACAGGCTGATATGGCTTTAATAAGAGCAAGTGTATTTCAGCTCTGTGCCAGAATTCACCACAGGAGGGTGCTGCTCTCATTCCAAAGGTTCAGGCTAGGCAAGGTTCAGTGTGGCTCTTAGCTAGGAGTGTTTGTTACAAAATGTCTGTGTGCTGCTATCAAATACAGCTGAGGAAAAGGACTGTGTCTGTATCCTGGCTCTCCTGGTTGCTTTGGTGTAGCATGATGCTTTCTCCTGCTTGGGGATATGTGATAGTCAACTCTGTCTCCTGGTCTGTTACCAATGAGGTGGAGGAAGAACTGGACAGCTCCTCCAACGAGGAAGCTCTTCCTGCACTCCTGGAAGACACGACTAGCATCTGGAAGCAGAGCTACCCGGCCTCTGTTTACAAAGAAGATGGGCAAATGAGGTCCAGGCCAGTGGCTGGAAGATCCAAGCAAGTATCCTCTCCTTCTAGGATGTTTTCCTACAGGAGAGAGAGTGTCAAAGGGACAGACGACAGCATTGCTCCTCTGGAGCAGGCAATCAGAACTGCCCGTTTCCTGAGCCATTATAACAGCTGGGGCTTCTTGGCTACTCAGTCCACGCAGGAAAAGGTACCGTGACATCTTATGCTAGCAATAGAGAATTCTCTTTTAATGCTGAGCTGAACAGCCGGAGAGGGCTTGCAGATTTATTGCTTGTGCTTTAGTGTTCTGAAAAAGGCAGTAAATAATCGTTCTGTTTTGGAAAAGCTTTCTGGATATAAATTACAAATTATTTGCTAACATTTCAGTTTATTATAATACAAATTTGCATAATAACAGCCCAGCACTGTTACAGAAAACAATATTTTATTATTTTATAATCATCTCTTGATGTCAGCCACAAAATATGCAGGGTAAATAATAAAAGCTGTCAGTAATGTTATTCAAACAGCCAGTAAAAGTACAGTGCAGGCACATACGTAGCAACATTTACAGTCTTGTTTCTCTGCTAGTTAGGGTAGGACGGGAAATCATGCTTAGAGTTCAGTGGAAGAGATGCTAAAGGGCACCCTAACGAGGTGCAGAAAAAGAAGAGAAAAAGCATTGGGCTAGATCCACTGCTGCAACCAAACAAGATTACATTATAGTTTTTAGAGAGAGGCCTTTACATTCCTTCAACCTTCAGCTGCCTGTGTGCTGAACTGGTCCCACTCCCCAGTTTTAATTCAGAGCAGCCTGCTCTAAGGTATACGGACTTTAACGGCCTCAAGGGATCAACAGAATAAAAGGGTATACTAGCCCCTTTGCATGATCTATATTCTCTGTATCAGTTGCAGGGTGAGGGAGATGGGCTGGGAGCAGCTACACTAGCTCTGTGCTACCAGAAGATCTGTCTATCCCAGCGTCATCCTACCATAATTAGCTATGCCAGCCTCGGGACCACTTTTGTGTCAGCAATGTGATACAAAACAGATTTGGCAGTACTGATACTGGGCTATTAATTTTTCCAGATTTAAAAAACTGCCTTTTGATTGAAAACAAATAAACAAATAAATAAAGAAGAAAGCAGCTTTGAGCCGGACCCTGTTATCACTAATATTTGCAAACAGGAAAGACCATTTTAAATTCACTGTTCCTTTAAACTGTTCACAAATTACTAAGTTTAGAATTCTATTTAAAAAACATAAAGTAAAAGTTAGAAGCTAGTCAAACCTCCTAAAAACACTTTTCAAACAATTGCTGTCTGGCTGTTTGTGTTACTGTGAACTGCAAAGTGTCAAATCTAAAAAGATATCATTAATAAAATATTCTCATTTGTACACTACAAATTTGTAATTCCATCTCAAGGTTTCAGAGATACTATTGACCCATATCTTAACTCTTAAGATTTATAGTCTCACCAAAAGCTTCTGATGGAAATGCAGCATTAATTCAGTTAATGTGTTTACCTTTCTGTAATTACAATACATACGTAAAAAAAAGGATTTATAATAAAACTTGTAATTAAGAGGTGCGATTTTTTTTGTATGGATTATACTTCATGTGCTCACTCTTCCTTTCTGGATGTGAACTATGAAGTTAACCAGGCATGAAAAAAACAGGTTTTCAAAACAATTTGAAACTTCTAGTGCTAAACTGTTGATATTTTTAAATGTATACATCTTAATAAATATACAAATATTTTTAATGTCCAAGTTATGTGGCTGCATAAAAAATCCACTTACCATTTGCAGAAGAGGTTGCATATAAACATTATAACAATACAAGTATATGAACATTATGAAAAATGTGTGGTCCAGGTAATATTATCATCTAGACTTTTTTCTGGATGATGATACACCTTAGCTAGGTTTTGTTACCAGAACGTACCAGTTTCACTAAATTAACTATTTTTTCACTTTATTATTTGAATCCATGGCTGAGAGAGTGAGTTTTTAAAAACACAGCTCAGTGATCTGCTTCTGTTTCCATTATTGTCAATAGGATTTAACAACAAGTGATGTCAATAGAGCCTGTAAGCCAATCCATACTGGACCACTAACCAGGATCTAGAACTGTGTTTAAAGGCAGAAAACTTTAAATACGGTTCTAAGTAAAATGGTTTCTATTTTAATTTAGGCAGCTATGGGCACCTTCCGGGTTAAAAGCTCAATATAGATGGGGGTGGGGGGAATAGTGAAAAAAGCCAACTAAAAGTCTGAATTAAAATAGAAATTCTCTGAGATTATTAAATGATAGTCTTGCTGTTTGGTATAGATGTTTTCATGGTTTTCTTAGTTCATATATATGTCTTTTATTTTCTCCTGTGCTGTTTGAAGACATTTTGAAAGTATATGAGAGAATGTGCTGTCATAGCAGTATGATAAGCAGGGATCCTGGTTTTCTCTGATAAAAAACCAAATCTCCAATTTTCAAATTTAAAAAAGTAACCCAAAATCCACATTTTTTCATGATTAAAATGAAACACCGCTAATATATGTGTGTGCGTGTATGTGTGCATATATACACACACTAATATGTGTGTGTGTGTGCGTGTGTATACACACACTAATATATATGTGTGTGTATATACACACACACACGTATATTAGTGGTGTTTCATTTTAATCATGACAAAATGTGGAGTTTAGGTTACTTTTTAAAATCCAAACAATGAAGATTCTTTTTTTATCAGAGAAAACCAGGATCCCTGATGATCAGTCAGTTTAGTTTAGAACATAATGAGTGCATCTATATGAGACATTTACTGAAAAGTTGCCTAATTAGCTTTGCAGTAAAGTCTCGGTGTGTACACACGAGGGCTTATTAGGTCACAGTAAACTAATAAACACAACCACAGAACAGTACTTGCAACACAAGTACGATCCTGTGGCAATATTATTTACTCTGCCCCAATGCACATGTAGACACTGATGGGACTGGCTGGGGCACAAAGTACTTCAGTGAGGGGGCTATCTGCCAGCTAGCCCTGACCTGAAGCATCCTTGTGCCCCAGCCAGCCCCTCCATTGTATGTTGAGCTGGGTCAGAGAAGCACTAGGCTGGCAGGCTGACCCCCTGGGCTCCCTGTCAGCTAGGGCTGCTCCAACCTGGTTCAACATGCTGCAGTCCTTGGCACACATGTACACGCAGAGCCTAGGAGCAATAAACTCTGATGCAAACCACGCCAGGTTTAATCAGTCTATAGTACATGTAGACATGCCCACTTGGTCTAGTGGTGACAATGGCAATTGGGATCCAGAACAACTAGGCTCTATTTCCATTTGTGCTGATGATGTTGGGGAAGCCTCCAGTTTTGTACAACATTAATATGCAAAACTTTACAGAATTGAATGTTTGTGTTTCCAGATCCAAGGGATGCCATTTGGGAATTATTTACCTGTCAGTGATGGGCCCATAAATAACAGCACTGGAATCCCTTTCTTTTATCTGACTCCAAAGGACAACTCTGTGGCAGACCTAATGAAGAATCCAGTGGCTTCACTGACCCTGCCAGAGGCAGAAGGAGATTTCTGCAGGTACTAGCAACCTGGCTATCTAAGCCAGTATTCAGTGAAAACAAATGAATGTCTGATAGCGTTTATCTTTCTGTCTTGTGGAGCTTTGTAATACCTTTATTTAGAATGAAGACTTATATTCTGAGGCATAGTCTAGGCAGAGAAACAGGGCCCAGAAATTCTTAGATTCCTATCATAATTTTGTCATAAACTGTTTTTCTTGACAATTCATTTAAGCCAAAACTTTCAGAATTGTCCTTGAATATTGGTTACTTCCATGTTTATGTCCTTACCTTTAGTACTGTATGTCGAGTCCAAAGCACGTGGAAGTTAGACACTGGTTCTTGCAACTGGTGAAGGTGCAAGATCTGAAGGAGAAACAATTCTAGATTCATGTTACTCATGTGGATACCCACTTCTTGAGCTGGATTACTTTGGCTTTCCAGCTTTAGTATGAGATGTGAAAGGTAAACTGAAATGTTGAGTATATACCATCATCTCCACCTAAGCAGAAGGAACAAGAAACACAGGCAGGATCAATATGCAATTCCACTGACTTCAGTGGCTTATCTCCTTTTGGAGGGTACAAATTGACCCAGTTTTATGAAAAATGTTTTAGGGCGCATCTACACAAGACACTTTACTTGCGATTAGAGCTTACTGCACAGTAATTTGCTCTAATCATGAGTAAATTTGCTACCTGCAAATGCAAGTACCAAATTTACTTGAAATTATGTACTGTACAGTAGCGTACATGTAGACACCTGACCAGGAGCAAATGTGCTCTTGGTCAGCAGGGCAGCAGAGGGCAGTAGATTGCTCCTTCCCTCTGGGAGCTGCTTGCTGCTAGGGCAGGCTCCACCACCGGAGCCCAGATGGGGACAGTGTCCCCCTCCCCTGGTAGCAGAGAGCTCCCAGCCACCACTTTGCGATCACGGGGCCAGGCCTGGGAGATCCTTATCTCCCAGCCTGACCCCTGCGATTGTGGGGCCAGAGCTGGGAGATTTGCCCAGTGCCAGCCCCACAAACATGGAGCTGGTGCTGGGACATAAGGATCTCCCAGCCCTTCCCCCATGATCATGGGGCTTGAGCTGGGAGTTCCCTGATGTCAGGGAAGGAAGACATTGTCCCTACCCAGGCTCTGGTGACAGAACCCACCCTGGCAGCAGGCAGCTCTTGGGGGCAGGGAGCAATATCCCAGCCCCCACCAGGAGGCAGCTGTCTCCTGGCCCCTGGGCTAGCACCCAGGAAAAGCCTAGAGCTTCCCCTGGTGGCTGCAGGGGTCTGGTACATGGCTGCAGGGAACAGGAGCAGTCTACTTCTAGGAGCAGCAAATCTGCTCCCACATCTTTTGCATAGACATGTGCCTGGGAGAGTTTAGTGTAGGTACTTTACTGTAGAATAAATTGCTCCTGGATTATTTGCACATTTAGATGTGCCCTTAGTGCCTTATATATAACAAACAGCATCTCAAATACACTGAAAAAGCAGAATTTCACCTTGATCACCTAAGCCAGGTTAAAATTGAGAAAGTGTAGCAGCTCATCCTCAGAATATAGGAGAAAGGAGAATTTTAAACTTGTGGTGAGGACAGTTCCTTCCATAAAAATGTTTAATTTCTTTTAAATTAATCCTTTTAAACTGTACATGAATGAATCAAATCTTTTATTAAGGAATAGAAATAATAGAGAATTAGGGCTGGAAGGGACATCCAGAGGTCATCCAGTCCAGCCCCGTGCCTGAGGCAGCATCGCCCCTATACCGACCATTCTATACAATCCATAATCTAAACTCTTCATAAAACTACCATCCACCCTGACACAATGCAATGCTTTCTCTCATTCTCAGAGCTTTCTCATTCAGTTCTCTAATTGAATGTGTTGGTTTCAAAACCAAATGAGTGAAAAGTGAGGCTCCTCTGTTCAGGAACCTAAAAAGTAGCCTATTTTTTTTAGACATTCAGTAGTTCCCTTTGATGGCAACATGAATTGCAAAAGATAGGACTCCTAAAAATAAGGCTACTGAAGCAGATGCTTAAATATTTACAATCCTAGCCTTCCATCTCCACTTTCAAGTCTTTTTCTTTCGCATTTAAATAACTATCCACTTTAATCGCCTTTTTTGGGAAATATCGGTTTACAGACACTGCTAAAAATGCCATTTATTGCAGATTGAGACTTGCAATTGATGTATTTGAAAATCTTTGAAAAAATGTCTTTACTGTGTTCTAATGCAGTAACCATTGATTACCAAAACTATGACCTAGAGCAGGGGTTGGCAGCCGACAGAGCCATTTGCTCAAACTTTAGGATGTGGGGCTTTGGAGCATGGGAATTCAGCAGGGACAGCTCTCCCAATGATGTTGGGAAGAGAAGCAGCAGCCAGATCCCAGTGCCCTCTGGCCTCTCACTGGAGCTGGGTCATTCTGG
Organism: Crocodylus porosus; assembly: GCF_001723895.1. NCBI lineage: Eukaryota > Metazoa > Chordata > Crocodylia > Crocodylidae > Crocodylus > Crocodylus porosus. Next base: position 86,470,789 of record NW_017728906.1, on the reverse strand, counting down.
CCCTCAACTTGAAAAGGCTGCTGACCACTGGTCTAGGGCCTACTGTTACATGTGACCAAGCCCAGTACGGTCTGCAGACAGTGGACACATCTACACAACCATTAATGCACAGTAGTACTACACATTTAGTTTAGTACTTGCTTAAGAAAGTACTAACTAAATGCACTCTAACTACAGTTACTAAGCAATAGCGCCAGAGCACAGTTTTTTAGTGATGCTTACTGTGCAGTAGCCTAATACTACTGCACAGTAGCATATTAGCACAATTGTTACCTGGCATGCTACTACACAGTGCTATTAGGCTACTGTGCATTAAGCACCTCGCGTAGACACGTCCAGTAGAAACCAAAGCCATAAGCAGGAATCCCTGGTTGCAGTACTGCTATGCTGACAAAGTTGCAAGTATATTATCTGCTGAAATTTCAGTTGCATTCAATCTGAAGATTAATCGTTTAATAAGTATAAGAATCCTTACATTTGTTAGTTTATTGCATTCAGTGCATTTTACATTACTTCTAACATTTCCATTTGCAGCAATGTTTAGTACATTTCAGTAAATTTCAGCTGCATCAGGGAAAATGAAAGGTTTAGGCTGCTGATGAGTTGTAGTTTGACATTTTGGTATCTAGGAAACCTTGAAATGTACTTGATTTTTTGATGTTGTCATTTTTGTGTATGGCTCCATGGCCTTAAAACAACCAGCATAACCCACAAGGTTAGTGTTGTGACATTACAGCATACATTTCTCAGTGCAAGGGTTTAAGAGGGTGGAATTGTTTTATGTACAGGGCAATTCTTTCCCTGCTTTCATAGAAAGAAATCCTTTGTAAGTTCCATTTTTAATGTTAGAACATCTCTGTTAAATGTATCATTTGCATTAGGATTAACCCAAAATTATACAAAACAACTAAAACAGTAGCAGTTTAAGTAAGAAAGAGTTATTCCAGTAACTAATTTGGTCCTATAACTTTTTTTCATATAGGCTTTGATTGGACTAGATACCTATTCTGGTACCATTACAAAAATTAAAATACACTTGAAAGCCGATTGATGCCTGCGATCAATTTAAAGGAATAGTTGGCACTCCAGTGAGGAATGTTTTTGAGGTATTTCACACAAAAGGAATCTCTAGATTTAGAAAGAAAACAGAGCTGGCATTTCAATAGTCCTTTCATACTCAAGTATCAAGTGACCTCTGTACTCACATATAAGTGTGATGTTTCATTTGTTCAGTAGTAGACTGAATTAATTTTGTTTCTGATAGTAAAATTAAAATGCTAGTACTAAACATTTTCACTCCTTTCAGAACTAAGGAATATAGGGTATGTTTTGATTTTATACACTTATATCTAATCATCTGGAAAGAAAATGTGAAAAAGCTAACTTAAACCATATCAAAGAGTTGCAGAGATGATCTAGGTTCCTTGTCTTTGATCTTGAGATTTCCATTTTCCAAAGGGATACAAGCTGCTTTTGGAACACTCTCTGAGGCCAATCAAAATATAATATGAACAGGTAGCCACCAGAAGGTTAGGTATTAAGTTGAGAGTATATAAAAAACAAAATCCAGGTTAAATGCCAAAAAAGCAATGCTAAGAATAACTTAATACATAACAGCCCATTACCTCAAAAACCTACATGGTTAGATCCTGTTCCTACAGAATGAGAGCAGGAATGGGCCCAAGGTTAAGGGGAAAATACTACTGTTAAAACTGTGGGTATGAGCAGGTGTTAATGTCTCAGAAATTTCCACTGCTAGAAATGCTTCCAGGAGAGGCAGCAGTACAGCTGCTCCACTCCTCACGTTCCTGGGGGGAATGGACTACCTGTGCTTCCCCAGCTTGGGGACACTCAGATTTGGGGAACAGGAAAGGAGTCTTTCTTGGCTGTTTCACTCCCCTCCAATAAGCCAGACTGGAGTTGAGCTGCCACTGCCCCCCAAACCTTCCCCAGACCGGGGACACTCTGGTCTGGAGAAAGCATGGGAGGCACTGCCCCACTGCTCCCTGCCTGTTCTTTATACCAGAATGTCCCAACCTAGGGAACAGGTGGGAGGGCATTGCCCTGTGGCACCACTCCTTCCCAGGTCTGCTGCGGGGCTACAGGTGCCAGCTTTGAACTTGCCACAGAGGAATCTGATTGGCTGCCCCCTGCGCAGTGCTTTGAGCCACTCACTCATAGCCGTGCACCAGACCTGGAAGGGAATGGAGAAGCAGGGCCCCATTCCCAAGAACTGGGGACCCCAGTCCAGGGAACAAGCAGGGAACAGCAGGGCAATACCCCACTATACCTTCTCCAGACCAGGGGGTCCCCATGGGAGCACTCAAACTATAGAAAAATGCCCGTTACCCAGGCTGGAGTCCCTGCAGCATGGGGAAGGCACAGGGGAAACTACTGTTCAACTCCACTGGATCACAGAGCAGTTGAACAAAAGCATACAGGTGTTCATTCTTGCAAGAGAAATTTTGTCAAGGAAAATGTTCCAGGTGTCAAGCGGGAAGCTTCTTCTCCCAAAATGGGCCATGTTTCCTCCAGGAAAAATTGAATAAACATTTATACGCTCCTAATTTCTACTGGGAAATTGGTGATTCTCCCAGTAGAAACATAATGCCCATACGTGGCCCATGACACATGAGCAGCTGAGAGGATCTTTTACCTAGTCAAATAATCAGCCTTCTTCCAGTATCATTACTAGGGGTAGGCGAGTGGGGTGCCGGCCTTGGTACCAATTTAGGAGGGGTGCCAGAATCATCCCCCACCCCCGTTGGAGGAGTCTGTATCCCAGCAGCAAAAGCAGCTCCACAGAGTCGCTCTGGCAGCATCAGCCAGATGTACAGACACCACACAGCTGCTTTAAGAGCAACAGTTGGGATGGGCAGATTGTGTTGCAGTGGCAGCACCAACAGAAGTTGGGGACTTTTTTTTTTTGAGTCACTGACATAGGTAAGACTCCTGTGTACCACCAAACCCTGATCCACAAGCACCTATACATGCAAGTAATTTTAATCAGGTAATTTATCCCACAAAAGTCAAGTTAAGGCCATGCTAAGGTGTCTGTGGGATCAGATCCTGACACCGTCCTCCTAAAGTTGTGACAGTTACAGAACTTCCTATACACTGACTTCTACCACAGGAGAAAAAAAGCAACAACATTCTTACAAAAGTAATTACCAAAGTCAGTTGCATTTTTTGGTTCTGTTTTACCAATATTTTAGATGCTAGCATTTTGAATGAGCTCTCACAGTGCAGCTTCTCCTCCTACTTGATCCACATAATCCTAGGGTTGTAAGGCTGTCTGTTAACATAAAATGAATGTAAGGGTACAAATGGCAAAGACCTGATTTCATTACAATTGCCTAACACAGGGGGTTTCAACCTTTTTTAGGAAGTGTACCCCCAGCAGCCAGTCGTAGAGTAGGGGGAGGGAGAGAGGGTGGCCACAGCCGCCCACGGAGCAGGGTGGAGGGAGGGAGCTTGCACCTGCTTGTCTATGTGCGTCTCCATGGGCTGCTGACAGGCCTTGCACCCGACCACGCACGTGGCAGTGGCACGGGGCAGGGGGTGGTGGAGGCGGCTGCTGCATGTGAAATCCCCCTCTCCCCCATATGTGGCCAGCTGGGTGGCCTGCAGAAGGCTACTATTGCCCTTACCTCCCCACCCTCCCATCCCTGCTTCTGGGAGGCAGCAATGCAGGGTGTGAGTGCCAGCGCTCCATCCCTGCCCGCCCATGCAGATCTCCTAGGGCCTTTCCAAGTACCCCCAGCCTAACAATTCATGAATGCAGTAAGAAAATGTAAAACAAGTGAATGGAAGTTATTTGTTAGAGATGAATCTGTGTTGAAATCCTGAGTACAAATCCCCCTAAACTTTGGAGAAGTTTAGATTCACATTCCAATCTGGTTGTGCAAGTACATCTCTACCCCTGTACAGCATGAAGATAAATCAGTGGTTGTTAACAGAAGCAGAGTCTCCCAATGCCTGAAGAAGGGTGTTTGTGCCCAAAAGCTTGCAAAGAACTTTTTTTCCAACAGTTGGTCCAATAAAGATATCATATCTACCCAAAGAACCTTGCCTGTGATTGTTCTTCCAAATTCACATTTAAAGGTCCAGGAAATGCATAACTACTAAATTAGAATTTTAAATATAAAACCTGCTATCATCACTAGTCAGCATGTACAATATATAGTTCAAAATTATTTTTTTGCCTTCTCTTTAGTCTTACTTGTCTCATTTTGGAAAACTCTTGTCTACTATACTAGTGTCTCTTCCTCTCTCTCTGGTAAGTTTTTTTCCAGATGGTTGTTGACTGTAATAATGGAACTGTCTCTAGCTAGTCCAAATATCTTTACCAGCTTAATCATATAGTTCTGTCAAAGATATTAGTTGTTGCTGGGTGCATCTACATGTAAACTTTACTACAGAGCTGACTAATTAGCTCTGCAGTAGTGTCACTGTCTACACATGTGCCCCTATTAGGGCATAGTAAATTAATTAAATCTGCTGTAGGATAGTACTGCCCAGGACAAGTACTATCCTGCAGTGGAGCAGTTATATGCACCAAAACACATGTGTAGATGGTGACCAGGCCTTGTTAGGGCACAAGTGTGCTACAATGCAAGTGCTGCCTGCTGGCTAGCCCTGCACTGTAGCACACTTGTGCCCCAGGCAGCTCCTCTGCAGCACATTAAGCCAGGCAAAGTAGCCCTGGGCTGGCAAGCTAACTCCCTGCAGCCCCTGACAGCCAGGGCTGCTCTGCCTGAGCTTGATGTGATGCCATCCTGGGCACATGTGTAAACACTGCACCTGGGAGCAAGAAACTCCAGCATGAACCACACTAGAATTTATTGCTACCTGCTAACTGCACCCCAAAACCCGTGGAAAAAAAGTGGAGTGGTGCACGTGGCAGCAGCATGCACTGCCCAGAGCCACAGACTGGCTGGCCAGAGCTACACTCCACAGCTGGCCAGACTCCACACAGCAGTATCACCACTGCTGCAGCCCCAAGAGGCCCCCAGGACCACAGGTAAGGCTGCTGGAGCCAGCCCAGTGCTACCACACCCAGGGTAACTTGCTGTACACCAGAGCATGTGAGGCACAGGCATTCCCCAGGGACACCTAGCAGTGGCACAAGGTGCACTGCCACTGGTTGTCTCCAGGGAAACAAATGTCCACGCACGTCTGGATGCAGCTAACGTGAGCAAGAGAGTCAAGCACACTGACAGCACTTAACAAATTACAATTACCTAGTACAAACAATGCAGAAAGGAAAATCTTTTAGAAATTGTGGAATGAATTAGATCAAACTAACAAAAATATACAGTCAAATGCAGAAATCGCTATTATGTAAAAAAACTATTTTTTTACCCCAAGACTTGCTTTATGTTTAAAATGGAAGACCTCATGTCCAAAAGTAAGACGCTTTTTAATTTTTTTTTTATAAGCTTTGAAGTAAGGACAAGAAAGAATGTTTCTTGTCAAAATCAGGGGCAAGGCAGGGCAATCATGCCCTGCAGAATCATGCTGAAGCCAGTAGCAGCAGCTTTTCAGCTTATGAAATTTACTTTCAATAGAGATTTTGTTTGACGTTCATGCAACACAGATTAGTAATGCTAATACATACTTATGTCTTCAGATCCTTCAGTGGTGAATTATGAGCCACAGATGGCATATTTAATGCACATAACTTGTGCTTTTCTAAATATAAAATCAAAGTACTATGTGTATTAATGTATCAGCTAAACTAATTATCTTATTGCATAACACTTCCTTCTGTAGACTTTAGAAAACATAATCCCATGGTCTATAATATAATTTCAAGTATAGACAATAACCCTATTATTCTTAATCCTGTCGATGGTCTTTAGGAACTGAATAGAAATGACTATTAATAGTAAAAAAGAAATCTTGGGACTTCTCTATTTTTGAAAGTCTGGGAACAGGATTTATATGTTGTCAATGGAGACAAGGCCCTCAGCTTTCGAACTTATCCTTAACAATAGCCTCATATTCATTATGAAGTTAGGCATCAATGTAGACATTCACTATGAACTATAATTTTGCCAGACCTGGACACAGATAGTTTTTGGATGAGAATTCTCCAATAAAAAGTACAGGAGGTGAATTCAGGGAACAGTGTTGGTTATACTCTTGTTCAAGTAAATATTTTAATGAGGTTTCACTCTGAGTCATTTTTGAACCATGACCTAACATGGGTGGAAGTGGAATGGAGCGAAGTGGGTGGAAAATGAAAATATTTGTCTTTGGGCACCTCAGAGCATTGTATAATTGTTAGAAACATTAATTCCTCTACAAGCTGAGAATGACACATGCTTTGAGAGGAACTATGCCTTATATAAAAATCTTGTGGTGGAGTTCCTCTAGAGCTGGGATGAAGTGAATGTGCAGTCTCCCTGACTGATCAGTCACACATGCGTAAACTAAACAACTGCCTGCCTGGAGTCAAGTATTATGTCGTTTGTCCATTATGAGCAGAAAAACTGGGCCAATCAATCCTTTTCTTGCCTCAAACCTGATGAATAATTAAAGTAATGTCTCTAAACTACTGTGCGCCAGATAATACAGAATCGGCTCTAATAAAACACATATTTCCCTTCCAGTCTGGCTTTGTTTAATCTCTTTAGCAAAGTGTGCATTCTTTCACGTAAGTGGTATATCTTGATTCATTTGTCTTTTTTTCCGCCCTCTAGTCTTTCTTCCTTCTGGTCTATATTTATTCACAAAATCCTTTGCAGGAATACTGAGGGCCTAATATTGAGCCCTGACAGAGATGTCCTAAGGAGCCTAATAGGTATTTCCTGGCACAAAGCCAGCACAACCAGCTGTAATACCTTCTCCCCTTCAGTAGCATCCAAGATAAAAGCGAACGTAAATGTGTTCTGAAGCCATTTTCACCTTCCCCACTAATTCTTGTGCCGACACAAAGTCCAGATAGATTGAGGGCTGAAGATATAAATGCTTATATAGAGAAAATTAATTATTGATTAATGTCCACGGATGTTCTCTAGGAATTTTGTTACAGTAATACACCGAGGGAATTGCTCACCTCCTGTATCCTTCTACTTCTTGGAAGCAAATCCCAGATTTACGTCAAATACTATAGCAGCACTGCTGAAAACACAGAACCTGCCTGCATTTGAGCAAGAACTCTGTTAACTAAAACTTGAATTATTATACAAAGGAAAAGAGCACATTTTAGGACAATGCTCAACCAAAGAAAATGCAGATGTAAATTTATTTCAGAACATTAATAACCCCTTTGACAGGTACAATACTAAGTAAGATTACAATACTAGGTAACTATTCTGAAATAGACATCAGCATAAAAGGCAATGATAAACACTCTGCCAACAATGTAGCTATATATAATAACAAGTTTAGACCTATCATTGTCCCTTTTTGGCTAATTTAACCTTCACAAACAATTTTCTGGCCTGATTTTCCAGGTAAGTAACCTCCTTGCCCTGCAGGTTAATATTGCAAAATTCAGTTTGAACAAATTAATTTAACAAATCATAAAATGTATAGCCTTTTCATTGCAAGTGCAAACTCATGTAACACCCCAACATGTGACACAAGAACATAGTGAAACCTACAAACAAAAGTCAAGACCACTCAGGCCAAGCAGAGAAGAGAAGTTGAAACATTCTAGAGACTGAAATATATGTCTGGTATCAACCAAGAATGTAGAAAAATTGCACTTCTCAGTACAGCTTTTCTTCTCATAGCTCAGAGAAGATTTAGAACCTGACACAACATTCCTTATTTGTACAAAATCCTCCCAATTATTTCAGGAATCATTGCCTAACAATTGCGGCATAGGGCCTGTTGTCAATTGAAAATATACGAACATGCTTTAGAAAAGAAAGAGAAGCACTAACAGATCAAATGATAATTAAGTTTAGAGCAGTGGTGCTAAGTCTGCAGCCTATGAACTGAATCAGGCGTATGGGCATGTGTCATCCAGCCTGCAGGGCTTCCCATGGGTCTGGAAATTTGGCAGCAGGAGAGCAGTGCAGCTCTGGAAGCTCTTAACACTGTTACCAATTAACACTGCTACCATTCCCCCACCACTAAATTTCCAGACCAAAGAGGAACCCTGAGGGCTGGATAACACACCCCATGCACTGGATTGCACTGATGCATGGGGTTACTCTGTGGCCAGATTCAGCACACGGGGTCATTCTGCAGCTGGGTCTGGTTCATGGGGCCAGGCTGGCACACTGGATCAAACCCATGGACTGACCCTATGCACTGACCCAACACTGGATCCTAACAGTGTAAGGACGTATCCAGGTGCTCAGGGCAAAACAAGCAGTGACTTCTAGTTGTCACTGGGATTGTGAATAGCAGCAGCTGTTTTTTTTCACGCTTCTCCCCTGCAAAGTCAGCACTGGAGCAGTTATCCCTATCTTCACGCCCCTCTGGATTCAGCCTGTGGACCATCCCTGTGCCACACATCCAGCCCATGGGGCCAGAAGGTTGAGCGCCACTGGTTTGAATTGGTTTGGAGAATGTATCTGATTGATTAGGGACAGACATTCAGAAAGTCAGAGCCTGAATTGATTCAATCTTTGCAGGTTAGTCTAACCTGGCTAGACTGAACCAATTTGCAAGTGAATAGTCCAGAGGTAGGCAACATTTTTTGGCCGGAGTGCCAAAAAAACTACATCTACCTTGGTAGGTGCTGGAGTGCCAACATGCTGGAGCCCAGAGCAGCTGTTTGCAGCCTCCCAGCTGCAGCTGGCCCACGGGGCCCATTCTGCTTGCAGCAGGCTTGCAGACTCCCAGCTACCTGATGGGAGCACCCTGACCTCCGTGACTGGCAGCAGCTGCTTAGAGCCTGGGCTGGTGGTGGTGTGCTGAGAAAAATGGCCTTGTGTGCCATGCTGGGCACACATGCCAGGAGTTGCTGACCCCTGGAATAGACATTCATAAAATGCAGGCACTTGCCTGCAGTGGCTGAGGCCAGGCATTGGGGGGCTAGAGCTAGAAGTAGCTTGGAGTGAACTGACTAGGGAGGGGATTTAATTCCCTCTTCCCTGTCCCACTGGCGTGGACCCAAACTGAGGTACACCACATGCTACCCCCTTGCTGATGCAGTGGCAGGGCTGGGGCAGGGCCAGACACCAGCTGACATAGCCCCTGAGGCAGTCTGCCTGCCCTGACTGCCACCACTGCCTGGACCAGGCAACCAGCAGAATAAGCCCCCTCTTGCCTCTTCCTCCAGACACCAGAGGGAGGGAGGAATAACCTCAATGGCCCCCAACTCTGCCACTAGATCCTCATGCACAGGGACACCTTGACAGGGGCTGCAGCATTGCTCCCCCCTCACCACTCCAGCCAGCATGGCCTGCTTAGGCGGGGGGCAGGGTTATTCCTCCCTCACTCCAGTGTCTGGTGGAGGGGGCAGGAGGGGGATTATTCTGCTGCTCCCTCCCTGCTAGGAGTGGTGGTGGCGGCAGTGGTCAGGGTGAGCAGACCCCGCTGCGGTCCCCCAGGGGCAGAGGGGGGAATAACCCTCCTCCCTGCTGCCCACCTAAGGGGCCATGCCAGCTAGCCTCTGGCCCAGCCCCTGCTGCTGGAGCGGTGAGGGGGGAGGGACTCTGATGGGGGCTACAGCCCCTGTCACGATGTCCTGGAGCACACGCCTCTTCCCAGCAGCGGAGTGGCACTGTGGGTTGAGGAGAGCTGCCACAGACTGCACAGGGCAAGCAGTGGCGGCACTAGGGGCCCTTGAGGGGTCTGTGGCCCCCTCTGAGCCATGGTGCCGCTGCCTGCCCCTTGCTGTCTGCAAGAGCTCTGATCGCCACTCATGGGCCCCACTGCTGAGAAGAGGCTCACATTCCCCAGACACCAGGACGGGGGTTGCTGCCCCCATCAAAGGCCCTGCCCCCTTGCTGCTGCAGCAGCAAGGTCAGGGACCCGGCCAGAGGCTGGCCCACAGAGCCTCTGAGGTGAGGGGGCTGGGAGGGAGGTTATTCCCTCCTCCCTCCCATGTCTGACAGAGTGGGCAGTGCTTGCTGCTGCTCCAGTGCTCCAGTGCTTGCCCCATGCAGGGAGCGGTGGTAGTGGTTAGGGTGGGCAGACCCTAGCTGCGGTGCCCTAGGGCTAGAGGGGGGAATAATTCGTTCTGCCTGCCCCTCTGCCTCAGGGTCCATTCCGGCCAGCATTTGGCTGCACCCCAGCCCTGCCATGGCAGCAGTGAGGGGCAATCACCCAGCAGACCCTAGCTCCGGTTCATGCCGGTGGGACAGGGAGTGGGAAATTAAACCCCTCCTTGGCCAGTTCACTCCAGGCTACTGCTGGGGCTGGCAATGCCCCCGCTGCTGGAGCAGCCAGTGGAGACATGCAGGTCCATGCTGGTAGGATGGGGGGGAGGGGTGTGGGAAGCAAAATAAAACTCTTCCCTGCTCCCTTCCAGGGCCAGCCTCTGGCCAAGCCCCTACCCCTGCTTGTCTCTGCTCTGGCTGTAATAGACAGCACAACCCAGCCCAGAGAGCATGTTGGGATGCTGGGGGACTCTGGTTTAACTTAAATTAGGAAGTGGTCTGGGAGAGAAGTTGCATAAACCAGTTTGAGCTCAATCAGTTAAAGTCAGATACTACATTCAACCAGGATTATCTAAAACCAGTTTCAGCCATTTTGTAACTGGTGCACTGAAGTTATGTCCTGTTACAGGTTTAAACCAGTTTCTGATCACTTAAACCAGTTTGTGTAACTTCCATCCCTAGCCATTGTAATCTTTTATAACTCCTATGTAAAATTAATAGTAAAACCAGATCTCCCATCTTCACCAGTCCCATTATACTTGACCTTCTTACGTGAACGTTTATTATTATAATGCTACCTGTAAGAAACTTGCAATAATTATGCAAGACAAAAATGCACTTGCAAAACAAATGCTCTTCCCAATTGCTCAGCTATGTTGCTGCCATTTTACTCTTGAAGAGTCAGCTCCATGCATTTAGAAACAAGCCTATTATTTGAATCTGAATGCTAAAATACATGCATACTTGACTAACAAAAAGTTCCTTTTGATTATTTTTAAAACAGACTTGACTAAATGAACAAACAAACTAAAAATATATTAATGCACTGTTATGGTTGAACACAGGAAGTCAGATATGACAGATCTTAAGGCATGAACAGATGTAACAGTTATACCACTTTAAAACAGGTAGTGGAGGACCTACTATAGTCAGAAGAATCTGTTGTAACTATTTCATCTGTCTGCTTGTATCACACAGTAACGGAAGATTAAATCACAGCAATTTACCCTAGAATGAAATAGGGTCAAGTTACTGAAATTTACTTTATTTTACTGTTGTCAGCTGGAAATTGTGAATTAACTTCTAATTTATTTAAACAAGTTCTTTCTCTAAATTTACATTGGTTTAATTGAATTTATAATTTGGTTAGGGAATGAAGATTTTCAAGTATTCAGAGTAACATTAATTCATTACTTAATTTAACTAGTACTAAAAAAAGCTGAACATTCCTCAGAAAAAAAACCCTCATTTGAATGAAAAAATTAGGCAGAATCAAGCCTTGGACTTTTTCCCCAGCCCTATCACAATGAAGAAAGTGTTCTGGAGAGAGAGCACAGACAGTGTGGAGTAATTTTTACAAGTGCAGTAGCTCCTTGGGAGAGCTAAAGCTGCTCAGAACTGCTGAGGATAATGAAAAACCAGCCTCAGGATGAGGCAACTGCACATGGCTCCTTTGTGGTTTATGCTAAAAATGGTGCCAACTGCTTACTGGGCACAGCTGAATATCAGCCCATTATGTTCTCTGGCAAATACAAGTTCTTGGCCCTATGTATAAAAGCAGACACTTTATCCAATAGGCAATGTAGTCTTTCATTACCATCTGTGGGGAATTTGCAGGTGTTAAATTAGCTGCAGGAGGATTCCCATATGTTTTCTGCATGCAAAAGAACCACATTAAGAATTACAAGGAAAAATGCATTTGCAAATTGCATATACATGGTGAGGGCTAAAGAGTTCAGGCCAGGATCTTTGAATAAAATCACTTGTGGATCAGATTTAATTTACTGTGGTTTTCTTCTTTGGTTTAAAACACTGAGACTAAGAACTGCAATCCCAGTGCCCTGATATGATTCCTGGGGTTTAATTACACTCTCATGTAGGCCTCAGTCCTGCAAAGTGTTGAGCAATCTCAACCCATGTTAAAACCACTGGATGTTTGAGGCTACTGATCACATGTCAGGATCAGGTTATTGGCATAACTGTGCAGAACATCTTTCCCATCCATGGAGTTATCCTTGACTTACACCTGTGAACAGAGAGCAGTACTACCATGACTTATTTTAAATACTATAACTGGATAGGCAGAGCAGGAGAGCAGTAACAAATTGCCTAACTTGAGGGACCTAGATGTTCTGGAGTTCTCATTTTTAAAAGATAGAAAGTCCATTCCTTTTCTTTATAAAAATTGGGTAGAAAAGCATAGGTAGTTGGATCTTCAGCAGAAAGCTAAGAGGAAGGCAGCTAAAAGCACATAAATACACATTTTTTTAAACCTGTTAAGATGCATACTAACCATCTCACTAATCCTTCTCAAAATCCTTAGTCCAACCTTATGATAAGGTTGTAAAGGAAACTATTACATGTTTTGGTTTTTGGGTAAGACAGTTAAAGAAATTTGTTTGCTTATAAAATAATTGACTAATTCTATGTATGTGATGCAAAAAGCGGTTCGTTTCTCTGGAGGCTCGCAAAGAGATCTCAGACACACACTTATTAGCAGCACAAAAGGTGTATTTGCAAATAGGGTCAGAGCA
>NW_017728906.1:86429831-86457832 GCF_001723895.1 Crocodylus porosus | reverse complement strand
CCCCCCCCTTTCAAGGACACAGTCAGTTGAATTCCAGCTTCTGTAATCTGCATGAGAAAAACCAGGGGGAGGCTGAGGGAGTGTGGGGGAGAGAGTGATTTAGTATAAGAAAAACTGTAGCAAGGCTGGCTAAGGAAAAAAGTCCTTGGCAGTGTTTTTTTCTTATCAGGTACGAGACGCAAACTGTGCATTTCTAACAACACTCCATTTCTAACAATATTATAACAATACTCCATTTCTAACAAATGGATGGCAAAAACCTTTTTGTTACTGTTGTGTGCCTTGTTCTACAGCATACATTTTCAAGAATTAAATAGACCAGCTGGCCATGTGAAAGATTACAACAATTTCTTTCTTCTGTTCTTAGACAGTATGTACTAATCTATTTTAAAAAGCATTTGTTTAGAACATAGATGAATTAGTACAAACTTTGGACCTGATTCTGCAGTTCTAATTCATGTAAGTACTATTTAACCTTCTACAATGTTTTCCTGAATATTATTACTCAGGCAAATAAAGGTTTGCAAGGGTCTGATCTTTGGATTAGAATACTAGAGCTACTAAATAGGTGAGCATGAATTATATTCATACAGAGCATTATTCATATTTGGCCATTATAAATACTTTCTTAAAGATTCCTGCTATAAAAACAAACTATGATAGATGAACTTTTTTTCTGTGTTCAGAAAAAATGTAATTGAACCTGATGATCCAAGGTGTGCCAAACTGACCCTTACAGGACAGATGATCATGGTGCCTCCAGAGGAAATGGAATTTGCCAAGCAAGCAATGTTTTCCAGGTTTGTATGTAATAGTTATACAATATAGTAAAGCTTAGAATTTTGAGACCAATAAATAGTGATGTAGGCAATTGGGACTGATTATCCCATAAGGATCAGACCTAGTCTTTTTGTGCTGGGCCATGGACTATGTCAATCTAAAATTCTACCCATCACCACTTATATAAGACTTTAGGACTTATTTGTACTCTTAGGGCAGTCAAATAGATTATATAAACAAACAGAACTAAATATAGTTCTTATAGAATCTGCTTTTAATTCTAGGATTTATGACTTTTGGTTAGTCTTTCTTTAAGACAAGAGTGTGTCATTTAACCACAAATTAAGGAGCAGTGGGATGTCTTTAGCCCCCATAGGAAATCAAGGAAGCATCCCAAATGCCTCCTGTGCTCCCAGGAATGCAAAGACTGGACACCTGTTACTTAAGTCCTATCCTCCATGCAGCCAGCCTCCTTTGCTGGCTAGTGCATAGGGAGTCAAAATGACAGCCCTTTTTTTCCATCACTACTTGTGAAGTAACATGCAGTCTCAAAAGAAGCAGAAGATCCAAAGCTTTTGGAAAGCAGGATCTGAATTCTACAAGGCCTTTAAGTGGGTTTATGTATTGGAATGAACAGAAGAACCTCATGCTCTCACCCAAGTTTTTCACCCTTTAAAGGAGCTTGGGTTCCCATTGCTACCTTGCTCCTACTTACTGCTAATTTAGAACAACTTGGGCTTTACAAAGAGAGAAGACAAATACTGTTGAATGATATTGACTCTTTCAGATTAGAATTTTTTTGAATCCTTTCAGACATCCAGTCATAAGGAAATGGCCTCGTAACTATGAATGGTTCTTCATGAAGATGAGTGTTGAGCATGTCTGGCTTCATAACTGGTATGGAGGTGTTTCTACTATTGCAGTGGAAGAATATTTCAAAGGAGTTCCAAGTAAAGCTTAATTAAGCTTTGAAATAGAATTTTTCAGAGTATGTTTTCAAAACACTTTAAGCGCCATGTTGTTGAATGATCATTTTGCAATGACCTTTTTTTGTTTAAGTCTTCAAAATAAATTCATCTTTTTTAAAATAGAACAGAATGAAAATGAACCAATATGGACAGTTAAATTAAAAATCAGCTGTGGATAGTAAACCTAAATTTCATTCTTGCAATTTCATATAGGATATCTGTTTAAAAATGTTTTGGATCTGCCTGTTTTGATTTTTATTGCCATGCCCTCACATGCTGATTATGACATATACTAAATATAGTGTTTTGATTCACAGAAAAACAAATTGCCTATAAAAAACTGCTATGTATAATGAAAGTATTATTGTTATTTGCTCTTTCTTGTTCTCTGGACATTCTAACCAAAATAATGCTAGCTGCAACTATAAAGAAACATTTTGTTTATATTTTTAATGAAGCTGTTTTCATTTTGGTATTTACATATTCATTACACAGTTGTGCTAACAACAGAGTGAAACATTCTGCTTGAAAATTGAGAAATGGGGATGCAGAAATGTAATCCCTGCCTACTTTTGTAGTGGCAAAATACATGCAGCTCAAAGAATGCAAATTTAGTTCGTCACACCTAGTAGTGCAAGGGAAATGAAACAAGCTAAAGGGTCAAACAGAAAAATCAGACCCACCACATGATAATCCCAGTGCAAGGATAAACATTCTTTTTAAAGAATGTAGTCTCTGGTAAGCCTGTTTTAGATTATTGATAGGAAAATTTCTGTTGCTGGTTTTTCACATCCTGTTTCTCCCTCAGTTTTATTAACTCATTCCTGTTCCTGACCCTAGTATTGTGTAAATATGTTGGGGGGGAGGGTTAAGTCTGCCTGAAATTTGTCTTCTTAAGGCAAGTCTTGGAGGTAGTTTTCAATCCAACAACATATTACTTCCTCACTGGGAAGTCAAAGCTTCACTGAAAAATATGTAGTGGAATAGTGCTAGGGGAGTCTAAGACAGCTTTTTCAGTCCTTAGTTCTTTTAAAAAATAGTCTGCTCATTTTATTCTACAACCCCTGACCTAAGGCATCTTAATGGAAATGGTTAGGTGGTTTTAGTGGATACTTTATCTCTACAGGTTGCAAGGAATGTGTATATGCTTACTGTTAAAATATACAGCAGAGATGAGCAAGAACTACAGACTTGAGTTTTGTGTGCCTAGGATGGAAAGTGCGTATCTTACAGCATTCCCAGGTGGAAGTCCTAAAGGCCTGATACTAGCTACTTTAGAGACAGTCCAGACACATGCTTAGTTTTTGTAAGCAGACAAGGTTCTTTGGGTAAATCCAATATCTTTTATTAGACCAACTCAAACAGTTGGAAAGAACCTTGTCTGCCTATGTCTTTAGACCAACACAGCTACAACCAACAACACTATGTTGAGTCAATCCATTAAAAGAATATGTTGTTTGTTCTCAGGCCCTGTGTAATCTAAAAAAAAAAATGAGAGTGTATTTCCTATGATATTAGCAATGGCCAGAGCTGACTGCAGACAAACTGATGCCTGTAATCACCACATTAATTAGACTTCCATAATGGTAACTGATGTATTGATTGAAATGACAACAGCAATTTTTCTAAACCATCGTTAGTAATAGCAAGAAAGCTTCAGAAATTGTCTCTTGTCCAGTCAGGGCTTCAAAGGAGAGAAAAATAAGGGAGTCCAGTCATGCTGGCTGTGCTGTGATTGACTGGAAAGCTACTGGCTACGCTCTGCAGTTGTACTGAGAGAGGTTACAGAAGATCAGTTGATTCTACAGTAATCATCTTTAAACAGATCTTGAGCTCTGCTGCCATATGCTTGCCATATTAACGTTGTTTGCATGAGGATTTTTGCCAAATACTTTGCACTTTTGTACAGGCAGTTCAGGTCCACCAGCAGGAGCAATGTTAGATTCACCATGCCTCACAGATTTACTCTGAATAGGATGATGTGACCTGATGCTTAAAATGCCAGGAGATACCTGCACCTTTTGTACTTTAGTGCCCCCACTACTGCTAGAGCTCTGTAGGACTGATGGAATATTTGAGGAGATGCATCTAATTTAGATACCTGTTTACTGTATTGTCCCTGTCCTCGCTCTCACCAGGGGCACTGATAATTCAGATATTTTGCAAAGGAGACTGTGGTGCCTACAGTCAAAAAGCCAAAGGTGTGGCGAAGGATAACAGCCCATCAGACTAGAATAGTTAAGGCATTCCAATTTCTACAGCTAACTGCACACAGGCAAGCAGTAGGGGTGCCATTGTATGTGGTTGCCTTGGACTCTGCCTGAAAGACCAGGTGCCCATCTGCAACTGGTTTGACCAGAGGTAGCCTTCAGCACAAAGCCTGCCTTGAGGCTTTGAACTCATGCCTTCTGGAGCCACAGCAGGACCCTGCTTTATTACCATGATCTGGCAGTGGTCTACAAGATGGAAGAAAATATATTGTCTAGCTGTTTTTCTTTTTCATGTAGAGAAGCTGCATTTTTTTCCTCCAAGCTTGCCCCGTTGTCCTCACCCCATGTCTTCCACCGTACTGGCTCTATCAATATGAGAACTAAAAGGCTGGCCCCATGTAGGTTTATAAAATACCATAACTGAAGCTTTCCCAGTTGCATTATTTTGCCATTGAGATCTGTGTTCATTATGGATCTAATCCCTGACCACTGAGGTTAATGGAAGCTTTTCATTGATTTCAATAGGCAGAAGATTAGACCCAATCAGGGGAGCTCCAAAGCTTGCGCTAATATTGATTTGTAACTGTAATTACACATTCTGTTGTCCTAGTTTAACATTATACCCAGAGTTGTCTAAAAAGAGAGGGACACACAGCAAATATAATTTTCCCATATTTAATGTCTAGACAAACCACAGTAGAATATAATTAAAGTTTTAGAGTCGTTAATAATTACTCTGTATTTTTCTCTATATTTTTCTCTGCTGGCCTGTGTTGGAATCCAACTGACCATGTCAGTCATTCAGTTGAAGTGCCTGTATTAAATCCAGAAGCAGTTATTTTAAAGAGCATTCTAAAGTACTACAGCAAATACCAACTATATATCAGATAGCACAGGATTTATTAGCAATCATCCCCCACACAGGAGTTACACTGACAAGCATGAGAATACTTACAACTGGGATAGTGAGGGAGACATCCAAGCTGATTCAGGCTGGCAGACTCCAGCACATCTACCGCTAGCTAGCAAAGGACTCTTCTCTTTCACTCTGTTTTATCCTCGTAGATTTCTCATTACATCATCATCATCATCATCTTCTAAAGGTGTCTGCTTTCCAGAAATTGATCAGATCTATCCTGAAACTTGTGTTCATGCCTGCCTATCTTATTTTTCCCCAAACACCTTCTTTGTTTACCATTAATCCATACTTGGGTTTTCCTAGACATGCTGGAGCCAAGTGGTTGGCATACCAATCTTCTTGTTATCATCTAGTCTACCACTTTTCCTCCTATGTTTACATAGCTATAATATATGGATATCTATACATCATTTGCCTAATTCTTAGCATCTTCCACCTGGCATTAGCACTTTAAGGGCACCTCTACATATGCAGGTAAAGGTATGATGAAATCTAATATGTGTTTCACACTATAGTGCCTCCCACCATGCCACACATGTATGGCAGGAAGTGTGATTGTGGGATTGCCACATTAGATCCCATTGTATCCTATGGCCAATGCAGGGGAAGCCCGATCCTGGGGTTCCCCTGCACTGGCAAGAAGCAAGCTCCCATGGCTGGGAGGACCCTCAGCTGAGGGGCTTCCAGCTGTGCGGGCGCCTCATGCACTTCCACAGTTGGGAGACACAGCTGCTGTGATCTCCCAGCTATGGGGGGCTCCATGCACCCCCGGGGCTGGGAGATTGCAGCCAGGCTCTGTGCCTCCTGGAACCCAGTGTCCATACCTGTGAGACTTGGGGTTCCAGCAGCCATGGGGCACTACTGGGACCTAGAGTCTGCAGCTGTTAGGCACTGCTGAGAGCCTCCTCAGCTGGAGGACTTCCAGCCCTGGTTAGGTCTGCTGCACATCTGTAGCTAAGAGCCCAGTCAGCTGATGGGGCTCCCAGCCTCAGGAGAGACTATGCCACAAGTGTAAGTTAAAGCTGGATAGCAACCACCTGTGGCTCCAGAAGTTAGTACACAATTTTGAGGCCTAATTTTATAGCTGGTTGGAGCTTTTTATGGCATGATAGGTACTTTTCACGTGTAGCTGGTCTCAGTGAATTGTGCAATACCTGTAATGTGTAGGAGAAACCTAACTCTTTCTTCCTCTGTTTAAACCACAGAAGTTTGGGTCCAGGTTTATGTCTAAGAATATAATCAAACATACTAACAGCTACTAAACAGAATTTCCTTCATTGTTATAGTATTTTCTCTACAGCCTGACGACAGTGATATACCTCCAATACCACCATAACAATGTCCATATTTCTGCTTTACACTATCTGTATCTTAGGTCTGAAGGGCTAAGGCGTTTTATCAAGAAAGGTAGACAAGGACTGGTCATGAATTTATGAAACACTAGTTAATTACTAAGCACTAAGCCCTATGGGAACTTCTTATAGAAGAAAGTACAATAATACCTTTGTATATAGTTTCCTCCACACTGAAAATTAAATGTTACCTTAGTGTACGTAAAGTGTATCCACAGACAGCATTAGTGCAGAGTAGCTAGTGCACTGTGAATTCATACCCTGGCTTACTTTGCACTAAATTTCCTGGCTAGACAAACCCTCAGACTCTTGTCAGACCTACAGGGCATGAATGAGACAGTGAGAAAGCAGCAGTGGGCACTTTGGATGGCAAAGAAACAGACATTTCATTTCAGAGGCTAGCTCCTATGCTGCAAAGCTTCTGAAAGGTTGCAGAAGCCCATCCAAAACTTTCCCTTGTGATCCTGAATGGACTTCTTTGGGGTAAAAGGGGTTTTGAGATGCTGTTTTTTTTAACTGGGCCTTAAATTATTAGCCTAATCCATTATTAGGATTTTTTTTAAACTGACAAATACCTCGTTATACATGTGATGGTATGGTAAGTGTAAATGAAAGCTATCCCAGATATTACTAGAAAGATTCTATAAAGGTTTATGACCACTTGCTCTAATATTTTTCCTTCTGAAGTTAATAGCAAAAGTCCCATTGACTTCCTTGTGATCTTAAGGATTTCACCCTTAATATCGGTAAGAAATTAAACTGACATGCAAATTAACTGTCATGCATTTTGTACTTCAGTAGGAATAATTAATGTCTGTAGTTTTCTCAAAAAAGCCTTCCAGTGCAAGTTTTTAGTTGAAACTTCTATATTGGTCCTGAAAATTTGAGAGATGTATTTATTTATGCTTGTATATTTGCTGTGGGGGGAGGTGTGAAGTTTGAGTCCTTTTGAACAGTGATATAATTTTTTGCTAACGTTTGCAAGTGTAATGCATGTACACTTTAAGCACAGCTAGTTTTAACTGCTGTTCTTATTTAACCAAAGAATGTTCCATTTCTAATGTAAATTTCATCACTTAAATAGAACCAATGTATTATGTATTGTTTCTGGATGTGAACTGCAATTTGCAATGTAGTTTGACTCTTAAAGATAATGAATACGGTTGAGAAATTGCCTATCAAATATTTAATACAAATAAAATAGCAAATGGTGAGTTATAGTTGGAATATTTTTTCACTTAGTGGGGAGAAATAAGCCATGTTGCTACTTTTTAAAGGATGCTGGAAATTGATGGACTTTTGGGTAAGAGGAGAAAAACATGGCACTCTTCTCTTTGCCAGCACCTCTCCATTCCTCATTTCTATGAACTATAATTTCAATGTAACACCTCATGTCAATTGTCATTAATAGTGCTTACCACTGCCTCCTTTTAATGTGGATATCAGGCAATTGACTGGGTACTTGTTCCAACATTGTATGAGTTAAGGCTACTATAGAACTTTGTCTCAGTGTTATTTTTTCCCTCTCTCTCCTTGCACTCCCAAATTCTCATTTCCATCCAGTTCTTTACTGCCCACTCTGGCAACCTCTCCTTTGCCAACACCTATCATTTATCTTTTTCGCTTGCTCTCCCATACTGTTATCTGCTTTCATCGAACTGTTAACAGAGCCATCCTTCCACCTGCTCCCTTAATTCCTAGTCTATATCCAAGAAGTCAATTTTACCTATCATCTGTATTTCCTATATATGACTCATAAGTATTGAAATCCACTTGTCTATTTAATTTCAGCTTCTTTCCTTATCCGGTCATCTGTTGCATCTTCTTCCCCTAGAAGTTGTGGTAGTAATGTTGTGCTCTTTTATACCTTTCTAATCCTAACCATCATCATCTTTTTCCTCCTTCTGCTTCTACATATTCTCCATTTTTACTAACTTCAATGCACATTCTACCTTTTACCTCAGTCCCCTGCTTGCACCTAGGACGACTTAAAATTCACCTGATGACGTCCAGTCTAAGTCAGCCAGCTGCTTTTAATTTTCTTTCCAGAATCTCTTAATTTGATCTAGATAAATGACCAACTCAACATGCCATTGTGGTCCTTTTATTTGATGTTTTTTATGAAGCACTGCTCTTGTTCAGTCTGAATGCCCTCTTTCACTTGCTGCCCTTCACATGTGCTCCCTCTTTGCCTCACTAATTCCATTCATCATCTCCCATCGATCACTTCTCTTATCTTCTTCCCTATTTTGGGTGAACTCCATTAACTTTACTTTTAGCTCCATTCTTTGTCCACTTTTGAGTTCACCCCCTCCACCCCATATACTATTTTGTCTGTCCCTTTCATTCTTAGCCTTGGCTGTTTTCCTGAGTTTGCTGCTGTGATAGAACAAGATCAAATGCTGAATGCTTTTGCTGAGAATCTTAAAATTACAGTCAAGCATTTTTGAAGAATGCTTACTATATTACACTAGCTTTTTCTCCTTCAGCAAGTGGTTGAATTTAAGTTGACCCAGGAATGGAATTTTAAATGTATCGTGCTAGATACCAATACGGAGAAAAGTTGTTCTTCTGGCCCAGTGGATAATAAGAAAAAGCAGAGTAGAGCTGCACCTTATAAAATAGCTAAATCAAAGATACATAAACTTTTATAAACAACGGCTTGCTTCATCAGATGCTATGAAAAGACATCCCAACTGTACTTTCTGTGTTAGTTGTTATAAAAACTTCGAGTTCCTTTTCATGTCAGCAGTCACAGCATTCAACTGTAATTAAGGGGGGGAAGGATAAGACTTATCTGACAGCATGTCAGGTAATATGGTTGTATCACAACTGTCTACTTTACAGAAGGAAAATGATGTTGCCATAAAATGATTAGTAGACAGGTCAGAGGGAGTTATCCTCCCAAAATGGGAAAATATCCAGATTATTTGGGTGCAAAGTGAGCTAATGCATAATTAAATATTTTTAAAAGTTATCTAAATAAAAAAACCTGTCATCTTTGTTTATCACTTTTGTTTCTATATTTCAGTAGTGTTTTTTCATTTTTTTCTGGTCGCCAGGCCATTCCTATAGTGTCTATCATTTTTTTCTGTGTTAAATGATTATTCCCCATGCTTTGATAGTTTTAACATCTTTAATATCTGCATAACAATGCACCACTGCCATTTTCCCAGCACTGACGTGCATTTTACCATTTATATAAATATATGCAACACAGTGCCGAGCGTGTCAGCTCACATGTGGAGCAGACTCAATTTTTCAAGTCTGCCCTGGTGTGTCGCACTATGAAAAGGTATGTGTATAAATGCCCTATGATTTTGTCCTGCTTTTCCTGGTCTCTCCTCTACTCCTTTCGTCCTCTATTCCAGGGATACTTGAGAAGGCCCTAGTGGGTATGTGTGGGCGGGTGGGGATGGAGTGTCGCCATGCTGCCGTGCAAGCACCACCCGCCCAGCCACTCCACATCTGGCTGCTGGGGGTACACTGGTCTGCGGCCGGGCGCCAGGGGTACACTGATCCAAAAAGGTTGAAAAACCCTGCTCCATTCCTACCTGGCTTCTGATCCCATGTTTCCTCCATTCACCCCCACTTTCTCTTTTCCATTCCTATCCTTCCTCTGGGTACCTACTTTATTCACCAAGTATGCAAAGATGGTGATTATGTGCATGTGTATCACTGGCCAACAGTGTGTGACTTGACAGCCCTGCCTTGAAATCCATTGCCCAAGGTTAAAGTAAAAACAGTAACACCTTAGGGCTTTGTCTGCATTCTGGCCAGTGGCCAGGGGTGTGAAGGTACAGGGCAGTGGCTACTCTGCACAAGCTCAGAGGACAGTAACTGTGAGGTTGCCAGTTCCACCTCCAAAATGTAGTAAGCTTTTTCGCACGTGAGCAGAGGTGGCCAACCTGCAGCATGCCTGCCACAAGGGCACAGGATGCCCCTGTGCCTGATATGGAGCAGATTGGGGAGGGGGACAGGTACCACAGTAGCAGGCAGGGCAGGAAGCCAAAAGCAGAGCAGCAGATTGGACAGGGAGCTGAACATAGAGGACAACAGCTCTGCAGGGATCCTGGTTTTCTTTGATTAAAATTCCCAATTTTCAGATTAAAATAGTAACTCAAACTCCACATTTTTGGTGATTAAAATGAAGCACCACTAATATCTATTTGTCATCTATCTATTTATAGTGCTGTTTCATTTTAATCACAGAAAAATGTGCAGTTTGGGTTATCTTTTTGGATCTGAAAATTGGGGATTTTTTTGTAATCACAGAAAACCAGGATCCCTGAAGATTAGCCAGCGTAAAAGGGATGAGTAGCACTTGGGGAGTGTGGCTGTCTAATGTGACCATCTCCCTCTACTTGAAGAAGGGCGTTTGTACCTGCTTGCAAAAAACCTTTTTTTCCAGCTATTTATTTGGTGTAATAAAAGATACCGCATTTACCCAAAGAGCCATGTCCACCTGAGTCCTTAGACCAACACCCCAGGTCTAATAGGTGACACCCCCGGCAAAGAGGTTGCCCCAGAGCAGGGGAAGGGGAAGGGGCGTGGCTTCCCATTCGCTCCTCCCCCTCTAGCTCCGTCCCGAGAGCGGGGCCATAGGTAAGGAGAGGGGGGGAATGTCCCTTACCTTCAGCCCCGCCCCCTCAACCCCCACAGTAGGGCCTCGGCAGAGCTTTGGAAGATGGTGGCTGAGGGAGGGGGCGTGACTTCATTTTCGCTCCTCCCCTTGTCCTCTAGCCCCTCCCCTCAGCCCTCGGCGCCAGACCGTTGGAAGAGGAGAGCGGTCCGGGGAGTGGGGGCGTGGCCTCCCACTCCTCCATCCCTTTGTCACCTAGCCCCGCCCCCTCAGCCTTCTCATCACCGGACCGTTAGGAGCGGTGACCTGCCACTCGCGCAGCCCGGACACTTGGGAGAGGGGAGCTGGCTGAGGAAGGGGGAGAGGGGGGTGATCGGGAGGCCACGCCCCCTCTCCTCCGCCTGCTCTCCTCTCCGGCGCTGAGGGGGCGGGGCTAGAGGGCAGGGGCGGGGCGATCGGGAGGCCCCGCCCCTTTCGCTCCGCGCGCTGTGAGGCCGCGGCAGCCGTTGCTCGCAGGCCCTGGGGCGCGGGCGGGACCAGCAGAGGCGGTTCACGGACCCTGCGCGCAGGCCGAGGCACGCGGTGTCCGCGATGCTGAGGCGAGCGCGGTTGACGCTGGTGGCGGCTGCGCTGCTGGCGCTGGGCGGCGGGCCGGGCGCGGGTCGCGCGCGGGCCCTGGAGTGGTACACGGCCTGGGTCAGCACCGCCTACACGGAGCCGCGCAGCAACCGTACGGTGCGCGGCAGCGGCGAGAGCGGCCGCTACGGTGATAGTTCGCCCAAGGCTGGCGCGCAGGGCCTGGTGGGCATCCCGCGCGGCGCCGCCGCCTCGGCCCGCCGCCTCGAGGGCTGCGCCGCCGGTACCGACTACGACGTGCCGCAGCCGCCGCGCCCCGCCGCCGCCCTAGAGCCGCCCTGGATCGCGCTGGTGGCCCGCGGCGGCTGCACCTTCAAGGACAAGGTCACCAACGCGGCCCGGCGCCGAGCCGCCGCCGTCGTCATCTACAACGAGCCGCGCTTCGGCAACGCCACCGTCTCCATGTCCCACCTCGGTGAGCGATCAGAGGACACGCACACCCCGTTGGGGGGGGCAGTCTCAGCCCCCTAGGGGGATGTGCCATGTGCCCCTCCCCTTTGAGCACGGTGGAAGCAGCTGGGGGGTTGTGGAGTGGGGCGGTAAACCTCTACCTCCCCCACCTTGGGGTAAGGAGGGGACGCTGTGGAGGGGTGTGGTTTAAGTTCTTTGTTGTGGAGAGGCTTGATCAAAGCCTCCCTGGTGGGGGAAGCCCTGGTGGTGGGGGGTGGAGCCCCCAGGGACCTGTTAGGGACATGGGCTCCTTCCCCCAAGCCCCTGAGTTGTCCCCGTCCAGCGACACAGGCGTGAGCCCCAAAGAGAGGCATTCACAGGGCTTATCCCTACAAGGACATCGGGGAGAGCACCAAGATCTAGGAGAGCAACTCTTCAGGAAGGCACCCCTTGGGAGCACAAGGACCAATGGGCACAAACTAATAGAGGGAAAATTTAGGCTGGACCTAAGGAAAACCTTCTTCTCTGTAAGGCTAACTAGAACCTGGAACACATTTCCAGCAGAGGTGGTGCAGTCGCCATCCCTGGAGGTGTTCAAGAGGAGGCTGGGTAAGCACCTTGTTGAGCTCATTTGAGCCCAGTAACCCAGACTTTATCTGGCAGGTCCCTTCCGGTCCCTCAGTTCTATGATTCTGTCCCCTCTGCCCCAGCTTGAGCTCCCAGAAGGAGGCACCAGGCTGCTGGGTGGGGGGGAAGGATTGGGGGCGGGAGGACCCTGGAGCAGCTGTCCAGGCAGCCAAAGAGGGGAGAAGGCCTGATTGATTGGATTCTGTTTAGCCCAGAGCCATCTTCACAGTGCTCCCCTCAGTAGTCAAGTGCCTTGCCATTGGTTAATGCATGGATTTTGTCATTCATTATGGGCTGAAGAAAACTGTATAGGAAGTCTTTTAGAAATGGTTTCTTAACATGCAGGTTTAACTCCCTGGTTATTGGGCATTAGTGAGATACTAGGCACTTCCTCCTTGAAGTACTGTATAAACAGTAACCTATTAGCAAAAGCTTGCAAGTAGATGCAGCAGTTGTTGGAAGGGGGTGATTAAGTGATGTTTTGCAAGCATGCCCATTTCCAGCCTCCAGAAAGGATGCGAGTGAGCCAGGATAGGAGTCCAGGTGTTCTGGCACCAAATAGCCTGCCTCATTCTCTCCAGACTATAGTAAGTTGGATTTTGTATGTGGATGTATTAAAAGGGTTTGAGAACTTAAAAAGACCTTAGTCTCTAAAATTATTATTGTCAGGGAATGGGAGGCGGCCTTCAGGGCAGGATGCAAAGAATAAGAAGTCAAAGCATATAGTGGGGAGAAATCCTGTTGCAGACATGTATACAGGCCAGGGGGAGGTTCATCACTGTTGCTCATATCCAGGCAATCTTTAAAGAAGATCTCGGGTGAAATTTTAGTTTGCAGTGGAATCTTTCTGCATTGTTCTTAATGAGGCAAAAGTTTCCTTCCCTCTAGTGAAATCAGCAGTTCCTCAAAGAGGAGCTTTGCAGCTGTTTCAAAGCATATTTGAGACTCTTGAGGGAAAGTAAGCCTCCCTCTGAAGTAAATGAAGTGGCACTACCTTGTAAGTTAGTCGTGGTTAACTTGTACCATAGGTTTACTTAGTTAAAGAACAAGCATCAGCCTACACTGCTTTGGATTGTCTGTTAGTAGCTTTAATTCCCATATCCCCTTTTTTTCCTCCTCTTTTTTTTAAATAGCAGATTACTCTTTCCCACATGGAAAAAATGTTTACTTCCTCCACTCCATTTAACGCAAATTCTTTTTTACAGTGCCCCCATGTAAGTACAGTAATTTTGTGTTCCTGTTGTACCTTTTTTTCCCTTGTATGTCTTTTATCTCCTCTTGTATTCCTTTTTCTTTCTTTGCTGCCCCCTCCTTTAAGATCACACATTTCTCTGGGTAGTTTTTCACTTTGAACTTTTGCCAGTGTAGGTCTCTCAGTTAGTGATAAGAGGATTTTGATCCCTGACAGACGTAGCTGTAGATGTAGTTATAAAAACAACCACAGTTCTTTTGGTATAAATGACATTATGCCAGTAATGCTATGATACTAAATAGTGGTATGTGAAGTGGGCAGCAGTCTCTTCGGATTTGACCCAGTTTGGGGGACACTGATTCAATTCATTGGTTTGGATAACTGTCCTGATTCGATTCGGCCGAATCGGAAGATTCGATTCTGATTTGGAGAGAGACAACGATTTGGCCATAGATGTGGCTTTATATGTTTTTTCTACATACCTTGAGGTACCAGGCCTGAACGCTGAGATGGTGGTGAGGTGGATGAAGTCTTAAAGGAGTGTGGGGGCGGGTCCCCTGCACACTTGGTGGCGGACCCCTCCCCCCATGCCTCCCTGGCTCAGCGATCAGCTCCAGGGGGACCCTGGGTACCCCTCCTGACCCAGGACCAGTCACTATGCCGGGAGGTGGGGTGGGGTCCCCAGCGTACTCCGCAGTGGACTGAAAGTACTTCTGGTCCATTTCTGGTTCACTGTCATGCTCCCATGGGATGCTCTGTCCACCCCAGCATCTCAGCGCTCATGAGCTGCGCTTGGTACCTCAAGGTACGTAGAAAAAACATATAAAGCTTTGTCTATGGCCAAATTGTTGAATCTCTCCGAATCAATTTGGAGGCTTCCAATTCAATTTGGATTTGGAGATTTGGCTGCCAAATTGGGGCAAATCTCCTTTGAATCAAATTGGTGCCTGAAGCTTTGCATAACCTTACTACTAAACTGTATTGGTATAACCATTTTGGCAAAGAGCTCCTTGGATGGAGCCTCAGGGAGGTGGGGCAGGAACATTGAGGGGAGCACCAGCTTTACTGTAGGAAAGTCTGAGAACTTTCTATTTAAAGGTTGACATTTCTAAATAGTCTAAAATCCAACTGATTATTCAAGAACCTTGACATTTAACTTTGTGGTGCATGTAGGTTAGTGACTTAACGTGGAGGGTTTTTTGTGGCGGGGGCTTCCCCAGCAGTTTTTTTGGGGGGTTTTTTTGTGGTTTTTGTTTGGGCTTTTTGATGAATGGGTTCCTGAGAGAGTTTCCCAAAAAGTTATTGTGCCTTCTAACTGACAGATTCTATCAACTCCTTTTTTTAGTGCAATTGTTGTAAACCTGGGAATCAAACCATGTCTTTGATCATGGCCAAATAGGCCCTCAGTGTCTTGAGACTGTATGCAACCTACTACTTTTTTAATAGGGAAGCAAAATTGGAATCAATATGAAAAATAAAGTTAGCTTTTTCATAGTGAGTGTTAGACACGTGTCTGTGATTTACAGTACACATGCACTACAAGGCTTTCTAACCATGGTGGGTCAAGGGGACAAATTGGTTATGTCTATTTTGATGTCTAGAGTTGATTCTGAGGGTTCCTCTCTACTAGCATGAGCCATATGAACCACCTTGTCTACATGGGTTTGCTTCTGCAGAAAGAGACAGCACCATGCTGAGGTGCTGTGCTACTGCTGAACTTTAAGCAGTCCAGCTGCATTAGTGCATGAAAGACAGGCAAGTAGACAGGAAGCAAGAATTCTTGTGGGTGCTATCTTCTATTGGCTTATTATATATGCTTGGTATGGATATAGGCAAGCTTTTGGATATATCAGTACCCTTCCTCAGTCTTCCACATTTAACAACAGCTACATTGCTTCTGGCTGAGGTACAGTTGTAGTGTGTCTCAGTATGGTGCTGCCTTGCACTGTACAGGCCTCCTGAGGAAGGGGACTGTGATGCCCAAAAGCTTGCCTATCAGCCACATGGGGGTCCAATAAAAGATACCATCCAGAAGAATTCTTGCCTTTTGCATCTCTCCTGGATCATCACAGTGACAATATCACCTCAACACTGCCCAGGCAAGTAAGTGTTATTTCTTGGATGAGCTTTTTGGCTAGTGTGCAGGACAGCAATAATATAGCTACTTGGCTCCTGCCTCAGGTATGTCTCAGTATGGTGCTGCCTTGCTCTGTACAAACATACCCTGTGTTATCTTGTAGCCTGCACTATAGTTGTATATACAGGTTTCCCTCGCTTTATGCTATCTATGCTGTACATGTGTTGCTGGAAAATGGCATATAACTCGAATTTGCATAAAGGGAACCCACTTTAAAATGTAACAAATAGGAATACGTTTCAAGACATCAACTGTACTGACCCATTTCTACCACTTTTACAAGACAATTTTGGTACTCGCCAACAGCAGACAGTACACATGAGCACAGGGCACTATCATAGTGGGGATGGCAACTACAGAAACACATGTCACAGACAATGAGCAAGGAGCAAAGATCTACACAGGAGACTATATTTTGGTGTGTGTCACTCCCACAATGCTCCACACAAAGCAGCTGACTGTGTGGCTTCCACCACACCGATTGCATAAGAGTGAATTTACCTCGCATATAGCGAATTTTTGGTATAAAAAGAGCCATTGCATAAGAGTGAATTTGCACATACAGAACCCACATAAAGCAAGGGAAACCTGTACTGTGCATCTGTCCTTATGTACCTGGGTCTAATTATGTACCATGGACACAGGATGTGGTGCAAAAGGTCGAGCTGTTAGGAGAGGTGGTGGGATTGCTGCTTGCAGGCTCTGGGCTTGAGATCCCCAGTACCTGGGTGAGTACTTGTTAGCATGTGAGGGAGGTGGAGTTCAGATCTCATTTCACAATTGCAACTCTGCCAACCTGTTTTGCTTAATCCTCAATATATGGCTGGGCTTAACACTAGATTTGGAGTGGGTACAGATAATTCCCAAAGTCTGTTTTTGTTCCAGGAGCCATAGAAGAAGTTGTGCTAGTGCACACACTGTAACTCCTCATTTCTTGGTTGTCAGAGGTTCAAGTATCACGTAACTTGAATAGGGCATAGGAAACTACAGGACAACCTTAGCTTTATATTAATGAAGTTTAGCTGTGAATAAGCTTTTGTTAGCAGAGTTATGAGAGCAAAGTTGTAATGCTTACGTCGGCAAATATTTCTTCAGCCTGTAGTCTAATAGTATGTGTTGATCAGCTACTTCAGCCTGAAAAAGCAGAGGACAGGTGGATTTAAAAAAACTTGCCCACTGTCTTTATACATTGAAGTCTGTGTGCTGTGGGAAAGGGTTATGCATCTATTGCTACTTCCATTGCTCCCCTCCTCTGCCACGTGCATCTTAAATGCATTTAGACAGGACTCATCAAATATGTGAAGTTTAACATATTGGGAACAAAACGGTCCATCCAAACCTCTTGGGGAGGAAGTGACTCTGAGATGAGCAGTCTCGGGTGTGTAAGGAAGAAAAACCATGCTTTAGCATTGAAGTGTTAGCTTCATTTGGTGGGGTTGGTTGGAAGCCCTTTCCTTTCTCTTCTTTCCTGGGAATACATGAGCTTCTTGTAGTTCTGAGAAAAGATGGAATGAAACTACAAGAGGAAAGCAGGCATTAAAATGTAGTTTCTCAAGAGATTAAAATAATAGAATCTGCACAGAAATGTATGGGGACTATATAAACAACTCTCTTTCACTAAACCTGGAGACCCTGAGATGAGACCTGTTACACTGATATGGTTAGTATGGAAGCATAATAATGTAGTGCACTTTGTTTACTTTCTAAAGATTTTGGGGTAGACTTCTTTGAGGATAAACCAACTGTTTGTGGGTTTGTTGATTGGTGGAATTAGGACCCAGAGGCCTTGTTTCACAGGCAAGGAGGGAGACCTCCCCTCAGATTGACCACAACTTTTCCATTCAATAATAGGCAGATTTATTGATACACAGTGATAACAGAAAAAATACAAGCAATCAAGCAGTTCTGTACATCTACCAAATTCTAGGGTGTGTCATCAGAGTCAAAGTAAATCTGGCCAGGACACAGTCTCTACTCTGAGGCTCTCTCTTAAGTGTCAGCAGTCTGGAGGTGGGATGCCAAGGCCCACACCCCCTCCTCAAGTGGGATGGATGAGACAGGCTGGTCATGTGCCCTCTGTCCATGGTCGCCTCGGTGACCCTTTCTGGGGAATGGAGATGGGGACCCCTCTTGAAGAGAAGGATGGGGAGGGACAAGAAGGAGGGATCTGGGCAGGACAGGGAGGGACCCTTTGTTACTCTCAAGTCTCTGCTCTTGTATTCTCCTTCCCTGCCGATGACTCTTCATCTGTGGCTATCTCTGGTTGGTTCCTCTGTGTGATCACACTGTCCATGTACTGTCATCAACACATTCCAAGCCCATCACATGTGCATATACTAATTTGGTCTTTCCAGGCCTTCTCCTAATTTGGTCTGTTCTCCCAAAACCAAGACTTGAGGCCCTCCTGCTCTGGCGCCTTGCAGCTGGTGCCACTTGTATCTTGTGTTATTGGATAGTATAATGCATACTCCCTTGGTTCCCACACGGTTTTTCCAAACTGTGTTCTTGTTGGCCTTATTGTGTTAGACCAGGGGTGGGCAGTTATTTTGGGTGGAAGGCCACTTACTGAGTTTTGGTAAGCCATTGAGGGCTGCATGACAGGCAGCCAGGGACAGATAAATATTAATTTTCTAAATTTTTTTAGGGGCCCCGTGGGCTGGATAGAATGGCCTGGTGGGCCGCATCAGGCCCCCCAGACCACGTTTTGCCCACCCTTGTGTTAGACAGCCTGCCTGCTTCCAAGGCTGTGATCTCATGTGACTGTGAGGACTCAAGCTATTTAGAAATCAGTTAACCCCTGTTGCCCATCTAAACCCTTATAAAGTATACATGTATCCCTATAGTAAGCCAGTTCCCAAAAAACAAATCTTTAAATACCATTTCTAAGCCAACAGTTGGTTGGTTTGTTAGTTTTGGCAAAACAAGAAACAAGCCCGAGGAGAGTGGCTGTAATCTTTGATTTTTGTTTATAAGTTCTTGATTTGTTTTTTGTTTGGTGGTTTTGTCCTGCAAAAGTTTATGTCTAGTGCTTTTACTAAAAAGCACTTTGTACAAAAGGAAACTGAAATATTCTTATAATGAGATAATAACTTGGGGCTTCTGTACACGTGCAGGGAGGCTGCTCTGATGCGCTATAATTATAGCACATCGGACCAGACTCCAGTGTCACGTGTATTGGTATCCCCATGCTAAAAAATGGTGTTGGGGTGCTTTAAACTAAAGCTCATCGAATGAGCTGTAGATTAAAGCACCTTCGATGAGCTTTAGTCTAAAGTGCCCCACAACCATTTTTTCAGTGCAGGGGGGTTGCACGTGCTGCTTCAGGCACTTTTAATTAACGCAGCTCTCAGAGCTGTGCTAATTAGAGTGTTGTTGCTCCCTTGCCCCCAGCCTCCTGAAGCATATGTAGAAGCCCTTGGTTCTAAGCTTTCTGATTAGGGTTTCAGAATATTTCCACCACAAACTCTATCTACAGATCCCATTTAAAATGAGAAAAAAAGAATTCAAAACTCCTATTGATTCATAGTAGCAGAATCTCAGGATTTAACTGGGTGCATCTGTCACATGGCAAAAAGATAAATTTATGTCTCCACTAAAGATTTATGAATAAAAATGTGTATGATTCAGTACGTTCTAGAATGTGAGTGATTTCAAGACTTTATATATGTACTTGTATATATACTTGATATATATTATTATACTTTTATATATTTATATAAAATGTATATATATTTAATATATGTGCAAATAATGTATATTTATATATTTCAAGACCATAGGTATATGTTACTTACATATTTTCTAACTGAATATTAACATCACCATCCAGTTTTTTCTGCAGGCATGTTACGCCTGAATATATAGCTATCAGACATGCATATATGCCCATGGGTGGATATCAGATTTTGAAAGAGGGGTGCACATGGTGTGGTGTGACATCACATAATGTAGTGCACACTTTTTCTCCAATTAAAAAGAAACTAGAAGCAATACTAATATGTTGGGGGTGTAGGGCTATATAATTCAGTTTAAAAACCAAGCAAAGCCAAATATAGCTTGAGTGGTGGTTAGAATAGGTGTGTTGATTGCCAGCTCCAGCGTGGACAGGTATAACTGTTAGTCCTCAGACTAGTCATAAACAAAACTGCTCCCTGCACCCCAACATGAGTCTCCCAGACACTGCACCATAGCCCCAAACTGCCCCTCATTGTTCTTTATTCATTGCCCTTGTCCCTTCAAATCCCTCCCACTGTCTCCTGTTATTCCACATATCCCACCACATTGTTTCCTAAGTCCCATTAGATATCTTCATCCCTGCCTCAAGCCCTATTAATGTCTACATTGCCCCCGTGAACCCACTGGACCCTGCACACAGACATCAGCTCCCTTGACTCTTCAGCATCCCTCCTCATAATGCGTTGAATCCTCTCCTGCCTCCCTAAATTTCACTGCAGTCCTTCACATCCCTGTGCCCTCTCACCCACAGTCTCTGTAGATCACAGCCATCCATACCCTATTTCACCCCCACTGCCTCTGCTATGTGGACCAAGAATAAAAAAGGGGGAGTGACGACTATATCACCAACTTCTCTTTTCCTCCACCATATAATTCTATATATCTTATTTCGATTATTTACATAAATTCTTGATACTTATTATGCCTTTAAGAACTTCTGTTGTCGCTTTTAGCAATTACACTTGCCTCCCTTAAGTAATTCTTTGTTTTGTTCAGAAGGTTTGAGCACTTCCCACAGGCTTTATTTGACCACTTTTCTCATTAAAGAGAGTTAATTGCATTCACATAACAGAATTTTTACTGTATTATGTTGACTTTGTTTTTATGTTTTTTTTTGTTTTGTTTTCCATTTTTCACTGCCCAACAGGAACAGGGAACACAGTAGTAATTATGGTTGGTTATCCAAAAGGAATAGAGATTTTGGAACCAGTTCGAAGAGGAATTCCAGTAAAAATGACCATTGGTGTTGGGACGCGACATGTGCAGGAGTTCATCAGTGGACAGTCGGTTGTGTTTGTAGCCATTGCCTTCATCACCATGATGATTATATCACTAGCTTGGCTCATATTTTACTACATACAACGTTTTCTGTATACTGGGTCACAGTTTGGAAACCAGGTAATTTCATATTTGAAATAGTATTTTTAATATTATTTCTGTGAAATGTTTAGAAAGGTGTTTCCTTTGTCTAGCTCTGCTACTCTGTGTTTGCATTTTCCTGTTTCTCTCCCATCCGTGAATGCTTCTTACACTAATAAGCAGCATGTCAATGTGGCTTCTCATGTCTTCTTAGCTTTAATTATTAATCTTTTTCTGAAATAATCTGCTCCTACCAGAATACTTTACAATTGCGCTATTACTTAAGTCAGTGTTGAATAATTTAAAACATAGAAGTCTCTTATAGACTTTTTACTTGCTGGTTTAGATGGAGGAACTCTCTCCTTTTCGGTTAAAACTTAAAGGAGAAAGGGAAAAATCATTTCCAGCCAGAGAACATCAATAAATAAAGTTTTAAAGAGAAGCCTTGCCCAGCTACTGGAGATCTTGTTAAGTAATTTAGGTCCAAAATGGTTAG
Source organism: Crocodylus porosus (assembly GCF_001723895.1). Lineage (NCBI taxonomy): Eukaryota > Metazoa > Chordata > Crocodylia > Crocodylidae > Crocodylus > Crocodylus porosus. Next base: position 86,436,449 of record NW_017728906.1, on the reverse strand, counting down.
TGTCAGAGCTTTACAAAAGCTGATTCTGGACTAGTGTAATGTACTACCAGTTGATCAGGGTGAATTGCAAAGTAGAAATGGATTGTAGAGCGGAAGGCTGCTGAAGTATACCAAATTATTTGGGACATGGAGACTTGGGCACTTTAAAGAACGAAGAAGTAGCCGTTTACTCCATCCAGTTGTTGCTGTGTCTAGTTCCTCTTCCACTTCTCAGTTGAAGAGTATAATTTGCCATTTTTTCTGACAAATGGGTTTTGTTCCAACAGGCAAGAGGTCACAAAGAGCTGTGGCTTGATATATCCTTTAAAAGAGCATTTCCCACATCCTTTAGATGACCATTGAGGATACATGGAGCCATCAACAGCTCCAGGAGTACATCTTATTTACTTTATTTTGATCCTAAAAAACTGATAGAAAATTAACTTGTGAACCCAATTCTATAATCTTTTTGTACCGGCGAAAATAAAAAGAGGGGAGCATAGTGAATTGTGTGACTATTTCTTAGCCATTTGATTGGATATTAAATAAGTGAAATTAAGAACCATTAGTCTGTTACAGGGGAGGCCAGTCTTTGGCATGTGACCCACAGGTGGCACAGAGTGTCTATGTGGCATACAGCAGATTGGAGAGGGGATAGGTAACACAGTGGCAGAAGATTGGGCAGGAAGCAAAAGGCAGATCAACATATGGACAGAGGAAGAGATTAGAAGCATCACTCAGAAAATGCAGTGCTCATTTGTGGAAGGCCTGTCAAAAGGCTTGGCCCCTACTGGTTTATTAGAATGTGTAGTAATGGGAATTGGGAGCTGCTGAGCATGGAATATCATTTTATGACTGACGTGCATGGCCTAGGAGTAGGGGAGTCATGTAACTTACGTTCATAATAATTTTCAGTGATTTTGTTTCACGATTTTAAAAGATATTATAAAGAGCAGAATTTTATGGATCGTTTCAACTATAAAGGTACAGATTACTTACTGACAACAAAAATATTTCCATTAATTTTTGTAATGTTTTCTGCCCAATTCTGGAATGAAGCTTGGGAAGGAAACTTTTGCTATCAGATGTGCATATGGCTTGGTAGATTATAAGTGCACACTTAATGTTTTAGAAGCAAGGAGGCAGCACACAACAGTTGAATACAGTATGAAGAAGCTACTTTAAATGCATGTAATGGGATGCCCGAAGACAAAGCATCTAGAAAATGGCATATTGTCATGTGCAGAAAATGATTAAGGCTCATATCCATTTACATACAGAGTAGCCCTCAGTTGTATATGTACATGCTGCAGGATTGGGCCTAAAACTAACCTGAAACTATCATGTTGGAATATATACCATACTTCTGAGTGCCCCCTTTCAGTCAAAAAGAAAAAGAAAACATTGAATATGGTAGTGTTTTTAGTTGTGTAATTTTTATATGCTGTATACTTACTTAAGGTAGAAATAGCACATTGGTCTCATGACCCAAAACCTCTCACAATGCTTCCTTGTTACCTTAAACTAATGTTTCTCATTAGATTTAGTGATTTTAGTTCGGTTATGCTTCTCGTTGGTCAAAGTTGGTTACCTATTTAGATTTACCAGTGCAGACGTTGCCTGTGTTCAAAATTGCTTTCCTTCAACCTTATCTCTGCACAGATATGCACTTGACAGCACCCAGTTGCTCTGGAAACTACTAAGGTGCATTGTATTGATAAATGATCATGCATTTACTTCAGTGATTGCTAGGTTCTGTAATTTTGCTTCCTTTTAGGCCCCCGGCAGATGTGCAAACAAAGGCACAATAGGATCTGATATGGGATCCCCAGTCACACTTACTGCTATGCCACATGTGTGTGGCAGGAGGCATGATTGGGGGGATCCTGCATCAGAACCATCATGATTTTGGGCTCCCCCTGCACTAGCAATAATAGGCTCCCACAGCTGGGAGCCCCAGCCTGGCCACACATTCAGATAGTGGTATGGAACGAGCCAGCCACAAAAGTATTACACACTTTTTATGTAATAACTGCAGCTTATGCTTTGTTTTATCACACCATTAGTTGCATTAATGTGTGGCTGGGTAACAAGGTATGGTTAACTGGCTAAGCATGTGTTAAGTGTAATGTGTTCCAGGGGCCTTAATGTTTGGTGGTGGTTGCAAATGCTTCATTTATTTAAAATGGTATAAAAAATTGAAAATTTTCTAAAACGTTTGGGACATTTAGTAAATTATACTGAATATCCTACAAGGGTTTGATGATAGCATTTCACTTAAGTGATAAGGTAGCTTGGAGTAATAATTTTAAAAATACTTTTAAGGGCTACAGAAAGGAAACCAAGAAAGTGATCAGCCAGCTTCAGCTGCATACTGTTAAACGTGGAGACAAGGTAATTTGATTTTATTTCTATACTGATGAAATGTTCTTTATAAGGTTGTCTGTTGTGGTTTGTGTTTTTTTTTTTTTGTTTTAAGCATTCTAAAATTAACTTTTATAGGGCTATCTATAAAACATAGCACGCAACTGTTATTTTTTTGGTCTTGTTTTAGCAAGACAAAGTTGGGGTTTTTTTGTGTTTTTTGTGTTTTTTGTTTCGTTTTTTAAACAAATCTTCAAATACTCTAAAGAAAAGACAGATTTGTTAAATACAGAGAAGAGTTTATTTGTGTAAGAGTATATAAAAACAAATAAGAGGAGCTCAATCAAGAAATAGCTTACTTCAAAAAAGCTCTGTACAAACATGGTCAGCAGATAAAAAATACTTTTAAAAATCCAAACTGATTCCAAATAAACCTATTGGAAATTAAAGCAACTTGTTTAGAAGTCTAATTTTACTTTATCTGTTAATTTAATTCAGAGTCAACTAAATTTAAGTAAATACAGCATTATTTTAATTAGACTCTACACATGGAAAATTATAGCAAGGGTAAGGAGGGTGGAGAAGGGCAGGCAGGGGAGCAGAAAGGCAAGATATAGAGAATGCTTGGGAAGGCGGGGGTAGCAAGCAGGTAGTAGCTAAAGCTATGGCTGGACCCCGGGTATGTGCTGAAACCCAAGCTACAGCAGCTTCCAGCCTTTTTACCTCAGTGCCTTCGTACTTAATTCTAAGATGAGGTGCTTTCCCCCATGTTAAATGGGGGAATAAACCTGATCTTAGAAACCAGTAAATACCACATTAAATCATGAAGTTTGAAGCAAGTTTGAAGCTGCTGAAGTTTGAAGCAAGTTAAACCACTGATCTAGGTAGAAGGCAGTGGCTGAACACCTGAAACTAGAATTAATTGTAGTACAGGCAGTTCTTGACTTACAACTTTGTGATTTACAACCTCTTACAAACTTTATAAATTGATACCATATTTCGAGGTTCTGATGCAGGTTTCAACTTTACAGTGCTCGATACATTTGAGCATTAGCTGGTCAGCTACATTTGAGCATCCAGCTGGTAAGTTTTTGGAAGGGGAGGGGGGAGGGAAAGGGCGTGGGGAGGAGCAGATCAACACCCCCACAGTGAAGGAGGGATTGGGGTTGGGATGGGTTGGGCCAAGAACTGCCCAGCTGGGGTGGGATAAAAGCGTGGCTCGTCCAAGGGGTGTGAGGGGGTGGGGCTGGTTTGTGCCACTGACCCAGGAGCTACTTGTTTGGCAGCTCCCACTGCTCATCTGGGAAGGCATGTGCCTCCGGATCTGCACAGGGCAGGCAGGGTTGGGGCTGCACCATACTGCTCCGGGCAGGCGCGGTGGCGCTGGGAGCAGGGGCTATGCCCTGCTGCCACTTGCCCAGGCAGGACAGGGAGGTGTGGGGCAGCCATTGCACTACCTCTGGACAAGTGGCATAAAGTGGCGGGAGCCACTCCCTGTGCTCCCTGGACGAGCTGCACCTTCATCCCATGCCCCCCCTGCCCTGCTCCAGCTGGCTGAGTGGTGGAAGGTATGGGGGGGTGCCCCTGGAGCAGGGTGGAGCAGGGGCTATAGCAGGGTTGCAGCCACCCCAAAATTCACGTTGGCCCCCCCATAGTCCCTGCTGCCCACCCCCAGCACAGCACAGTACAGTGCAGCTCCCAGACCAGCAACATGCAGCGGCGGGACCTGCCTTCCTGTGCCACCCCAGATGAGCTGCAGTTTTCTCCCGCACTCCTGTGCCCTGGTTGGGCAGCGCTTGCACCAGCCCCAATCCCTCTGTTGCGGGGGCATTGATCTGCCCCTCCCCTTCCCTTCTCCCTCCCCTTCCACCACAACAGATTTAGCAGCTGGATGCAGTTGTATCAAGCGTCGGAAAGGAACCAATGGCCCATTTATAACATTGTTCCTATGGGAAAATCGGTTCCGAGTTATAACATTTCGACTTAAGACATGGTTTTCAGGAACCAATTGTGTCGTTAAGTCTGTGGACTGCCTGTACTAAATGAACTTTTGATAGCCATGTGCAGAGTATTTCTTTTTAGTTTATTCAGCTTGCTCAGTTGATGAACTAGTTTTCTTCAGAGTTGAGAAAGTTGGGGTTTGAAGTGCGCTCGCTCACTCGTGCGCGCTCGTGCTCTTGGTCTTTCTCTTCCTCCCTACCCCATCTATGAATATAAAAAGGGTGAGAGGGGAGGATGTCTTGTTCTAAAATGTTGTAGTAAAAAATACGGTACATTAAAAATAATTTAAATTATAATTTTAATATTCTAGTTTCCATTCAAACTCAGGTTGGCATAAAACAATAACAAAAAAAATAATCCATAGCAAATGAGAAATTAATCAGATTTACTGTAAAAGCAACATTTTGTTGGAAATCAACATATTTTGTTGCTAAAGTATCTTCAGAAGCTTGTGGTATAAATGCAAACTGTCATACAAGTTGAGATACAGATTAAATTAAATTAAGGCTTCCTGCATGTTAATCCAAATTGCTGCACTCTGAATGTGACAGACACCTGCTAGTTCTGACAAGCCCTTGCTAGGCCTGTGCTTTTTCTATATTCCTTAGGGACTCCAATTATGTGAGTGCAAGTAGATCATTTGCAAAGATAGGGCTGCTTTTACACTAGTAGTTTTATTGAAGTTTACCTTCATGAAATTTATCCTAAAATAGTGTCTTGTAGCCTAGAGCAGTTGTTTTCAACCACTTTGGATTTGCAGACCCTTAAAAAAATTTTGAATGGAGGCATGGACCCCTGCGAATTTTAAGTGTGGGTATTCACATACTTTTGATTGTGGTCATCTTTCACAGACCTCTTAGACCTGAAAGATCCAGGGGTCTGCAGACCACAGCTTGAAAATCACTGGCCTACACAAATGTACGTTTTGTTTCACTTTTGATCTAGTCTGGCTTTTATTATTTAAAAAAAAGGGGTTTTATATTGAATAGTAAGGTAGAAGCATTCAAAGTTAAAGCATTTCAAGTAAAAATAGGTCACACTTAAAAAGTGTATTTACTGTTGTGAATCTTTCCTGATCAGCTTAAGGGATAATTGCAAAATGGACACGTTTGTTCATCTGCTACATACTGTAAACTTGAAATCCTTCCTTTCGTAGTAAAAAATATTTGTGATAGCAAATATGTGTTAATATACCTGCACATATAAAGATTGGCAACTTTTATCTAGAAATGGACACAGCAATTTATATCTTATAGAAAATAATTGTGATCTGACTTCTGTAGCCTGCCCCCGATTACTAATGCAAGTGACCATTGCAGCAATGATACTCTTGAGTTCCCAAACCCAGCAATAATACCCAGAGTTCCCAAACTCTGACAAATTGTGCACCACCAATTTAAAACAATACAACCTTAAGTACCACTGGCAAATTTTTCAGTTCAACCTTGTGTACCACCAGCAAATTTTTGTCATATAAAGTAATTATAATAAATCTGTTAATGCGTACCATTGACAGGTTGTCTGCATACCACTGTTGGTATCCGTACCATAGACTGGGAACTGCTGTTTCACATTCTGCAAACATGAAAGACAACTTTGTATTGTGGAGTTTTTTAATGCTAAATCCCTGCTCTTCTAGTTTCTATCATACACTATAGTTATTTGCATACCATAGACACCTTCCCTTCCATATCAGTTCTCTAAAATTAGAGTGCCATGTCTTAAATGGAGAGTCAGGTGATCTTTCCTTCACTGGAATAGAAGCAGGGAAGAAAAGAAGCAAGCAGATGTGTTAAAATGGCTGCCACTTCTCCCTGGGGCAGTTAGCAGCAGGAATGGAATCCAGTGATTAAACCCTCTCACAGTTGCCAGTGGAGCGGTACCTTTCGGTTGAAGAGCCCTTGCGCTGGCTGCGGGTGAGTGAGCTGCTGTATAACTGCTTGTGAGCACGGTTAACTGGCTGCCTGTTCACTTCCTCTTCCTGCTGCCCCCAAAGTCTCTGGGATTTGCAGTCCAGAATTACAACAGCAGAACTCTGCAGGGTTGCTTATCACTTCCTCTTCCTGCTTCCAGGTGCCTCTGGGATTTATAGTCCACAATCACAGCCAGCAGTAAGTTTGAGCAGGGGAAGGGAGGTTTAATCCCACCCCTTCATGGCTCCAGAGTGCCAAACTCCTCCCACCCTATAGACTGGGATGCATCCCAGCTGGGCTTGTCCCTCCATCAGCCAGCCCTCACTGTTTCACCACCCTCCGACATTCTGCCTTCTAACCA
>NW_017728906.1:86384423-86429731 GCF_001723895.1 Crocodylus porosus | reverse complement strand
CCCCCCCCCCCAAGTGCATATCTTATTCGTGAGAAAATAATGGCATTCGCTTTTATATGTAGCCCAGTTAAAAATTAATTTTTATTATTGGCCATGTTAAATATGTTAATGTATATGACTGCAAAATAAATGCAAAGGGAGATTTAGAGTGAAAAAGCAGTAAGACGTCTTGGGACACACAAACTTGAGGAAAGTCTGTTGCATAAATAACAGCATACTGTACTGATTGCATCTTTTTTATATGAATTTTGGGGGTGGAAGGGATAATTCTTCTCTTCAGTCTGCTTCCTCCCCCAGTTTTCTTTGCATAGTTGGTTTGTCAGGGAAAATGACTGGGGAGGATGGGGAAAGGGAAGAGAAGCAAGAGGGTGCCATGTTCAACTTTGAGAGAAGTCTTTTCTTGTTTGAAAGCTCATTATTACTTGAGAACACGGATTAGGTGTTGTATGTATGACTAGTATACTAGTTTTTATTGTAGCTTGGTTGCAGCCTGTTACAAATGTTAGCATTCAGAGAATTAAACAAGCTATCAAAAATGTTCAAGTTGACTTCAGTGGGTACAGAACTAAATATACGAAAATTTAGCCACAGTCAGAAGCTTTGGCTTCAGTTTTCTCAGACCTTCTCATTATTTTTCTTTGATTTTGAATGACAGGCAACTGCTTTCTTGTGATACTTTAAATCAGGGCTGTCTTGTTAGCAGCTGGGGGCCAAATGCCCTGCTGGGCAGATCAGTGGATGCTGTACACCCACAGCCTGCACCAGAGTGAACACTTCTGCAGCACCATGCAGGTGCAGCCCCCACCCCCTTGCACTGTGCACCTTCTGTCCCCTCCCATCCCCTACACCACGCAGGAGTCCCCCACAGCTGCTTTACCACATCCACCTGCAGCTCCAGGTTCACCCTCAGCTCCCCCAGCCTGGAGAGGGGGTAGGCAGCAAAAGCTAGAGGAAAGAAGGGAAGCATGAAGACTCTGGCTGCTCTCAGAGCCAGAGCACTGGCCAGGCAGGAACTGGGGGCTACAACTTAACCTCTTTTAGGCTGCATGCAGCCTGTAGGCCAGCAGTTGGAAGACCCCGCTTTAAAACATTTTCTCCATTATGCATTATGTAAAGTTATGTGCGATTCATATTTGTTACAATCAGGATATGATTTTGAACACTGTCTTATAGCTGTTCATTTAAATATGGTGTTTTTCTTCAGGGTTTAGATGTTGATGCAGAAAATTGTGCTGTGTGCATTGAAAACTATAAACCAAAAGATACTGTCCGAATTCTACCATGCAAGTAAGTGTTTTTTCTCTTTCTTTTACCATATTTTTCCTGAGAAACATTACTGACATTGTCACAGAGTCATACAAGGTACTGAAACTGTGCCATCTGTTTGGCCTGTTATGTGTAGAAGGCATGTATAAATGGTATTTCTTTCACATGTATGGTGTGGAATGCAAACTCTCATTTGCATATGCATGTGCAAATTAGTTTAGCTACTGCTAGTTGTCAGTATTCTTTCTAGTGAGATCATATTTGGTTTCAGGATGGATGTAGACTGCTCTCAGTGGTGACAGATGACAAAAGAAGGAGCAATAGTTTCAAGCTGCAGCAGGGGAAGTTAAGGTTGGATATTAGGAAAAACTTTCTCACTAAGAGGATGGAGAAGCACTAGGTTACCCAGAGAGGTGGTGGAATAGCCATCCTTGGCGGTTTTTAAGGCCAGACTTGACAAAGCTCTGGCTGGAGTGATCTAGCTGCTTTGAGCAGGGGGTTGGACTAGACCTCCTGAGAGATCTCTTCCCTCATTTTCTCTGATTCAGAAGGATTTTTGTAAGACCAGAGATGTATGAACAGAACAAGTACAAATAGTAATTTTGAGAGAATAGTAGTAAATGTGAAGAGAGATTTGGAGTGAAAAAGCAGTAAGACATGTAAAGCATCTTTTTGGTATGAGTTTTGATTTTTGGGGTGGAAGGGAGCATTCTTTTCTTCAATCTTTCCCTCCCCTGTCCCACCCTTCTTCCCTGTCTGGCTCCCCTCCTTCCAATTTTCTTTACCTATGGTTTGTTAGGGAAAACAATTGGGGAAGGTGGGGGAAAAGGGAGAGAAGCAAGAGTGTCACGTTCAAACCTGAGAGAAGTCTCCCCTTGTTTGAAAGTTCATTATTCCTTGAGAACATGGATTAGGTGTTATATGCATGAACCTTAAATTTTTGGGCTTAAATCTTCTGCAGATATTTTTTTTTATTTAAAATATAATCTTAGCATCCTATTAAAAATGTTAGTGTTCAGAGAATTAAATTAGCTACCAAAAATGGTACATAAGAATATAATTAATTAAAGCTTCAACATCAATTGGGGCTTTAATATGAAATATATAAAACAGTGCTTTCCTATTTGTATTGTTTTTAAATGATAATTTTTCCCCTGAAATGAGTAACCAGATATCATTTTGACAATGAGCAAAGTGAAATACTGGGCCTTAATAAGAACATTTAAAGATATACAAGTATAGGCAAAATAGATTTTAAATATTTTGCTTACACTACTTCCCTTGAGCATGTTTCAGAACAATGCTGCTCTTGCTCCACATCCATGAGATTTGGAAATGAGAGAGGGAAGCCACTCTAGAGGTGTCCTTGGAACCACTTCCAAGATCTGTTTCCTCAAATAGTTTTACCACCTCCCTTCTGGATTTGATTCCTGTGGAATGACAGCAGGTCAGTTTAGGTTGTGCTCAACAGCAGTGTCCTTAGAAGGGTTGAGCAAATGGTATAGATGGCCCTCTGAACAATTGACAAGACAGACCTTACTAGTAGTATTTTATAGCTGCTTTTTAAAACTGACACTGCTTTATCTGTGGAATCACTTAAGAGTGAGGACTGATTCTTTTTATTTATTTATTTAAAAAAGGACCAGTCTGTCTTTTGTCTGGTCTATGTTATGTATGCTTGACTTTTTTCCCATTTGCTCTTTTTACCTTGGCAATTAAAAAAAAAAAAAACCCCAAGAAACTGGTTCACCTGTTAATTTATATAACCTCCTACTTGGAATACTACAAATTTTAAAAGGGTTTATGAAGAAATAGTTGTGATTTAAAAAAAAAATATTGTGTTCTAAAGATGCTTTCTTTTCTTCAGGCATATTTTTCATAGGATATGCATTGACCCGTGGCTGGTGGACCACAGAACTTGTCCAATGTGCAAGCTAGATGTCATCAAAGCTCTGGGATACTGGGTATGTTATACATTTACTTAAGTGCGTATATACTGCCAGTGGCCAAAGCAGAAAGTAAGACAGACTGTACATCTGCCTTTTAACTGAGAACAGGTGTTCTTTAATTTATACAGGAGATTACCAGAAAACTTGGGGCTCAGATGCCACAACCATGAGTGTGGGAACCAGAACAATAGAATATATTTATTTACATTAAAATAGGCGTTCTTAATATTACATCTAAAATACAAGTTTATCCTTACAATAGCCTTGGGGTAAAAAAACACAAAAAGCTTGATTATCTCTTTCCTGCCCAGAGCAGGGGGGCTGGACCTGATGATCTCATAAGGTCCCTTCCAGCCCTAAACTTCTGTGAACCCCAATTTGTAAAATATGGAAAAAATTTGAGGGACAAGAATGTGACTTGCTGGAGGCCGCACAGTTAGAACTGTTCTATACTTCAGCAGACATGGGCATTTAGTACCCTTACTCTGACTGTGGAACTTCTCAGAAGGTTAGAGAATTAACCATAGTGCCTAAAATAAGTTAGCTGACTTCTTGTATGTTCCCCACGCTGAATTTTATCCTTGCGACTGAATCAGCATCAGAATTTTCCTGAAGAAGATTGCCAGTAGTTGGTTGAAATTGAAATGAAATCTCATCATTTTCTCTTGCTGATAGTATCTGCAAAGAGAAATGATATGTGGAAAGTTTAATTGGTAAGAATTAGTTCTGAGAGAGCTATACTTTCAGTTCTAGAAAGGTCATGGTCATCAACGTACCACTTCTCTCTGAGGTCACAAGAAGACCGTAGCACTTCTTATTATAACATACAACTTAACTTGTTTTTTGGGATTTTCATTTCATGAACTAGTTCTGTATTTTAAGTAGCTCTTCTCTTAAGTAAATGTAAAAAAGTGGAATGGTTGAAGTTATGCTAAGTGGCTATTTTTAATTCAGAACTGAGACTTTAATTATTCTGGGTACTGTATCTGACAACTGTAAAGTCAAAACATATTGGGATGGTTTATTCCACATGATCTAGAAGTTATGTTAGTGCAGAGATGATTTTAAGACACTAATAAACTAGTCAAATTCTAGGTTCCATAACCCTTTCCTTTCCATAAATCAGTAATAGGTTCCAGCGAACAGTGGAGAATGTACTTGATCTGGAAACCTTTTTTGTGACTGTTATCAGAATTGGCAGTTTCTTCTTTAAATTGAGGTTTAGGAGTGATAGATACCACAGCCAAACTGGAAATCTGATTAGAATCTACTTACTTGACAAAAGGTGATAAAGGAAGCCCATTAATAAACTGGGATTTGGGAGTTTTTAAAAAGTGGTTTACACACCAATAACACTAATTCAACACCAGTTTAGTTTGGTAATGTGGAAAATTATCAGATAGCTAAATAGTAGCATTTGTGAAATAGGTTATTTTGTCTAGTTTTAAGTGGATGAGCATCCTTGTTAGAAAATCCTTATCTTGGTGTGCAGTTTTTGCATTGGTCAAACTTTGAATGACTGTTTAGGAAAATGCTTGCACCCCTAAAACAAAACAAAACAACCCCCCCCCCCCCAAAACAAAACCTTTAACAGGCCATTGCCTGTTCTTCAGTTATAAGCCAAGGATGTCAGTACTGAAACTGCTGCTTCAACACTAAATCCCCTTTGTGAAATAGGGAACCACTATTTTACAGTGTAGCTATTCTGTACCCTTAATGTAGCTTGTATTTCTATATACAAATAATAAACTGTTACATATTCCTTTTTTGAATAACAGCTCAATTTTAAAAGCAGAACTCTCAAAGTTTTTATTCTCATTTGCATTGTTGGTAGTGGTGCAAATAGTTAATGTTACTGAATCCTTCCTACTAGAAGATCCCTTTTTCAGCTGCTTAACTTCTGGCAAAAAGTTTAACTGGAAAACTTTTGACCCAGATGTCTGTCTTGAACCAGCAGCCTTCAGTGGATTCAATATGTAAAGGTCTTCGAAAGACGGACGCTGTTTTTACTTTGCCAAGTCATAGTAAACTTGATTTTTTTTCTGATGGCTAAGCAGTTTTTCCTGGTTGGCTTTTGTTTACCTACTTTATTATGAAGGGTGACCCTGAAGATGCATTTGAAGTTCCAATACCTGAATCAATAAGTGGCAGTGTTTCCCTTGGAAGTTTGAGCATTGCTTTGCAAGAAGATGACCGAAATGAAGTAAGCGATTTGTCAGCCTCATCCACTAATGAATCTGTGTTACAATGTAACAGTTTAAAAGAGGATGCAGGTGAAACCACAGCATTACTTGGTGAGTAGTAATATAGTACATTATCATTTGGATAATCAACTGGACACTGAGCGAAGTCTTTCTCTGCTTTAGTTGAAACCTATCATTTTTTTGGTGCTGACTTGATGAATCATGAGTTCTTGCTACCTTGGCTTAAATTATTCTTTGAAGAAGTTCAGTTTTCCAAGGCTGTGATGATTTAGCCAGACTCTCCTAGATGATTGTAACTTCCTCAGCTTCCAAACCACTGAAGTAGCAGTCTGATAGGAAACTTCATTCCTTTTGGGAGCTTTGAGTATGATTTAGGGAAAGGCTGGAGGTTGTATTTCCTTTCTTATAGGTGTGTGGTCTACATGATTTCTACTTTACCATATGTCAGTTGGGGATAGATAAGAGTGCAATACTGGAGAGCAGACTCATGTGGTTTTGAGAGTTCCTTCTATCATCTGTGGTTGTCATGGTAAGTTTTAAGGAAATAACTATTTCTGGAGTGCACCAGGAATTTGGGACTTATTCCTTGTCTTTGCCTGCTAAGGCTGCACAAAGCCCTGCACTCGCTGGCTGCAGCAGGGGCTGTTGGGCTTCCTGGCAGAGCCTCTCCCCCCTTGCTCCCCAATCACACACCTCTGTCTGCTCCCAGCATCCTGGCAATTTGAAGGGAAAAAAAGCCCTGCACTCACCAGTTCTGACAGCAGAGATCAGGCCCTCTGGGTGCTTGTGGCAGAGCCCCTGTGCAGCATGGGGCAGTGGGGATTGCCCTCCCCTGCTTGGCACTCACGCGGCAGCTGGCCCATGGTGCGGGTGCATTGGGCTCGGCAGGGCCCTATGCCCTGCTTGGGAGCTGGGGCAGCTCCAGCAGTCAGCTGGAACCTGGCACTTCTCAGTCCCAGCTCCCGGAAAGTGCGCAGTGCCCTACTGAGCCACATTGCACCCACACCATGGGGCAGCTGCCACGTGAGTGCCAAGGGGGAGGGGGGCAATCCCCACTGCCCCATGGTGTTTTTTTCTTAGTGCATTTTTTGATTCCTGGGCTGCTGGTGCTGGGCAGGCAACCAGGGAGCGGGGGCTGTGTGTGTGTGTGGGGGGGAGAGGGTCTGCCCGGAGGCCCCTGAACCCCCACAACTTCTGCTGCAATTGGTGAGTGGTGGGGCATTTTTTTTAATGCCGGGACTAGGCTGGCGATGGGGCCAGGCAGGGCAGCCATGGGGGGCTTCTCCCACAGCTCCCCACACCCAGGGAGAGGCAGGCACACCCAGAAGAGCTGTGGGAGCACTTGCAGCCACCCGGCTGTGCCTGCCTCTCCCTGGCAGAGCAGAATCTCCAAATCGGCACCGAATCTCTGATTTGGCCAAATCGAATGGGGACAGTGATTCAAATCACTGTATTGAATCGGTGTCCTCTGAATTGACTGAATCCGAATTGAATACTTCCCTAGTCGCACAGGCCTACTGCCTGGGGTACCACTTCCAGAAAACAGTTATCACTTAGAAAGGTCCCTGTTTGTTTTCTTCATTCCTTAGCTCCTACATGTGCATTGCTGTGCACTAAATAACACTGCTGCAGGATGGTACTTGTGTTTACAAGTACTAACCTATCACGAGATTAACCAGTTTACTGCGACCTGATAGGGCTGCATGTGTAGACACTGAGACTTCACTGCAGAGCTAATTACACAACTGCAGTGAACGTCTCATGTAGATGCACCCACATATGAGCAATTTGCTTTCATGCCTTGATGATTAGGGCATGGTATAAGCTTTTCTGCTCATGCTTTTGATTGGGGTCCACAGTACCATAAAATGATGTTTCAGAGAGGTCCTTTTAGTTGCATGTTTGTCAGTGTCTTGCTATATATGCATACGTGTTCATTAATACAAGTTTATGGGCTTAGACAGATGTTACATTTGTCATGCTTTATGTGCTTCTTGTAGTGGGACAAGAACAAACTACCACAAGTTCACATTGTTTATCCTACTTAAGAAATGGTTGGATCAAATGTGAAATGGGAAGACCTGGGATAAAAAGTTTGTTTGAAACCATTAACTTTTGTCTCAGAAAGGCTTTCTGCAGCAAATTTTAATGTCTGTAGGTTAGTTACCCCTGGTATCCCACAGACACCCTGCTCCCCCGTGACCTTTGTCCTAAGAGGGAAGGGAGTGAGTGGCTGGTTCCCTGATAGCTCACTTGGTGAGTTGTCAAGGTAGAATCATAGAATGTTAAGATTAGAAGGGACCTCCGGAGGTCATCTAGTCCAACCACCTGCTCAAAGCAGGACCAGCCACAATTAGATCATCCCAGCCAAAGCTTTGTCTAACTGGGTTTTGAAAACACCCCAAGGATGAAGCTTCTACCACCTCTCTGATAACCTGTTCCAGTATTTTACAACCCACCTAGTGAGAAAATTCTTCCAAATATCTAACCTAAACTTCAGGTACCCAGTGTCTAGCCCCCTGTTCAGTCCGGTAAGTCAGCTGATTGATTGGTGAGTGGGTAGGGGGTCAAGGATCCTGAAACTGTTTCCTCCCCCCCACAATCTGGTGTTCTGGTTGCAGGCTTGGGTCCTCTGCAGTGCTGCTGCAACTACATGTGCTCTTGCCCAAGAGCTCTGGCAGCTGCTGCAAGGAACCCCACCTGCACAGGTGAAACATCGGCAGGAGCCAGTGTTCTGGCTGCAGAAAATCCAGGATCAATCAGCCGTGGCTTCTGTTGGGCAAGCAGCAGCAACCAGATCTACCTCCTGCCTTGCAGGAATCCCAGGAGAAGCTGCTTGTTCCGCAGGGGCCATGACAGCTCTTGTATCACCCATACCTCCCCACCCCCAGCAAGCTTCTGTAGGCTATGCTTGACAACCTTTGTGGCTGCCCTGGGACTAGGGCTGGTTTTAGGGCAGCAGTTGCAGCTGTGGGCACAGCCCTGGAGCGCACACCCCTCACGTGCACAGAGGGTGGGGATGAGGAAACTTTTTCCCACATAGCTTCTTCCAGTTGATGATGCCTGTGTAGCATTGGAGTTGGGGGTGGGGGGGAGCAGAGGGGCAGTGGTTGGAGGGCATGCGTTGGTGGCAACTCTTAATGTTTTAGCCAGGGGGCTGTACACATGTGACTGCCTATAGCAGCACTTCCCAATTTGTGGTACAGTACCACCAGTGGTATGCATTAGCAGATTTTTTTATAATGACTTTATATGACAAAAATGTGTTTGTGGTACTTCAAAGTTGAACTGAAAAATTCGCTGGTGCTACTGAAGGTTGTATTGTTTTAAATTGGTGGTGCGCAATCTGTCGAGTCTGAGAACTGCTGGCCTACAGTGTTCTGTTTCTTGTAGCACTACAAACTGTTTCATGTTACGCAGGTAACATCTGACTGAGCACTGGTAAGCTGTAAAATGAATACAATAAACAACAGCTCAAATCTGGTACTTCCAAGAGTTGCTTGGAAAAATGTTTTTCTCTAATAGTTGCAATTTTACACTCTTTAACTATTCTGAGTACGTTAGTAATGGGGTACTGTAATACAATGACATGATGTTTGCCACTAAGAGGACTTTTTCTTTGAAAAATGTCAGTTCCAGGCAATAGGTTTATAGGTCTGTGTGTTTCCCAACTTTAATCCTGTGAATCATGCAATGCTAAAAATGTTCCCTCTTCATCTTTGTCAAGCACCAGTGTAATCTTGTCTGACCAAAAAATTCAGTCTCTTTGTATGTAGTCTTTCTCTGTACAACGCTTAACTTGCTAGAGGTTAAGTTAGGTGATCCCTTAATCAGCAGGGATTTTGTGCAACTGAAGGCTGCAGAACTTGGATCCTAGTTAAGTATTTATCTTGATGACGTAACATAGTAAATAATGTAGTTTAGTTTACCCTTTTAATGTGTACAATGACCAATTTAACAGATAATGACTTACATTTTGTATTCTCTAATTTTAGACATGGATGGCAGTAATAGTCGGCATGGAGAACATCTGTCTAACGGAAATTCCCACTGAATGGCTTCATTGAAGACATTTTTAAATTAGACTGTGAAAGAACTACTTTTATTTTTTATTTAATTAGTATGAACTTTTCTCTAGTTGGAAAAATAACAATGTACATTGTTTTACCTTTCAAACTTTTCTAGTTTGTGTTTCAAAAGGGCTAACAAGACAATTTTGTACGAAGAGGATTTTTTTTTAATTTCCTCTGTCTGTTGATCTTATGAAGGATGCAATAACCCTGTTGCTGTAACAATTACTACAGAGTTGTACTCCAGGGGACTCAAAAACTAGGAAGAGAGAACAGACTGTAAAAAGTCTAATGCATAAATATATTGGGTACATTGTTTACACTTGGCATGTAGATGCAGTTGAGGACTTACAGCACTACATTTGATTAAATTATACTTTAAAAATTCAGATTAAAATTTGCTGCAACTAGAGGTGGATGGCTTTCTTTAAATAATCTCTCACTATAGATTAGACAGGAATCAAGTTTTGGGGTATTACATTTGATGAAAAATAATCTATTTAAATTTTCCTTATATAAATAAAGACTGATAGCTCTTACAGTGTATTCCACCTCAGAGCAGAATACATACATTTTCCATCTCATTAACTTTTATACTGAACTGGTCAGTAACATGTTGGTTTTCAGTACCTGCTGGACAGTCTTGACATGCTGAGCGTATAGACTTGCTTAGCATGCGCATCAGTTACCTCTATTTTAATCTTTAACTCAGTTAAATAAATAGAAAAGGGCTAACTATGGCTAGGAAATGTATTTATTAATCTATTTATGAGATTTTATGAATTTCCCTTTTAAGCCCCCCATATTCCTTATGCACACATTGGAAGCAAGATCTATATAACATTAGAGGGTTTTGCTCTTTGTCCAAGAAGCTAAACATTTTTCTTGTGGGCATTTCCCATTTAATAGTTTAAATGGATTTGTCACTAGTTTTTATTCCTTTGCTAGAGTAGCAGTATTGTGCCTTATTGGAAAGGGCAGGGGGTACCAAATCTGAAGCACCGGACTAAATAAAAACCCCTACATCTTTGTTTTATTCTCCTGTTCAGATACTTGCATGCTGTAGATGGTATAAGGCAATGCTAAACTCATTTTGTAAAGAATTACATACATTTACAACACTATAGTGTTAAATGACTTCTTAGGATTTTAGTATTGTCATGTTATAAATGACGTGGTACATTCCTCAAACTTTTTTGTAAGTAGCTACTGCAGGTTGCTTAAAATGGTGTCTCCTGCTAGACGTGTTTTAAAGTGCATTTTGTTTCTAAGATAACATGTATTTGGAATGTTTTTAAGAAAATGTGCACTTTTAAAATTTTTGTTGTGGGTCAGTTGCAGGAGTAAGTTGTTTGACGTGGTGTGTGCATGTTGTGTTTTATGTTTTGTTTTTAATTTTAGAATGAATGTTCCAAAAATAAAGGGGCTTTTGAAAGAAAAAAAAAATTGAGCATTTAGTTAGTAGAGTGAACAGTTGAGCCTCAAATAGAAATATTTCGAAAAAATATTCATGATTTGCCTCTCCTCGTGGTAGGAACATCATTCATTTAAGATCTAATGGAACAACTACCAGGTTTTACCTTTCTTACGTCAATACAAATATTGCACCTTCTGGTGTCTTTATTTTGTAAGAATCAAATGAAGGGGTGGAATATTTACTGACTGGCAATACCATTTGCACACACCTCCCCTTGATTCATAGGAACCACTATGCCTCCAAACAAGTGTTTATATATTTGTATATATCCAGAACGGTCTCATCTGAGGCTTCTCCATCCTTATCGACACAAAGTTGAACATTGATTAATCAGGACTGTGAGGATCATCAATCAGAAGCCTGAAGGAGTTATCAGCTGAAGTCTTGTGAGTCTCCATTTCATGTCTTGGGGATACTTGTAACATGGCATTCATGCTGAAGCAAATATAGTGGTGAGTAGTGTAACTTCTTTCATGCCATTTTCAAAAGTAAAAGGTATGAACATAGTAAATGTGTTAATTTTATTAGAAAGTAAGATTTGAGGAAAATCTGGAGAAAGAACTAGGAACTTGCAAACTGAAAACAGGCCTGTTACTTTCTCAGGGAGGAAGAAAGTATATAGCTGTTTCTGCCTGAATTAAAGAAAATAGCTTACCAGGAAATGAATCCGATGGCCAGGACTTGAGATATATGCACACATATTAATTAGTGTGTGTTTCTTTATAATAAGAGAGAAAAATACCTTACAAAAATTACTGCTGACATAATGATCAAATGTCCTTCAAAAGAGGCGGGAGTTCCAATAAATACTTCCTAACTTGATACCTCGCATCTAACTTTTGAGGTGTTGAGAAACCCATAGCTTCCAGATTAATTGTTCCAGTGTCTCATGCAGCTGCCTAAATTTGTGAAGTGATGTAGGATTTGTAGTAATTCTGATTATCTGCATTAGTCAGTTTAAAGCATCATGCTGTGTATTTATCTTGGTGGAGCCAAGTGTCGAAAGGATTTTTACAGTACTGAGGAATGATGACAATAAAAGGCCGAATTGCAGTGTCTCCACAAGCAGTTGCTCTCTTTGGAAGCACAATGACAAAGTCACCTGAAGCGAATTATTAGTCTGACCTCAGTAATATCTTTCTGCATTTAGCAAAAAGCAATATGTAAATAAACAGGGTAAAAAATATCTGAACACCAAGCAGAAATAAAAGACAGAAACCTGAACTGTTTCTTCCTACTTTCCAACTCATCTGACCTGTGGCTTAAAATAATAGGAAATGGAAAATAAGTCTGGGCATATTTTGTTTCAGATATGGTAAGTTTGCTTGATACAGGTAACTATTATTCATTATCTAACAGGTATATGAATCAGTTAACCTCTTGACCTAAAATTGTATGGCAGCAAGTCCCAAATGCTACATGTGCCCTGTGCAAGTTTCCTTTTGTCTGATCTATTACAGATTTGTTGAAACCTTAATGAATACTCCCAGCTGCTTCACAACTACTACTATTTCCCCCCCCCAAAACTGTAAAATAGAATACGCTACAATTTAGCCTTACCACCTCCCCTGAGGAGGGAAGATGATTTTATTTAGTTGCATGCCATGCTTAAGATGGTTATAGGCTAAAAGTAAAGCTTTTTTTTCCCCTAGATGTGACCTTTGCAAGCAATAGTAAAAAAAGTGTTTGAAGTTGCACATACAATTGGGGAAAGCTACTGTATCAAGTTCTCAAATCGTATCACAAGTATGGCTTAGCCTGTAGAGTGCAATAAGGGAGGTTCAGCTTTGTCCTAGTGAGTGTCAGCATTTTAAAACCACCCTGCAGCTTTTAGAAGTGCTCAAGAGAGCTCTAGATAATAGTGCCCTATTGATCTGCAATATCTTTTTGTAATCAAAGAAAATCAAGCTTACAGAACTTGAGGGCTAGGTATGTGCATTCAGCTAGTTTTAAATTTTCAATATTTATGTACTATCTAATGCAGTACTCTTATTGTAGTGTGTTTGGCTTAGAATATCTAAATTGACCACTCTGACCGTGGGAAATAGTGACTAGAGATAAATGGAGTTTTTTGCAGTTGCAGTGCTGAGAATCAGAAAGGTGGTGATTGACAGCTTAATTACTCTATGCCATTATACTTTTACTTCAACCACAAATAACTGTCTTGATTCTTTTATCAGTATGGCAACTTTCACCACTGCTTCAAAATAAAATTATGTACCTTTCTTAATGGCTATTTGCTGAATATTGTCTTTTCTCACACAGGTGACACGGTATGAAGATTCAGAAGCTGGAATTCTAGATTAAAAGATGCACAAATCCAAGTTTTTTACTCCATCTGGGTATCGATATCAATTCATGGATTTTTATTTATTTATGGCATTCTGTATTTGAAACTCTGATCAGTAGGAAATCTTTATGAATGCATGTACCTGCCTATGTAAGGGACAGATGCATTATCTGGAAACTTCAAGCCTATTCATACTTGAATTGGACTTAACTATAGTTCACTATGTAGATATATTGCCCATGCTATGTCTATCAAACTGTGATAATACCGTTTTTTCTATCTATGAAAAAGGATAAGAAATTGGCATTTCCACTGGATTACTTGTGTTTTGCTTCTTGTATACTTCGGTTTTTAAGAGCTATAAGAGTACGGAAGTCAGTCAAACTGACTTCACCAAAAGCATTAGTC
Source organism: Crocodylus porosus (assembly GCF_001723895.1). Taxonomy (NCBI): domain Eukaryota; kingdom Metazoa; phylum Chordata; order Crocodylia; family Crocodylidae; genus Crocodylus; species Crocodylus porosus. The sequence continues at coordinate 86,416,067 of NW_017728906.1, read as the reverse complement.
TGCAAGTAACTGCTAGGGAAATGCACTGAATTACCATTAACATGCAGCTGTTTTTACTCTGCTAGTCACCAAAATAGGGTCCTCTTTCATGTTAGAATTAATGTATTCACCTGTAACACAGAAGCACAATTGCTTTGTTAAGACTCTGTCCTTGTTTGGAAACTACTGAAAAGCATTTGGTGTATGGTTTTGGCCTACTGAATCACTTGCTGAAGTCCTTTAAGTATACAAATAACTTGTGGATCAAATTTTTGACTTTGAGCAAAACTAGAATGAGTAACATTTAGTTTCCCCTTAAACAAATTTGGCAGTAGTACAAACTTAAGCCGTGTGTAGATATTCAGGGTGTCTTTACACATGCTCAGGGGGGTTGGGGAGGAGGTGTTTTAGTTGGAGTGGTTCTCAGGAGCTGTTCTAACAAAAATGCCCACACCACTTCATGTATCCAGGATTGCACACTTCAAAATGGCAGTGGGGGTACTTTAACTAAAGCTCGTTCAGCAAGCTTTATAGGACTCCACCATTTTGAAGTGCAGGGATGCTGAATACATGTGATGCTGAAGTGTTCTGATTTAGTCTTAATTAATTAAATTAATTGAATCTGGTTCAACATGTTTTAATTGGAATGTGTCAGAGCAAGCATCAGGCACATGTATAGGTGCCCTCAGTTTCTGCTGGGATGGCTGCTGCTGTCCCAGGAGAAAGTACAAGTATACAGATGTTCAGGATTTTTCTCCCAGAGCAAAAGTGGCTGCTCCAGGAAAAAATAACCCAGAAGTGCCTTAGCAAGAGACAGGCTGACTCTGAGCACTGCTGCCACACTCTGTCTGAGGGAACCTGCAGAGTATTAGAGAGAAGTATACTTGAGGTTGTCCTGGCTGCACAGCATCAGCACAATCTCTGCTCTTCAGATGAGTTGAATGCATGTACATGGCCTTCATGTCAGAGCCAGTCAAAATGACCAGTTATTTTCATTGAATACTTAACCTGTGTCCAGATTATGCATGGTTTCTAAGTGTATTTAAAGAGATATTGTCAGCAAACTCAATATATCTACATAATTATATGACTTATTAAATGCAATGTTCCCAGAAAACCTTAATAGACTACTTGAAGTTTATATAATAACTAATCTTTTATTTGCTTTACATGGAGCTGATATGTCCTCATTTTGTTTACCTTAAATTGCTAGTGTAAATTAAAGAATATAATACTGACCCATGGCTTGCATGCTGATAGGTAAGTGTACCTAGCATGTTATTACTGGTCTTTCATCTTTAGATCTGGGTCTCAAACCCAGCTGTGAGACGTCTTCATGAAAAACTAAAGTACAAGTTGTAAAGTGCTACAGCTATATTTTTCTTCTCCTCCTTGTTTTTCTGTTGCTTAGGGCAGAAAGTCTTCCTGAGTCCACAAGAGATCAGTTTCTTTAAATCAAATTGTTCTGGGTGGATTTAAATCAGATGCATTGGCAAATTAGTGAGGAAGCTTTCAGTTGCTTCCTATTCTGCACTAGGAAAGACTCTCTCAAAAGAAAATGCATGCCTTGCCTCTGAATTTTGTTAAAAATTATATATATTTTCTGTGGATAGAAAATGGCACATTCTCTCTTGGTTACAGCCACAGGAAGAACATATTGCTAGCATGTAATCAGGCCCCTGTGTACCAAATAGTACAAGTAGGTGGTTTTGAAACCATCACCTGAAACAGGTTCCTAACCACTGGGTTGCGGCTTGAGCCCCCTTCTCAGTCTCCCCCATCTGTCTGGCCAGGGAGCGGTTTCCACTGTCAATGATTATGTGCAGGGTTAAAGCTGGGGGCTAGGGTAGCCCTGGGAGGGGAGGCGCCTGCTCCTGCACCTGTCTGCAGGATAAAAAAATAAAATGTTAAGAGCCACTGCCCTAAAAGCCCACAGCAGTGTTTATTTTCAGTAGGAAATCCCTTTGTCTTCATCTATTATGTCCCAGCTGCAAAACTAAGTGCTTCAAGGGCTGAGCCAAACAGACCTATACATCTTTCTGAAGTGTTCAAAATGGGAGAAGCAATCCAAAAGGAACCCTAACCAGAACAAGGACTGTTGCTGAGAGAGAACATTCTCCAGACAAGGCTGCAGCTCTCTGCTGCTACATGAAGCTATTGTGAAGCTGAAGCAGTCCATCTGGGTACAAGTGCTGCAAGGATGGCATGTCTGTCCACAACTAAAATGCTAGGAGTAGGAAAACTTTCCCATGTAAGAAGGACTAACTTCATGCTGCCTGCATCACTAGAGCTAGAATGGAGAAAAGGGCACAAGTCCAATTTAGGTCATTATTGTATGATTAAAGCAGATGGCAAAGATCCTAGCTTATATATGGACCTTAATCAGGTATCACTTGTTTTAAAGGAACACTGATTTCTTTGTACTGAATACCAGCCAGACTTACAGATTTCCTCTATGTGTAATTAGTGCTTGTAAAGAAAAGCAGAATCATGTAGCATTAGTGTAGAACTGACCACTTAAGTCTGGTTAAAATTTTACAACATTGCTATATTTCAAGTTGGCAAGTCCAATAAAGCTGGAATTGAGAGAAAGTATAAGTATTAGGGCTGTGTGAAATGGCACCGTTCTGTTTCGCCTTGAGGTTTGGACAGAACAGCATTTTGTATCTAATTTCATTTTGATTTGAAACAACTGTTGTGTTTTACTTCATTGAAACAGTAAGGTTGTTTTGACTCTGTTTCACTAGATCAAATTGAGGGTGGGGAATCACTCCAGCTGGGCTGACTCCTGTCCAGCACTATGGTCGAAACGTTTTGACAGCCTCGAAACAAAATGAGGCTAGTTTCAATGTCCTTTGTTTCGTTTCAGTGTTGCTGTTTCAACCTCAAAATGAGTCGAAACCGTGTTGAAACAAACAGCTGACAATTTCACACAGACCTAATAAGTATATTTGAGTATAGTTTAGAGATGATACTGTTGTAGTCAGATAACTTTTTAGTGCCCTTGAAATACAGACTTGTTTCTTTTTCTTTTTAAAAAGAGACCTGCAGCATACCTTTATCTTACAGAATGAATGGCATTCACTTAGATGTTACTACTTAACCCCCCTGCCACTTAAACCAATTTTCATTAGGTTTAATTTCTAGCACAGCCTCCATTTGCACTATAAGGCTTTTTATATTGGACCCTAGGGATGAGGGAACTATGAATTGCTTTGCTGGCCTTTGGAAAGATAACTGACTTTATCGACTTACAAATGTGTGTGACAATTACTTCAAATGATATACTGCTGGTCTGCACACAATATACTATCCTGGCAAATACTTCATGGTTCAAATTCAGTGTTGAATAGTTAATATCAACCAAAATAGTCTGTAAGCAGCTTCTGTTTTATTCCTACCCCAGATGCCAGTTTGTTGCTTGCTGAAGCTGGCCCAAAGTTCTGTCTCTACCCAGATTATTAAAGTCTAATGAATCATTGTTCTGTGTCTGGAGAAAAACAACAGCTTTAAAACTGGGAATGTTGTATAAGTTTAGTAACTTTCTGGATTTGAGGCTTAATCTAAATTAAGATCTAGAATATAAATGCAGTCAGAAGGGTGAAAAAGCTAATGACTCGTTCCCTCCAAGCATACTATCTGCTTGAATTAAGTAATTACAATAAAGTAATAAAATTATTCCTTCTGTAGACGATACTTAAAAAAAATTCAGGATGTCCTACTATCAGAAAGGCAATATTTATTACTTTGTTTAAATGCATAAAATGCTATTTATAGTATAATAAACCAAAGAATCCAGTGATCTGTTACTATACAAAAAAACTGATACAGAATACAATCCAGCTGGTACATGGTCTTACTTTGAAGCTTTGGTCTCTGAGGGGTTTTCCCCAGTATCCAGTGTCTTCAGCAACCTGAAAAGGCCAGCTGCTTCCCGTATCCGGCTGAATTCAATACAAAATGCTTGTACTTCTATAAACAAGTCCTGTACATTAATAATTTTGTTTCGGATCAAAGACTGAAGAAAGACACAAACTAGACGTACCAGGCGATTCTGAAAAAAGAAACAGTCTAATTTCAGTAACTGAAGAAAATTTGTGCAGGTAATTCAATTAAAAGGTGATTTATGCAACAAGAAAATAACTGCAGCTGTTAACCTACTCCTTTACTTCAAATTTATGGTCTAGCCATTCAGCCTCACTCTATAAATGCTGTAATTGGACATGCTAATTTCCCTGTAACATTGAGAAGTAGAAGGGAACTGACCATCTCTTCCATATTGCTACAGGTGCCCTAAATTCATAAGAATAGTAGAGTCACAAAATACTTCAGACTTTTACATTTAAGATAACAGTTAAAAAAGAGCTCCACACAAGTCCTTTAGTAGCTTGCCAAAAAAACCCCAACGTGACTGGAGGCACTCCCATCTTGGAAATACTGGGCATTTAAGTGCCTTTCCTAAACTTAAGGCCACTTGGGATTCACACATTAAGGATCCCTGTACCTAAATCTTTAAAAGGATCCAATTCAGTAGGCACTCAAAAGATGCTTCAGGGAACACTGGAGTTTAGTACACAGGCATTTTCAAACAGAACTAGTGATTGTGCCTGCTTTTCGTATCAGAGTGCAATGTTTAAAACATTTGTCTAGCACTTACAAAGTACAAACCCATGTCCTGGAGAAGACACTAACCACTAGACTAAGGGCTAGTGTAAGATGAAGCCACTCTACAAAGTTCAGATTCATTGGAGCACAGTACAAACAATAAGAAACCTGACAAGCTCAAGGAGGTGGGCAACCCTTGGGTAACGGGACCCGAGGGTCCAGCACTAACTACCAATAGTGTTTATGTGCTATACCCAGATTCCTGCCGAGTGCAGAGACAGCCCTAGGAGTTAAAACTAGAACCTAGGGCTTCCTGCTGTGGGAGTTACTATCTAGGGGATAATTGCTTTGTCCAACCAGGATAAGAGTTTACAACTGGGCATGTCTACATGTTCATTAATGTGCTGTAATTACTAAACAATGTGCCATAATCAGCACTACTACACATAAGCACAAATACTTGTGTGATGCTTAATGCTCACTGGACTAACCTACTGCATGTTAGAATGGTTTCTGCCAGCTGTGGTAATGCACAAGAGACTTAGTCCAATGGGCATTAAGTGTCTCATGCAGATGCGCCCACTAACTAACTCTGCATTTTCAGCATATTCAGGGAAAATTATACATTACTCGAAAAAATAAGAGCCTTAAGTGAAATTACTGCAGGATGCTCATGCTGAGAAGAAAATCAGGAACCTTGAACACATAGGCTACTTAAAAAGATTTACACATGCAAGGTGCTTTCTACTCCATGCTACTAACTTCTCAAATGGAATGCTTTATTTTAGTTACCATGACCAACTACTTCATGTTAGTAATGAGTTCATGCTAATGGCAAAGCAGAACAGAAGTTGAAAGCTCAAGGACAAACAAGCAAAGAGTTTAATACCTGGAGAAGACCAGGGTATTAAGCAAACTTTGACATAACTGTGCCTGAAGTACTTTCTTAATGACAAAATAAGGAACTATTTTACAGAACATTAACTCAAAAGTGCTGACAAAACATTACTTGAATATTTACCCATATGAAACACTTGTTTAATGTATAGTGTTTGCCTTTTCCTAGGCCGCCATTCTTTGAAATGAAATGAAGTCAGGAATAGAGTTCACTTGGAACACCTTGCCAGTTTCAGTACTTAAATATGCCTGCTCTTCCCTTACTTATAGTGCAAGACACAGCTTCAGTTCTCTTCTGAAAGAAGTCACTACACCAAACACTCACCTGCATATATTTGTCCTTGATCTGTTCACATGTAGATATGCAATTGGAGATGTATAGATGAATAAATTCAGGAGGAAGATCAACTGCTGTAGTAAGCCTGTTCAAAATAAAAAGTTAACAAATAGTTTATAAACAGAAAGTCAGTCCAAGTACTATTAATAAATGTACAAAAAGTTAATTTCTTCTCATGTCCAAACATCTGTTACGCCCACTTGGTGTTTTCATAGATGCAAGAAACAGATGGGTTTTATTTAAATACTATAAATACTGTACACCATGCAAGAAACCTATGCTAAGTAGTATGCATCACAGTATTCCTTAGAGATGCTTCTGCAGTACAGAAGGTAGATGATGGGTAACGTGCATGCAGATGAAGAGAACTTAAAGTTGCTTCTTCTAGTAACAGCAGCAAGTATTGAAATACACACTTTCATACAGTTTCATCTTCAAATAGCTAGTCTAGAAGCTGGAGCTTTTTCTTGTGACATACACATCTGGACTAGCTCTGCTTTGGCTTGAGATTTTTCTAGTCATTGGTTTCCCTTCTTGAGCAAGATTAGATCAAATCAGGCAGTTGTGACGCCATTCATTTCTATTGCAAAAAGAGTGGAATGTTCAACTACTGTCCTATTTAGGAGAAAAAAAGCGACAGGCAGCAAAAAATTCAGAGCAACTCCCATAGCTACAGGAGTTTGGAACAATTCAGTTTAAGGCCTTAAAACATTTTACTGTGGAGACTAAAGGCTTGGCTACACAGGGACATTATACTAAAATACCTTAGTGTATGAATGTAAAATAAAACTATTTGGCAGTAACTCCCCTTTTGGAAGACTACACTGAGAGTGGTTTTGTCCAGTTTAAGTGGATGAGATTCTAAACTAGACAAAAAGTGATCTTATTCCACAGGAACTGTTACTGCCAATTGCCTACTGCTGTCTCTCTTCTCCAATTAGACAAGCCTAGACACATGTCCAGGTTTCCAGTCCAGTTTTTGTTTTGTTTTGTTTTAACAACATCCAGGAAAAATACGAGTCCCAAAGCAACTGTGGATAGGAAAGAGCGAATTAAAAAGCACCAAAATCTTTATAGACACACTGGAAAGTTAAGCTCATCTGAAAGTGGCTGGACTTCATCCATTAAAGCAATGGTTACTATGACAACACGATGCAAAACCCAACTCAGTATATGGACTTCCAAAGCTTTTCTGTGGCCTAGACTGACTTGGGCAATGAAGTCTCTCTTAAATAAAATTTGTCATCTAATACCAGGACAGTCAGCTGTAGTATAGACAAAGTCAAATTGCATAAGAAAAACTTCAGGTATCTAGTTTATCAAAGTTATAAGCAACTGAAGTACTTATGTATATTACTTTGCTTTTATATGTTGTGAGCAAACTTCTTAGTACTGTCATCTGTGTGTCAGTTCTTTTTTAACAGTTACATGCAATGGAGCTTTGCTCTGCAAGTCTGTAATGGCATAAACAACTGTAGTGCTATTCTGTCTGCAGTTCAGTAAGCACATTTTTAGAAGTAAAACTCATGATTCAAGAGAAACTTCAAGTTAGTGCAGAAACTCCCAAAACTAGATTTCCCCTCTATTGCTAGTGGCACTACTGTGGAACAAGGGGATTCGCATGCTACTTGTAGTTTATTGTGCGCAGGAAAATATGAATACAGCAAGGGAGAGAGGAAGTGAGACGAGACCACAAATTCACCTTTATGGAAGTGCTTAGTCAGGGATTAGTAGTTTTGGTATTGCAATCTTACCCTCAGCCTGCTTCTTGCAGTCAATCCCCCACCCCTCAAAAATACATTCTATCCTGCTAATTAGATGATGCCTTCATGCCTACCTGTGTACCACAATGAAATCATAACTGCATATAGCTGACTGGAACTACTGATACACAAGCTGAAATAGATCCTAGCTCCTTAGTCTTAATTGCTGTTAGCCCTGTGCAGCTACGTTTTACCATGCACATCAAGTTAATGGATTTGTTGAGCAGATGGTGCCACTTCTCCGCTCTAGACAGCTTCAAGCACAACCTAAAACTTAATTGGGAGAAACTAATACCTGGAAGGTAACATAGTAGTTGAAAGACCCTAAAATTTCAGTCCTTATGCTACTACTTTATCCAACTCTGTAACAGATTCATGAATAATATTTAATTCACAGCATTTACCAAACCAGAAAGGGAATTCTACATGTGGCAGATCAGGAAAGGCACAGGCAGCATGGTGGCAGGTAAGGCAGGGAGCGTAGGGTTGGGAGTTGGATGGAGAGGGTTAGAAAATATGCTGATCAGATATAGGAAGGGGACTGGAGTGCTGTTATTCAAAAACTGGCTGACTGCAATTCAGGCTACTTCTGTGAGCTAGGTAGAGCTATTAGGAAGCAAGCAAACACGCAGGAATTTGATTTAAAGGACTGTGGAGATGAAGTGAGTCGTTAACAAGGGATGCTTACTCTTAGGTATACAATGACATTGTCTTATACATTGTCAAGGCCAACATAAAATAGGAAATAGAAACCAAGTGAAATTAGTGGAGGGCCATCTTTTTGGCAGATATGCCATAAATACAGCTCTGTACCCTTGCTGTGTACTACTCCAAACTCCTTTCCTCATTTGATCTGCAGCTCTACTTTCCATACCTCTCCCCCATACTGCATGCCTTGTCTGCCACTGCACTGCCTGCCGCCTCCCCAATGTGCCACACGCAGAAGCTATTCTTGTTATCTGTGGCACATGCCACAGGTGGTGATCCCTGAGTTCTAAGTTTATCATTGTTAAGCTTGCTTTTGTTTTTCATTATTTTCCTTTAAAGCACAAAGGAACAGAACCTCTTCCAGTGGAGCATCACACTAGTTTTGAACAAGAAACTGTCACTTACACACACATGTTTATAGTCAGAGCTGGGATGTAAAACTTGAAGACTGACTTCAAAGTCTGGAGCAGTGGTTCTCAACCTGTTTTGTACTCAGACCCATTTGTAGAACATCAATGGCCAGCCCTGACCCAATGCCTCTCTACTCCCAACCTGCAGCCCCCCACCTCTACCCCACCCCCCAGCATAGGGCATTGGGAGCCCCAAGCAGCCCCTGCAACCTGGAACTCTGCTAGCCTTTGAGGGAAAAGCCAGTTTCCCACATTTTTCTCTTTTAAAGGAGAATCCATTTTTAAAGTCTGTTAATCCATTTTTCTTCGCAACCCTTTCATATATTCATGTGACCCACTTTTGGGTCACGGACCACACAGGCTGTGAAATGCTGGTCTGGAGGACAAAACAGCAGAGAAGTTTCATGCATGAAATTCAAAGCCACAACTACAGATAGCCTTGTTTTAAGACAAGCTGCAAATTTTCTATAAAACAGTGCCTTTATTTGTTTTAGAGACATTTCATGCAAGTGTTTTTATTTATTTGAACTGGTTAGAAATTATACTCTTCATATCACTGAACTCAAAGATTTCCCAGCCTCTTGGCATGCATCTATTTCCAAGTATAGAAACAAAGAACTCTTGGCAAGAGGCCAGGCAATTCAAGACCACTTCATTTCCCTGTTAGTGAATCTGCTTCTATAAATTCAGCTGGGTTCTCAGGCAGGTTAACACAGCCCCCTTCCAGTTAGTGACATGTTTTGTGTTGAAGGGCTGGGAAGACTAATTTAACACCTGATTTGTGCCCAAGAACAAACTCTCAGGCCAACCTTTCAATGATTGACAATTAATCATTTCCTCAATTCTTGATGCTTTTTTCTGGCCTCGGGGCAAAAGGAAACTAACCATCTTTCATAGGCTACTGAATTATTGTGGATAAAGCCATGATTAATCAAACACCATACACTGACAAAGATTCTGCTTTCATTTCCTTTTAGAGGAGCCCTTTTAAGAGTATTCTAAATGCAAGGTCTCATGAATAGATTGGATGAAAAACGCTTACCGATTTACAACTTCCATTGAATGTAATGACATGTCCATGTTGACCAAAACAGAAAAATACTCTGTTATCTGACTGGACTGCATTAATTTGAGCAACATTTCTATAGCAACTAAAGGATTATTTTCCACTAGGTCAGGCAGCTTTGCAGGAGTGAGGCCAATGTGGTAAACTAGCTTCGGGTCTTTTTCCAATTCTCCGAGAAGCTACAAGGAGAGAAAAAAATTAAGTTTAACTCAAACTGTAGTGACCAAATGGTATTTGGAGTAGGTCAGCTAGAAACTGTTGGACTGATTACAGGCTGTGTACCCCAATGCTTTTTTCTTAAGGTTTTGCTAAATCTTTACTTCAATTCCTTCCATTTAATGCCATCCCTACAATCTTTCTATGTTTAACACGGTTTTAGCTTTTAACCAAGATTTTCCCTTCCCTTTTTCTTTTGGGAAGGTGACCAGACACATCTGGGCTGCCAAAAATATAATGAGCAAGAAATTTAAAAATCCTTACAAGATTAAACGTCAAAATAGTGACATTTTGAAAAAAAGATAGGAAGATTTAGCAATAATGAAATGTTAGTACACATACCAAGGCAGTAAATTATTTTTTATGAAGTAACTATAAAAACAACTAATATGTATATATTTTATTAGATTTCATAGATAGTTCTATCATACTTTAAAATTGTGAACCCCTGTACAATTCCCCCTTTCCAGCCAGTCTAATCAGATGGCTAACAGTAATTAGAGATTCACTAATTATATTTGCTGTGTCTTCCTCTAAACTTAATAGGAATACATGCAGGAATCCAGGTATGTATATAACCACACCATGCAGAACTGGGACTCAGCTGACCCAGTGACTTGCAACAGAAGCCAGGCCTCGATTTTGTTACGAGTCTCTGAACATGCTCTGTCTTGCACAAAAGTACTATTTACACAAAAAGCTACCCAATTTGTGCGTATATTGAAACAAACAGCCAACCAACCCAAAACAACCACCTGTCTAAACTAGAGGAAAATAACTAGCCAGTTGGATTAAATACTCTTTATACATTTTAGATCTGCTTTCTTATATTTCAATACTAGGGCAGGCAAGTACAAAAAGCCTTTATGTTTTGAAATGTATGGTACACAGTAGTCCTGTATTATAATAATAAAAATAATAAATACAACCCACACCATCCAAACATTATTTTTCTTTTGCATCAAAGTGTTTTACTTCCTCTCCAAATCATATAGCAAGCTCCCTGAGCTGCTAAAAGTAACTTTGATAAGTTGTCTTATACAGAAAGGGACAGCTGTGTGGAGAGAGGTAGTTAGCCTCTCTGAAGTCAGGCAGAAGGCAGGGTGGAGTTGTACCTTACAGCTAAAAAAAAAGACACTCCTGCAAATTTGCACTTGCTGATGAACAGCATCTGAAGTAGTGAGCTCAAGTTCACAAAAGCTTATGCTGTGTTATTTAGTTAGTCTACAAGCTGTATGGTGAACATCTTCCTTATGCATCACCAAGGTTAGTGGATGCAAATCAGCAGTAACTGTCAATAATACTGGTAAGATTAAGCCCTTGGTGATTCTAAATAACCATCCTATTGAAAGGCTTGACCCAACGTAAAACAGCATTATTGCTGTTTTCTAATCAGGGAAAGACTGATGATGCTACTTAGTATATAGTTTAGCCTTTGTTCAGCTGGCAGTTATTTGCCATCTCCACCCATCATTCCCCATCAAGTTTTTCATATATTTTTATTATCTGCCTAGAAGCAAGTGGAAAAAAAAAAAAATACTAAAAATCCCAGAATTCAGATACAAAGATACAGTCACAGGAAGGATTAGACAGGAAGACACCTGAACATGATACACACCTGTGTTTGCTGTGGAGAAGACAAGGGACTTTTGAAAGCCTTAGCCATGATTCTTTTGATTTCTACTCCAGTGCTGTTTTTAACGCACATCGACTTATCCCATTGAATTGTATGATCTGGCTCTATTGGGTTTAGCCAAGCCAGTTCATCCTCACAAATATGGAGTGGAGGTGGTGGCCGGATAAATTCTGGTCGAAAGTGACCTGGAAGACAGTTTTGTAAAGATTTCCTCTAGAGAAAAGACTAAAGAGGTGAATTGTTTTAGAACTTGGCTAAAATAACTTTATTTAAAAAGGGTGAATATATCCATGCTGTAAATGGTCCTTTCCCCACCCCACACACATGTAGTCATGACAGCTGGTCACACACACCTGCCTGACAATGCTCTGGGATTCAATTTGAATGGCAAGCTACTATCAAATCACCAGCACCACTGAGGTTCATTGGGATCTGTTAGCTGGGGCAGATCCTGCAAAAGGAGCAAACAGAGCACATGCAAACAAGGCTAATTTCTGTTAGTTAGCAGGGTCCATCCTGGTCCTTATGCTTTTGTACAATGGCACGAAGGGTTAAGCTGCCTTGACCCTCCCTTGGTTCCTTCAGTCTGAATTCCCTGAGACCTAGGGATTCCAAAAAGCAGGGATGGAGAATAGGTTTTGGAATCCATGAACTGCAACACCCTGAGGAACCAGCGTTACTATGTCAAGTAACATGCAAGCAGCACAAATCCTACTTGTAGCATCCTCTAGAAAATGGAATGAGGATGCACAGCTGGTCAGATAGGTAAGGACTGCAATAATGTTCTTCTAAATTTGGTATTTTCTGCAATGTTAAGAGCATAGTGTTTAATGAATGTCAAGATCTGCTTTGCAAGGATGCTTTACATATCTCAAGAATTGGTATATTTCAGTAGCAAGCCAACAAAGTTGCTTATGCTCTAGTGGTGCATGCCTAAATAGAGGGGGGCTCAGATCCTTGGTAGCAAGTGAAGGGGCACTGAATGATCCACTTGGAAAGTTACTGGCATCAGATCACCTGGGCTTTCCAGGCACCTGATATGTTCACAAAGAGGTCCCAACCTCTTTGCAAGATAAAGCTGTGAAAGAATAAACTCTGGAGAAGCAGCATGTTGTTGCAAGGAGACTACTGAGGTGACTGATTAGTTCAGAAGGAATTCTGGAATTACTTTAGGAATGAACCTGGAATTCAGCTTTATCACCAGCATGCCCCTAAGGAATGATGAATTCCAGCCAGGAGGGCTTGAACATGAGCAACCTTCCCAAGCGATATAATGGCAACTAGCATGATTACCTTGTTAGAAAAGCAGAATAAGGAATGCTGGTAAAAGCCTGAAGGAAGGTTCAATAACCTGCAGAAGGACCATGCTGAGATCCCAAATATAAGTCTAACTGGTCAGCAGGCACAAGAGACATCTGATGAATCCTGCTATAGATGGCCCATGAAACAACTAGACTGGAATGGACCATTATCAGTCCTCACGGGATGGCTGACCTCTGCCTGGTCTCTCTATAGCACCATGCGTGGACTGTACAGGAAATGTATATATTCTCCTTGAAGTCAAGTAGAGATCCTCCAGAAAGGGAAACACACTTAAGACTATTTAAATGGCAGGGCTGATTACAGAGACAACACAAGACATGGATGATTACAGAATTTGGAAGACTGAAAGAATTAGAGAACAGTAGAGTCTAGCCAATTGGACATTTATAGGTTCCATCTTGACACCACAGGAAATAAGAGGGAAGGTGAATGCCATTTCAACCTGAACAGGAACAGGAAGAGATTAGCCATGCATACCTGGCTCTAACAGAACTGATAGCCAAAGAATCTAGTTTTGTGTCTGGGGCACATGTACACCAACCATAATTCATAAACTTGAATTGCATTTTGGAGGGTGATCTGCAGTGAGTGACCAATGAAAAAAAAGCTGTGTTTTCACCTGCACTAAGATGAACCACCTAGCAAAGAATCTTCTCCCTTTGAAATCTAGAAATAATCTTCCACATTCAAAGTATGAAGTAATTAGATGAGATTATCCATAGACCTCTTATTTGCAGACAACTGTAAACCTGCAACAAAACACAGACCTATTTGGTGCCCCAATAATACCCAAGCTGCAATGCCAAGTCTTGCTCAGTAAGTCACTCTAAAGATTGACAATCTGAGACAACACAATCAAATAACTATACTAGAGGTTATAGAAATCTGACATTCAAACAATGATACATACTTTCTATAGGTGGTTTTGGTCCACTCACTAAAGCTTCTGTGATCTGCGAGGCAACAGAGCTGTCAAACCCAGAATTTGAGGAATCTGGGTCAGGATCGCTGAGAATGCTGGGGAAGCTGGCTTTGCTTTGTGTTGGCAACTCAGACTGACGCTCTGAAAAACAGTTTTCAGTTGGGAGTGTTAGAGTATAAAGTCAAAACAGAAGTGTCAGGAATACTAAAAGTAGTGAGGCAATCCGAGCTTTTCAACAGCACTGCCTTAAACCAGAAAGTGTTAACATGAAATCTCTTAGGGTTTTAAATTTGGGGGGTCCCTGGAGCAAGCACTCAGATGCAAGGATGTTGGCTGGTTAGCCCTCCTTGTGCAGCAGCTGGAAGTATAGACAAACAGTTCTTCAATATTCTCCACATAAAAAACTGCTGTTGTTGTCACAAAGACATTACATAATTTCAAATGGGAGAGGTGCAACAATTATGAATAAGAGTTTGTGAGACTATTCTAACACAAATCTGGACTATGGGGAGAGTCAGAACCCCTGTTCTAGTCAACTTCAAAAGATCAATTATAAGCAATGTCAGACACTACTTCTTGTCAGACCAGATGCCAATTTGTGGTTTTCCAAGCATTTTTTTCCCCTCATATTGTATGAAAAAAAAATGCACACTTTCAGAATCTATAGAGAACCATATGTGAAACTAAATCAAAAGTCCAAGTTTTTTCATAGCATATACCACATTCTGGTAGCATTGTATAAGCTACTTCCCCATCTGCTATCAAGACTATGTTATTTCTCCTCCCCACCATCTCCCCATGAAGCAAAACAAGTGTCTTAGTGCTCAACAGTTAAATGATTTCAGGTTCAGTTCCAGTTGCAGTATCTGGACAACAAGAAGTAAGAATTTCTTGGAAGCCCAGTGTTCTTTTAAAAGGTAAAGTAACCATATTATAGTAACCAGGACATCTGGGACATGGTGTTCATCAGTCCATTCCCATCCCCATCCCTTTCCACGCCCCCAGCAGTGCTGCTACTGGCAGAGGCAGATGGGGCAGGGACATGGGGTGCAGTCAGTCAGGGAGGCAGAGCAGCACAGTGTGGCAGGCAGGCACCACTGCTGCTGCTGTTGCACAGGAGCAAGGCAAACAGGCAGGCTGGAGCAGTGCCCAGCCCAGCCTGCCCCCTGCCTCCAGCTACTGTTCTAGAGGAGCCAGGCCAGATGTGTGGGTGGCAGCAATGGTGCCTGCCCTGCCCACCTGCTTCACGCTGCTCCTCTGCCTCCGCACCAAACTGCACCCCACGCCTCTGCCTACAGCAGCCAATTTCAGGACTTTTGTTTCAACTTTCACCTATCAGCCAGGATGGCCTATGAAATCTGGGACTGTCCCAGACAAACTGGGATGTATGGTCAGCCTATTTAAAAACTAATTTATACAACATAAGAAACAAGTTATGTAATGTTACTAAATTCAATAAATACTCAGGTTATTGAAGAACTGGCTAAAAAGTAAAGACAATTTATGATAGGTGTGTACCAATGAAGATTTTCTGGGCCAGTACTGATGGCTGATATATCAGCCAATACCAATCCATTGCCTGGAAGCTTAGAGCTGGTAAGTCTGTGGGTGCCAAAAAGGGGTGGGGGAAAGGAAGGCATGCTTAACACACTGATGGCACCGAGCTCAACCAAAAGCCAAGCAGGTAGGAATGCTTCCATTCCAAACAGGGCTCGAAAAGTCCACATTTTACATTTTAGCCTAAGGGTTGGACTACATGCTAGGTCTTCTGCTGCCTGAGGGGACTCATGCTCACATTTGCGCTCTCCCTTCCTAGAGAGTACATTGGGACAGGTCACCTTTTGCTCCTCTTGTTGACATGACCACTGTACAGCCAAAAATGCAAGATTCATGGGAACAAAGAGATTTCATAGAAATTAGGGCTAGAAGTGATCTTGTGAAATTGGGTCCAGCCCCCTGCCTAAGCGGCAGGAAGTCAGCTAGGGTCAAAGGATCCCAGCAAGATAAGCATCCAAATGTTTCTTAAAAGTGTCCAGAGAAGGTGCTTGCACCACCTCTGGGGGCAGTCTATTCCAGGTCTTGGGGGCTCAGACAGTAAAGAAGTTTTTCATTATGTTCAGCCTAAAATGGTCTTGCAGGAGTTTGTGACATTGGACCTTGTCATCCCTTGGGGTGCTCTGGTGAACAGGAGTTCACCAAGATCCTGATGCACACCCTTTATGTACTTATAGGCTGCCACCAAGTCACCCCTGAGCCTGCACTTCTCCAGGCTAAGGAGTCCCATAGCTTGCAGCCTGTCTTCATAAGGCCTGTTCTCTTGCCCTCTGATCAGGCACGTGGCTCTCCTCCAGACTCTTTCAAGCTCCTCCACATCCTTCCTAAACTGCGGAGCCCAGAATTGGATGCAGTACTCTAGCTGCAGCCTCACCAAATCCCAATACAGCAGGAGGATGACGTCCTGGGTCTTGCTTGAGATGCAAGCTAGAGTTCTGTTTGCTTTGCCAGCTGCAGTATCACACTGACAACACGTGTTCATCTTGTTGTCAATCATGACCCCCAAGTCTCTCTCAGTTTTGGTTCCAGCAAGCATAGCACTGCTGAGTCTATAAGTGTGATGCGGATTTTTTTTCCCTGCACGATGAAAATCTGAAGGCCGGTGTTAAGAGCACTTGATGCAGCATCAGAGTCCCGAGTTTTATTCCCCAGTGAAGCGTGAATATTTTATCCAATGATTCCTTAATGACAAAAATGCATACGTAGTACCTACATGAAGTAAGAGTGTTTGTGGGCAACATCTTTTATTGAACCAACTAGCAGTCCCTACATTGTCCTCATCCCGAGGTCACAACCATACTCCTTCTCAACCACCCTCTTACTCTATAAATGTTTTGCTCGACACGGTAATGGTAAAAACAGACATCGCTAGAACCTGTAAAGGATTTCCCCATTTATGGGAATGCGCCACTGGAGATCCCGGGGGAAAGTCTCCATAAGCAGGGAACCCTAACCTTCCCTGCTTACAGAGGCATCCTGAGATGTGGTGCAACAAAGGGTAGGGATGTCTATTTGCTTGCCATTTGCACCACTTTAAGATGTCTTATGGCAGCACAAATACTATATGAGGAAACATCCATTTCTACCCTATGTTATTATATAAAACATGGGCCCCAATATGACCATTCCCTCCTGCTCTGACCATAGAGACAATGTAGGTACTTACATGCTAGACGGTTTGGGCATGCAAATCTCAGACTTGCAAATGACTTGCGTCTAATAGCACAGGCTCGGCAGTGCTATGCTTCCTAGCACCACTGCTGAAAGACACTTGGGGGTCACGCCAATGCGACGTTGCATCTGGTAAAACTAACAAAACCCTGGCTTGCATCTATAGATGCTTCTCAAGCAAATCTCAGGATGCAATCCTCTCGCTGTACTCAGCCTTGGTGAGGCCGCAGCTGGAGTACTGCATCAAATTCTGGGCTCTGCAATTCAAGAAGGATGTCAAGAAGCTTGAGAGAGTCCAGAGGAGAGCCACATGCATGATCAGAGAGCAAGAGAATAGGCCGTATAAAGACAAGCTGAGAGTTATGGGACCCTTCAGCCTGGAAAAATGCAGGCTCGGGGGGACCTGGTGGCTGCTTATAAGTACATAAGCGGTGTACATCAAGATCTGGGAGAATGTCTTTTCACCAAAGCGCCCCAAGGTAAAACAAGGGCCAATGGTCATAAACTCTCACAAGACCATTTTAGGCTGGACATAAGGAAAAATTTATTTATGGTCTAAGCCCCCAAGACTTGGAATAGACTCCCTCCAGAAGTGATGCAGGCACCTACTTTGGATTAATTCAAGAAATGCTTGGATGCTTATCTTGCTGGGATCCTCTGACCCTAGCTGACTTCCTGCCCCTGGACAGGGGGCTGGACTTGATGATCTTCGAGGTCCTTTCCAGCCCTAATGTCTATGAAATCTATGAAATAGAAAGGTGCCTCTTTAACATTTCCTACTAGCTACTCAGAGCATCCTCTATTCAAGTGCACTACCTTCCATAAAATAGTTGCTGAATAGGAACCTCAGCACATAACTTGGGGTTCTAAATTCTACTTGTGGAGCACAGTACAGGGATCCTCAGTATTATCATACTGAATCCCCTTTGTGGATCTGAGCCCAACTAAAACATAGTTAAAGTTCTGCTCAGAGACAGAATCTAAATTGGCCATTGTATTCAGTTACCTAGGGAGCTTTCACTCTTTTTGAAGTTTTTTTTCCACAAGCAGTGCTCCACAATTCTGATGCAAGTGAATTAGAAGCCTGAAATAAAAGTTACGACAGCTAATGTTTTGGCCTCAAAGAGTCCCCAGTTTTAATTTAAACTACTACTTCGGTTTTTTAATAAAAAGATTAATGAGCATGTCTTCTGCCTCTACCTTCAGCCAACTTAATTGTCTTAGAACTTGGTAGGTTACATACTAAGCACAGCTCTGTGTGCAGGAGTTTACCTTCCAGCTACATGTGATAGGACCCTAATTATCTGGTGTTCGGGATTCTAAACAAAGCTTTTGTCAAAATGTTAAATACCTGGTCAAAAACAATTCTCTCCTTTAACTGCGGCCTCTCTTGGGAACATTTCAGGCTTGTTTTCTATGGATGGCACAAGGGCAGGAATCCACCTTTTGCCATGAAAGCAAAGGAGAAATCCCAAACCATTAAATTTACCAAGTATTTTTATTTTACTTTATTTTACCTGACTATTTAATTTCACTGAGACTATCTGCTTATTAGGTTTTCTTCCCCCCTCAAGAATGCATAATGCATACCTAATTGCTTCTTTAGCATTTTCCAAGATGCTTGACTGAAAAAAAAATTCCAAATCAAAAAAAAATAAATCTTGTAAACTGTTTAAGTAAAAGAAAGTAAAAACAAAATGTTTCCCCTCTGTCCTGGGAGGGAAAAAGGATTTTGGAATATTTTTAATATATATTTAATTAATTAATATAATTTAATTAATATATAATTAATCCAAGCCAAATATAGCTTCTAAACCTCAACTGCATTTGGTGCATCATTTCAGCTTAATAGCACTGTAGTCTGGAACTTAGTCCACACCTGATCAACTACAACCCATTTGCTTTGCAATCCATCAATTTCCAAGCAGCCTCAGATTTAGTAAATGGGCAAAGTCTACAAGGCCCTGATCCTGCAATTCAGTTAACACAAACAACCACGCTGGCTCTCTCACAGAGCCTTAACTTTGTGACGTTTAAATGGACACAATGGTCTAATTTTAAATGACAAATTATAGGACCGGGGCCAGGTCAGTCCCTTGGGATTAGATATACATAAATCCATATCAGGAGCTTCAATAAGATGACTTTATATAGGAGAAAGAAGGCAAGCTCCTTGCACCACGCCACTTAAAGCTATTTAAAAGTAAACAGTTACTGGAGATCTACTGCAGTGCCATTTTCCCCCTATTTGTAAGTTACAGGAAACTTCTTTGGATTCCTCAAGGAGGATGCTGTATTGTACTGGAAAATTCAGCTTTTGCTACCAGCCAGCTACCCTTAAATCCAAACTAGTTTTGTCATATAAATAAATCTGAAATATGGAAATATTCTGGCAAAATACTGCCTTTTTCGCACAATCATTTGAAGACATTTTTGTCAGAATCACTGAGTAGAGAAATGCAGAATTGAAGAAACAAACAGCTTACATTTTTAAGTTATTCTGTACGCACCAGCTTCACCTTAAGACCAAACCAGGAAAAAAAAAGGTTCCACAAAGGTCTAACACTCAATTATCTCTAATATCCTGCTCTTCAAAAAAGAATCATGGTTACATGTCAAATTATTCATATTGAACTTCTGAGTCTAACTCAAAGTATGCCTTGGACCAGATATTAGAAAACAGGAGATACTATCCTTCCCTTACGAGCTTCAAAGCTCAGGATCCCTGTTCTAATGGAAAATTTTTAAGTGATCAAAAAAGCATGCATTTGAATAGGTACACTCTAGAACAGGTACAAGCCATCTTATTTTGACCAGTCCAACCATCTATTTCAGGGACAACATCTTTACAAAGGCCATCAAGACTTAGAGCTCACACATTAATAGTTTTTAAGTTTAAACCTTTGTTTGCAGTATTTATATTTTGTGGATTGAACAATTAGTTTTAGAAAAATGGCATAGTAATGAAGAAGCAGGAAAACCAAACTTCATCTCCTAGTGATGAGAAGAGGAGTTGCCTTAAGATGACGCGTAGAGATGTCAGACTTTTATTCCAGAAACGAGACAAACTGTGAGAAACTATCAAATCAGAGAGGAATTCTAAAGTCCATGCATGAGTTTTCATCAGGTCTTGATGCAACTAATTTGGTTTATACAGCCAAGTTAATTATGCTCCTTTATTTATTTTGGTAACCACTACATATTGATTAACATAGTTACTTTTCAAGATGCCATTTTGTACAACACTTGTTTCTGGGGTCCCCACCTGGCAAATTTTTTAATGAGAACTAATTTTTGAAGGGCAGGTATATTCAGCCCTTATAAAAAGCCAGCCTATTTAAAGGTTTAATTAAGTTTAGGCACTCACAATAGCTTGGGGGGGGGCAGGGGGGGAGAGAACAAAACAAAATTCAGCATTCACAAAAGATATTCAGTAAAATCCAATTAAGGTAGTCCTCAGAGGGAAGGGCTCTGAAATGAAATGATCACCAATATCAATCTAGACAGTAGTGCTCAACCTCCAGCCTCTGAGCCAGATCCAGCTCACAGGGCCATACAATTCAGCACATGAATCTGAAAATTTGCTGGCAGTAGGGGGGGGCTGCACACCAGCCCCATGTCACCCATTTGGCCTGCAGGGCCAGAAAGGTGAGCATCACTGATCTAGATGTCCCAAGCTTCTTCTAAAACCCCTTAGACGCCCCTTATCTTCCCAAGTCATACATAACCATCACTCTTAACGTTTTAATGATACAAGCAACCAAGTAAGCTTTCCCAACAGTGAACCATTAATAAGAACTGAAATATCACTTTTATAAAAGCAAACATTTGATTGAAGCAGCAATTATAGCTTTGGTCATAACTCTAAGCATTTCTTATAATTATCATACATTCACCGATATCTGCAACACTGGAAAGAAATGAAAAAAAATGTTGTGACAGTAGAAACAAAGTATCAAATGTAAAGGCTTTTGTGTTCTATAAAAGTTCTCCCTGACCTAAGAAACAAGAACAATCCAAATATAAAACTGGTTCTTTAGACATAGCAACACCCTAAAAGATGCTTCATATCTGAAGTTTGTATTACTCAGAATTGTAGCTCTATCCATTTTAACACAAAACCTTATTTAATTAACATGTGGCAAAAAACATAAATCAGTTCTTAAATAGCCAGGGCATGGCTAAAACAGTTTGTTTCTTACCTGCTAGTGCTAGCTGAAGTCCACTTATATCTACCGACTGGGCCATGCTTCCTACATCCAGTGAGGCAATCTGACGAGGAGTCTTTTTGAAGAGTTCCCTAGGTGGTGCCAACATCAGTTGGGAAAGAAAGAATTTTTCTGAGGGAGTTATGGGAGGTAAGAAACCTGTGGGAAAAACCAAACAGGAAAAGAAAAAATATAAAAGAGTTCTCCTCACTTACTGTACAACAGCAAATAATATTCTCCCTTTGGTAAACTTCATATAGGAAAAGCAACACTAATATTAAAGGCATGAATCGAGCTACCACTAAGATACCCGAGTTGTGCCATTATGTTAATTCAATTGAATCAAATACTTCCGAGATACACGACAATACTGAAAACAGGCTCTTAAAACACAGTCACAGGATAAAATTAGTGGACAGGCAATGTTTTTATTCTGGTTTTGAGCATGTCCATTTGTCTGGATTTAAGATTTCCTAATGGCTTATCACTAGCCTAAACAACAGAAAGAGTTAGTCACTGCAATATCTGTAGTTTAATATATTAAATGGGGGGAGGGGTCCTAATAATGCTCAACAACCTATTTTTATTTCTAAAACAGGGACCATCATTTTTTAAGAGGACCCCAATTGTGCTCTGAAAATTAAAATGGCTTGCATTACTAATGACTTGTATGGTAATGACTTAGTGGAAACCTGGTAGCTTTGGTAGCCTAGAAACCATTTGAAGTAAATTAAGAATATATGAAAAACATTTTATGACCATGAAGCATATTACAAACACTCTTTACTGAAGGGCATGCCAACCAGACAGCATTCCCAGTAGTCACACAGATCACTGCTGTACTGGTAAGCAACCTGAAATTAATTTGTGAAGTCCGCAGCTGGGGAGGGATGCGACACAAGAAATTCGCATGCCCTCTGAAAAGCAGCGCTCTCCACCGACTGCCACTGCACAGACTTACCATTGGCAGGGCCAGGTGACAGCTGCAAAATTGTTATGAATAGTTTTCATATAATGCATTAAATGTGGTTAAGCATCCTAATCATTTTGAAGACAGCACTTTCTGAAATAAATCTGTGTTAGGCAATGGATTTGTATAGGATGGTTTGAATAAGGATGATCCTGCCTCAGGCAAAGGTTTAGACTAGATGACCTCCAGAGGTCCTTTTTCCAGCCCTACATTTTTTATTTCTATGAAACAGCTCATTTGGGTATTAAAAGCATACTATAAAAAAACAAAAATACATTTGTTCATTCAAGAGCTGAAGGCAGGTTACTCAGCCAGTGAAAAAAACAGCAATATTTAAAAGTATCACTGGTGTAGGCAGGCTTGAGCCCCTGAAAAGGGCTTTTGGTTAACAAGCCAACCAACTATCAATTATTGGTCTGTTAATGATTCTCAACCTGGGATGCGTTGAGATCCTTTCAAGGATGGTGCATGGTGCCCTGCAACATCAGCACTATTAGGTTTACAAACCACTCAAGATAAATCCAGAGGCCACATCCCAAGTGGGAACGTGCAGTTTACAGAGCCTCAAACACTGCAACATGCATGCAGTGCATGGTAATCTACATGCCACAAAATGCAGCACAGCAGCAAAATGAGACACTGGGAAGTCCTGGTACCAAAGAAAGCTGCACCAAAAAACAGTGGCGTGGCACATGTGGCCTACCAGATACTGGAGTCTGGCCAGCCAGAGCCACACTCCAGTTGCTGGCCAAGCTCTGCGTGCCCAGACTGCTGCTGGAGCTCCCTACCCAGCACCCCAGGTAAGATTGCTGGGGCCAGCCCCAGCTTCCCCTACCCCACCTGGGGCAATTTGCTGTATGTCTAGGGGCATGCCAGGGGACAACCAGCAGTGGCAGTGCTGCTATGGGTCCCTGGGGAAATGCACATTTTTGCTCATGGAGACATGCCCATAAATTTCAAATAGAAACCCATAGCTGTGGTGCTTCTCATCTCAGTGCAACAATTGTAATCCTAGTGGGAATCAGTGGCTGAAGAGTTGAGGGGGAGGGGAGAAGAGGATAGGATGGCTGCCAGGACCATCTCCAGTCCCAGAGAAGACGCACAGCGGCTGGAGCAGGAGGAGACGGGGGCTAGTCCTGGTCCCAGTGGGAGAAGGTGGCTGAAATGCTAGGGGTGGGGGTTGGAACCAGCAACAGGCAGCACTAGAGCAGGGGATAGGGTGCTCGGGCTGAGCCCAATCCTAGAAGGGGATGCCAAGGCCTGCCCCACTCCCAGTCTGGGAGGAGAAAGGTGGTGGTGCTGCAGCAGGGAGAAAAGGGGGATGGGGCCGGTCCTGGTCCCATTGAAAGCAAGTGTCTGGAATACCTTTGAGACCAGCCTGAGTCCCAGCCCCGCCCCCAGCCCGGGAGGAGGAAGGCGGTGCCAGAGCAGGGGGAAAAGGGGATGGGGCCGGTCTTGGTACCGGAGAGCGGGGTGCGCTCGGCCTCGCCGCCACGCTCGGGCGCGGGGTTGAGCAGGTGCGCGAAGACGGCGGCAAAGGGGTTGGCGGCCAGCGGCTCGGTGCGGTACATCTCCCAGAGTAGGTAGAGCGCGGTGAGGCGCTGCGGCGGGCTGGGCAGCAGGTCGGGCTGCTGGAGCAGCAGCACAAGCGCCGAGCCCAGGCGGAAGTGCTCGGCCTTGCCGAAGTAGTGGTGGAAGGCGCCCGAGAGCCCCTCGAACGAGCTGCCGCCCGCCTCCTCCGACACGATGCTCAGCAGGCTCGACAGTTCCTTCGGCGACAAGCTCATCCTGCCGCCGCCCGCGGCCGCCGCCGCTTCCCCGGGCGCCGCCTCCGCGCCCAGCTGCGAGCAGGGCGCCGGGCTGCCCCCGCCGCCGGGCATTCAGCTCCCGCGCCGCCCCGCTCCGGAGCCAGGCCGCAAAGCGGCAGCGCGCCACTTCGCGATGCTGCCGTCAAGCGAGGCGGGGGAGTAACGGGCGGCGGGGGGGAGGGACGAGGGAAACAAGGCCGCCTATGGGGGCGTCTGTGCTACCGGAAGGTGCTGCTGGCGGGGTCCCCCCGGGAGGGGGGGGGGGGGGGGAGGAGGGATTGGCTGCCCGCGTCTTCCGGGAGGCGGGGAGAAGAAGGGGATTGGGTCGTCCAAGGAGCAGTGGCATCCTTCCACAAAGGCGGAGGCGAGCGGGCATTGGCTGCCGCGACTGTCCTTCAGGGAGTCGGGGAGCGGCCGAGGCTGGGTGGGTGGTATTCTTCGAGGAGGAGGAGAGAGGGCCGGGATTGGCTGCTGCCGGGCTCCGGAGAGGACGGGGATTCGCTGCCGCTCCAGGGAGGCGGAGAGAGGGCGATGCTGCGTGGGTAGCAATCCTTCAGGGAGACCAAGCGAGGGCAGGGATTGGTTGTTGAGTCCTCCGGGAGGCGGAAGGAGGGCGCGGATTGGCTGCTGCTGCCGCCCTTCAAAGAGCGTGGGTGATGATTGGCTCTCGCTCCCTCCGGCTAAAAGGGCTGTAGAGTGTGTTATGCTGTGGGCGTTGGTTTTGTGGATTATGTTCCGCAGTTGGGTCTGGTTTAGGTCCGTCCTGTACCTGCTCTCAGGCCTTGGCGTTTGGGCACTGGGAGGGCTCCGGTACATAGACAGGTGTAGTTCAGTGAAAACGGGTTGGGGCACAGGAGAGGCTGGGGGCGCTGTGCTGATTTAGTCTGGAGAAGAGGCCGCTGAGGGGATTCTCACAGTAGCCTTGACTCCCTGCAGGGTGGTCCCAAGAGGATGGAGCCAGATCCAGCTGGCTAACTGGTTGGATCCAGCCTGTGGCTGCCCCCACATAGGGCTGAGCCTTACCCGCTCCTGTGGGGGCAGCCTGCACCACCCTTGCCCCAGCCCTGGACTGGGTAGTGCAGCTTCTGGCAGGACTGTTCACAGTGTGGCTGCAGGTGGCCAGATGCTTGTCTGCTTCCCTGCCCCAAGCCACGCAGCAGGGGCAGGAAGAGGAGGAGGAGGAGTGGCTGCAGGAGGCATAGGGAGCACAGCAGTACACAGCCAGCTGCAGCCCCACTGGAAGCTGTTTGCTGGCCTATGCTGTTTTGCTTCTCTTGCCCTTGCCCTGCTGGTTTGGGGGGTGGGGATCTGGGTTTTGCTGGGTGGCTTCTACCCTGTGTGTGGTGCTCTGACTAGCTCCCAGCCACTTTCCACCCACCCCACTTGCCTGCAGATGACTGCTCACCACCACAGCTCCACACCTGGGCAGGAGCCACCCAGCTGAAGCTTCCCATTACCCAGAACAGTGTAGCAGGAGCACCAGCCTCAGCTGGAGGCAAGAGGAGCCAAAGAGACTCCCTGGCCTGAACCACTGTGTAGCCTTCCAATGGGGCTGTTCCTGGTGTGGTTGCCACTGGCCAGGTGTTGCTGTGCTCCCCCTCCCTCCTGGTGACAATGCAGTCCTAACTAGCTGTAGCCACACTGCGAACAGCACCCCCCAGAAGCTGTGTGCTGGCTGAGGCCTGGGGCTGATGGGTGTGGGTGGGAGTACAGTGTATGCTGCCCCAGGCAGGGCTCAGCCCCATGTGGAGTATTGCAGGGGCAGCCGCCAACCAGGCAAGCTCTGCTGCATATGCTCTCCTCCTCCCTTCATCCCTGGCTGGCTCCCATGCAGCTTCCCCCCCCCAAGCCTTCTCTGTATACCACCCCCTTCCACTTCCACCACAAAGCAGGGTGTGCAGGGAGTGGATCATGCCTGCCTCACTCCTGAACACTGCTCTCCACCCAAAGCCCCATAGGGAGTTTTGGTGAGTTGTGGGGGAGGTGGGTGCTGACCTGGTCCAACAGCTCATCAAAACTTCCTGTGTGGCCCTCCAGTCCAAATAATTGTCCACCCTGAGCTAGAGCTGTTTTCAGTGGTGGCAGATGACAGAACAAGGAGCAGTGGTATCAAGTTGCAGTGAGGGAAGTTTAGGTTAGAGAGGAGAAAAAACTTTCTCTCAAGGAGGGTAGTAAAGCATTGGAACAGGCTGCCCAGAGGCACAGTGGAATCTCCATCCTTAGACATTTTTAAGGTCCCCCAGATAGAGTTTTGAATGGGATGATCTAGTTGGGGATGGCCCTGCTTTGAGCAGGGGGTCAGATTGGACCTCGTGTGCTATGATTCTGTGATCATGTCCTGGTCCAAAATGGCCCTGAAACATGAGCTCCAGTTGTGGGAAGCACAAGCATGAAGGCTAGGAAGTTGGGAGGGGATGAGCTAATCATTGATTTGGCTTTCCTTTAATGAAGACCAAGCCTGTGTCTAACATCTTCAGTTGGTGGAGATTCCCTCTGAAGACATGAAAGAAGGGGTTTGCAGGCAGTTGCTTTGTGGCAAACATGGACTCTGTATTTGAAAAAGGTTGTGGAGAAATTAGGGTACAGAGGTGGGCAACAAAGATAATCAGGGACTTAGATGGCAAGACATATGAGCAGAGGAGAGGCTGAAGAAGCTTGGCATGTTCAGCTTGTGGAAAAGGCGCTGAAGATGGGACGTGATGGTAGTCTTCACATGC
Source organism: Crocodylus porosus (assembly GCF_001723895.1). Classification (NCBI taxonomy): domain Eukaryota; kingdom Metazoa; phylum Chordata; order Crocodylia; family Crocodylidae; genus Crocodylus; species Crocodylus porosus. The sequence goes on along the minus strand of NW_017728906.1, from coordinate 86,389,277 downwards.
TTGAAGTGCTGCCATGAAGAAGAGGGAAAGCTCCTTTTTTCTCTTGCTGCAGAGAGGAGGACATGGACCAATGGCTTGAAGTTGCAGCAAAGTAAGTTTTGATTGAATATCTGAAAAAACTTCTTCACTTAGAACAGTGAGGCAGTGCCTAAGGAAGTTGTGGACTCTCCATCACTGGAGGTGTTCAAGAAGAGGCTGGACAGTTGCTGGTTGCAAATGATCTAGGGGTAGCTGTGCCTATGCTCTACTATAGATATTTCCCAGGCTTCTGGGCTTTGCTGGTTGCCCCTGTCCCCTCCCCCCTTTTCTGTTCCATGTGTCAGGGTGTTTCTAAGCCTCCCTCAGAGGCATTGGGTATTGGCTACAGCCAGGGCTGGAGACTTGGACTGAGGTATGCCAATGCTTCTGCTGGGACCAAAGGCAGAGGAATTTAGCTAGAGGATCTTGTCCCTGCACTCAGGGTCAGACTGATCTCCATGTTTGTGGTCAGGAAAGAATTTTACCTCATGGTGTGAACTGTTGGGGGTTTGCCTTCCTTTGTAGCAGGGCGTGTGGCCCTCTACCGCAGACCTCTTGAGCATATACTGACAACATTTCATGGAAGCAGGATGTTGGCTGCTGTGGTTCCCCTGCTTTACCTGTGGCAGGTTAGGGTGTTAGGTCTACGTTTTGTCAGGGCTGATGGTAGTCTTAAGTAGAATTTAAATTATGGATTGTATGGGATAGTTTGGATAGGGATGATCCTGCCTCAGGCAGGGGGTTGAACTAAACCTTTGGAGGTCCTTTCCAGCCATACTTCTCCATGGCTTAATGTTTTGCCTCGCTTCCAGGGGAAACCCAAATAGGAAAGACTGTTAAATATGTTTTGATGCTCAGGGCATATTTGTCTCATGCAGATATGAAGCAGGAGCGGATTCCCAGTTGCTTGCTCAATGTGTCTGACAAGCAGCTACCAGTGAAAAGGGGAGCCATACACATAACAACAAGAACCAACAAAACCAGTATAGTCTGGGGAGCTAATGGCCTTCCATTAGCTTATTAAATCACTCCACCAGTTACCAGTAGCAAAGATGAAAGAGCTTTAAGACTAGGAACAGAAGTTACACATAAACTGGTTTAACTTTAAACCAGTTTTACCTGTAACAGAACAGGTTTATGGAACTGGTTTATAGAACTTCTGTCCCAGGCCCCTTCCTGGTTCAAGTTAAATCAGAGTCCCCCAGCATGCTTTGCAGCCCTGTGCAGGGCTGTGATGTCTGCTCCAGAGAGCAGGGTTGGCCCCAACCCTCTGCTTCCTAGCCTGAGCAGTGAGGGCTGGCTGACAAGGGGGTGGAGGTGAGTACCCTGGCTAGCAGAGTCTGATCTGCTTGGCAGAGTAGCCCCTGTCAGACTTTTCCTTGTTGGAGTGGAGGAAAGGGGGGGATTAAACCCCCCTACCTCCTCTCTCCCACCCACATGGGACCCCAGCCCAGGGCTGCCTGGCTTTCCCCCCTGCTTACTGCTCTAGCGGTGGGGTGTGTGGGCAGAGCCTGCCTGGGCTGCATCCCCAGGCAAAACGGGGGAGGTGGGAAGGGGATTAAATCCCCAATCTCCCCTCCCTTTCACCAGCATGAGAACCCCAGCTGGGGTCTGCCCTGCTGGCCACTCGTGATGGGAGGTGTGTCCAGGGCTATCCCAGGCAGCATCTCATTACTGCTCCCTAATCCCCTCTGGTAGGGAGTTGTTCAGGAATTACCCATCTGCCGGTGACCTGCAATAAATGTGTTGCATCACCTGGTGCTTGCTGGTTCCCCGGGCCAGGTGCTGGGAGTAGCTTGTTGGGACACTAGAGCAACTCTGTGCCCTGGGCTTCTGCTCCAAACAGATCCCTCGGGTACTTGGGCAGCTGCTTGTTTGCGCCAGCTTTATTTGTGTAGCCCAGAGACTTGGAGCCGGTAGGGGCCAACACTGATTGCTCACTGGAAGCTGTTGCCAAAGAGAAGGGAGGGCTCGCTCTAGTGTCCTCCCCTTCTCTCTCTGCTTCTAGCTTCAGCCACAGCAGGCATGTGGCTGCATTTCGAGAATCTAAAGTGAATGTCTATCCACATGCAAATCAATTCAATCTCCGCAGGTTAGACTAGCCTGCAAAGATTGAATCAGTTCAGGCTCTGGCTTTTTGAATGTCTGTACTTAGCCTAAGAAGCCAGTGAGGAACCCATCAAGAAAACCTAACTGACCTTTGTGCCTTACCCATAGGTGACACACAGGGGGACGGCATGGGGGGGCATATGCTCCTCTGAGATTGGTGGCTACCACTGTGAAGCTGCCTCCATCTTCTGTGGGTGGTTGCTACTCCCCTCCACCCAACCCATGCCACGGCTGTGGGAAATCCCTGCTTGCTCCTCACCACTATGGTGCCCCCCCAGTCGTGGGAGGCACCAGTCGTTCATGGCCTTACCTGTTGTTCTGTTTAAGAAAAAAAATGGCAGCCCTAGAGTTTGGGAGGTGTACAAGACACTGTGAGAATAAGACCACTGTAAAGTATTCTTATCCACTACCCCAATAGGTCATATTATAGCTGCTGTTGCAGGTTCATTCTGGTTTTCTCAAAAATGTCTCTTTGGCAAGCAGCCAGTAACCTCTTTTTTTTTTTTTTTTAAAGTACAAGGAAGAAACTCAATGCATCCCAGCAAAACCTTTAGCTTTAGCTGTAACCAAGATCTGAATGCTTCTGACGAAAGCGACAAGAAAAGACAAAAACAACGCCACCAACAGCAGAAACAGAAACCAGTAGCACTCATGAGGAGGAAAAAAATTCCTTCCTGGCCGTGAGTAGTAACCGGCAAAAGCCCTGAGGCATGACATTTCCAGAGACATTCCACACTGTCAAAGAGATGTCTGGTCCTTCCGGTGACCAAAAACACAATTTCACAGTGTGTACAGATTTTTAAATCAGGACTCCCTGTTATAACACACCATCCCTTCTGTTAACTCGATCAATTCAGTCTTAAAATGATTTAGGTTTCTTGCCCCCATCACTTTGTTTTGAAGACCATTCTAACACTTTATCCTCTGTTAGTTTTAACCAGGGATCCTGATGTTCTCTAATAAAAAAATCCCCAATTTTCAGATTTAAAAAAGTAACCCAAAATCCACATTTTTCTGCTATTAAAATGAAACTTCACTAATATATATATATGGCTTCTTAACTATTTTACTGTATTTAGTGTAAGGGAATGGAGACTTTTTTCATATGAAAAATATTTAAAGGAATTTGGCTTGTATAATTTGGCAAAACAGAGATTGAGAGTGGATATGGTAACTCTTTATCAATATATTCATGGGGTGAATAGCAAGGGAAGAGTTTCTTAGGGTGAAAAATACCACTGACACAAAGTCAAATGGTATGGATAAAGTCAAATGATATGGATAAAGTTGAGCTGGGAAATTAAAGGAAGATTTATAATCAGGGATCCTGGTTTTTTTTCTGAAAGCTCTGCCCCCCCCTCTAATTTTTTTATTAGAAAAAGTAATTCAAAATCTACATTTTTTTCCTTGATTAAAATGAAACACCTCTCTAGTGGTATTTCATTTTAATCACAGAAAAATGTGGAGAGAGATAGATATCTATCCTGCGTCTTTCCACAGCTCTTCCTGTCACTTTTAGCCTCTTAGCCCTGCTCATTTCTGCCTCCTGCTGTCTCTCCCCATCTCTCTCGCCACCTTCTGTTCCCAACCTTTTCTGCCCCTTTCCTTTGTGTTCCCCCAGCTTTCCCCCACACCCTCTCTAGCCACCTCTTCTCCTTCACAGTCCTTTGGTCTGCCACCAACTTAGCCACAGGTTTCCTGGCAGCCAGAGCCCTGCTCCAGCTCCTGGCACTGGCAGCCCCTCTCCTGGTTCCTGGAGCCAGCCCCCAGTTTCCTCCGCACCCTCTGTAGCTCCACTGCACCCTCTGTTCCAGTTTCCCTCTCCCTTACCTTTGCTTACCTTTTGACTCCCCTGTAGCTCCAGCTTCGGTCCCAGCCTCCGTGCCGGCTTTTCTCCGGCATCACTGCCCTGTTCTGCAGGCTTTGGGCAATTAACCTAAAGTAACCCCCAAGCCTCAGTTCTTCAGCTCAGCTCTCTCTGTAGTCTACCCGCTCTAATCCCGGTCCCAGTAACTTTCACTCCATACACTTCCACTTTCTTACCTTAACTTTTCCCCAGGTATCCCAAGTACACCAAGCCCATACATACATACACATCACAACACCCAAGTTAGGAACTCACCTGTGTATATGAATTAGTGATCCGTGTATGTGTATTGGGTGTGTAGGTATTGATAATTGATTCTGGTCTAATTTCTTTTGGTCTGTATAGTATGTGTAGGTGCTTGAATTGGTGATAAGCGTGCATTTGCCTAGGCTGGTAATTTTGGATGTGTATGTGCCTGGATTGGTAGTATGTGTGTGGGGGTATATGCACCTAGAGTGTGTATATGAGCCTAGTTTGTGTGTGTGCACCTAACTGATTTTTGAGTGTGTGCATGTGCAGTTGTATACCACACCCTTCTGCCTAACAGCGCAATATTGAGATCCTGAGGGTTGGCCTGGCCCCACAGGGCAACACTTTAATTTCCCATCTCAACTTTATCTATATCTCATTTGTACCCATTTGACTTTGTGTCAGTGGTATTTTTCACCCTAAGGAACTTTTCCCTTGCTATTCACCCCATGAATATATTGATAAAGAGTTACCATATCCACTCTCAATCTCTGTTTTGCCAAATTATACAAGCCAAATTCCTTTAAACTTTTTTCATATGAAAAAGTCTCCATTCCCTTAATTATTTTACTTAAGAGTCCTTTTTAAACTCATTACAGTTTAAATTAATC
>NW_017728906.1:86353430-86384412 GCF_001723895.1 Crocodylus porosus | reverse complement strand
GCCCTCCAGCCAGTTGGCGACCCAATTGACTGTGTGGGCATCGACACCACAGTCCCCCAGTTTCTTAATGAGAACAGGGTGAGAGACAGTGACTGGAACTCTCACAGTCTTCTGGATGGGGTCTACCAATACCTTGTATAGTGATGGTAATACTGCCTTGACTGCATATTCTGCATATACCCCACCTAAGGTAACCTGATACTGCGTTAACTTTTTTTTCCCCAGCTTCATTACACTGGCACTTCATGATTAATCTAGGATCAGCCAATGTACCAAGTCCCTGTCTTCCTCAGATGCTTCCAATCTGTATGCTCCAATGTTGTACTTGAAGTCTTGGTTATTGGGCCTTAAGTGCAGAACTTTGACGTTTATGTTGTTAAACTTCATTCCATTCCAAATGCTCAGTTCCACCCAGATTACCTAAATTTTCCTGTATAATAATCTGGTCTTCTTCCATGTCAACAATAGGCCCCAGTTTAGGATCATCTACAGATTTTATGAAAATGCATCTAGTTCAGCTACCAAGGTTACTGATAAATATTATGAACAGGATAAATCCTAAGACTGATCTCTGAGGAACGTCAGTGGTAGCTGCTTTCCTATTATATAGCTTCCCTTTCACCAAATCCACTGTAACCTCCCTTTCAGTCAACTCCTTATCTACTTTATGACTCTAAGTGTCATCTCCAGTTTTGCCAGTCATTTTCCATAGGGCATGGTATCAAAAGTTTTGCCTAGAAGTAGGTAAATTAAGTCTGCTGCATTATCTTTATCCAAGAAGTTTCCTATTTTGTCACTGAAAGATATTACCATATTTCTTACATACAGTGCACAGCATTTCCCCCAAAACATCTGCTGGAAATTAGGAGTGTACACTACATGCAATGAAATATGTAAAGAGCAGTTTCTACCGTTTGCCAGGCCAGAACAATAGTCAAGCCTGCACTCCACCCACAGGGAGCAGAACAAGAAGGTAGCATGCAGTACTTTCTTCAGCAAGGGAAGGTCTCCTTCTGTCTTTGAAAAATAAGGTGCATATTATCCTGCAGCAAACTGTATGCAAAAAAAAATGTGGTAAATTACTCTTGATATGATCAATTCATTCCTTGTGGTGTTTTATCCCATCTTCTGTTTTCTTCCATTTCTTTAGCTATTCTTGCCTTCAGTATTTGTTCTAGGATCTTATCTATTCTTGCAGCTTACATGACAGACTTATAATTTCCTGGATCACACTTTCTCCCTTTTTTAAAAATGGGCACTGCATTTGCAATTTTTTCAGTCACAGGGTACTATCTCTGAATTGACAGATTCCATGAAGATGCTGGTAGAAAAGATGCTGTTTTGTATGCCAATTTCCTTCGAGGGTAAAGATTATCTGGGCTCCCCAATTTTGAGACAGCAAATGATCTAAATTTTCCTTCTACCTCAGTTACACTAGTTTCATATCCTCATTGCCTTGTGGTGCCACCAGTATTCCCAGTTATTGCTTCTTCCTTATTAAGTCTGAAACAAGGTACTTGAGCCGTACCTACCTTGTCTGATATCTGCCCCATCTCCAGCACACAGTGGCCCCACTTCATTCCTGTTTTTCTTTTTCTGTATATGATCAAATAATCTTTTGCTATTGGTTTTATTATTATTCACATTGAGCTCAAATAAATCTTTTGTCATTCTCACTTCATTCCTGTATTCCTTGACACAGAAAGATTTACCTCTATATAGATCAGTCCCATTTTCCACTGCTTGTAAATTCTCTGTTTATACTTAATGGCCTGGTTGAGGTTCTGGCTTATTTGTGCAGGTCTGTAGCCACCCTTCCCCCTCCTTTTTTTTAAAATCAATTTATTGCTATAATTGAGATGTTTATGGGGAAGGTGGTAGACGGCATTACACTCTCAACCTGGTTATTGTGCCTAGTGATTTCCTGAGACATTAAAAATCTTTGGGCAAGAACTGATACTTTCACAGATGGCTTGCAGTAACCTCAAGGCTTTCAATCTGAAACTGAATCAAAGAAATATGAGTTGTTTCAGAATAAAGTAATGTATCTTGGACAAATAATCAGTGAGGCGGGAACTTTTACTGACGACAAGAAAGATCCTCACAGACATGCAGTTTTGTAGGCTTTTATTATAGACAATTTATTTCTAAGCTTGCAAACACTACAAAACCATATGTGAGAGAAAGGAAAACTATTTTCGACGATCAGTAGCATGTGGGGGGTTTTTTAAGACTTGAAAAAGACACTTGTGACTTTTTGGCTTACTCAAGCAAGTATTACAACACCACTTAATATTGGACAGCGTAGGTGGGGCTTATAATTTGACACAAAAAACACCAAGCGATATGAGAGAATTGCAGCTTATTTCTGCAGAAGTCTAACCATCTTACTGTACCACCTGACAGAGAAGTCTAGCAGTGGTTAAACGTATGGAACATTTTTATCCTTATTTGTACAGAATAAAGCTTATGATCAGATCATGCATTCCTGCAAAGGCTTTTTAGGTTTAGGAATCCAAAGATTTGCCAGGGGTTTAAAAACCAGTAGTGCTGTAATTTCAAAGCCAAACACAAACTTGGGAACAAGGATGGTAAAGCAACTAAAACCTTTTCATAGAGAATATGTCAGAATAGTACAGCTGGCTACTGCACTACTGCCATCAAGTGCAGTAGTCCCTCTCAAAATACCACATTGCTAGCTTTCTCACCACAGTGGAAAAGTTTGGACTTTGAAGATTGAATATTGGCAGAAGGTGGGAGAAAAATACTAAGTGATGGAATTAGCTGGTTTTACCAGCTACCTTAAAAAAGAGTTTAGAAGTATTTGTCATGATTTTATAACTGATGGATAGCTGGGAATTGCAAAAGCCCTAGCAAAGCAGAGAGATTTTTGTACATGGTAAAATGCAGCCAGGATGTAAAAATTGGTGTAGGAAATGTAATGGCTGAGGAGAATGAGGCAAGCCTCAGTATTATCCAAAAGAAATATCTGAGAAGATAGGAGATGGACAGGATTTCAGTGTGGCTCCTCCGAGACCCTGAGAATGTAGAGGAGGCTCTGAAAGTTATCAGTCTAATGAGTTCCCTATTAGAATTATTTGGATAGAGTCTGCTCAAATTACACAGAAACGTAGGAAGACAAGGTTCTTTGGGTAAATCTAGTGTCTTTTATTAGACCAGCTCAAGTAGTTGGAAACAAATTTTCTTAGCAACACGGCTACAACCTACATCCTGAAACAGAAACATAGGACATATTTCAAGAATCCATTGTATAATTGGCCTCTCCCAATTGTCTGAAAAGAAATGAGGAAGTGAGCAAAACTTCCAAGAGTCTTTGATGGGAGTAAAATTATGTTGTGTTGCTGATGTGAAAGTATCTTGCCAGAAAGATCCTACAAGTGTGTGTGAATACTTATGATTCTATCATTTGTAGTTGGTTAAATCAGGGCTGTCCGATTTATTTGGTCCAATAAGGCAGATACAGACCATGGGGAGTCTGTCACGGTGATGGTTTGGTGTGGCTGCCAGAGGTGCAGCTCTGGAACTGTATTGGCATGGCTTTGCCACCTCTTACTCCTTTCCCCCTTTTCCTGTGATGCCAATTTGAGTTACCATGGGGACCAAAAAGACACAATTTATGAATGGGCAAATTGGTGCATGGGCAGGCAGTGGTGGTACTCACCCACTGTGTTCTGGAGCAGGGTAGCACTGATGCTTGTCAAACTACAATTACTAGGTAGCAAAAACTCTTGTGTCCACATATGCCTTTGTAAACCCTTATGAGCTGTATATGGTTCAGGAGCTGCCAACCTGACAGCCCTGGGTTAAATCATTCCTTTCATTTCTATCTGGATTGGATCATTTATGGTGTCACCATATCCAGTTCCATTGGGACAGTGGATGAAGGAGAGTCAGAGTGATGTTATTCTCAAGGAAAATGGGAGTACTGTAATATGACCCTTCAGTTAGTTGGTTTTTAAGAGACAGCAAAGTTCCTTTATTAAATATCAGCAGCCTCTATCCCAAACATAGATAGATGTCACTGCCCAAAGCAAAGGCATATGTGGACAGAAAGAGTTTTTGCTGGCTAGTAATTTCTCTATGTAAGAAAGAGAAAAAAGGAGAGAAACAGAAGGAGAATACAAGAAAGAAACACCAGATGTGGTCCTGGAATGTGACACTGAAAAAAGGTCTAAAAGGGTGAGCTTTTTTGACTGAATGCTGGCTGAAAAAAAGCTTGAATCTGTGACCAAAACCATGCTCTTCTAGTCTGACTTCTCTTATGTTTGGGAAAATAGAACTTAGGGCATTTTTTGTAAACATTTGACTCCATTACTTATTTCTCTTCATAACTGAAACAATCCAGGAGGCCTATGGGTTTTGGCTAGATGTCCAGCTGAAAAGCACTACCAGTATTCTTGTTTATTGGCAAAATAACACCAAGCACATGAAAACCCTTCATTAATTCTGTGCACTTCCAGATCAGTGTTGTCAAAGCAGGAAGACCAGACTCTTCAAGAATGATTCCAGATAGATTTCACTCTTTCCTGGTAGTGCTCAGTTGAAAGAGTTACTATAGCTGGCCTACTAGATCCACAAGAGCTAAATATTTTGCTCTTTTATATAGGAGTTTAAGACCATAGGTACACAGTGTACTGACTCATCAATATATTCATTTTAGCCATTAAACATTATATGTACTAACAAATGTTTTATTTACTGCATGGTAGATATCAGATGTCAGGGACTCTGATTACTTTACAGATAATTACTATTAATTTAGGAACAAAAACCAGAGGCACTAGCTTCCAGTTTCCCCTTCTAATGACTGGGTATTGCTCTTTCCTTATGGTTCATAAGTTCTCTGAACAGACATACCAACTGCAAACTAAAAAGTATCATAGGCAATCTAGTTTGTCAGATAGCTATCTGGTCTAGTAATCTAAAAAGATGTTGACATTTTTAAGTCTGTCTAATTGTTAATGGCTTGATCAAATCACATGCCACACACACATTTATTTTATTTGCTAACAGTAAGTCAAGTAAAAGCAATAGGATTTAACTGTTGAAGTTCCTTCTTCTTTCCTTCAAAATGTTTTGAAAAATCAGTTGCTACCACATTTTCAGAAAAATCCAGAGGGGCAAGGGACCAAAAATCAATTGTGTGAGTGAGCCCCAACTACATTTTAAAGTAAAAGGTGCAGAGGAGAGATGGGATTTAAGAGAGAAACTGGAAAAAAAGAAGAAAAGGTGCAGCAACTTGATTTACTGTATAGACTGTTGGTGGGGTAGGTAGTTGGGGCTTAACTCTACATGATCACTACCTAGGGGACAGGAACAGACAAGTTCCAGAGTAGACTCAAGAGATAAGGGAGTCAGGAAGCCAAAGTCAAGATAAAGCCACAGGCCAAGGGAGTCAGGAGCTGAAAGCAGAGATCCAGACCAAAGTCACTAGCCAGAGGAGCCAGAAGCAGGAGCTGTAGCTGTAAGTGACAGTAATATAGACAATTGCCAAATCAAGACAGGAGCCAGCTATCGGAGAACAGGGGTCTGGCCTGGAGTCAGGAATGAGTATGTACATGTTGTAGGGAAGCAGGAGGCAGGAAAGAAAGGGTCAGGAGCTGCTAAGGCCGGAGCAACAGGATCAAGGCTACAACCTGGAACAAGGAGTCACATACCCTAGGCTACACAGAGAAGCATTTCCTGATAACTAGCATATTGAGTGCTGAAAAAGTACTGCTTAGAAGCAGGCAGCCATGTGCGTGCAGGTAACTAAGGCTAGCTGGAAGTAGTTAGGCTGCCGGCAGCCAGGCCCACTCAGGTCACCAGGGTCAACTTGGGGCTATTTAGCCTGCCTGCTACCCCAACTCCTGACAGTTTCACTCATCAAGCATGACGAATTATTAGAAAAGAAAAAAGCTTCCCATCAGGATTTTCTTGATCCCACACTTGATGTTAGAAGAATGTGGTCAGAACATGGCAGGAACAGTCAAAAGTCAAAGCACTTCCAGATTGTTCTGTTTACTCTCATGAGATTTGCCTCAGAAGACACAAATTCCTCTCCTGCTAATTTACCGGTAACAGCTCCCTTTCATTTGTGATGTGTTTTAAATAGCAACACTTGAGAATGGAAGGATAAGGTATAATTAATCTCTTGCCTGTTTATACATGGCATTCATACCATACAAGATTTTTTTCTCTCCTTTTGTTCTCTACAATGTGAGGTACAAGAGGCAAAAAGAAGTAAGAACACAATGGCTGAAATTGTGGTTTTCCTGAGACAGAGAAGAAATAGACAATAGTAGGATAGCTTCAGTGTCACTGGAGTCCTCAGCAGCGTTGCTAAGTTAATGTATGAGAATCATTCCTGAGTTATTAGCCAGGCTTTAAAGATGCCTCTTTGCAATCAAAAACACACCCAGTGATGGTATAAAGCTGTCCAACTGTGTCAAAAAGGGATTAGTTATAAATATAAAGGTATTACTGAGCCCTTTAACTGCTGTACATTTTAATGAGACCCTCATTTTTAAGCCAGTTTTCAAATGTAAGATGCCCACATGCTACAATTCATGCCATTCTATTTATTTCCTTCAGTATATTAGATCTTATCTTCAGCAGGGCTGGAAACTTGACCCTATTTAAATCAGTGGTTACATTCCCATTGACTTCAAAGGATACATTATTTTTCTCAGTCCATAATATCAATATACAATCTGTGAATAAGGAGGTAACATCTTGCACGTGTGCCCATCTGGTTACAGACCTCAAGTCTGATACCTTAGATGTCATTTTTTCCACAGTAGGACTGTGTGAACAATTTGAAGCGTATAACTTATTCATCTTTTCATTTCCCTTACTGGTTACTCAGAACATTGTATTTTAAAATTTCTCTGCTCTCCTAAATTATTTAATAAATGTTTTCTGAGGGGAAAAAAAAACACATTATGGATTGCTTGGATGCTGTTCACTGTTAGCTGTAATTGGCATGTCCTGTACTTTCAACTTGAGCGGTATGATTGCTAATCTAAGTTAAATGGCATTCCCTGGTTTGATGACCTGACATGTATGCTTTGTGCTTCTGATTTCACTCTAAATCAGTTTCATTTAGGTTCTGATCCAGTTGCAAGAACAGGGGCTTAATGGGGAAATGAATCTTGGCTACAGACTTGAAATTCCTGTTCAGGAGTTAGAGGATGTGTGACAGACAGGTTCATTTACATAGTATCTAAGTACTATGATTTCCCTTCTCTGGCTATGGGAGTTTAAACCAACACCTCCTACTCCTTAGGAGAGTACATTCGTCACCAGAATCTTTTGAGGAAAGGCTCAGCTGACACCTACTGGTGTATTCCGTTTTGTATGAAGAAATTAAAGTTCACTGGGTACGTCAGATGGAGCATGACTCTTACCTAACAGTGAGGGCACCCATTGGAGAGAACTTGAGTTCCAGTTCCTGCAGCAACAGTTATTTATTTGGTGGAAGCTCCATCCTTGGAGGTTTTTAAGACCTGGTTAAACAAAGCTTTGGCTGGGATGGTCTAGTTAGGCATGGTCCTGCTTTGAGATGACCTCCTGAGGTCCCTTCCAACCCTAATTTTCTATGATTCTGGGATTTAAGTATATATATGTAATAAATGACTTCTCTATGGAATGCATCTGCTGGAGCAGGGATTATAAACTCTATCTTCCCCCATCCAAGGTGATCTTTCTAAACCAGTAGTTTTCAACCAGCATGCCAAGGGGCCCTGTGGTCCCACGAGATCTTTAGAAGAGTGCTCTTCATATCTCGTGAGGAGAAAATAAACAGGTAAGTGAGGCAGGAGGTGATAAGAGGTAAGCACAGCTCAGGTTCTTCCCTGCCTGGAACCTTCCTGCCCCATTTCCACTGTATGGCCCTTCTGCAAGGAAATAAGCACAATAATAGATTAATTTTTGAAATGGGGTGTCCTCAGTTCACAAAAGTTTGGAGGAGTGTCTCATGACTGAAAAGATTGAGAACTATTGCCCTAAGGACTAGGCTACAGTGTCACTTGTTCCCAGCCTATTCTCTTTATCAGAAGAATGATTCACTTTTTCAGTGTTTATATTTTGCTTAAATATTAAACCACAGACTTCTCCTGATTATTAACCCACTATTTTAGGCAGAGGAGAAAGTTTACATCATCTGATAGTAGACCCTTCTTTATCACAAATTCGGTCTGTTTTGAGTAAGATAATTGTCACTTGCAAGAGGCTCAGAAACAGTATTTTTTAATCATCATATTGCAGGGTTTGGGGTTGTAGCCATGTTGTTCTAAGGACATAGACAGGCAAGGTTCTTTGGGTGGATGTGATATTGTTTATTAGACCAGTTGAGTAGCTGGAACAAAGTTCTTTGCAAGCTTTTGGGCACAAGTACCCTTCTTCAGGCATAGGGAGTCTCGAGTTGATTCTGGGTACTTGTGCCCAAAAGCTTGCAAAGAACTTTGTTCCAGCTACTCAAGTTGGTCTAATAAAAGATATCAGATCTACCCAGAGAACCTTGCCTACCTAATTTTTATTCAGGCTTTTAACACCTAAGCTGATCTTTTTCTGCAAGAAAGTAAAGTATGCATGGTATTTTTAGCTGCATTACTTAGTATTGTGGTGTGGTATTTATAGAACAAACAAAGAGAAAATGACCTCAAGTTTCTTAGGCCCATTTGTAAAAGTATCTTTAAAAATGTTTTATTACTTTGTTTTCCTCCACTTTTGGCTCACCTCCACTGCCTGCTACTGCTACCCTCACATAGTCTTTCTTGTTTGTTTGATGATGTTTCTAAGTGGATGCTTAGACCCAGTGAATGCTTTGCAGGCTGTTCTTTTCTACTACCTCCAAAGTTTCTCATTTGTTTTTATTGCCTTTTAAGTACTCTGCATGTCCTCAAAGTGTCTCATTATTCTTCTCAACTTCCATTTATGTTAAAAGCTTTTAAATACATTTTAATGATGCATAACGGCAGTATGATGAGCCTAATAGTATGCTATTGATCGTTCATCTGAACCACTGACATTTGAACATTTCAATAGTCATAGTAATGTGTATGTTTAATGTGTTTTGCAATCAAGGCAAGTACAACATAATATATGTCTACTAAAGCTAAAGAAAACTAGTTGCAGCAAGTCACTGCTTGCATTTCTATCAGTCTTTAAAACGGCAATGTCAGCAATAACCACTGGTACAGGGAGTAAAAGAAAGAAACACAGAACTACTGTATGCGCACACAGCTTCCATTTATCTACTACACATAGGCATTGCTGATGGAGAATATATTATGTTAGCTACTGTTATAGCAATATAAATTGTGAATCACCATGTACAATTGTAACTGCCATAAGGATATTCTCTAGGTAAATCACAATTGGCACAGATTAAAAGATAAAACTGGAATGATCTGGCTTATAATGCAGATTCATTGAGCAGATTTGGCAGTGCCACAGCAACAAAATTTGATGCCTAGGGCAAAGCCCACAGCGGCAGTCTGCCCTCGCCCCATGCACAGATCTGGGGGCCATACATCCCCCCCATACTTGCCTGGGAGTGGACACAGCGTGGGAGCCATGCTTCCCTCATCCCTGCGCTCCTCTCCCCCACAAACGAGCAACTCACAGCTCTGTCTCGTGCCCCACCCCAGCTGGGCAACGCCTGTTGGTGCTCCTTTGCTTCAGCACCCAGGGCAGTGTCCCCGCTCACCACCCACTTGCTACAGCACTGAAGTGAGTAGGAAAGATAATAAGCAGAAATATAAAACAGGCATCTGTATGTATCAATGTAGTTTATTTTAAAAGGACACCAACAGGCAGCAACATCTGATCACCAAACCGCCTGAGGATTTTGGCTTCTGAAATGTTCCTTGTTCAGGAGAAGAGTGCAGTGAACTCCAGAAGTAAACTTGAGAGGCAGTTAGTTATATGTTCCAACCAATATCTATCTGGATGGCTTGCAGTTACATTAATAGAGTCAGCTACCTGTTCTAAATTATATATTAACACTGCATCGTTGAGTTTTAGCTTGGGACCTGCTTTATTTTGCAGTTGTTGCATGCCTTTTCAGGTGACCATCAAAGCTTATGGGCAGATTCAAGATTTTGTACAGAGAGGCGTGGAAGCAATAACCAGCATGGCAGGGGTGACTGTATTCTGGTTCCCAGAATATTATTAGGCCATGTATATATGAAACTAGCCTGGTTTAAAGTGTGTACCACACTAAACCCGGCTAAATGCTTTTGCACTGCTTTAATGGTGTAGGTGTTTGCACACCTCAGCAGCATATCACACATTAATTTCAGCTGCTGTAGGAAACTCAGCAGTGTAATAGACCTTAAATAACTTGGGGCATAGCAAACTGAAACTCCTCCAAAGAGTTTCGGTTTGCTGCCCCTACAGCAACGGAGTGAAGCACTGAGCTCTGTGCAGCTCAGGGGCTCTGGAGAGAAAAGAGAAAAGAAGGAAAAACAGAAAGAGGGTGTGTCCTTTACTGCCCATATCTCCCACTGCTACTGGCTGTGGCTCAGGCCTGCTGGTCCAGGGTAGAGGGAGGCAGCAACACTCCAGCAGCAGCCACTAGGTCCGGGGCACTCAGGCCTCCCCAGCAGTCCTGGACTGGGGGGAGCCCAGGCCCAGGACTTGGAGGGCAGGCCTGGCAGGGGCCCAGGCAGACAGACACTCCATCCCACCCGGGTGGGGGCAGCATTGGGGCGCTGGGCACTCTGGGCAGATTCCGGGTGGCAAGGGGGAGGTGCCGCAGGCAGGCTGGCCCTGCCAGGCCTTTGGGAAGGAGGCAACCAGAGGAGAGTAGGGGCAGGTAGCAGTGGCTGACCCTGGACTCTACAGACTTGGGCCACAGTGGGTGGGCTGGAGTGCCCAGCAGCACCTGAGGTGGGACCTGGCTTGGCCCAGCCCATGCAGCTCCATAGGGATGGGCACTGTAGCCACCCTGGCCACAAGGGAACTCCACTGGGTGGGGCAGGATATCAGGCTCAGGGGCTTCCCAGCTCTGGCCTCGGCCTTGGCCTCCCTGTGTATTGGGCATGGTGTGAGCAGGGCAGAGCTGCCCTTGGTGCAAGGAACCAGCTGTGGGAGCCCCCAGGAGCCTCCAGTGCAGCAACCCGCTGCAGGGGCTCAGGCAGACAAGTACCCTGTCCCACCCTGGGGTGCCAAACGCCTGGGTCAGCCACTTGGAGCAGGGTCCAGGTGGTGTGGGGAGAAGCAGGTGTGGGGGTAGGTGCCGTGGCCCTTGGGAAGGTGGCAGCCAGAGGAGAGTGGGGGCCAGGCGAAAAGCAGGGGCTGCCTTGGGGTTCCACCAGCTCGAGCCGTAGAGGGCGGGGGCACCCAGTGGCCCCTGGGGTGGGGCCTGGCTCTGCCTGTAAAGGGATGCCACCTGGCCGAGGCAAGATGCTGAGCTTGTGGGGGAGGGGGCTCCCAGCTCTGCGCTCAGCTTCCCTGTGTACCAGGCACAGCGCGAGTGGTGTGGAGCCGCCCTCGCTGCAATTTTATGTGTGCCAGGGGTTGCCTCTCTCTGGTCTAGACTCTTGCTTTCCTGACCTCATCTGTCCTCATTCCCTGGGTTGTGATCCTCCAGGGCAGGGGTTGGTAACCTATGTTCCATGGGCCAGATCCAGTCTATAGAGCCATTTGTTCTGGCCCACAGACAGGGCGCTTCAGTGGCATTTAGTGTTGGGGAACTTTGGCAGCAATTATTTTTCCATAGTACTGCATGGTGAAATGTTGGTAGGGGCAGTTGTGGGGAAAATCAGTGGCAGAGGCAGTAGCTCTGTCACTTCAGCCTGCAGCCTTAAAAAGGTTGCTGACTGTTGCCCTGGGGCAAAGCTACAATTGCCCACATCCTGGTTGTTTCTCAGTAGTTGAGTAGCTTCCCACCAGAGCTGTGCAGGCCCTCCAGATCCATTTCCACAGGGTGACTGCCTATGTCTTGGTCCTTCACAGTCATCTGTTCTGGGCTTGTGACCCTACTTTGGCAGCCACTCACAACCTGTTCCTCTGACAGCTTCCATAGCCCACCCAGAGCTGTATAGGCTTTCCCTGGCCTGGCCAGCCCAACCTAGAAATCTCAGGAATCTGACCCTTAATGTTGGAGGTTGTCCTAGGGAGGTGGGTACTACCAGGAGCTGAGGCAGCAGACAGGCTAAATAGCCCCCAGCTAACCCCAGTTATGTAAATGAGCCTCCCAGCCAGGCAGCTAACAACTTCTGGCTAGCTCTAGTTACTTCCCTGGGTGTGACTGCCTGCTTATAAATAGCAGCCCTTCAGGGCCTGGTAGGTTACTCAACAAAAGAACTATCTCTTCCGAGCCTTGGGCTTCTGACTTTTAGTTTCCTGGTTTCTGCCTGTTGATTCCTAATTTCCCAGTTCCTGGTTTCTGCCAGTTGTTTCTTAGCTTCCTGGTACCTGCATGATAGCTCTGTTTCAGATTCAAGTCTAGATCCCTCTGCTCTGTACTTGGCAGCTGCTTCCCCATCTCTGCCCTTTTCCCAGCTCTGGTCCAGACCCCTTTCTTGTGACATCCACTGGCTCAAGGCTTTAGTCTGGTGACCAGCCATGCCCCAGTCCATTATAGCTAGAGCTATAATGCTCCTGACCCCTTGGCCAGTGGCTTTGGTTTAGATCAGATTTGTCCAACTTGAGCACAGCTGGGAGCTGCGCACAGGCCATATGTTGCAGGATCCTCCTCCCCCTGCCATGTGGCAGTGGGTGAGGCAGGGGCCTGCAGGTCATACCTGACTTCCCATATCCTAGTCCTACCCCAGCACATTGTATTGTGAGCGCAGCTGCTGATGTTTCCTTCTTATAGCGATTTGGGCTAGCTTATTTGGCTATATGGCCTGTCCCAGTCCAAAGTCCATTTCTGACCTCCTCTACTGAGTTCCTTCTCTGCTGTCCCTTGTTCCCCTGCTCCCAGTCTAAAAAATAGAACATCCCAGCTTGAGGGTCTGGTGAATGACAATAGATTCTGCTTTGACCAAACAGCTGGACTCCCTGTAGTAGGGGCATATGGATGGAGAGTTGCCAGACTTGCAGTTGGCATCTTTTGCTTTGTGACAGACACACTCAAGGCTTTTAATCAAAACCGTCCAGCACTAGATACAGCTCTTCACTTGATCCTCTCTTCCAGACTCTTCATTGCTGTTGTACAGATATGGATTTCAGGTATATGTACCACAATTGCCAGTATCTATGCTCACACCAGAAGCAATCCAGAGCAGTGCTTAGCTGCTTTGCTTTCTGTGTACAATTAACCTGATCAGGCTATTGAATATTCCTTTACACTGCCACAAAATCAAGATATTCTTTCCCTAGAGAAACTGGACTGTGTTTTAGCCCAGATTTCATACGCCTTGGAGTCAACAGAGTTGCATGGGTTCAAGTGAGCAATACAGGTATTGCTCTTTTGAATCAGCCCCTGTGATCGAGCCAGTTAAGCCTCCACTATTTGACAGTGAACTCTCTCAAGGTGGTAATTTAGGGGAAGGTAGAAGAAACCCCACTTTCCTCCAAAGCATTTGGGGGATAACCTATTCCTCAGGGAGGTCTTCAGCTTCATCCAAAGAGACTTTTACCCCAAAGGAGCATAAGGTTTTGTATCCCTTCTAAATGCTCCTTTCAGCATGAAGTAGTATAACCGTGGGAATTATTTTTACCTATGTAAATATCCAATTTTGTTTTGTATCTTGTTAAGTTCTTAGGCTTGGTGACATCCGGGAGTATTTAGGTACATGTTGTTTTTTTTAAAAAGAAATGTTTGATTATCAGTTTTGAAATTTACAGCCTTTTCATTGAAAGGGAAGAATTTGGATTTTGTTTTGTTTATGGAGTTATTCTTCACTGACAATCAGTCACAGAAGCAGGAAATGAAAAGTTTCACATCCTATTAACACTTCTGATTATAGTGAAGTTTTAGTGTAGATTTAAGGTCAAGAAAAAATGTGAGTAAGCCAAACAAGAATGCAGAACTGAAAGGATTTGTGTTTTCACACCTATTTTCCTTTTTCTTTGTTCTTTTGGTTTTCCTTCCTCAAACAACCCACAACAGGCTTTTTCTTTTGTTTTAATTGGTAGTAGCGTATTAGAGGAGCATTGGGATGCTCCCAATAACATCAAGGTGGATGCATAGTAGTAGGTGCTGTGCAAACATAAGACACATTCCCTGTCCTGAAGAGTTTAAGTCATAAATAATGAGCAAAACAAACATTATGTGGCGGAAAGGGACATAACATAATACCACCAACAGATTGCAAACTAAGCATGTCGTCTTTGCAGAGCAGAAAGGACACAATTGTTTTCACAATAATGTTTGGTTTTCCTCCATACCTTCTCTCAGAAGGGCTTGGGAAGATAAAAGATAATACAAATTGGTTGACCTGTACCTGCATAGTTTCTGTAGAAAAGATTTTTCTTGGTTAAAAATAAGTGGCAAAAAGCTTGGTTAGTGTGGGTGTGTCCACACATTCACTAATGTGCCTTAGTTTCTGCACGTTTAGTTTAGTACCTCTAATAAGGTAATAACCGAATGCTCAGTAACTAGAGTTACTGCACAGTAACACCAGCACACAGTTTTTTTAGTGATGCTTACTGTGCATTAGCCTAATAACACTGCACAGTAGGCTACGAGCATGGTTAATAACTGTTCTGCTACTGTACAATGTTATTAGGCTAATGCACAGTAAGTGTCTTGCATAGAAGCTTTCCCTATCAGCTCGGAGCTACTTAGTCTTGAGGTTATGTACTAAGGAGGCAGTCAGTGATGGGCCTGGGTACAGGCTAGAAAGGAAGCACTAGCAGATGGAGCTGTGGCCAGGAAACTGACCACTGCCATCTTTGTTAATATTGGCAAGGAAAATGCAGTGTAAGTGGCAGGGTTCTCTGAGTAATTATTGTGCTATACGATGATGACCTTGGCTTCATCTGAAGACAGAAACCACATTGCTTCCCTGGGTTTTCTTCTGCTAGTACTACCCTGTATGACCTAGATCGGGGTGGGCAATTATTTTGGGCGGAGGCTGCTTATTGAGTTTTGGCAAGCCTTAGAGGGCCACATGACAGGCATCCAGGGGCAGATAAATATTAATTTTCTATATTTTTAAGGGGCTTCGTGGGCCAGATAGAATGGCTTGGTGGGCCACATTTTGCCCACCCCTGACTTAGATGAGTGATTTTTCAGTCAGGGTGCTGGGGCACCCAGGGGTGTTGCAGGATCCTTTGGAAGTTGCCATGAGGTGTGAGAAGATAAACAGATAAGTTCAGCCTTGGGCTTTGTCCCTACATAACAGTTCCTGCCTATCCCTGTACTGCCTGGTCCCTCTGCAAGCAGGTAAGCACTGAAAATAAGTTGGTTTTATTAAATGAGTTGCTGCCCAATTCACAAAAGTTCTGGATGTGTGCCATAAGTCTAATGATTCAAAGGTGTAGGTTGTAGCTGTGTTGGTCTAAGAACATAGGCAGACAATTTAAGTCTAATGAGGGGTTCCTCAAGTCTACAAAGTTGAGACCCACTGACCTAGATGAATTTCAAGAGGTTAGGGGAAAGCTTTAAATGTGCAATTTTATATTAATTCTATCTACATTTGCACTGATCACTGAAGAAGAGAATCAAAGTTGGGATTTTAGGCTTAGCCACAGTGAGTGCATATTTCCAGGTATATACTGCTCCCTTTATAACATCACATTGATATACTATTACAGCAGTAATAATGTTGTTCCTTGCAGACAGTCCTATACGTTCCAGTGGTTGTATCAAGCAAAAATGGCTATCCTCCCACTGCCTTCCCTTAGTGGTTTAGTGTCCTGGGGTAGAGGTGAGCAGAGCAGGAAAGCAGTTCTGTTGTTATCGACCTAGTTCAGCATCCTGTTGATGTCCCCACCCTCCTTGATGTATGATGCTTTATAGAGTGAAGAATTCTTTTACAGGAGAAACTCAAGATGGCTGGTAAGATTTATCAGCAAGTCAACCTCCCCATGGCCATTTCCTGCATAGCTCTTTCTGCTCATTGATACTGATTAGTCAGCAGGTGATAAACTATACTCTCCACATAGACGTCCCCAACACAGGCATGGAAAAGGTGCTCTTTTTTCCAGCCAGGGACTTCTAACAGGTAAACATCCTTAGAGCTGTACTGTCAGATTTTTCTGCCTTGTAAGAGAGGTGCTTTTCCCTCCGGAGCATGGCATCCCTAACGCAGGACATCTTCCCATAGTACTAATTATCCTCGTCTCACTGAACATGATCAGAACAAATCCTGTGCACAGACACACTATATGCAGATTTCTTGATCCATAAGCAGTGAAGCATCATTAGAGCAGCTGCTGGTGGGTTAATTTGTTCTGCCCAGGCACTGTGCCATGTGATCACTCGACTTCTGGTTTGGGAGCTAGTGTGATTATTATGCCCTAGCAGCCTTGCACCCTATGTGGCTGTACCTTTCATGAGACAGGTCTGAACATCTTCAAGGCATTCCCAGGATGATGTATTAAAACCAATACTATGCAGTCCATACCTAAGCACATCAAGCCTCTTGCCCAACCAGGTCCTAATTTCCCACCCCCGCTTAATTCTTCAACTCAAATGTGCAATCTCCTAGTGGAGTGAGGGTTGACCTTTTTTGACCCAGGTCCTCACAGGAGGTGAGAGGCTTCATACCAGCTATGAACTGGCACCCCAGAGGAGTTTTCCATCCTCTGTGAAATCCTATGAAATATGAACTTTCCTTTCTACCCAGGAGAACTTTTACAATCTTTTCTCCAATGCCTGATGAAGGGTGTTTGTGCCCGAAAGCTTGCAATTAAAGATTTTTTTTGCAAAAATGTTGGTTTAATAAAAGATATCATCCCTACTATGAGTCCTGATTGCCTTTTCCTCTAGACCAATATGGCTATAACCTGGATACTGGTCAACCTTTTTGGCAGGTGTGCCCCATCTCCTTCCTAAATGCCACTCCAATCCCTTTCCCTTGCCTGCTCTGCTGCTCTGCTTTCTGCTCCCTGCCCTACCTGCTGCTGCGTTGGCTGCTCCCTCCTCAGTTTGCCCTGTGCCACACACAAAAGCTGACAGGACCACTTTTAGCACATGTCCTGCAGGTTGGCCATCCCTATCCTACTGTGCAATGTATCTTGGAGACATTTCTGAACAGGTCTAATAAAAGCATGCCAAGAAGATGGGTAGCTACTGTGGCTGTAATGTGATTAAGTATGTAAAAAGGGAGATTCTTTTCCCTGTTGCCATAAACAAAATACAATATGCTCTTTCATTATCTTGGCAGAACCTTCCTCTTCGGATGAACCAAGGTGATTAAGTCTCTTGCTGAGAAAAAAATCACCCAGAAATTTGGTGTGTTCTTTGGTGGTGCTTTCATACCCTTCAAATGTGCGGCAAATGTGAAGCAGGCTCTTTGCTACCAAAAGCTCTGGTCTTGGCCATGGTTCCACCCTTGCCCACCTCTGTCTCCCCACCTCTTCTCCCCCTCCCACCTGCAAGTGAGCTCTGCCACACCCCCTTTTCAAGCTGCTAGATCTGCTCCTGCCAGCAAGGGAAAAGGGAAGGGTTCAGTGATGTTCTGAAAGAAATGCAGTGACTCTGGACACAGGACAGACAATTAGACATGAAGAATGAGAAGGAGAAGCAGGACATGAAGGAGAGGAGGAAGGACAGAAAGATCTTACCTACCTGGGGCATGAGGGACCAACAGCAGCAGAGGGAGATGTCTGAGCAGCTGCTCACCCGCATTGACACCAGGGTACAGTCCCCAGTTTGCATCCCAGCTCCTGCATCTGTTACAACACATCCTTCAGCACTATCACTGGTGCCCACAGATTCCCTTCAGTCCACTATGTTCTGCAGCCAGAGCAGCCGCTGGGCAAGTTGGGTAGGCTATGAACCAGTCCATGAACTCTTGAAATGGACACATGTTCCCTGTTCATTGTGCTCCATAACAGGAGGAACAGTTCTTCAGTTCACCCACCATCAATGAGATTGTCCTGGCTGGGGCCACTTGTCCTTTTCACAATTTACACAGCACTTTTGACTTTCTGAGATGTCTGCAGTGACTTTCAACATACTATTGTTACATACTTATTTTTTTTATTTAGTTATTCAGTCAGTTTGGTTGATGACCTGTGAGTGCTTGGGAAAAAAGGAAGAGTCGTGAAGTCCAATCCAAAACTTTGAATAAAGTAAATATAAATTACCATATTATAAAATCATTATAGCAAAATGTCAATCTTTTAGCAGGGAATTACGACTGGGTAGCAGAAAGCCGTATTTTATTCCTGCAATGTGGTTATGGTCAGAGTGTTACTCCTGCATATTTCAAATTTCTAATATTCCAGTTTTATCAACAAAGGGAGGAAGTTACTTTATTACATGGTAAGAGTGCATGGCTGTGAAGAATGCCTAGAACAGTAAAAATATTAAAAGTATTTAGTACTTTCCAGGTTCAAAGATAATTAAGCTATTGATAAATCTTCACAACCAGTGCATTCATTCAGTATCTCATTTAACAGATGAGAAAACCGAAACTCTGCTTTAAGTCCAACATTTTCAAAAGAATGGCATGATGCTTACTACCAAACTCTCAAAGGTGCTGGAGTTCCCACATCTGCTGTTGACTTTAGAGGTACTGAGTGCAGGGTACCTCCACAGAATTAGATCCAAGCTGTCAAAACATGAACACTTTTTTTTTTTTTTTTTAAAAGCAGCAGATACAGGTGAAACTTTGGGCTGTGAGGACTTGGTCTTTTTTCCTGATGTCTAGCAGAAGTCACCAGTTCTTGCAATACATTGATAATTATGAATATTTTTTCATAAGCCATTCAGTTTTGTCATGATTGCACAATAGCAAAAAAGGAATCAAAGTTTTTCTAGGGTTAAGACAACTACAATGAAGTACAAAGCAAAACAGAGAAAAAGAAATGTCCAAGTTAATTTATTCATCTGTGCAGTTCGGAAGGAAAGCAGAACATTTTCAAATTATTCTACATCCCTAGCAGAGAGCATACATGTGGTTATGATGCATTTCTGCAAACTTGCTGAATGTTGTATCCCTGAAAAGAATAAAACATGAAAGAGCATGTTGTTGTCAGCACTGCCAAAATGAAGGGGAGACAACTCAGGACTTTATGAAAAATCCATATGAAATGGCTAGTTCTATCAGCCTGAAAGAGCGAAGATCAACATCAGAGAAAGGTTTTCAATAGAAGGCTATGAAAAAAGAGAGATATGACCATTGATTTATTATTAATTGTTTTCTTTTATATTTTCTCTTGGATCTTGTAATTTCAATTTTAATTTTTAATGACCAAAATAATTACAGTGCATGAAGGTTCACCACTACAAACTAAGAGAGAAACCCTCACATTTTGTACAAAGGGAAACTATCACAGACTTTTATTAGGGAAAAATTAAACTGGGCAATCACTAATGAAAAGCATGAGAGTGTCATAATTGCAAAGTAGGAGCAGAAATAGAATATCCATGGAAGAGAGTTGTTTCAGAGGCAATCATAAGTACATTCAGCCTGGTTACTAGTTATCAAAAACAACAATGCACTGGAAGTAAAAAGAAAAAAAGCCAATAAGTCAGAGTGTGCTATATCAAATCAGGGACAGAAGTCACAACAACAGAAACTTTTGAGGATCCCTAGAGTATTAAAATTACTCAGAAAAAAGTGATTGGAAAATAATCTTTAACAGAGTGCCCCACAAATATCAAAATTTTAAGACTGACTCCAGTGCTGACACTTCTACGATATCAAAATTGATGTATGATATAGTTTGGCCATTCTTGCAGCTGCTATCTGCCAGCATTATCTTGAAATTCCCAAGGGCTGTGTTGACATGCAAAAGGCAGTGTATTGAACAAACGAAGTGAAAGGCCAAGCTGTACATATTACCATATGGTTGTGTTCTGCCGGGCCAACACTGTAACTGGATTAATTTGGGAAAAATTGTAATGATGCCTAATATGAAGTTCTATTGTATGAGTACCACACAGAGACTATCTGCTTCACAGCTGCCAAAAGGCCAGGCAAAATTAGAAAGAATGGAGAGTAACGGAGTTACTGTGATGATTCATGGACAGTTAAGTAGTATGTAAGCCTATTGTTTCTGTCATGGGGGGAAGACATAAATCTATATTGACCATACTTATTCAAATGCAGTAAGTCTGTACTTGGGATATACTTGAAGATGTAGCTAGATAAGAGGTGTGCTCAAGTCCCCAGGTATCTAGAATCACGAAAATCCCAGAACTAAAATCCATGGATCCACAAGCTGTTCTGCATAGTTAGATACCCAGCTTTCGCATCAAACTGCTTGTAGGGTTGGGGCCTTGATAACTTAAGTGAGTCAACAGTGTTTCATGTGTTTTCCATTTTGTCTTTATAGCATTTTGGACAGTTTTCACTGAGAAAAGGGACAACTATTTAAGATGCAAAGAAGGTGTTTACTGTCTACATGGATGATGTATGGGAACGTTCAGACGAAAAAAGCAAGTACTCAGAGGAAATCTCTAAAACAATAAGAACTTCTGGTCTGAAACACAACAAAGCAAAATGTGAACTGTGCCAAATACATCAGCTTTCCAAGCCAGCCATAAGATTAGTCAAGATAGACAGCATCCAGATCTGGAAAAAGACAGCCATCTTAGAACTGCAGCCTCTTTATAATATATGGAATGGAAAACAAAGCAGCATAATAAACAGTCATGACATTCTGACAAAATCTATGTTTTTTGGACTACTGATGGGCTCTGAGTTTTGAAAGCTGAATTCATGTGTGGTTTGCAATCAAGAAGCAGCTTTGAAAGAAGTAGACACTAACATTGAGGGCAAACTTTGTCTGAATTGTATAGTTAATGACTGTATGCCTGCATAGTATAGATAATGTATTACTACATCAGTAAGATTTCATATTAAAGCCATTTGATTTCTTTTCCAAAACATTACAACTACATAGGCAAGGAGAAAACAAAAAAAAAAGTCTGTTGTGTGTTTCAGTTTATGAAAGCGTTTTAATTTTGCTTCAGACTTTTCACCTAGTTACAGGTCACACTCTTTGTGCCTGTAAATCTGATTCTCCAACCCCAGCTCAGAGCTGCTAGGGCTTATACATGTAAGTCAATTGATGTAACTGCAACTCAACCTGACTAAAGGTGGGAGAATCAGAATGTAAAATAACAGTATGTGGTCCATCATTAGGTGAGAAGATTTGCAGTGTTAACAGAGAGGGCAAGATCCAGTGGAATAAGCCAGCTGTAAACAGAACATCTATATCTGCAAGGTCCTATGTCACTGAGGTTTAGGAAGGATAGCTTAGAAGAAATCAAATCAGCCTTAGTTTGTTCCATTTTCCTTAGAAGGTGTAAAAAATACTTTGTAGGTCCATTCTTTCATTCATTGTAGGAAATCAGACTGTTAAGACAGGGCACAAAAACACCTCCCAAAATTACTGGAATCCATTTTTGGGCTGGATTGTGATTTTTGCTTTAAATCATTATGTTTTCAGTGCATGATTTCTGTGCAAATAAGATCAGAATTAGCTGCCTAAAAGGCATGTGGTGCTAGTATATCAAGTTGCAATTTTCCTGACAGACCCATATCATCCATAGTAGCAATGTCAGTGTAATGACCCACGCCTTTCCTTTAAAATTAATTTACTAGTGTAATTGCATAACGTGTGAGGGGTTGTTTCTCTGTGTATCTAAAATCACAGTCTTGTATTATGGAAGGCAAATAATATTCTTTGCATAACGTCTTCCCATCAAATTATTAAAATACTTGTGTGCATCGTATTGTCAGAAGAGAAAAGCATGGTAGCTTACATGGCAAAGCGGTGAATCAGACAAATCCAAACACTTCCTTGTGCAATTTTCATGGTTGCCTAGGGCTTTATTTTACTTGCTCCTGATAGATACCTTTGTATTGTTTTTTGTAAAGCCATTAACTCAAGCAGAGAAAATTAACTTAAACCACTAATATTAATTACAGGTATATGACTTGGTTACTTTACTAGCACAAGGGGGAAGATAAAACCCTGTAGAAGGACACATCTGCCTACTGTGTGGTTAACTGACATTTGCAGGCTAATCATGCATGACAATGGAAGTGCCACTTATACTCTTTGGGCAGTTCTACTGAGTGATATAAGCATATGTGGAGGAATCCTTACTCCATCAATCAGTCCACCTCCGCAAAGAGAGAAGGATCTCAGGTCCATCTGCCGGGTTGTTCGTTTCACTCCATGGACCTCTTCAAACCCATGTGTCTTGTAATTAGTTTAATAGACTTAGGTTCAGACTTAAGTTGGGAGTCGGATACAGGTGGGAGATAAACCTTTTTGAAAACTCTGGTTATTCTTATGGCAGACAAGTTTCTTTGGGTGAATCTGATATCTTTTATTAGACCAACTTAAATAGTTGGAAAATTTTTTTTAGCAAGCTTTCAGGTTTAGCCTGACAAAGGGTTTTTAAACCCAAAAGCTTGCTAAGATTTTTTTCCCCAACTATTTAAGTTGGTCTAATAAAAGATATCAGAGTTGCACAAAGAACCTTGTCTGCCTATGTCCTTAGACCAACATGGCTACAACCTGCACCCCTGGTTATTCTTATAAAATACTTGAAAGCCTGTTTTTGTTGTCCCCTATTGTCTTAAGTCATTTACAGGAGGTTTGTTTGTATGATTTCAGTGCATCCCGTAGGGCTTACCTAGGGTGTACCTCAAAACTGCAGGATCACTTGGGAGTTTCATTAACACGTTCCAGGGAACCTCACTAATTTGCTCTTCACACTTCTTCCAGGTTACTAAGGAAGATGCAAGATAAAGTCTCAACCCTGCATGTGAATCGGTCTAGGACAACCCATTTATGTAGAAGTTTGTAGTATGAGGCTACTGGGTTTTTGGTTGTAGCTGTGTTGGACTAAGGACATAGGCAGGCAAGGTTCTTTGAGTAGATGTGATATCTTTTATTAGACCAACTGAGTAGTTTGGGAAAAAAGTTCTTGGCAAGCTTTCGAGTATAGTCACCCTTCTTCACGTATAGGGAGCCTCTGCTGGTGTGAGACTCCAAGGAATGAGAGAAGCTAAAAGTGTGGCAGGATGTCAGCGAAAATGTAAATGGGTAGAAATTAGAAAGACAAAAGGTAAAGCAGGTAACGGAGAAAGCGGGGGGGGAAGGCCAAAGGGAGACATTACAGCAACAGAATACAAAGTAGAAAAGAGGCTGTCTGTGAAAAAGGAAATAATTGGAGATCTGTGCCTGGAAGCTTGCCAAGAACCTTTTTTCCAACTAAGTTGGTCTAATAAAAGATATCACATCTACTCAAAGAACTTGCCTGCTTAGTATGATGCTATAAGTTTACCTAGAGAGCTAGCTGGTGGCAGCTCCATCCTTGGAGGTTTTCAGAACCCAGCTAGACAAAGCCTTGGCTGGAATGATCTAGTTGGGGATGATTCTGCTTTGAGGAGGGGGTTGGACTAGATGACCTCCTTAGATCCCTTCCCACCCTACTTTCTATGATTCTAAGTGTAGCCTCACTCCTAGGGCCAGGTCTTACCCATACTTAATTCATGTGTATCTGGTAAACCTGCTATCCTCTGCAGAGATGCACCTAAGCACACCATGCTGCTTTGGGAGTCCTGCCTTTGAAGCCAGAAGCAGTGTAGCTGTACCCACACCACACTTTGGGTGGGCTAATTAACACTGCTGAATGGACAGGACCAATTAAGCCCTGCCTTATGAAAATTAGCCCACCCAAAGTGCAGTGTGGATGCAGCTATAATGCTTCAGTTTAGGAGGCCGTGAAGCAGTGCTGGAGGGCACCACTGCCAAGTAGATACAGCTTTGGGCCCACACTTAGCCTTACATACAAGTACCCTGTTTCTAATACATTAGGTCAGGGGCGTCAAAACATACAGCCCACAGGCCAGATCTGACCCATGGAGCTCCATCATCTGCTCCCAGCACTGTCCCACTGACTCGTGTTGTGCTGGCTGGCCCTGTGCTGCATATGGTGCTTGCTGGGGCCGGTCTCAGACTATGGTGCTTGCAGTTCACACTCAGGCCAACATCCCAGAACAGCCCAGGCAGGTGCCACATGAATGGGATTGGGCATGCAGGTGACAGGGCCATGGGCCTGCTCTGGCCTGGGGACTGGTCCTGCACCACTCATCTGAGTTTGGTACCCCTACATTAGGAAACTTCTCTGCACCCCTACAATTTGTAAAGAAAAATTACACTGACTTTAAAGATGGGTAACAACTTTCCTATGTTCACAAATTAAGTTGGTGGTAAACACAAGGCTACAAGATCAGAGTCCTTGGTATAACCCACAATATACTGTCTGAATATACTGTGCTATGACCCAAGCATATATAGTACTCTTTCTCTGTGAAATTTTCCCCAGAACTGTATGGTAATTCTAGAAACTTTAAAATAGTCTGCAAATTCACTCTCTTGTGCTATTTGTTAAGGTACTTACACCTAGAGATAAGCCATCATAAATAACTCAAACAGTCCTTTTCATATGGCATATCAAGGATGGGAGGAGTTTAGAAGCCTTATTTTCTTTCTGCTCATATTCATTTTTTTCCAAATTAATATTCTTTTTACTGAAATTTACCTTTTCTTGCTTCTCAGCTTTAATAGAACTGAAGATACTGGATAATACAGGCAGCAGTATTGCTGCTCTTTTTTAGGATTTATATGAGAATACCTGCAGAATGTATACTTTTTTTTCAGAAAGTTGAGGCATACCTCTGGCATTTTTTCCTTTCTGTGCATGACTGTTGTTTCGGGTGGGATTTTGAAGGAAGATTCTTAGACTATCCAAATCCTATGTAGACACTGGTTGCTGGATCTACCCAATAAATAGCTAGGGGACCTTCCTCTGCCAAGTAGAGATAACTGCATTTCATGATAGGGAATCACTGAATTGTTGAAAATTAGTCTGAAAGGTATGCTGAGCAGCCAGGTAGTTTATCTCCTTGTTCAATGGCAGGATCAATTCTACCTAAACCATTCCTGACAGATGTTTGTCTAAGCTGGTGTTAAAAACATGATGGAGATTTCACAGCTTCCCCAAGTAACCTATTCTGTGCTTACCTATTCCTACAGTTGGAAAGTTTTCCTAATGTCTAACCTAAATCTCCCTTGCTGCAATGTAAGCCCATTAGTTCTTGACCTATCCTCAGTGGACATGGAGAACATCTACATTGTAGCATCCTTTTTCACATATTTGAAAGCTGTCATTTCTTTTTAGTCTTTTTTCTCTAGATTAAACAAGCCCAAGTATTTAGTTCTATAAGCCTTCTTCATGGGTCATTAATCATCATTGTTGCTCCTTGTTAATACTCTCTTCAGCTAGTCCATCTTTCTTGAAGAGTAGTGTGTAAAACCAGATACAGCATGCCAGTTGAGGCTGTCCCACTGCTGAGTACAGTGGAAGAATTATTTCCTGTCATGCATAACATTCCTATTTGTATGCCTCAGTATGAGGTTTACTTTTTTCACCACAGCATGCCATTGTTGACATTTTCAGTTTGTGATCCGATATGATCCCCAGATCTCCTGCAGCACTGCTGCCTTCTCATTTGCCTAAATACCTTCTCCTCTAAGTGCTGTACTTTGCACTCATCCTAATTAATCCATACCTTTTCCATCATCAACCCCCAACATTTCTAATGGGCCACCACACACACGCCATTCAGAATATGAGACTTCTCCAAAATGTTTCCTTTACTTGTTTCCTCAGGAAGAAGTGGCTCCACTTTCCAAACAACCCTACATGGGTAAAGTACCTCCCTCTTTGGAGAGCGGAGGGGCTTCACCCCTCCCAAACACCCTCTTACACCTTTTACAGTGGTTCTCAGGCCAGGGTTACATCTAGAGCAGTAGTTTTCAACCTTTTTCATTTGCAGATCCCTAAAAAATTTTGAATGGAGGTGCAGACCCGTTTGACTTATAAGTGCCAGTATTCACATACTTTTGATTGATTATAGTTACCTTCTGCAGACCCCTTAGGCAGAGTCTCCAGAACCCCAGGGGTCTGTGGACCACAAGTTGAAAACCATTGATCTAGAGCATTAGGTTATATAGTAAAGGAGAGGCTATGGCACTGCTTTTCAGCCAGGAATTATGCCACCTAGTGAGCCCCCTTTCAGTGTGTAGCTGATGAAATTCGCAGGCTGACTGCAGACCATTTACTATGCCCTCATGGACAACAAATGGTCCACAGACCAGTTTTAGAACCCCCATTCTACATAATATGTTTATACTTTGATTATGATATAGTCATGGGAAGACAGAGTCAAAATGTAATGCCAGATATAATAATAATGTATATTACCATTTTCAGGCCCCCTTTCTGTCCGGGCCCTGGGCTGCCACCTGGTTCGCCCATGCCTGTGTCCAGACCTGTCTGCTGCTTTCCCTGTCAAGGAAGAAAATTAGGAAGAAAATGCCTATGTGTCGTGTTGCTTGTTTCCGGATTGGAAATTGATCTGAAAATATAAATCTTTCTTCCTGCAGCTAATACACTTAGTTGCATTTCATGGCACTCAGCATACATACAGCCATAATTTTCCCCCAGTTTTTCTTGAGTTTTTATTATAGTGGGTGCATCTACACGTTCATTAATGTGATGTAGTTACTGCACATTAAGTTTAGTTCTTGTATAACCAAGTTCCACCAGCACATGGGCTTTTACAAGTGCTAACTGTGCAGTGTTGTATTAGCATGAGTTTTGTCCGGCACACTACTGTGCTGTGTTATGAGGCTATTGGCAGTTAGTGTCTCGTAGATGCACCCAGTATGTACTATGAATTTTACATACCATAGTTTTCTGTTATCCTGGGTTAGTTTTCTATCCATCTCCATCTCATGCTCCTCAAGTCATTTATCTTTTTTTTTAATGTTAACTCCTCCCAACTGATTCTACATAGCACAACATCTTGTTTTGAAGAAATAAATTGCAACATCTTTTGATGTTAATGATGGTTGAACCAATTTTGATACAGTTAAATAGCCTCAGCTCTGAAGGAATACTGTTGGTTATGCTCAATAAAAGCCAGGTCTTGAGGGGTAATCAACAGTGGCATGTGTGTGACGTGATACTAAAATAGAAACTAATTTTACTCTTGCTTCCCTGTCTTTTGCTGGGTCTCTAGCCTCAAGAAAAAAAGTCCTTATGGAACAGAAGTCTTGTTGGAGACCAACAAATCAGTCAGTCCTCTTTTCAAATACGTTTCAAATGAATTAGCACAAAACCCGAAGTTGAATATAAAAAAAGGCAATAAATGTAAGTTAAGAAATATTGTGACAAAGGAACAAACATTCACAAATCTAGCTACACTAAGAAATTATTTTATTAAATGAGGATTGACATGCTGCCCTAGCTGCTTCATGAGAAGAAAAAACACTGGCCCATCCCACTCGTATGCCAAATGGAGAGAGGGAGGCAGTTAACTGTGTGAGTAGTCAAGCAGAAGGTTGGACAGGGTGGCACTTTAGAGACCAACTGGCTCAGAGAGGTATAAGCTTGCACAGGCCACAGTGTCTGATGAAGTTGGCTGTTGCCTATGAGATCTTACGTCTCTCTGAACCAGTTAGTCTCTAACGTGTCATCCTGCCCTGCCTACTGCATTTACTGAGCACAGATTTTAAAAAACCTGACTTTCCTTCAGTATTTTTTTTAAAAGATGACCTTATCAACATCCTTATTCCTGTACTACCAGTCATCTGTTCCTTTTGTTAATGAGAAGATGTGGCCACCCTCAGGCTAGGAGAACAATCACTATTCCTTTTGCTTGCTACTCCTTTGTCTAAAAATAAAATTCTGGCAGTTGTGTAAAAATGAAGATCAGGGCTTACATGTGCATATGGTGTGTGGAGAAAAGGGGAAAATAGACTAAGGCAGTGGTTTTCAAACTTCCTAAAGTCGCACAACCGTTTAATATTACTTCTGCTAGTCTTACCTTTGTGGGCTGTGCGAGCTGACATGGCCTGGCAATGGTAGCGCATGACCTCCTGACCCGCTCCATCATTGCCCCCAGTCTCTTTGCAGAACCTCTGATGACTTACTGCAGAACTGCTGGGTTTTGTGGAACAGTTTGAAATCCAGTGGACTAGAGCAAAGTACAAAGTTGGCTTGACCACAGGCTATTCCATTAGCATCTAGGAAGTAAGCTAAACAGCATGATTACCACTGCCCATGCCCTGAAGAAGTCTGCAACTGGCTGCAGTTTTTAGAATTTGCAATAGGTATAACGTCTTGGAAGTAGAAGGCCACATTTCTCAATTCTTAATTGAAATTCTCCATTAATTGGGAACGTTCCCCACATTAGAATTACATGATTTGTCCCATAGTAGCTGAGCCTATAATCTAAAATAAGAGATTGCAGGAGACTCTGATCTCAGTTACTATAGGGCTTGTAAAGAATTACTTCAGATTTGCTATTACTTGTGAGCAGAATCATAAGGGAGAAAACTTCAGTCATGGAATCAGAGAGTCACATTTCAAGAGTAATTAGGATTATTTAACCTGCATGCACCATTGTAAAATAATGTCTGTTTTTTACAATGGTGGCATTTGGTGTTAGAAAGCTGTTTTCCACACCCATTTAAATAGGCAATATGTGCATTAGGGGAATACATGCATTTTCTAAGACAAAAACTAGTGTGAAATGTCCTAGTCTGCTAGATTTTCTCCATGTAGACTCCAAGGTTTAGGCTTTTCTGGAAAGGAAACAAAAAACAAAACAACTGGGAAAACAACAATAATAATTAACCCCCCCCCAATGGCTTGCCTAACTTCTTTTGATGCCAGATAGATTTCACGATTCTCAAACCAGTGAGGCTGTAAGCTGTTGCTGCAGGCACTGACTTTATCTTCTGCATTTCTGCAGCAAACCAGGGTCAAGCACTGGGGTGTTACAGTAATATGAACAATAAATACTGTAATTCTTTGGGTAATCCTCACACTAAACCTTTCAGTCATGTTCAGCATCTGATTTCTTTCTTACTGTGGAGAGCTAAGAGATCTCACAGGCATTAACTTTAAGGTACTTAACTTTAAGCATACAAATTCATGACCATTAACTTTTAAGTTTAGCATGTTCCTAAGCAAGTGCAAACTCAGGTTCTAGGCTGGGATCCAGGGGAAAAAAAAACCTATGGAGTTTTTCTTCCCCTCCCCATCACCATGCAACCATGAAAGCAGCTATAGAGTGCAAACTTTATTCAGCTCAATGTATATACAACACATAGAGCTGACCAAGCAGTCCAGTGGTTACAGGCTCACTTTGAAATGCACATGGCTTGTGTCTGAAATGATGCAGCTATGTGCCAATTTTCAGTGTCCCAAGGGACTGTCAAAGCATGTTGGCAGGTATATTAGTGCCTTCGTGTCTAGGGGCAGGGTCCTGGGTTTGTTGTGATGGTGAGGGTAGGCTGCATATGCCTCCAGCCATCACTCACCAAGGGATAGATTAGACTGCAGCAAATAACTACAGTTCATCTTCCTGGAAGGGCAATGGGGCTATTAATTGTGGGAATCTTTATATTTAAGTGTGTATGTACCAAGGGTTAGCAACCCGTGCGTGCCAGAGCATGGCATGTGAAACCATTTTGCTTGGGATGACATGGCAGGTCCCTGCGGCTGGCCAGAGCCCAGGCTGCCCTAGCCCAGCTCGTTGCTGGCAACAGGCACATATGGACATTGGGGTTCACCCAGGACCCCAACCACTGGTGGGGAAGTGGCTGGGGTTGCGCTGCCACAAAGATGAGGGGCCCCACACCATCTGCCCCTGGCACAACCACATCTTACAAGTGGAGGTTGTGGGGGTTTTTGGCACCTGACCCAAAAACATTGCAAATCCCTGATATACACACACACATACCCAGACCCTGCTTTGGGAAGGTGGAGGCCCCTCTTTTTGAGGGGGAAAATGGGAGGGATGAGGGAAGAGCAAAACAGGGAGCCTGCTGGAAAGGGTGTGTGTATGTGTGTGTGTCTGAGGGTGCTAGAGGGGATGCATGTGTACGAGTGTGTGATAGAGAGGATGAGTGTGAAATGTGTGTGTGTGTGTGAGTGAGAGAGATATGAAGAGGGTGAGTGGTGGAGGGGATGAGTCTGTGTAAGATAGGAGGAACGTGTGAGCACGCATGTGTGATAGGATGAGTGTGTACGTGAGAGAGAGATGGAGGGGATGAGTGTGTGCACACCCATGGGTGTGATAGAGGGGATGAGTGTGAGTGCAGGCTAGAGATGGAGGGGGTGAGTATGTGTGTAAGAGGGGAGGAGTATGTGTGATAGAGCAGATGAGTGTGAACGTGTGTGTGAGTGAGATGCAGGGGATGAGTGAGTGTGAGCGTGTGGCGGGGAGGGGAAGGAGACACCAATTTGACCCACTAACAGGACTGAAGCGTGGGGGGTGTCTGCGTCCTAGCAGCGAAGGAAGGCGACCCCCCCTCCCCAGTCCCCTCGCGTGAGGAAACAACCGAGCCCCGGGAAGCGGCATGGCTGGGGTGGGCCGGCAGGGGCGCCGGGGTCTCCCTGCCCCTACCCAGCCGCCGGGAAGGGCGGAAAGCCCAGGCACGCTCGGCGTGGTCCGGCCGGGGTGGAGGGCGGGCTGGTAGGAGGAGGGAGGCGCGGCCGCTGGGGGAGGAGGAGGCAGGAGGGAGGCCGGGCCGGGCCGGGCCGGGCGCGGGGGAAGCGTCCTGCCGCCTGGCACCGGGCCGCGGCACAAAGCCACGGCGTCCCCGAGGGAAGCGGGCAGGAGAGGACGGGACAGGGCTCCTCCCCGCGGCCGGGGGCGATGCAGTGACCCGGGCCCGCGGCAAGATGTGGCTGAAGCCCGAGGAGGTGCTGCTCAAGAACGCGCTGCGCCTCTGGGTCACGCAGCGCACCAGCGGCTACTTCATCCTGCAGCGGCGCCGGGGCCACGGCGACGCCGGCGGCCGC
>NW_017728906.1:86331367-86353330 GCF_001723895.1 Crocodylus porosus | reverse complement strand
CCTGCTCGCCCTACTGGGGTGCTAGCGCCGCGGGACTCGACTGTGGTCGGGCGGGGGGCAAAGTCCTGGGCTGGGTGTAGGTGCGCGGTAGGCACCGCTCTCCCCCCCAGAGCCCTGATCTGTGTCCTGAAGCACCGGCGCCCGGGGGCCGTAGCTAGTGTGGTTGCCCACCAGGCGGCCGGCGGCCCTTCAAGGGTGTCGCGTGCTGGCGCGGTTCACTCTGGACCCCGCAGCTTTGTCTGCGCCTTGCACCGGGGGGGCGGGGGCAGGAGAAGGGCGGCGGGGCTCTCCTGCAGGCGGGGGAGGGGTGAGCACTGAGGTTTCCCAGGGTGAGCGCTAGGCTCAAGCAAGGGGCTTGAGTCTACAAAAGTTGAGAGTCGCCCTCAAGCCACCTTCCAGCCTATTTTAGCACTGTGTGGTCACAGAATCGTAGCAAACAAGGGTTGGAAGGGGCCTCAGGAGGTCATAAGCCAACCCCTGCTCAACGCAGAGTCCATCCCACCCAAGGTTTTGTCTATCTGGGTCTTAAAAACGGTTCTCCTCTCTTGACTCTAGTTTCAATAGCAGGTTAGGCAAGGATTTGTGTATGGGATGGGTTGGGTGGTCTAGAGATGACCTCTGAAGGGCCTTTCTAGCCCTGCCTCTAGGATTCTAATTCTTTGCCCCTTGCATCTCCCCCTACATTTTCCTGTGAATGCACCACAGGTGTTTTAGCCACTATGGCCACGTCCAGACCTGCATGGACGTTTGGTGCCCGAAGAACAACTAGCAGTGATGTACCTTGTGCTGCTGCTAGTTGTCCTGGAGGAACTCCTGTGCCACACACACTCTGGTTCATTGCAGATTACCCTGGGTGGGATAGAGGATGTTAGTACTAGCACTGGGTTGGCCCCAGTAGCCTGACCTGGGGACCTGGGAGCCTCCTGGGGTTGCAGTAGTGGCGATTGTGCTGCATGGAGCCTCGCTGGCAGTGGAGTGTGGCTTTGGCTGGCCAGGCTCCAGCTTTGCCACCCTGTGTGCCACTCCACTTTTTTCCCCATGGTTTTTTTTGACCCCTGGATATCTAGGGTTCAAAAATCGCTCCATGGTACTCCCTTGCAGCATGGAGAACAACTGAATGTGCAGCATGTGACGCCAGAGATGTCTGCAGTGCCACATACCACACAGCCGTGCTCATCTTGAACACCTATGTTGAACACCTTCATGAGAAAATTGGATGCTTATCTTGCTGGGATCCTATGACCCCAGCTGACTTCCTGCCCTTTGGGTGGGGGGCTGGGACTTGATGATCTTCCGAGGTCCCTTCCAGCCCTAATGTCTATGAAATCTATGAAATCTGGATGGGGCCTGTGTGGTTATCTGCTGGGAACAGGTCTGGGTTGCCTGGCAGGTAAGATGCAGGTTGCTTGTCTTCTGTAGGGATCAGGAGGTGTGATGATATTAGACTGGTGTTCTAGGACAGAGCCTCTAGAATAGAAGAGCACTTGTCCAGAGCTGCTTCTCTGGGATCCTTCCCAGTGCCCTTAGTTAGTGCCCTTGGCTTGACAGAAGCTCCAAAGAAATCAACTAGAACTTTGCTGTCAGTAATATCAAAAAGTAATATAAAAAATACATCAGAGCAGAATCATGAACACTTCCCTCCCATCCTTTTTACCTCATGGTCAGGTTGGTATGGACTGTGGGGGGTTTTGCTTACCGCTGAAGTAGGGGGTCTACCTGGGACCTCTTGAGCATAAATTGACAATGTTATAGAAGCAGGACATTGGCTGCTGTGGTTCCCCTGCTTTAGCTGTGGCAAGTTGGGGTGTTAGGTCTATGTTGTGTCAGGGTAGATGGTAGTCTTATGTAGAGTTTAGGCTATGGTTTGTATGGGATACTTTGGATAGGAATGATCCTGCTTCAGGTAGGGGCTTGGACTAGATGACCTCTGGGGGTCCCTTCCAGCCCTTTTCCATGATTCCTTTATCTGTGTCTAGGGCATAATTAACTCCTCATAGGCTAACACACTAAGATATATGAGAGCATCAGCTTTTATGAACTCAAGCTTGCAGCATCTGATGAAGTGAGATTGAGTTCATGAAAGCTTATGTTCTGTATACATCTTTACCTTCTGCCTGACTGGACCAATATGGCTCTCTTAGGACTCAGCTACCCCTCTTAGGCCATGATGAACCAAATTCTGCAGATCCCAGATTGTTCTGGTAGTTAATGAACTTGCATGTGATTTCTGAACTTGCATGTGATTTCTGTCATGCAGTCAGTAGCCACTTGAGAAAAATAAGACCCAATAGCAGGCGGGCTGCTTTGTGATTTTGTTGAAAAATAGGTTTCACCCTATCTTTGCATTTTTAACTTCATGTATTGTGAAACAATATTTACATAGCATACATGACAAAGGTGCTATATAAGAGGAAGTGCAAGAAGACAAAAGATCCCATTTGCAGTGGTATAAACTCAGAGTATTTTTTGTGAGATTAGTGATTTACACCACCTTAGTTTTGCAGTAAGTGGCTGCTTAACTACGGAGTAGACTAAGTAGCTGCAGAGTAAAGTGTCACTGTCTACATGTGCAATGCTATTAGGCCACAGTAAACTAATTTAACCAATAAACTACATGATGGGTAATTAACTGTGATTAAATGCATGCATAGACACTGACCATGGGTGAAAACTGTGCCCAGTCAGCCCAGCCTGGGGGGCCAGACTCTTGCCTAGGCACATGGCTCTGCACTTCCAGCACCCTCATGCCCCCGCCAGCCCCGATGCTACCTCCTGGAGCTTGGGGCTGACTCCCTGTGCTCCTGGCCCTTGCGTAAACTGCTCCACCCAGCTCAATTTGCTGCTGTCCTGGGCGCATGTATAGATATTGCGCCTGGGAGTAGTTTACTCTGGCTTAAACTGCTCCCAGGTTTATTTCTGCGAATTATTTGCACGTGTAGATGCACCCACTGATTACGAAGATTGGCCCAAAGTCCCCATTCTGAGTTAATAATATAAATTGGACTAACGTATAAAGAATATCCATGTTGTGTATGCAGAATGACAAAAGTGAACAAGAGGAAAAATAATGGAGGTCTTGATTGTGTCATATATCTTGATTGTTTTTTCTTTTTTAATTTTAATTTGGATTGCTTATGGTGGGTAACAGAATTAGAAGAAAATGGGTATTTCAGATCTCAATCTTAGCTTTTTCCAATAGTGTGAATTTTTTTTAAAACTTTTTTTATATGAAACAAAATTCTTGTCTGTAAGCGTTCTGAGTTTTTCGTTTTAACTGGAGGTGGCACAAAAGTTTAAGTCCCACTTGGTAGACTAGAAGGCCTTGTGTTACCTTTGTCTTTGTTGAAGTCAATTAAATGTTGACTCAAAAGGGGCCCAACATTTCATCCCCCAGGTTTATTCTCTACCCTCTTTTCCTTGTGGGGAGCAGATAGATCAGGCTGCCATGATTGTTGAGAGGAGAAGGATTAATTTGCA
Organism: Crocodylus porosus; assembly: GCF_001723895.1. Lineage (NCBI taxonomy): Eukaryota > Metazoa > Chordata > Crocodylia > Crocodylidae > Crocodylus > Crocodylus porosus. The sequence goes on along the minus strand of NW_017728906.1, from coordinate 86,349,853 downwards.
GATCCAAAAATAGCCTCTACAGCTGTTTGTTTTAGGTCCAGGCTGATCATGTGGCTGAGATTCACTCAAGTCTCCACTACTTAGCTGTTTGTTGCGCTGGCAGACATCTGCAAGTTTAAAGTAAAAAAAATGATGCTTATTGTCTAGCTAAGTTCCTGGTGTATTATTTTAGCTGATTGCAGAAGCTATATGTGTACATAGGCTTCTGCATGAGGCTAGCATAAATCTGTTCTGCCTGGCTACTAAAATGGCTGTTTCTGTTCTTTTTTTATGTTCTCCCCCTAACCCTCCTTGGGAGGTGGGGACCCCTCCAGCCTTAAAATTAGACATTGTCTTTGCATCGACTTCCCAGATGTTTGCTTTGCAGTTTAAAATGACCTAGAAGTATAGATCCATTTCTGTATAGAAAATAAATCAAGTTTATGTAATGAGGAAGATTCTCATTCACTTGGGACAGTCCAGATTGAGAGCAGATTGCTTTCAGTGACTAGATTAATTTCATTTGATGTAAATTTTAAATATAAATACTGAAAAAGCAATCGGGTGTATTCAGTCCATGAAGAAAATGGCTTGAAGTTTTTATGACTTATTTTTAAAATAGATTCTGTGAATCGTTTTAAAATATATGAGAGAGAAATCATGAACATGGTGAGAGACTACATTACTACTACTACTATTTTTTTTTAGTGTGGGGGTTTGCAAGTCAAGAGTTCTGGCTTTTGTTGCCAGCTCAGTCATTAATCTAGTCAAAAGTGAATGCAGTGCTTCCAGCTTCACAAGAATGTAGGAAGATTTAATAGGTGTTTGAGCTTTCCAGATGAAAGTTTCAATAAAAACTCAAAATACCGATATAGTTCTTGGTAGACTTGCAACTATAACTTTATAATTATGCAAGTGTGACATTAGCGCTCCTAGCTCTAACTTTGATTAATCTTTCTGATTTAAAAAGGGGAGGGGAAAATAAGATGACATCTAAACTTCTTTTGTGCCCATTGTAACAATATATTAAAGCCCCCTGGCAGTATATGGTATTTTCCTTGCACCACGTGAGCATAAAGAACTATTCTTTGCTTGATCTTTCTTCCAGCATGTTTCATCCTTCTTTCCAGGTCATTCTGTCCAGAATGTACAAACAAACCTAGCACAGAACTGAAGGATATCTTTTGTTTGATTATGTTCTTATTTAATCTCCAAAGGGCTAAACTGTAAGGCAGTGTTAGATCACATAGAAACATTTGTCTTCTATATCAGTTTCTCTGTCAGAGCAGTGTATTTTTATTGAACTTTAAACAATTCTACGTGCCATTTGAAAACTTACAACGTCCATTTAAATTATGCTCTAGGGGACGCTAACTGATCTTAGTTAATTTTACAAGTGGCATGGAAAACTAGCCTATATTTTATTGAATAAAGCCCTCCCACCTTCTTAATAATTATATGCTCTGCAACTTGTTTTCTCTGTTCCTAAGTGGTTTTGATTACTACTCGCATATTCAAAATTAAGCATATGCTTATTGTTGACTTGAGCCAAGCTACTTGCATGTTTAACAGCTTTATTGGATCAGGGACAAAAGCAGAAAACTTGAAATGATTTCTGGAGAGCCTGCATTTCAGAATTAAATTATCCACAAATTAAGCCCCGCCTCCTCTCACCCCAGGATGTAGTTTAGTAGCTTTGGCTGGTTCTGCATTTGTATTTGTATAAAACTGAAGAAATCTTTCTTTATGTATGAGATTTATTATAGCTCTGTGGGAGGTGAGAGAACTGGGTGAACTGTTACAGCTCTGTAAACACTAAAATACTTGCTGATACCATTCCTAGTCTCTGTGGATAGTTTACACACTCCACAGGTGAACAGTAATCTTTAGCTGCCTGCAAGGAGATGAGTTCTGTCAAATCTATTTTCTCATTTAAAGTAGCATAATGTAAATCTCTTGTAGCAAAGAGGTGAGGTGATTTGTCACTTTTTATTAGAGGATGCTGACAGTTTCAGCTCTTTTCTTTTTTGATTAGATTAATTAATTTGAAAATTAATTAATTTTCAAAGCAACTGCTCATTCTCTAACTTTGCGATTTTATTGAGAAAGTTACACGGGGCATTAAAATATATTTTAAAGTTTTACAGTGTGTAAAATTGGTAACATTTTTCTCACTACTACTGAGCGGCTAACTTTGCAGGTCTGTTTAGTCAGTATTCTGTGCTGCATTATTTTATATCCAAAAGAAATGAAGTACTGTTTTTTTTTCTTTGTATGTTCCCTGAGTATCTGCAGGCTTGTTTTTCTTATAATTTAGGAAAATAAACCTATAAATTAAGAGTCTTTATTCTGCAGAAATAGTTTGGTGTACCTGACATTTTGATTGTATTCTTTCAACTCTGATGCCTTTTCATTAACTTTTTAGCTGAATGAAGTCATAAAACTGGGTTATCAATCATTCTGATCTTGTGTGTGTTTATAATAATTGGGGGGGAAAAAGCTACTTTTAATGGGTAGCAAAAAGAGAATTTTGAGAGAGAGTTAATTTACTAGGGAATTTGGTAATAAGATTAAAGGTGTCATTTAAGTGTAAAGTATGACTATATAGCAGAATTAATCATTAACGCCTATGTACAGATGATCTCTGAATGTACATACTTATGTAAGAAAAAAACTTGAGCAAATATTCATCATGACCTCTAAGTTGTAGCACTAGTTAAAGTAAGTAGCTAGTACTTTTCTCTTTAGGAAAAGAGAAAAATTGCCCTATTGTCTATAATACAGTGATTGTGCAGCTACAGTGCAGAGAGCACCTGCTCATGCTCCAAGGAGATTTGACTGGTACTAGCTCTTCTCTTTCTTTTCCTGTTGTCAACTTATTTACTTAATTTTGATGTATAATATATAAAAGAATGCTTATCCTGAGCTGTAGGTCCCTTATCCAGGAACTATGAATATAATCAAAACTAAAGCCAGCTGCTGTGTCCCCTTATACCAAAAATAATCAACTACAATAAAATCACACTGAAATAATACAACCTCCCCTTGCAAACAGCTACTCTTACCAGGCCCGTTTCTCCCTTAACACTGTTTAAATAGTAATGCCTTTTAGCATTTTCCAGTATTCAGACTCTTCCAGTCTGGAAGGCAAAAAATAAATAAATAATAATGGAGGGGCTGTTATGCTATTGGTAGTCTTTTATGCTGAGGGGTACACATTGAGTGTACCCCAAGCCAGTTGGGGTCTCCAGCTCATAATTAACACCTTGAACTCAGATTGGAAACCTGCAGGCAGCTAGTACAGACTATCTTAGTGTCATGTTAGTCTGCTAAGAGATGTTAATTAGGTTGGCTGAGGCAAAAGCTATGTTTATGCCTGCATTTGTAGGAAAGATAGCAAACAGATGACCTGATAATTTTGTTTCTTGTGGCTGGTGCTGGTAATTGTGGTGAAAGGTGAAATAAATGGATTCTGGAGAAGAAGCCTTCCTCCAAAATGCCAAATATCATTCTGTTCTAAAATCAATTAGCTGCTAGACAAGCTATTGTTTGTATTGAGCTATTGCTTGATGGAAGGAGAAATTCCCAAACTTGATTAATTTATTCATTAAAAGTGTTTCCATAGTACTTAAAATTGGATTATGCTTTTCTCTGCCATCAGGAAGATCTTGTTGGATAATACTATATAGTTGGTGCCCCTGTCCCTATATAGAAAAAAATATTTTCTTACCTTGGCTCACTGAAAACTTGGGCCCTTCCAAATGCTTATATAACTTTCCCCACAAATAGAGTTCCAAAATATCAGCTTCTTTCATTCTTTCCTTTTCATGAAAAGAATGCATCTTGCTTGACCAGAGGTAACTTCTTTATTCAAAGCAATTAAAGTTTAATTGCTTATAAAGAATTTCTTTAACGTCTTTATAAGCAATTCAAAATTTTTTTTGCAAAAATCTTGATCTAATAAAAGAGATCATCTCTTATACGAGTCCTGATTACTTCTTTATAAGTAAATTTGGCCCATGCTTGTGTTAAGACATCGAACCCCAGATGTATGTTTTAAAAGTCAAAAGTTTTGCGGCATTTGAATTGTTCTTGGCTCATTTGCACGTTGCAGTTAAAATGTATGAACTTTGAAATGACCCCAAGCATTTGTGTGTCCACACCTCTAGACCCCCAGTGAGCAAAGGAGACCATTATGAAAGTTTCTCAGCTGAAAAGCACAGCACCAGCAACTTGACAACCCTTTTAAAAAAAAAAATTAGTATTGTGGCATTGTTTGTGCCCTTTGCCTACTTCATTCTTAGAAACCCACAAGTTAGATCAGGGGCAGGAAATTATTTTGGGTGGAGGGCCACTTACTAAGTTTTGGTAAGCCATCAAGGGCCACATGACAGGCAGCCCAGGGCAGATAAATATTAATTTTCTAAATTTTTTAGGGGCCCCGCAGGCCAGATAGAAAGGCCTGGTGGGCTGCATTCTGCCCACCCCTGAATTAGATGTCAGTGGGAAGTAGCATGTTACACATGTATTTAAAAAAACCCTCTGGTCTGTTACTTCATATGCCTAGAAAGCCATGAATGCATCAGCAAAAAAATCCCTGTGGCTGAAGGATTGAACTCTTAAGTCACCTCAAGACCCATCAGGTAGCAATGGGGGAGATAATCCTCAAATTGAGGAATGGCTGATGCAGCAAACCAAGAGTTATCCTGCCTAAGGGCCAGCCTGAATTGCTTGTGTTAGACTTTTAAACATTAGGCTGCCTAATACTGTAAAGCATTAAGCAGCTAAATTAAGACTAGAATAAACATACTGTGTGTGTTTATTTGTGTTGCTTTTATGGTAGTATACACAGACTATAAAGAATAAGATGACAAGCACGTTCTTTAGGATGTTTATGGTGACTAGAATGATGCGATCCAGAGCTGCTCCTATTTGCTATTTTGGGGCCTTGTATATTAGTGACAAGAAAACATGTTGAAGTGTTCTAGGGATTTTTTTTGTCATTTAGCTAGTACTCTTGAGAATTTACAGTCTGGTTGTTTAGGGGGCTATAAAATGCAGCTGTTTGTCCTTCATATTTATAGATAACTTATTTTTTAGGTAGGAAACAGTTGTATTTGTTTTGTTTGTTAGGGAGTGTTATTGGATTTCAAGTGAGAGAGTGAAGCTTTCAACTCTTTGCACTTTAGAATCATAAAAGATTGGTTGCAGCTGTGTATGTCTCCGGCTGCTGTTGAATTAATAAGTGTGACTAATTCCTGGAAGAATTGTTAGGGGAGGCAACATCTGCAGAAAAAATGGTGTAGTCTGACGAGAAAGAGGGTTTAGAGCAAATATTCTTTCAGAAAACACTAGCTGCTAATATTGCAGGAGTACAGAATGGTTTTGCATCCTCCAGGGAAAGGAGGTGCGTACTTCTGCTCTTTCCTCTTCTCCCTTTCTACCTCACTTCCTTCCACTATTGTATGGTATGCTCATCAGACCCCCGTGATGATAAATTGAATCCCCAAGGACATGAGACAATCAAACAAGTGAGCAGTTGAAAGTTGAAGCAAAAACAAAAAGAGACTCGGAGACCATTTACGAAGTATGAAATACAGCTTTAAAAAAGTAGAAACTTAACTTTTCCTAGGCCATCCCTCTAACTTTCCACATTATAAAGAACACAATGCTGAGCACTCAGGTTAAAAAAAATGACAGGCAAACAGCTGGTTTCAATTTCTTTTTATATACAGAAAAAGAAATTTAAAGCGCCTCCTTGGTTTCTAAGAACCTGATCTTGCAAATACATGTGAAATAATCTGACTGGCTTCAGTGGGATTAGGTCTACCTGTAAAGTTACCCCCATCTGTAATTGTTTGCAACATCAGATCCTTAGTGATAAAATCTAGCTTTCTGTATGCGTTTTTACAAATGAGATAAACCTACCTCAGCAGTAAGGAAATGAGTTCTTTAATACACTAGGGTTGGTGTAATATTACTGTAATCGACTCTTTTTCTTATTTAATACACTTCCTTAGTTATCTCAATGGATTCTTCTAAAATTAAACAGAAAAGGCTAGTATGTATACTAATGTCCTGCTGGGTCAAAAGATACCCTTATATGCACTCTGCATAATTTTGCAGAAGTTAACAAAGGCTGTATGGGAGTAAACTAGGGTTCACCTTCTCCTGTTATCATTAGCTTCCTGTTGAACTGATGGTGCTTGCTTCCAATATGACATGGCTAAAAAGCAGAAGTTTTTTCTTGCGGTTTTAGTCAAATATCCCTGCTTGTCTAATGTGTTTAGAACTGGTACAAAAAAAATCAGGTGGTTGTGTTCTGTTTCAGGGAGAACTTAATAGAAATTTCGCCGCTAAATTTGTGTCGTTACAAAGTTCCCTACATAGCACCTATTAAATGGAATAGACTGCTTTGTCAAAAGTTTAAACCATTGGAGTAGGGATAGATCCTGGACCATAGAATTGACCTCTGTGCAGATCAGGAGTGGGAGGAATCCACCTGATCTGGCCAGTCCTGGTTTACTGCCGACAGTTATGGCCACCTGTACATGGGACCAGTTGCCTGTTGAGGAAGCTGGAAAATTTCTAGAAGACAACAGAATTTCATCCAACTTCCTCTTAAGCACACCTCCTTATGAAAAAAGGTCCAGAAAGCTGGTTCAGAGTTGGTATAAAAGCTCTTTCACCTCTAGGGCTTCCTCTGAAAGATAACATTGGAAGAGGGTGGAGCAGTTAAGCCAGTTTTGTAGCTAGGTATAGGAGAACAGGAGGCCAGGGGTTTTGGGTTCTTTCCATGGCTCTGCTGAGTTGCTGTGTGACAAGTCAGTTTGCTTAGCTGTGTTGCCCCATGTGTAACAAGCAGATACTTGCTAACCTCAGGTGGATTTGTAATCATCTGCAAAGTACTTTGAAGTGTTCAGAGGGAAGGAGCGATAAACCTGTGATTATTGTGCAGTTAAAATACTAACTGTATTGGACAAGAAATCACGAGTGAATAACACAACTTCGCAATTCTAAGTTCATGTTTTTAAAATACCTAACTTGTACATTTTCTGGATGAGATTTCTCCCTCACCCCCGGGAATTACTCAATAAAGGCTAATTCTCATATAACGTAGCATGTGGATCAGAAATTGCATCTCCCAATTGTTAGCTATCATCTTGAAACTGAATCTGAGTTGGTTGTTGAGACAGGGGAAACAGCCTTCTGGTTTCTAATTTAGAAAACACTTTTTTTTTTTTTGCCAGACTGATGGTTGTATTTCCTACTTTTGATCTTGCATTTCGTTTCTTGCAGGGGGATTACAAGAGAGGCATGAGTATACTCAGCACTAAATGTTCTGGAAGCCCCTGAGGATGGGCACGCTGGGACAAACAATGCTGTCCCTTGTTTAGTCATTGGGCCTAGAATTTTATAGTAGGGGTTGTGCTGCTGTTATAGTTGCTTGGATCCATAATTTGTTGTAAGCTATGATACATTTTCAGAGCACTTAAATAACAGTCACATCCAAGGAAAAGAAGTAGGCACCTAAAATGGGACTTCCAGTGGGATTTAGATGACCAACTTCAAAACTTCCATTCTAAAAATCCCTGTGGATTTGCTCCCAATCTCTGTTGCTGCCGGATTAAAGCACCTCCAGTTATTGCCCTGAAAGTTTCCTAGGTCCCTAAAGTTCTTCTATAAAGGGCCAGAAACACCTTGCTGTTAACATTGGTGAGCAGCTGGGCTTTGGTGTAATTGGGATCCAGAAATTAGGTGTTCAGTTTCTTGTGTCATCCAGTGGACTCAGTTTAGGAAGTGTTTTGGAGTATCCTTAATGTACAGCCATGTGATCAAGCTCTCGTTAAGATATGGTGGCAGCCACTCTTAAAGCATAACCAGAGAAGGGAGATTGTGTTGTCCCTCTTTTAATGGTTAGGGTAGTCATGCAGGATATGGAAAAGCTAACTTCAGTATTATCTTCCATCTGAAGGACCTCAAACCTCCATCTCCCACCTCCCTGTAGATTGCTAGCCTGTTGGCTATTCCTTGGTTGGGCCACTCTCCACACTTCCTTTTGAAGCTGTTTCCGTGTGCAGAAAAGGACAAACTGCAGAAAAAACCCACTGGAGGCAGAGAGAGAAGACAAGAGACCTGAGCACCTGCTCCTCCTCCTGTATTTTACACAGTGATGGAAATGGTTCTTGGAATAGGGATTAGAACCAGATCTTTCTGCTCCCACATATGTCCCTTGACTACCAGGCTTATGTCATGTTCCTCTTGCTTTCTCTCTCTGGCCCAAGGCATCTTGTATATTTATGTGAAGCACATCTTCAAAGAGAAGAGTGAAGAAAGCTCCGTCCCTGTTAAAAGAGGGTTATCCAAAGTGGCCAGGGCCCCCCACCCACAGGCAGCAGTTTCTGTAACACCCCCTTGCGCAAACCATGACGTACCCCAGTCTACTTGCTCCATGGACCCTGAGTCCCATACTCTGTGTTGCTTTATCCCCAGGGTGGGGGGCAGGAAGTGGGAGCTGAAGGAGGGAGCAGGAGCCTGAAGATCCCAGTTCCAGCAGCGGTGGCAGTATTGGGGGTGGGGGCAGCTGGTTGGTCATGAATTAACTGCTTATGGCTTGCATGTAGACCAGCTTGGACAACCCTATTTTAAAAGAATGACCTGTCTTGGGTGCCTTGTTTCAGGACTGGGTTTTGGGTTGTGAATCCGAACGTACCTTTCTGCAAGCCTGTGTAAAGCCCTTAATCTTGCCCATCTTAAAGTTTAAAACCACCCATGTTGTTCACATGGATTCAGAAAAGAAATCTGCATTTCCGAGAGTTTGAATAATTCAGTAAGTTACTTAGAAATTGATCATAGGTCAGCTTACTCTAGCGGCTCTTTTTCTAGAGCTTGTGTGTGCATTCAACGTAGTGAGTAGCTTCACAAGCTGTACTTTATCTTCTTTTGGGGTCTCATACATTAAACTCAAATGAGGGGTGATCACTGATGAGTTTGCATGTTTATTTAATAACTAGAAAGTCTCTGTATGGTGTCCTCATTTTCTATTTTAATTGATGCTGCACAGCTGTGTTGTACATAGGGCTGGAATTAATTTGAATAAACAGACCTAATCATGCAGTTATGTAGTATGCTGTTTCGAGGCTGATTGGTTTCCACTGTGATCTATGTAAAAACAAAGGCACTGCCTGACTGTTGCAGGCTTTAAAAACAGTTCCTCAGTCTCTTGCAAACTTATTTTTATTATTTGTCATAGTATGTGTTTTCTACCACTGTGAACACCATGGTAGGGATTTCAGAATAAAAATGTCTCTGATTACCATTGTTCTACTTAATGTTGTTTGACTTGCAGTAGTTAAGATTGTGGAAAATTTGCACTAATGTACAGTTTATAAACAGGATAATGAAACAGAAAGTACTGTAGTTAAGATCCAGGATATATTAGGAAATAGCAAACTATATTTTGTTCATGTCTGTAAGAACAGATGTAAAACACTCATTCTCACACTCGTGTTATTGAGCACAAATCGACACTGTAGAGGAAAAGTGTAGCCTGCCCTCAACTTTTTCTGACGTGTACCCTGAGCTTGGACCTCCCTTCTGTAAAATTACTGTTTGTAATTTAACACGATGAAAAGACTTCTGCATATGGAAGAGTCTGAGCTGATTGGCTACTGTACTCCAAAGTCGGCCTGGAAAAATGCGTGACTACAGCCTTTTCTTTTACAATTAAACAGAAAGGGGCTTGACAATATTATTTATATTTCCCTCCTGCCCATGTTATTCTGTTCATATTAACAAGTAACACCTAAAGATTACTATAACAAACAAGTTAATGTAGCATATCTGTTTTCCTAATAATTGTACCTTTGATAGGCCTCTGTTTAGATGGCTTTGCTGTTCCTTGTTAAAAAATAAAAATCAAAAAAAAAAAATCCAGTGTCTTCCTAGCTAAAATGAACCTTATTATCATCTGGGGGCTGTGAAAACTTTTTATAAATATTTTATGGGAAAGTAAGGATGTATTATTAAAAGGCTGCTCTGTCAAAAAGTAGACTCTCTTTTTGAAACCAGTTTTAAAATTCAAGTATTATCCCTTAAAGCTTTTTAGTTTTCATGTTTTATGGATTACTTCAATGGGAAGCACTGTGCAGCTGTTGTTACAGGTGTTAAACAGAGCTGGAAGCCGGTATTATACAAACAGCACTCGAAATTCACACCTTTTTCATCAAATGTTTTATCCTTTCTTTAATGTTAAGCCTTTTTATTTGTGCACTGAGCTGGTTAAAATTTTGATTCACATTGCATAGCTTTTGTAGGCCTAGCAAATATGTTCTGTTTTTGGTCGAAAGTACAGTCATGAAGCTATAGCAAGCAAATTACTGCTTTGTTTTTACTAGCAGAAGATACTAGCATGCTGCAGGATACACAACAATGCAGGATTTTTTTTACCTAGAGAAAAATATTCAAAATACAAGTGGAAGTGCTGTATAGGTTGCTCACTCTGCTTCACAAAGACAACTTTATCTTGCTGTATCGAAATCATAGGTAAATACCTGAGACTGGAAATCTAGACAGTGTTCTTGCTTGTAAAGATAGAAAGAGTATGAATCCCTTCCAAATGAAAAAAAAAAAAGATTGGGGGCCTAATCCAATCCTATTTAAATCAGTGAGACTGCCCATAGACAGTAATGGGAGTTCCATAAGGCTACTTACAAATATGGAAAACTAACCTAATAGAAAGGCATCAAAGATGCATTGCACTTAGTGATCATTGGGGTTTGTACATGACCCCTGTCCCCATCACCCTCTTCCTCCCTCTTCTTTTTAAGATCTTTTGTTGTGGCCTTCCCATATTTAATTGGAAGCATTTTAATTAGAGATAAATCCAGATGGAGGATTATTTATTAATTATTTTTCATTACATAATGATTGTGTTGAACTGCAAACTTTGTAGCTCATTATAGTACATATACATAAAGGGAATTTTATGAAGAAGTAAAAAGTGAAAAGAGGAATTGGCTGCTGAGACCAGTAATTCACAAACAGAAAAGGGAATTCATTTTCACGAAGTGAGAAATAAAATAAACATCCTTCTTCTTGAAGTTAGCTTCACACTGCATATGTGCTTTTTATCTATATTTAAAGAATAACCATACTTCTGAAAGCAGATTTTAATGGGATTTTCAGAAGCACTTAATATTGGCCTAACTCTTGCCAAAAACTTCAATAAGATCATAGTCCTATGTAGTCAAAACTGTTTTTTGATAATTTTCCTATTAAGTTTCTTCTTAGAAACCCCCCCTACAGAGTAGCCTTTGAATGGCTGCTTACTTTCTTGGACTTTTGAAAGTCTCAAGTTGCTCTGTGCTGTGCTATTGTCCTACATATCCTCTGTGATAAGATCCTGGCATGTAGAGTAGCCAGCATCTTAAAGTCATTAGTAGGAAATAGGAATTTACGAATGTTTTACAGAATATGAACACTTTTTAATGTAGAATGAAGGAATTCATATTTTACTGGAGTTTTTTTCAATACTTCTCTGCATTTCCTACTGGCTTTATCTGTGCTGTTTTAAAGACTATTTTATATCATATGCTCACTGTTTCCTGTAGGCGTAGATAAATGTGGGGTATTTGGAGGGTTGTTTTTTTGTTTTTGTTTCTACCCATAATGATAAGGGAGAATTTGGCACTTTCCTTGTTTATGTTTTTGTCTGCCAGCTCATTACTCCAGTTTTAAACAGCTAGCCAGTTTTAATATACTATCATCTTGAACACAAAAAATTACATCTGAGATTGTTTGTTTGTTTTTGTATTCTAACTTTTTCCTCTGTGTGTGGGCGTAAGGGAGAAATGGCAAATGTGAACTATATTGACTTCCTTAAAGAGTTATGATACTCCTATGGTGTTCTTATGAGAAACTAGGGATAAATACTCTAGATCAGTGGTTTTCAACCTGTGGTCTGTGGACCTCTGGCGGTCTGCGGACTATGTCTAAGGGGTCTGCGAAAGATAACGGATCAATCAAAAGTATGTGAATACTCGCACTTACAATTCAAAGGGGGTTGCATCTCCATTCGAAATCTTTTAGGGATCTGCAAATGAGAAAAGTTGAAAACCTTTGGTCTGGATGAAATCACTATGAAGTGAGGGCCAAACTTGTTGAAAAGCCATGCCCAGTCAAATGGTTTATGGTTTGCTGTAAAATGGGAGGACGTTTCAGATATCAATATTTTTAATAGTGACCTTGATGAAGGACTGCAGTATAAATTTATAAATTTTGTGGATGACACAAGCTGGAGAGGTTGCATTTGCTTTGGAGTACAAGGAGCACAGTTCAAAATGATCTTGACACATTGGAGAAATGGTCCAAAGTCAGTAAGATAAGTCTATTAAAGACCAGTGCAAAGTATCACACTTTGGGTGGAGAAATCAAATGCTAAGTGCTAAATGAGGATTAATGGACTAGACGGCAGTATGTAGCAAAAGATCTGAGAAGTTAGGGGACCACAAACTGAATAGATGTCCATGATAAGCTATTGTTATAATAAGATTTTCCTTTTTTTCTCAGGTGTATTAACAGGAATCTGGGGTATATTAGCAGGAATCTTATTTATAAAGCATGGTAAATAATTATGGTGATGGTACATTTTAAGAAATATGTATGTAGACATACTGGAGACAGTTCAGAAGAGAGCAACTAGAGGGATAAAATACTTGGAAAACATCACTTATTTATAAGGAAAGGTTGAGGTAATTAAGCTTTAGAAAAGATAAGCCTGCAAGGAGGGGCATGATGGTGCCCTAATATAGGTATAGACAATATAGTTACTATAGAAAGGACAGAGACCAGTTCTTCTCTGTGACCACTATAGGTGGGTCAAAGAGGCTAATTTATAGGAGAGAAAAGAAAGATTTTGGTTAAATATTAAGAAAAACATTTTAGCAGTATGTTTGAAAAAGCAGTGGAACAGACTACCCGACAGGGTTTGACATTTCTTTCTTGGACTTTCTTAAGAACGTGGTAGACAACATGTATCAAGGATTGTCTGGGTATGTGCGTCTGAGCTTAGAGTACAGGGATGGATTAGATGACATCCTGAGGTCCCTACATTTCTATGCTAGCTATATCATAATATTAATAAACCCACAAGAAATGCCAAAAATTAATGTTTTTGTTTTTCTAATTGGTTTGCTCACTCTTCACTCTCTTTGTAGAAAAATTAGAGTGTTTTGATAGTGATAAACTGATCTTAATAAAAGTTGGTTCTCTTGTTATTCAAAGGCATCTTTCTTCTTTGTATGTTTAGGTCGTTTGGTTGGTGCCCTGGATGCAGTGCTAGATTCTAATGCACGTGTTGCTCCATTTCGAATTTTACTTCAAGTTCCAGGAGCACCAGTTTACTCTGCCATTGCATGTGGTGAGTTATTGAATGGATCAGAAGTTTACTGGGCCATAGCCATTGGTGAGTCACATACCAACCAAAACAAAATGCCAAAGATAAATTCTGAGCATGCTCAGTATCTGCATGTCCAAGAAGCTGAAGGTAACCAAAAATAAGTGTGTGTGTGTGTGTGTGTGTGTGTGTAAACACTCCTGGCTGTATATGTTTAACAACCAAAATACCTGTTGGTTACCATTTCAGGATTCATTAATAAAATGGATTGTTTGCATTTGCTAATCAGGAAAAAGAAGAGTTTGATGCTGCCTTGCATTAGTTTGGGTTTTTTTTGCCTGTTGCAAAATGTAATTGTTCAATTTGCACGCATCTTTTCAGACTGTAATAAATGCACCTTGAAGTCTTTTTGTCCAGTCCTTCATCAGTGCATATAAGCAGTAGTGACATGTGGTTTACTAGAAAAATATCTCCCTAACCCATTTGGTTGCTCATGAATCAGTTTTTAAAAATACTAAATATTTTAAAGAGAATTGTAGCATTAGGTAACGTATACAGTGAATGAACTCTGAAGATTTACATTGATGGGTCCTACACTAATCCTTAATGCAGTCTTTCCCATACTTTTGAAAGTGAAGAAAGTTTACTGAAGATAAATCAATTGCAAGTCACAGCAGTCACATGTTAATGCCTGCTCATCTTCATCAGTGCATTTGTAAATTCTCCATTGCGTCTTCCCTCTGCAATATGCTGCGTCTGTCTTTTGTATGTTTTTCTTTGCCTTCAGACAATTAAAATATTGCAGACATTTGATGTAATACTTGTAGAAGTCAAAGGGGCAGTTCAGGCTTGCTACAAATTCAGGTAGGTATCTCTGCATTGGTTACACTTGCTTCCTGTTTTTAGCTGCTTGAGATTTAAAAAAAAAAATCCAACTTATGCTCTCTTTCCTTAAAGGAAGTGCCCTTACTGTTCTATTGAAAGTCCATATAAGAAAATTACTATGCCAAATAATATGTTTTGAAGACATATAATATTTGAGTGAAGGGTTATGGGTCACGGCTGATATACATTAGTAGTGCTGTGCAAGGAAACTTGCATAGAGTCTCTTCTGATTATTATTATTATTTTTGGCTGTGATTAGGTGCTCATATTTCCTCATTTTCATAATTGCTGTTCATTTTATCCCCTGCCTTTTTTTACTTGAAAGAGAAAATTATACATTATGAAAGTGAGTGTTGCTTCATGAAGAAAGGGGTTTTTTTGCTCTTAAAATAATGCACTTATACTGAAAAGAATGAGTTGAGTTTGATGTCGATGATGCAAACTTAGTGTTGACATCAAAGAAAGCTTTTGTTCCTTGGCCAGTAGGATGTATTCCTTGCTGGAGCTGATCATTATTACTGTCTGCCTTTCAGTTGGTGAAGGCAGCTGAGTGATCTGCCATGTGTATGTGGCCTTTTTTTCCCGTTCACTTGAAGGGGATTGCTAACCGTATAGCTTGTCTCTCTAGAATGGTTGAGCCTCTTTGCTATTTCAGAGACTTCTTAAGATAATTACACAAGTAATTTTAAGTTCTTGATATTTTCCCCCATCTCCTTTAAACAGATGTCCAAGGTAGAAAAATTAAATGCTGCTTGGGATTTTCAGAAATTTCTTCTATTGTAGATCAATAGTGCGTTAATCTACCCTACGCAAGCAAGACATTTTTGTGGTTACACGATCAAAAAGTTCTGAATGCCGTTAAAAGCCATAGTACTTTAAGCTGCTTTTATTATGAAATGTCGGCAATAGAGATTGGGGAAGAAGTGGTTTTCCTACTGGAACTGGCTACAGCAGTCAGAAAAACATAAGAACTTGACCCTCTCTTTTGAAGGGTGCTGTGGTTTTGCAAGCTACTTCTTCCCTTGGATCAGTTTGTTTTTAAACCCTCTTCCTCCACAAACTAACACTGGAACTGACGGTTGGGAAGGGGGTGGTAAAGAACTGCTGCCGTTCCGCTCCTCAGGTTCCCACAATGTGAGAACTGTGCTGCAGAATAGCAGCGTCCTTGTCCCACTGCAGAAGCCAAATGCATAGCTTCTCAATTTCGCTTTGTACCGGTGAGGTACTGGAGGGGCTGTGATGAGTTCCCTGTTAAAATTCTGTGGCAGAATTGTGAGGGACATCGTGGTGATTTAAAGGAACTACAGGCAGTTGCTATAGTAAGAAAGGGGATGCAGACAAGCATCTTCTGTATCTTTTAGCAGTCCCCTGGCAGGGTAGACCAGTTTAAAACCATGCTGATTTAAATAACTGATTAAAGCATGTTTTAAATCAGTAAGCCAAAAGCTGTAATTAAATAATTGATTTTAATCAACTTTCTCATTGTGTATTTTTTTTCTGCTATTTAAGGAAAGTGTATTTTTATTGGTTGATATAACAAACCATGTTGATTTACAACCACATACAGTTTTTACAGTAGAGTTGGTACATATTTTTCCTTGGTGAGTGTACACACAGACACACACACTTTAAAAACATATTATTTTTAAAAAAAATACAATTTTTCTCATTCACTAGATGAATACATCTTTGCTCATGTTTGTATCAAGCCTCATTAAGATGACAACTTGAATTTAATTAAACATACGAAAACAGCATTTCAAATTTATTAAACAAACTTTTACGCTTTGGATATAAAACATTTCATATTTTATATTTAAAAAATCAATATATGGTGCACATTTGATGGAATCGGAATCGTAGAAAGTGAGGGCTGGAAGGGACCTCAGGAGGCCATCTAGTCCAACCGCCTGCTCAAAGCAGGGCCATCCCCAACTATCTCATCCCAGCCAAGATTTGTCTTAAAAGGCTCCAAGGGTGGGGGGTTCACAACCCCTCTGGATAACCTTTTTCAGTGTTTTACTACCCTCCCAGTGAGAGGTTTTTTCCTAATATTGAACCTAAACTTGCCTTGCTCTAACTTGATATCATTGCTGCTTGTTCTGTTATCTGCCACCACTAATCGGTCTTGCTCCATCCTCTTGGGAGCCCCTCTCCTGTAGTTGAAGGCTGCTATCATATCCCTCCCAGTCTCTTCTACTCCAGGCTAAATAAGTCCAGTTCCCTCAGCTTCTCATAAGTCATGCAACCCAACCTCTTTCATTGCTCTCCCCTGGATTCTCTCCAATTTATCCGCGTCCTTTCTGTAGTGGGGGCTCAAAAGTGGACATAGTATTCCAGATGTGGTCTCACCAGTGCTGAATAGAGGGGAAGAATTTGGTCTGCTGGCAATGCTTCTACTAATGCAGCTCAGTATGCAGTTAGTATTCTTTGTAGCAAGGACTTACTGTTGGCTCACATTCAACTTATTGTCCGCCATAACCCCTAGGTCCTTTTCTGCAGGGCTGCTGCTTAGCCAGTTGGTCCCCAGTCTGTAGTGGAGCGTGGCATTATTCTGTCCTATGTGAAGGACTTTACACTTGTCTTTATTGAACCTCATGAGATTTCTTTTGGTCCAGTCCTCCAATTTGTTGAGGTGTATCTCAGAATCCTAGCCCTACCTTCCAGCATATTTACTACTCCACCCAGCTTGGTGTCATCTGCAAACTTGCTGAGGGTGTACTCCATTCAATCTTCCAGGTTGTTGATGAAAATATTGAACAAAACTGGCCTCAGGGCAAACCCATGGGGCACTCCACTTGATACCAGCTGCCAACTAGGCATTGAGCCGTTGACTATTACCCTCTGAACCCAATGATTCAGTCAGTTTTTTATCCACCTTAACAGTCCATTCATCCAATCTGTGCTTCCTTAGCTTGCTTGTGAGAATGCTGTGGAAGACTGTAACAAAAGCCTTGCTAGAATCAAGGTATATGATGTCTACTGGTATTCCTGCATCTGAAAAGTCAATCCTCTCAAAGAAGGAATCCAGGTTGGTCAGGCATGACTTGCCCTTGGTGAATCCATGCTGACTGTTTCCAATCACCTACTTCTCCTCCAAGTGCTTAGAAACGGGTTTCTTGAAGACCTGCTTTGTGATTCTTCCAGGGACTGAGGTGAGGCTGACTGGTCTGTAGTTCCTTGGATCTTCTTTTTTCCCTTTCTTAAATGTAGGCACTATGTTTGCTTGATCAACTGGGAACTCTCCCAATTGCCATGAATTTTCAAAGATGATGGCCAGTGGCTCTGCAGTCGCATTGGCCAACTCTCTCAGCACCCTTGGGTACTTCCCTTCCAGCCCTGTGAACTTATACATGTCCAGCTTTTCTAAGTAGTCCCTAACCTGTTCTTTTGCCACTCTTGGCTGCTCAACTCCTCCCCAAACTGTGCTGTCAGGTGCAATAGTCTGGGAGCTAACTTTGCCTGTGAAAACTCATGGAGGTAAAGAAGGCATTGAGTATTTCAGCCTTTTCTGCATCCTCTCTCATTAGGTTGCCTCTGCCACTTAGTAAAGGACCCACACTTCCTCTGATCCTCCTCTTGTTTACAATTAAGCAGTTTATTAAATGCAATTATTAACTGTTATTGTATTAGAAATATGAACTGTAGTAAGTTAATTAAACCAGTTATTTCAGGTCACCAAGGGGAATTTTTTCTAAAATGCCTAGGTGAAAGTAATACAAAAAACTAGAACTCTTGGTTCTAAAATGATACCTTTTATTAGACCAACTGGAAAATGGCAAGAAAATTGTCCTTTTCTGCACGCTTTCAGGATCAAAGTACCTTTGCCAGGCTCTGGGAAAAGTAGATGGTACAAGATGGTAAAAAGACCCCATAGGTAGGAAATAAACTTCATTTTTGCACAGAGGGAGCTGAAGATGGAAGTCTGTCCCTCTGGGTCCATGAGTGTCTTTGTGAGCTGTGTGGAGTAGCTCTTTGATGTGTTGATCAGGTAGAATTCCTTCCCTGGAGCTGTCAGATGGCAGACAGGGAGGCAAAAAAAAAAATCTTTCTTGTTGCTCTGCAATGAAGTTTAAAATCCAAAATCAGCTGAAATTTTTAAAACTCTGTCCCATACCGTGAGAGGGGCCTTGTGACACCCTCCGGTTCATGGCAGATCTGGATTTACAGGATGAGGAAGGCTCGGATGTGTAATGGTTTCAAATAACAATGTTTATTTACTCATG
>NW_017728906.1:86319076-86330932 GCF_001723895.1 Crocodylus porosus | reverse complement strand
AATGCTTCTGTAGAAGTAAATCAGCCTTCAACTCCAAAGTTTTGAGTAGAGGCTCATCGTCTCAACGTATTATTTAAATTATTTTAATATAGCAAATGTGTACCTTAGCTTATGCTGTATTGCCTTCAAATTTAATTTTAAACTGGTTTATTTTTAAAAAGGAAAACTTAATTGTAACTTTAAATAAAAACATCTGTTACCCACCCTGCTCCTTGGATACAAGTCACTTTGTGTTTTCCCTATGTTTGCTGGCTAGTTATTGCTAATAATGCTCTGATGGAAGGGATGTAGGCTTAAACAGTAGCTTGTGCCAGTGGCAGACTCCTGACAAATAGCTTTGTTCAGCCTCTGCATTCTCAGACAAGTCATGAATCAAGAATTCTCACAATCACCATGTCAGAGCCTCAACTACAAGGCAGAATACCTGAAATACCTGTGACTTGCTGTAAAGAAGCAGGGCAGATGAAGGCATCATCATTGTAACAACAGGGAAGTAAGTGGTTTAGTACATGTTTAGACAATCCTAGGAAAAGGACCATGCCCTGTGCTACTGAGCAAGAACCCTGCCCAGTCCAGGTCAGTCTGATCTAGGGGGAAAAAAATCCTTTCTGTCACCAAACTTGGTGTTAGGTATGACTGTAAGGCTTTCAAGAGGTGTGATCCCTGGCTGGCATAGTTGTGCTGGCAGTAACCACTAATATAGATGCAATAATAGCAAGGGTGTCAAACTCATCTAGCCCCTGCTCCTCCTTTTAAGCCAAATCCAGCACATTCAGCAGACTCTGTGGGACCTGCTTTGCATGTGGTCCCCCCTCTCCCCAGCCCCCCGACCTGGACTGGGACTGGGTTGCATGCAGTATGCATCTCAAACTGGCTGGAGGGTGGGAAAGGGCAGAGACACCCTGTGCAGTGCAGATCCAGGTGGGAGAGGACAAGATTTTTGGTACTGGCAACAACTTGAAAACTACCATGAAACACCTTATGACAGACAATCTTTTACTCCAAACAAACCCACAACTGGGAAGCCAGGCAGCAAGATGCACTCCTTGCCTGTCTTCACTGTCACTTTAGTTTATTATTTGTTTCATGTGGGCTATGTCATTATAATATGACATTTCTAGTATTTTTAACAATTGATAGCACTTGGGATTTTTTTTGTCCTTAAGCAGTGTTGAGGTGAGGTGATAATGTTGCCTTGATGGTCCAGGAAATGAGAGGCAAGAATTGTTGTGGGCGATACCTTTTTATTGTATTTATTGTTAAGGCAGAGCTGGGTCAATGTGTTCTCTGTATATAGTGTTTAGTAGCATGTCCTCTGGGATGTGGATTGTGGTGATGTTGGTGTAGGAGTAATTCATTTAATTTCAGAAAGAATTGGGTTGAAGAATGGTAGTTATTGAATTTTAAGTGAATCCAGGTGGTTAATCCAGATGATGAAATGTCATTTATGTAAGACAGGTATAGTGCAGGTTTGCTGGTGTAGTTTTCTTTAATTTTTCCATTTTAATCACAGAAAAATGTAGATGTTGGGTTCCTTTTTTAAGTCTGAAAATTGGGGATTCTTTTTTTATCGGAGAAAATCAGGATCCCTCATTATAATTTACCTGATACTGACTAACCTCTGCTCTTCAAGATCCTCCTGAAGAATCTTATTTTCTTCCTTATATCAGGTTTTTAACGCATCTCTCCAGCCTGTTGGCTACCTGATAATTTCTCTTATATCCTGTATTTATTTACATAGGGAGTTTTACACAGGCTTTTGTTCCATCTGCTGTTTAGCTCGCCTGTGTCTGCTTCTCTTCCAGAGACCCGAGGAAGGGTACTGTGATGCTGGAAAGCTTGCCTATGTCTATCCCAACCATTCAGTTGGTACAATAAAAGGTATCACCCACAAGAAGCCTTTTTTTCCCTTAAAGGCCATTGAAATAGCCTTCTTTCTTGGTGAATCTCTCTCTTTTTTTTTTTTTTTTTTGCCTTGATTGATGATATTTATGAAGTCCTATCATAAGACTTTCCTGTTAGGGAAGTTAAAGTTTTGGAAAATTTCCCTGCCAGTTGGCATTCTTTGTGGGAAATCTAGGAGAGGAAGGTGGAAAATACTTAACTAAATTTATCATCTTGGTGTGTAAAGCAACATGTTGCAATTATAATATTCACGTAACTCTGGGTATGTGATGATGACATTTGTTTGAACTTTCTTTTGTTTTGCATTTCTTTTTATGCCTTGGCCATCCTTTTTTTTTTTTTTTAATTTAATTATCCCCTTGTCCCTACAAGTGAGGCACTGGAAATAGTACTTACTGCCTTTTTTAAACTGTTCTGTTCAATGACTGATTAGTCCAAGTTGTCTTGCAATGGGATGGCCAGCTTCTCTTTCAGTAATGTTGTCTTTGTTTTGCCTCTTCCTTGTACTGGCTTTTTCTATTCTCATATCTTTGTGACACATGCCTGCTGACATGTAGGACACTGAAGATTAATGAACAAGCTTTCAACGACTAAAATTATATTTTTGGAGTTGGTGTGAATGCATTACATTTAAATATAGTCCTTAAAGAAATTCCATCAAATTTTAAAGCTTTTCCTCTTTAAATTAATTTTACCTGTCCCAAAAATTGCACAACTCTTTCATGTGAGCTAGTTACATACACAGCACTCAGATAAATAAGGAACCCCTTTGTTCTCAGAGAAGCTGAAGATCACAGAAGCTTTACAGGTGAGATACCAAATTCAAGACCCGTGGAGAAATAGTTATCAGGGGCTATGGAGAATGACCCTAAATCAGAATTTAATGACTGCTTAAGAAATATCAAGGCAAAATTTTGCCACTTACTAATACTGCAGTAAGAAGATTCATTACTGTGTTGTGATTTTTTTCAAAGCAGCATTTGACTTGTAATGAGATCTTGAAAACTAAAAGCACTGTAATACATATTTAAAGCAGTAACACTTTTGTAGTCTCTAACTCCAGCATTCAATGTAACATCTTAGCAGCTTATTTACTACTAATAATTTGGACTTCAGGATCTCAATTTCTGTTAATATATTTGTGAATGTGAATGGTGATTTTTTTTTCTCTATTTAGAAATGTTTTCTTTTATGACATGGTTTTTAATCAACTTTTCTTTTGTCTTTCTAGGTGCCACTCTAGAAGAGATAAATCAACACTGGGAATGGCTAGAGCAAAACTTACTCCATACCTTGTCCGTTTTTGACAGTAAAGAAGACATTGTTAGTTTTGTCAAAGGGAAAATCAAGGTAAGAAATATTACCTTCTGCCCTTCTCATCCCCACTACTTCATGACCTGGTAGAAATGACTCTGGTAATGTATTAATAATTACTGATGCAATGCACCTGTTTATTAATTGTTCTCATGCACCTTTGATTTTGCCCAACTAGACACTGTGTTTGGTAAAATGAGCTGGCCTAACAACCATGTTCATTTTGGGTAAAATTTGTCTTGAAATGGCCGTATTTTTTGTACTCCAGGTTTCCCATATTGCCACATGTTGTTTGTCTTTTTTGTTTGTCATCCAAGAATCAGAGGAGTTGGGAAGTATGTACATGTAGTCTCAGCCACATGGCTAGATGCCTACTGTCTTGGTGGGGAAAAACACTTCTGCCATCCTGTTTCTCCAGCTTGAAAATAAAAATGGCTGTATAGCTTGTATGGTCTCTTATGTATGCCTCGCTCCTTATTTCTGTCAGTTGTTCTGTTCTTCTGTACATACTTTGTGTTCAGGTGCAGTGAAAGTGTTGAATAAGACTCATTTCTTAAAAAATTCAGTGGCCAGGTAACTGAGGAGAGCAATGCATCTAGAGTTTTGCTGGTTTCATTATTAATAATGGACCCAGATTTTTATTTCGCCAACAACTCTTGCCTCTGCTGCAGGCCTGTTGCATACGTGATTGTTTACTAAATACAAAATATTTTATGTTCTATAAAGTACAGTTTGGTACTACTGAAACACTGCAGTTTTCAATGAATTATTTTCTCTTGTATGTTATAGAGCTGTAAGAAAGTCGTGGCACTACAAGTTATAGGTTCACTTCATTGTTTCTAGGTAGGAATATAATAGCTCCAATTAATCTGCAAATTACGGGTATTTCCTGGCATGGCTTTGTGAACTGAATAAAAGCATGCAGAGCAGTTTTGACTGCAGCAGAATGGTAGAAATGTTATACCATTTTAAGTATGTTTTAAAATATGTAGTCTGTTTCAAATAGTTGCAGTGATCAATGCAAGTCCTGATTGGTTGTAAACTGAAATACTTGAAACATGCTTCAGTCGTGGGTCAAATATAAGTCTAGGATTGAATCAGAGTCAGAAGTAGGGCTGGAAGGGACCTCCATAGGTCATCTAGTCTAATCCCCTGCCTGAGGCAGGATCATCCCTATCCAAACCTTCCTATACAAATCCATAATGTAACCTCTTTGTAAAACTACCACCAACCCTGACACAACACAAGACAACACCCTAACCTGTGGCAGGTAAAGCAGGGGGAATATGTAGATAAAGAAGTTATGAAAACTGAGTAAATGCATAACCTGCAAGTCAACATAAATACCTTTGCAAGAGAAAACTGAGATTTAAAAAATCTGGTACTGGTAACTAGTTTGGCTGTGGATGTTCCAGGTTTATTGTAATAATTTATCTTGTGATTGAATTAGGGACTAATAGCAGAGACAACCAGCAGCAAACTAGCAGAGCTGGAGGAGGAGCCTGAGAAGTTCCGAGAAGCATTAGTGAAATTTGAAGCCAGATTTAACTTCCCTGAAGCAGAGAAGTTGATTACTTATTATTCATGCTGCTGCTGGAAGGGCAAAGTTCCTCGCCAAGGCTGGCTGTATTTGAGCATCAATCACCTTTGTTTTTATTCTTTCTTCCTCGGAAAAGAATGTAAGTGTGAACATGTAAGAACTGTTGGCCCCAAATAGACACGTGAAGTTGCGTACCACTAGATTTTTTTTTAAGTTGATATATTTACTTCTAATTCTGTTTTACAGCTTTATCATTCTGACCTTTTGTTTGCTGGTATGAAACAAACTTGATTTGAGTTTAGTTGTCACTTCATTATTCATTTTATGTTCACCTGGAACTTTCTAAGTATGAAAGCTTTCTGTAAGTGTGTGCAAACACATTGCTTGAAATTTTACTTTTTCCGAACATGGAGTGGCCTTTGGCAACTTTCACATGATGAGTGGCTGGAAAATGATCTGCCCTAAAAACATGTAAAACAGCTCAAATCTCAGAGTAGCCGTAGCTTCAATGTTTTACAGATTTTAACACCTATTTTTAATGCAGAATGTGGGCACTGAGAAATAGCCCTTCCCACATATATTCATGCACAATAATAGCCACTGTTTGTACAACTCCAGTTAGTGCACAGGCACGCTCGCAAAGGAATGTAAGTTGCCTGTGGAACCCTTTTTCTAGAGCTGTGCAACTTCAGCTGTGGCTTGACAATAAAGTAATAAACCTAGTTTTGTATGGTGCTTCATGTGGAGGGGTGAAAGGTGAAAATCTGTATTTTCAAATGAAAAAGGGACAGTATTTGTACTGGAGCCTTTCGGGTTTTGGAATCACAGTTCTAAGCAAGGTAGTTACTCAGTCTCTTTAAACTTTTCCCTTATATATCTTTCACATAGTTGAGAAATTTGTTTAAGAAAATTATTGATAAGAAACCAGTACAAACAGTATGGTCCTCTGTTTCCATTCAAGTCCCAGGGGAGTGTTCATCTGAGAACCCTATCATAACTAGCCCAGAAGTTGGAAAGTATAATTGAAATCCATCCATTTGACTGAGTAGCTTTTCTTTGCAGGGGTAGGGATTATGCCCTTGAATGGCTTTGTAGCAACTCCTGTAAATCCCACTACTTCTCCAGTACTAATAGCAAAATGCAGCTAAGAAATCATCAGTTACATTCTAACACCTCTGAAGGTTTTTACTGTTTATGGGCCAAGTTGTGACCAGGTGGCCACTTTTTAAAATATTTTGTGTACACTTCTGAAGTTGAACTAGAGAATGCACTAATGCATAAAACATACTTGTGATATCTAGGAAGAAAAAATACCTAGAGTTTTTTTATTTCCTGTTTGAAGTAAATGTAAATTGGAATTCATTGTTAATGCCGAAGTTGTATGTGACTTGGAAGAAATGTAAAGCAGAGATTCTGATCTATTGTTAGCTCAGTCTGTTTACATATCTCAGCTTTCTGTCTGGCGTTGCACGACGGAATCCTTGATAAAAGATTCCCTTTATCCATAGTGTTCCTCAGTTAAGGTTTAATGAGACCTGCTGCAGGAGGAAACAATTTGTATTCTTACAAATCAAAGCAGAAAGAAAAACTCCTTAATCTCATGCCAACAGCTTTATTTATATCAGGGCTCTTCACCTGGGGACCCACAGGCCACATGCAGCCCATGAAGGGTCAGTGCAGAGCCCGTGGGCTCCTGCCTGGCTACCATCCCATTGCCCTCCCCCAAAGCTCCTGCTGCTACGATGGTAGTTGGAGTCTCTGGGGCAAAGCAACACAGTGGAGGACCTGGTGAAGTCACAGTCTCCATGGCTGCAGCAGCAGGGAGGCATGGGCAGGGGATCTGTATTGCTCATACAGGTAGTGCTGGCACTGTTGCAATGGGGGGGAAAGTGGAGAGTGGGGGAAGAGTCATGTGGCAGTGGTGGTGGCAGGGATCCTCATGCTGCTTGTGTAGCAGCAGGAGCAGGGTTTACACATGACTACGGCCCCTGGGCCCCCATAGCATACACCCTGCATTGGCATGGCCCAGGGCCTGTGGCTTGTATGGCATGTGGCCTCTAGCCACTCTGAAGGTGGACAGCTCTGAGTTATGTAGGTAGTACTGGAGAGGGGTGAAGGGAAGAGACATAGTCAAGTTCTATTGTGTAATAAGAAATAACCCCTAATCACTGTTACTGTTACTCAGCTAGTAAAAAATCCCTTAAAATACCATTGACACACTTTATTAAAATGCAGAATTAAAGAATCTAATTTATTTCACACTTGTGATTACTTTTGCTTTGGGCAATGATAATAAGCTGCTCATGGGCTTTTATAGTTGGTTTCACTGCCTGGTATCCTACAGCTTTTCATGAATTAGTTGTCTCAGTGCTTGGAAATACAAATGAAAAACCAAGCCATTTTGGTTAACTTAAAAAACCCCCCAGAAACCAAGCTTGACCTCTCTAAGCTTGAGCCTAAACTTAAATGGTAATGCTTGTTTAATGCAGAAACAATAGTTGTACCCATTCCTAATGGTGGCATTTACAATTTGAAATTATTTTTTTTTATGTTAATAAATGGTTCAAGCTATACTGAGTAGTTCAGGTTTAGCTACCGTAGCTTATATTTGAGAATTTTGCTCAGTTTTAAAACAAAATAAGGAATTAATTATGCTTGTTTTCATGCAATAGTCGTGAAGTAGCCTTGGTTGAGTCTTGTGACTGTATAAAATCATGTCAATAGATATTAGTTGTTGCCTCATTAAATGTAACTGCTGGGAGAAGAGCAGGCTATGAATTATAAAACCTGAGGAAGTGAATCTTTTATAGATATTTTAATTTTATTCTATTGAAATCTACTTAATCCTCTGGATTAAACCATGGGAAGAATGTTACATCTTTCAGTTCTGACCAGAAAACCCTCTTAACTTCTTGTTATGACTTTGGGGAATTTTAGGTGACTGTACAGTACTTTAAGCCTATTTCAACATTATGGAATTAGGAAGCTGTATCAAAATGTTTAGGCATGACAGCTTTTGGATTTCTAATTTGTTTAAAGAGATACTGGCAAGTTGCCTTCATCGTTTTTAACTGAGTTTTCATATTCTAAAACTGAAAATACTGCATCATATCACATTGCTGGTTTGGGTCTTTTTACAGCAGTATGCTCCCCTTTTGCTTTGGAGTAAAAACCTACCTGGCCCTAACTTCTCTGTGAATAGTGCTATTTATACAGGCCTGTATAGTCAGTCATGGCTTCCTTGACTGTCTTGCTTGTGCAGAACTAATATATTTTGGCCATTTATTTGTGTATGGTTATATAGTTTTGCTATATTTAAGAATAGTTAGGGTATGAAATTGTTCCTGACAAGGTTGTGATTAGAATTAATATAGAAAACCCAGCTGGGGTATTGTTAAATATAATTAGTAATCATGAGCATGGTTTGTATAACAAAAGAATTCAAGGCAATGTTTTCTGTTATTGCCTTTTTATGATTTTATTATTATAAAGGGACTGGCCTAGAATATTGGTGGCATATTCTCCCTATTTTTTGGCAAAGAAATTCCAGGGTAAGCTTTCAGTAGTTGTTAACTCAAGTGGAAATCTAATTTATTTTCAAGTGTTTTTCAGCATGATTGCCTTGTGCCTTTCCTGGAAGAGGGAAATAATATTCTTCCATGGTCATCCACTATACACTGATCCTTTTTTACTTTCTCGTGACTTGCATGGCTTAACAAAATGTTTTGGTATAAAGAACACTTTCTTATGTTTTTCCTTAACCCTTTATGGATTTTGTGATTATACTAGTGATGTTTCTGGGGGAGGAAAAAACCACGCTATGCATTTTACTTGAAAGCAAAATAGCAAGGTTTATATGCCTAATTAACTTTTTTCAGAATTCTGTTTATATTGAATTCATCCCTTTCCATACCTCCATGTGGAAACCACTTATGTATTTGTGCAGCATTTACACTTCAGTTAGACAAGTGAGACATGTACATGAATATTTTATTATATTGCCTATTTCCTGAAGACATGGTCTCTACAGGAGTTGGAATCATTCTTAAGGCTTAAATTTAATATTGATTTGGTGACCTTTTTTTAAAACTTGTGAAAAAGTATCAGTCTTAGTCTTCAAAAGGTATTCAGGTTGTAGCCATATTGGTCTAGAGGAAAAGGCAATCAGGACTCATAGTAGAGATGATATCTTTTATTAGACCACTGAGATTTTTGCAAAAAAATTCTTCAATTAAAGATTTTTATTTTATTTTTTTTTTAATCTTGGTGGTCTAATAAAGATATCATCTCTACTACGAGTCCTTATTGCTTTTAGTCTTCAGAAGATTCTTCTGCTGTACTGTTGATGCACATCAAACTATTGGGTCAATATTTACATGAGAATGTGATAGTAGGAACGTTCTGTAGCATGCATATGAGGTGCTAAATTTCCCTGTTACTCCCACTTCCACATTGGGTCAGAAGGTCACTTAGCTTACTTCTGTTTAGCTTCTACTCAAATAACATTGATTATGGAAGCAAGCTAGCTTGGTGTTTCCTTGAAAATGTCCAGGACAGAAGGCAGTAAGTTTTTCACCTTCCTCAAAGTCTGCTTCCAGCAGGGTAAGATGAACCAAGAATCTTTTCTTGCTTAGTTCTTATATTAGCTGTTTCTACAGAGGGGAAGTAAAAAGAGGGCGACAGAGTCTCCTTTTTTACAGAAGCTTTGAGCAGAGCTTATGATGCTTATTTTGTGGAGATAAGATTCATAGATCTGTCACCTTTCATTAATGATAAAAGAGCTTTAGGGGAGAGAGAAGTTTTGTGGTTGGTATATGAGAGAATAAGCAGTGGGTACATATTAGGCACTTTATTTATATGGATGGGTCAGACCTTGTTAAAAATTTCTGTTCTGGCTGTTCATGCTTGTATCAGCAATCAGGAAGAAGTTTTAAATTCTGTTCCTCAGAGGTTTTTGTTCTTTCTTAAATGGCAGTAAAACTTATAATTCCCTGGGTTGATGTCCAGAAGCTGGAAAGAACCTCCAATGTCATCATGACTGATATCATTCGTATCACTACTCCAAGCAAAGAACGTGACTTCTCTATGTTCCTTAATATTGATGAGGCATTCAGGATAATGGAGCAGCTGGCAGATGTAACACTCCGAAGACTACTTGATAATGAAATCTTTGAACTGGATCCAGGCCTCCAGGATCCTACTCAAATTACAAAGAGGTAAAAAATTAAATTGTTTCTGCTTCTGTTGAAATAGTACAATTATAGTAGTGGACTTTGCATTTTATAGTACTGCTTTTGCTTCATAAGCTTGGTAAAACTTAAATGAAGTTATTTTGAGAAAACACAAATAATCATAATCTATGGGAGATGATAAAATAGACATTTCAACTTGCATGCACCCTATCGGGAATGGTGTGTGCAGGTCACAGCTAATGTTTGTACTTTCCTGAAACACATGCTGTTTATTTCCTTTTAAAAGTACCATTCATTGTTTAAAGGTAAATTCCAATAAGAGACAATTTCACTTTCCTTCAGTGGAAGCAGTCTTTTGTGTTATTCTTAGTTCTGTGTGTAGTTTCCAAGTGCTGATGAGTCGAGAGAACTTTTGCTCAGAATCATATTGTCTTGCACTTCTGACATGTGGAAAGTCCCCATGCTATAGTTGCTGTTACCGAATTAAGGGAGGAGTTCTGGGATCAAAACAGACCCTGATGGGAGAGTAGCATAACCTTGTCAGTATTGCACAGTGGCTTCTATTTCAGACAACCTTCAAATGCATAGACTCTATGTGAGAGGCAAGGATTTTTGTGGGTAATATTTTATTGCACATTGATTCCTTTCTCACTACTGAAATGCAGTTGAATCTATGCCGGGGGGAGGAGGGGTGGTAATCAATATCATTCTGTCCCGGTAATGCTACACAAGACACTTTGATTTGCTGGTGTTTTTTGAGGAGGAAGTGAAACTGCAGAGGGAATCTTAGGTGGGCAGCATGTAATGGCTAAATATGGGATTTGCCTAGGGCACATGCTTTGTGGATGAGTGGAATGTGAATGCAGCTCTTCCACTGTTTCTCAATCTCGTCAGCTCCTTTCACCTCCCTTGAGATGGTATAAAGACAACTATGCAGGCCTTCAGCTACTTCATGGGTCATTCCAGGGTCAGATCTAAAGACTATATATAAATGCAATTTCTCTGATCTGGCAGCAAAACTATATGCCCTCTTGCATTCCTCATGCCACTCAAGTGAATAATTTGGGCATGGCTTCTGGTTGAGAGGAGGAGGTTTTGCTGATGATAATACAGGTGCACAGTAACTGCTTTCTTTCCTTTATTAATCAGTCTCGGAGGGTGTTTCTGCAATTTTACTGAATAAACATTCTCCATTCTAAAACCTAGGAAATGTGCTATGTAAACTTTATTAGTAATTGGTGTTCTTGTACCCACCATTCCTTGACATGTTAAATTTCTACTTGCTGGGTGAAATCCTGGTCCAGTATATCACTAAAATAGATTTTCTGCAGTCTGTAAGCTGATACAAGCAATATGCTGCAACACTTAGAACTTTTTCTTTTGTGATGCCAGAGCTTTTTTTAAAACAAGAACATGAGGAAGTGTGTTAAAAAGTGCTTAAACAGATATTTTTGTGGTTGTAGGCCTAAAAGATTTTTTTTTCCCCTTGATAATTTGATGTACACGCTCTGACTAAGGAATTAGTTATTTCTGCGAACCCCTCCCCACTTCTTTGTTTTCTTCTTCAACCACCATGTCTTTCCAATAACTCTTTGGACTGAAAGAGTTTTAAAATAAACTGTGCAGGGGTTATATGACGCAAATTTGCACAAAGGGCATTTTTTCTTTTGAGAAGCACATAAATGTGTCTCTTAATTCTGCCTTTTCCCTTCCTCAAAGATTCTTTGCTTTACAAATATTAATTGAAACAGACTGCAGGGGGAAAAACACCTAGATGTAAATATAAATTTAATACAGTACATGAATCTTCTGAAATATTGTCATGGTTGGGCTTTCAGAAGAATCAATCTGAAATTGTCCTTGAGGCACTTTTGAGAAGCAGTGTGTGTACTAATGAATCAACAA
>NW_017728906.1:86296340-86318113 GCF_001723895.1 Crocodylus porosus | reverse complement strand
TGTTGGAATAGATTTAGCTTGTGCACTGAGGATCGCTTCCTTTGAGAAGCAACCACTCTTCTTGAACTCCCATCTCCCTGGGGTCATGGTCCCTGAGGGCCTGACCGACTAGCCTCTTGAGCTTGTCAAAGTCGGAGAGAGAGAGAGGGAGAAAACAAATTCTAGTTACTACTTTCTTTAGCTTTCTATTTCTATTTCTTTCATGATTCATTTAGCATAAGTCTTAATTGGGGAAGTCGCCTGAGGAGAAATGGTATTGAGTGCACACAGGACATTATGGTGCGCTGGGAGAGGACATTTCTAAGGGCTGTAACTGCCTTGAATTCTTTTTCTTCAGGTGTAAATTATGAGTTAGCAATCCAGAGTACCTGAAGCAAAATGTTTTGTGATAGTAGCAATTCTTTAACACTTGTTTAACACTCCAAGCTGAATGGAAACTGTTTGAATTAGTTTATACCACAAATGTGCTAGTGTTGGGGTGACTTAGTCATGATGGTCCAGGAAATAGGCTCTGCATTTCAAAACCGTGTCTAAAACTACCTAACTGGTTCAGTGAAAGATAACGCACACCTAAAAATCCATGTCACGTATATCAGTCCGTATCATTTCTTCGGAAAGGAAAACAACAATCGTTCAGTTGTATTTCCCAATTTATACCCATAAAATCCATGTGGTCAGAAGGACTTGATGTTCCTGTATTGCATGAAACACTTATACTATAGTACTGTGTTTCATTCTTTTAAGACATCTCTTAAGGTTTTGGCACTTGAATTGGGGGAGGCAAGAGCGAAAGTGGGGGATATCTTGTTCAGGGAAAAATCCTGCATAACTTTTCGATATCTACGCACAGAACACTGGCTCTACTCATATCTGTAGCTGCATTCGTGCTTTGTGAATAGCTCGTGATTCAACAAATCTGAGATTTAGCCAAGATGACTTTTTATATTGGGGTATAAAATAGAGGAAAAATATATTTGGCAGTGATGACTCAATCTGAAGTATTCAAATACTGTTAGCCATTATTTTGTCTGTTATATGTGCATTGTTTAAATAAAACCCTTATAGAAGGTAGCTTTTAACGTGCATAGTAGGAGCTATTACATTTCATCCTTGGTAGTTGACTTGCTATGCTCGAATCGGAGAGGATCCTGGACTCCAGTAATGTGCAAGTCAGGAGTCTATATTTAAAAAGAAGGGAGTTGTCTGTTGGAGAGAAGAAAATGACCTTTTATAGATCTCTTCTTTCCATATTGGTTGTTATGTGTATTTAGTTTTATTTTGTTATTTGACTTCCCGTGGTTTTTGTGTGTCCCAGTGAGAAAAGGTGGCATCTGATAAAAGTGGGAACACCGGGCAGAACTGAGATGGCTTGCATGAGGTCAGAAGACTCAGCAGGCTGACCCATGACATTAGAAAGCCCTGTGTTGTTGTTTTGTGTTGTGATTTTAAGACTCCACGTAGGAATTCCTGCTTTGGGGAAGTGGAAGATCTTTAGTGCACACTTCAGCATTTCAGTTTGGGTCCCCTTCTGTCTGAATCATTTTAACGTCTCTCCAGTGGTAATGGGATCATTACTGAGCAACTTTGAGATAGCTAATGCTGTGGGCTCACTTCTGTTTGCACCATTTAGCAGGTTACTGTCCCATTTCAGGAGCTGACTTTGTGTTACACCTTATCTTGAAGTATGGTGCACGCACATCTTACATGCTGCAGTTTAATGTGGATACGCTTATGAAGAGGTGGCTTGTTGAATGGTAGTTGTATAGAATTCATTCACCTGAAAAGAAATACTATCCTTTAGTGCAGCTTCAGACTCCTTGCAGCTGGGCCCAAGTTAGGGAATACGTGACAGTCTTTCATTCTTGTGTTTCCACTCTTTCTGGTTTTTTCCTGGATTTCACATTCCCCAAAGCTGGCTTCCGTCTCGGCACTTTTCTTTACAGCAGTAGTGGATAAGGTGTGGTCTCCTTTGGCACCACTCTCTGATCCTGTTTTGTGAGTCATTCGGGATAGGCAGTTGAAATCATGTTAAAATTGGCCTCCTTCCCCAATTCTGGGAGGCTAACGTGTACCAACTTTCTCCATTAACAGATGTTTCTTTGGTGTTGCACTGCTTGTTGTCATGCCACGAGGAAAGCCATTTATACATTTAGATTGGCTTTAAAGTGGAAAGAAATTTTAAGCTGAGAGAGGGGCATGGATACAGAGCTAGGGGACTATGACAAAATATTTCAAAATGCTTCAGGGCCTTTTTTTGGTTGAGATACCCAGCATCTCTCTGTGGTCATGTCTCTTTATTTAAGTTACTGTCTTTCCTCTACACTAACAAAACTCTAGCCAGACCTCCAGTAGCTCAGAAGGATCCAAACACACATTTTCTTATCTCAGTGAAACTGATTGCAGTGAGAATGAATAATATTTGCCTGGTACCTGGCTCAGCAGTAGGATTTTTTTTTTTTTTGTTAATTTGTGCAACTTCTATGACACTTCAGATGCACTAGATTTATTTTCCTTTCTTGATTTGGGCATGCCATGTGTGCACACGCTCTCATTAATTGAAGTTCGACTGAAAACTTGTACTAAAGCTATGTGCATAATAGAAGATTTCCATGCTTGACTTTGGTTTTGTACAGCACTGCGCCAGGAATCAGGACAAATCTGGGTTCAATTTTTAGCTTTACTGTAAATCTCCTTTGCAGTCTAGAGACAATAACACCTTTTCATTTCTTCTGTATCTGTAAAATGAGAATAACTGAGCGTCCTTTCTCCTACAAACATCTTTCCTTGACTAGAAAGAGGGAGAAAATGCACACAGAACAGCATTCAGAAGCTCCAGCTGGGTTACCCAACTACTACTGAAAGTGTGCTTATTTTCTTGTTTTGACTTTGTTCATCAGATGTTTGCCACAACTGAGCCATATTCAAGCTAGTGGCCACAGTTTTCCTCCACCATTAATTTAGCAGGGAGGGCAAATTGGGGAAAAGCAGTGTTTTGCTAGCTGATGACAAACAT
Source organism: Crocodylus porosus (assembly GCF_001723895.1). Classification (NCBI taxonomy): domain Eukaryota; kingdom Metazoa; phylum Chordata; order Crocodylia; family Crocodylidae; genus Crocodylus; species Crocodylus porosus. The sequence goes on along the minus strand of NW_017728906.1, from coordinate 86,315,100 downwards.
AGACTGAAAGTCTTGGGCTGGTTTTCTCTTGGGTCTCACTTGTAACCCCCCTCTCCCCTTCCCAGTGCTGACAGCTTCCTTTCTACCTTGCCTCTCCCTACACTTCTCTAACATTCCCTCCTATGGTTTTTTTTTTTTTTTCCATGTGCTTGGGTCCAGCACCACTCCTATACAGATCAACCATTCCCTTCAGCGTGACTATTACTCTGACCACCCTTAAACTCTTACTCTCATAACCCCAAACCTACTGTCCCAGCTCTAGCTCCCTTTGGCACTGGTGTGAATGGGGGACATAAGGAAGTGGCAGGGCTCTGAGGGGTTCATATGCTGATCTGAGGCATATGTGGAGTGGCACTGGACAGTAGAGTCCTTGTCCCAGGTCTGGGCTGTAGAGTTCTTGTTGTTGTCCCAGATCTGAGATTGATGTGTGGAGAGGAGGTTCCACGCAGCTGTTTCCAGAATAAGGGGCTTAGAGAAGGGTGAAATAGCCCCCAACTTCAGCTGCATGCGAACACTGGAAACTCTCTTGTTCCACCAGAGCCAAGTCTCGTTGTATGTGTACATATTGTTCTTTTTAGAGTTGTTGTTTTGGACATGTACCAGCTGGAATTACCCTGGAAGGAGCAGGAAACTGAGGCAAAGGAACCCCTTGCCCAGAAGACCATAAATCTGGGCTATTGGCCTGACCCTGCATCCTGAGGAGGTGCAAAGACTTCCAAAACACTTGGAGTCAATGTGTAGACTTTTGGAGCACTTAGAATTGATTACTTTTTACTAGCAAGCAACTTTCTACCATAACTATAGCAAAGCTGCCATTCCACTATATACAATCCTTATTTTTAATATCCAGGTTTGGAAGATGCAGAACTGATAGTGTCAGTAGGTCACTTACCTTCTTGGCATAGGAACTAGGAGAAAACATGGCCTTACACAGACCTGGCTGCTGAGGCTATTGCTAGCATTCATCTGTGTTGTGCCGAAATGGAAAATATTTTTGTGCTGAGCTAACTGAGGCATATCCTGATCCAGCCTCGTCACAATAGTAGATCACTGCATGCACTCATCAGAGTTTCTTTGCCTGTGGAAATTTTGATCTCAAACTAACCTTTGCCTTCCTCTATTAAAAAAAAATGTTCCTCTGTTCTTTTTTAATCAGTCGGAGCCTTTTTGGATAACCGTTTTCCTTGGATAACCTGAGGAATGAAGATAAGAGATCAAAAATGCTGGTCAAGTGTATTCTGTCTCTTCTGCATTAGCTAGAGAGCCTCCTTCCCCTTTTTTTCCCAGTTTTATTCTCAGGTTCCTCTCTCCTCGTATCACGCAGCTTCACTTTTCCGCAATCAGGCCTTAAATAGCTGCATGAAACCTCTTCCCCACACATCAGTCTCAGATCTGGGACGAGGACTCTACATTTTTGCTTTCCTGCCTTAGATGAGCTAACAAAAAGGGACTTGCCTCATTTATTGCAAAAGGACAGCATGCTGCATAGCCTCTTTACACCTAAATAACCTGGTCAGAGGGGTCTTTTTTGCTGTGCTGCTCCTTGCTTTGCCAGTGTGCAGTAGTGGCAGCCACTCCCTCCATGCAGCCCACGTTTTGCATTCTTTCTGTCTTCCCTGTTGCCTTAAGGTGAGCTGTGCCAGGAAAACGCATCTTGTAAAGAGGATCGTAGAATTTAACCTTCAACAGCTTAATATTAGTAAATAGGCATGAATTTTGTCTGTTCTTTTGGAAACCTACAGTTTTTGGGGCTTTGCCTAACTGAAGCTATCATATGCGGTGTAATAATCAGGGCCCTGTAGATAAAAACATATGTTGTATGGTTATAGGAGCTGCTGCAGAATGGTTCATTTGCAAATCTTCTGTGTAACTAAGGTTCAGAAACTTATTGTTCATATTTTTGACGTTGTTATACATGCTTTCCAGCTGTGGAAGGAAGGTGGGGATGGGAAGTGGGGGGGACCTTTCAAATCCTAGCTGAAAGGCAACCCACATCTGCAAGTGGTGTTCACTGTCTCTGACTCATCTCAATGACTGCTAACTCTGAAGCTTACTGATGACACTTTCAATGTCATTTTTAGATAACTGTTTTGCTGCTGTTCTCTGTAGCAGAAGTATCAGGCTAATGTGCACATCAATCCTTTCTGGGTCCAGGTGCAGGTATCTAGGCTTGGCAGTGGAAAGCTGCTTATATTGCTGGGGAATTCAGGACCCCCAAATTGTCAAAATAAAAAATCCTCATCAATTCCTTGCTTTTCTGAGAAGGGGAAGAGAACGGTATGGTTATTAAAACTAAAAGCCTCCTTGGTTGTCTTCTGGAACAATTGCTGAACCCAACAGTAACAGAACCACTGCTGCAAAGCCTCTGCCCCCTTCTCCCCTGCACCAAGGTTACAGGTCTCCAATTTAACACCTAGTCTGCCATAGGTTTTGGCAGTGAAGAGACTGCATACATTTATTTGTATTCTCTCCCTTCTTTTTAGGTAGGATCCTTGCTTTTTCCTTTTAATTATAAAGTGATCAAGTGCTGATAAGTTATTCTGAACTTAGACGTTCATAATCCCTACAGCTATGTGTATTACAAGGATGTGGGTAGCAACAAAGCTTGCTGCATGCGGCACTCTTATTCCACGTTATATATTCTTGGTGATTTTTTTTTTTTTTAGATAATTGGATCTGGACTCAAAGTTTTGATGTTTGGATTCAAGCTTTTTTTTTAATTTTAATTTCCTGTTATGTCTCTCCTGCTCCTATTAAAAGGGATCTTGAAGCCAGAGCACAGAATGAGTTTTTCCGGGCCTTCTTCAGGCTGCCAAGGAAGGAGATGGTACATGAAGTTTTGGACTGTTCTCTGTGGACTCCATTTAGTCGCTGTCACACAGCAGGAAGGATGTGTGCATCAGACAGCTATATCTGCTTCACCAGCAAAGAAAGTGGCTGCTGTGATGTTCTTATCCCACTTAGAGAGGTAGAATTTAATTTTCTTTTTCCATTTTATATCTTGTGTGGTTTTCTGCTGATCCAGACCTCTACTATCAATTAAATGATTACCTTGCAAAAAAGTTTTGCTGTGTGCGTGTGTAAGGTATGAGAGGAGGAGCGTTACAAGGCTAGTTCTGGGCCTAGAAAATGAATTCCTGAAAGTGGAATTCAATAAGGCAACGCACTAATCAAGATGTAGGCTAGCCAGCTAATATAGCATGACACAATAATGAGGAATCTTGCAAAACAAGATAATCTGCTTGAGAAATGGTGTTGCCCCATCTTTTTTTAAATGAATAAAAGCTCTTAATCCTCCTAGCCGCTTCATTAGGTAGAGGGGATGTTCCCAGCTGGAAGCATGAGTATTAAAAGTTTCAATATTGGGAATTTTGTAATTTTGTTAACAGTGTGCAGAGATTGGGGTCTGGTGTTGCTGGATGCTGGACACAGATATGGATGACAGTGACATGGTTCCCTCTGTTATTGACTCTGACTCTATGTATAAATGAATATAGGCACACTCCATGCATAATCTTCCCCACCAAGCCTATGACCCTTCCACAGTCATAGAACACGTGAGAACAGATATGTAGACTACCAACAGATCTGAGATCAGCATAGGTTGCAAGGGCATATTCATGGGGTGGAAATAAAGGGGGCAACAAGTACATGTCTGTTTGGCAGCGGAGGCATTAAGTGTTGCCCTACCTGAGAGAATGATATGGAAGAGACTTGGGATGGAGTTTCCAGTCTCTGCTTTATTGTAGGCTATCCAGTGCCTGTGGTATAGGATTCTTGCTACAGACCCTGTTTAGAAGCTACCTTTGTTTTTAAAAAATCTAGGTCACCAGTCACCCATATTTATAACATACTAACAGGATATTCAAGTCCTTTCGGTGACTTTATATTTTTTTACCTACAGATTTTCGTAACCAAAATCAATGTTTATTTGATAGAACTGTATTCTGTTTTCATCAGAATCCCTGGCACTTTCCACTTGCCACAAATGGACTAGCTTTCAATTAATAAGAGAATTTCAGGGTTTCTAATTAGTCTATCTCTTTTTAATAGCAAATTACACTGCTAGTTACCTATTTTTAATGTACTAGAGTGGCATATGACTTGGGTTTGTTTTGGTTTTTTTTTTATATATTTCAACTCTGTGCTAATTCAGAAACATTACTGAATACAGCTAACTAATTTGTAATAAATTCTTTCTTATTGTTCTTCTGCAAACTCCTAGGATCTCTATTCTTTGAGCTTTTTTTGATCATTGTGTGTTCAGTTGTGATTTCTTAATAGATCTGACTTTGGGACTCAACCAATAATAGCACAACGCCCAAATGATATCCTGAGTCTAATGACTTCTCTTCCAGTGACGGTCTTTGAAAGTGTACAAGAAATGTAGATGATATATGGTATATAACTGAGGGTGGAAGCTTTTTATTTTGCTGAGTGTCCAACAGTTCTGTTTAATGGTGTAATTGTGTGCCATTGGGCTAAAATTCCTCATTTTTTTTAAGAATTTGCTTGTGCTGATTCCATTCTAATTCTCATTTTAATTTTTTTGTATTAAATATCACCCCCGAAAAAAGTTGATGGGGAAGGTTTGCAAAAAAGCTTTCTGATTTTGGATGATTTTGTTTTATGGGGGGGATAAGGAGTGTCTAGTCCAAGACACTTAAATAGGACTGAATTTAAGAGGGCAGATACCCAGGAGTTTTGTTAATTTGGATCCCTTTAAGTTTTTCAAGTGAGCTTTCAAAATCACTAGTGGCAGTAGCTAAGATTTTCCAGAGACCTTAGACTGAAGCAGGGAGGTGAAATAATTATTGATCTCTTTAATTTTATTTCAGAATTTTGCTTTGTAAGATGCGTCTCATCAAGAAAATGCAGTCTTGAGTAGTGGTAGAAATCCGTGCCATTTTGTACATTTCAACATGCAAACAGTGTATCAAGACATTGCTGTGAATGTGGGGATGATGGTAATGCATTTTACATTATGTTTCTGGAACAGGTGGTCAGCATTGAGAAGATGGAAGATACTAGCCTCCTCCCTAATCCAGTCATTATTAGTATAAGGAGCAAAATGGCCTTTCAGTTCATTGAACTGAAGGACAGGGACAGCTTGGTGGAGAACCTGCTTCAGAGACTAAAGCAAGTCAATGCCAGCAACCCAGTATATTACAACAGCCTGAAAAATAAGGACACGGTACTAAGCTTTTGTACTGCACGCTGCTCATTGGTGGTATTTGGCTATTTGTCTGTCATCCTGTATCCTTTCGTTCAAAATTTTAACTGGAGCAGAAAATTGGTCAGAAGCTTGTTAGCACCATTTACTAGTAATTTGTGTTTTAAAGTAACTATTTCTTTGTATCATATGGCTATTCCTCTGTGCTAAGTCAGATATGGTAGGTACTGAATACAGCTAACTATAATAAATTCTTTCTTATTGTTCTTCTACAAGCTGTCAGGATGCCTGTGCTTTGAGCATTTTTACAGATGCACAGAACAAATACAGATGAGCAAGCATGTCCTGAAAACATAGCTGTTTATATTTCAAAATGTTTTCTTGGGACAATCCACAAGAGGATCCAAGATGCTAGGAGTTACCTAAAAGAAGGTGGAGGGAGCAGGGCATTCTTGGTATTCTTAGGAATGTTGGGAGATTTCAGTATGCTCCTTTTTGAACGGCATACTGACTGGGGGTGTAGCTAAATGTACTGGAAGCTGAGAAACCCCATCCTTCAGATAACTTTGCCTGAAGTTTATTGCCCTGGGAAAAGTCTAGTGGTTGTGAATTCCAACTCCAGCATTTTCAGAAAACAGCATTTTGTGTTTTCTCTGTGCTCTTGTGCCTCTAGGAAGCATCTCCCACGTGTTTTCTCCTTTTCTTAGTAGCAAGAGATGTGGAAATGTTGCCACTGTCCTGCCTGTTGGGAGATCCCAGGCTTCTCCAGCTCGCCCTCTGTTTTTTCTCCCTTACTCATTCCTCTAGGTGACACTGTCTACAGCTTGCCTGTTTCCCAGTGTGCCCCTATCCTTGAAAAATCAACCTTCCTCTCAAATTTTAATTTTTTTCCTCTTCCTTCACCCTACAATTAGCTAAATAACTGTTTCCTCTACTCTGGAAACTTGGCAGTTATTTGGTCAACAGTTGGCCTGTCCCCAGCTAAATCTTGAATGGCTGCCAGGATTACCAGTTCCCATGGCAGTGTCCTGGGCACCCTTCCCACCCAGTTGCTGACATTCTCCAACCTTTCCCCTGGTAGTCCCAGAACGATCTGTATGTGTCTGTTGTGGAGTAGCTTGTTAAAACCTTTGAGTGTGCCAGCTAATGCTGTGCTATGAAAGAATCCAGTCTTAAAAGCTGCTGGCTAACTTGGCTATGAAACAAAATAGAAAAGAACTCTTCATTTGGTCTGTCTTTTCCAAAAATCATGGCACTAGACTCCAGCTATTTGATTGTAAGTTCTCAACGAAATGGTGATGGTGACTGCAATGGACTGTACTTACTGGCATGCCAAATTGTGGATTTAAGTACTTCAGTTCAGGAGCCCAAGTTTGAAAAATTGAGTCCAAGATTATAGCAGAGTTGTTCAGCTTTATTAGTTCCCATTGGCTATTGTTTGCCTTGAACACTGTGAATACGGAGTGGTTTTTGTTATCCTTTTGAAATTTTTCTTCAATCCTGCATTGCAGACCTCTCCCACATTTCATTCAACGTCTGTGTTCGGTAACTGTGAGTCTGACAGTACAGGAATAGTGGCTTCAAAAAACATGGATGGAAATGATGCTGGAAAGGATGGCAGTCACTTGCTAAATTCAGAGGAATTGAGGTCAAACGTGCCTCAGCCAGGAACTGAAGAGTTCAGGAAGGTATGTAAAAGTGGCATGTGGCTATGATATAGGATTTTTGACCAGATCTTAAACAAAATACTTTAGTAAAAAATACTTTTGGTCTTAAACAAAGTGTTTTTGTACGACATTGCACACGCTTTCCCCCCTCAATAAAACTGCTGCTGAATATAGTCGTGTGTATTATATGTGGGAAATATGATGAGAATAGCTTCTGCTGATTTACGGATGAAAGTAAAATCTGCACCCATCTTAACAGGGAGCAGAACACGAGCAGGCTCTGCTCCCTAGCTGCTGCTACTCAGTTACTCTAAAGAAAGATCCTTTTTTCTTCATTCTGCCTTTCAGAAACAAGGTGCATAGTATATTCAGGGGGTATGATGCACAAGAAACACGTGACAGCTGTGGCAACTGAAACAAAATCAAATAGTTTTTTTTCCTTTTTTAATACAGTTACGTATACGGGGGGTGTGTGTGGGGTGTGTGTGTGTGTGTGTGTGAGCAAGCTTAAAATGTAAGCTCATATTTGTGTTGGGTCCCTCCCCTGGCTGGTTTTTCTTTGATAAATATATATTTATCAGCCCCCACCTTCTCCCCCAAAGTAGTGTCTCTGTATCATGACTTTTTCTTATTGAATGATTCCATGAAAAGAAAATAGGTGGTACCTTTTTAATTGCTTTTAAATCTTCATCAAGGAAAAACTTTTGATAGAGGATAGGGACCAGGCCATATGTTTGTATATATTAATTGGAGTAATGACACTTATTGGGGTTTGTTTTATTACTGCCTATCATCTATGATATTTTATTATAATTGTAATGGCAACCTTCATTACGACCTAATAGAGTAAACAAAGATTTCAGAGTATTATGCCAGGCCCTAGCAATGGACCTTTTTTTAACAGAGCTCGTTTCATATCCCCTCCAAATTCCCAGTTGATTTGCAGAGCCTAAAAATGTCAGTGCTGCTTTTCTGCAGAAATAAGTTTTTAGCTTTCTTCTTTGTGATCACTGGGGTAATAAAATCATTGTTATAAGAGACTCCAAGGTTCATCTTGTCCAACCCCCTGCTTGAATGCAGGGATGCTCTTTCAAAACTGTCCCTATCAAATGCTTAACAACAAATCATTTCTGCTTCTGACAACCTCATCTTTTGGTACTGTAAGTTCCTAGAGGGCTTTTTTGCAGGCCTTTGGTTCAGTCCATGACAGTGAGGGTTGCACTATTGTCCAGAGTACAGAGCTGCTGCATTCCACTTAGCTGTCTGATTGTTGAGTAGTCATTGTGACTTCTGGCCTCTTAATTAACACAAACTATGGCAGGGGTTCCCAAACTGTGTATGTAAGACATGTCTGGGGTGTACATGGGAGGAATTGTGTAATGGTAGATTTAATTTTCATTATAATAATTGGCATTTAAGGGGTTAAAATATCAAACGTATGCTGGTAGAGGCATGTGGGCAGCTGGTAAACCTGGAAGGGGCTACTCGGTAAGAAAAAGGTTTTGGGAACCCCTGAACTATGGAAGAAAATGTGGCACATAGTGCTTGTTTTTCTGCATTTTTCCAGCTGCAGAGGGGTCCTTGTAGAGCTGGGTTCTGGTCTATAGTGGGGCTCTGCTGGTCTGCTCTTGAGTGGTGGAACTGCAAAAGTTTTGACCCAAGGGCAAAATGGATCAAGATTTGTCCATTTGATGCAGACCTCCTATGCCTGCTTTCACAATCCATGATGCACAATTCACTAATGAAAGGGACAAATCTGAAGGATTTAATTTCTTTTATATACAAGGCCTTGAAAAACATGGGGTGTATTTTTTTTAAAACCTCTTTATTTTATTGCCAGTTCAAGGAGAGAGTAAAAGAGAGTCTGTGGAATGATCATTTTGCAGAATATGGCAGAACTGTGTGCATGTTTCGTACAGAGAAAATCAGAAAGCTTGTTGCCATGGGAATCCCCGAATCTTTACGAGGTGAACTCTGGCTCCTCTTTTCAGGTGAGACCTCTGTAGAAGTTGTTGGCAGTAGCTAGGATCCGCATCTGAACACCGCAAAACTTGCAGCTAGGCGTGAAACCTCCAGATAGTTTTTCAGCACAGGAGAAATGTCTTCAGATGTTTTGGTACATGATGTACTCTAGTTGAATGGGAGTGGTAGAGGGTTGCTCAGTTGCTACAGTGATACCTACCTGGCTGGACAAAATAAGGACACTTTTATTTGTGTGTTATAATTATTCAGTGATATACAGAAATATTTAAATAGCAGCACCTATTTCAGCAACTTAATTGGTATAAACTGCCTTCATGTCTTAATGATGGGGCAATTAGATTGCAGCATAAATATTGATTTAAGCTTAGCTCAACCTAATTTATTGCAAATTAAGTGGCATCTTGAAGTCACCCGTGCTGCAGCTTTTCAAGGAACATTGGCAGGAGCAGTAGAAACTGGATATAGGAAAGGCCAAGCTATATTGCTGACTGCTGTCTTTGGGCAGCATTATTCCGTATAATGTGATCTTGAGTTTGTCTGAAACCAAAGTACACATTAAACATTTTCAGTGCATGGCGTATGTGGATATGGTGTGTATATGTAAGGCCAGTAATGCTTTCACCTGGGGATGTTGTATAGTACAAACTCAATCCCAACCTGATTTTGTCTTCTGTTTAGTTTTTAATTATACCTGTTTCTTTTCACGGGAACTGTTGAACTTCAGAAAATCATCTCCACTGTTTTATCTGAATTTAGGTTCAGGACTTCACTAATTGCATGTAGTGCCTAATATTAATTACAGACCTGGAAGTAAACAGCTTCTCCACACACTTTCTTTAGACTAATACTTCCCTTTAACAACATTGTACTTAAAAGCATCCTAATTTGCTTGACATTTCCTCTTACTGTGGTTCTCAGATGCTGTGACTGATCTTGCTTCACATCCTGGTTACTATGAAAATTTAGTAGAGGCCTCAATGGGCAAGTGTTGCATAGCAACAGAGGAGATCGAACGTGACCTGCATCGCTCACTGCCTGAGCACCCTACCTTCCAGAGTGAAACAGGGATAGCAGCTTTGAGGAGAGTCCTGACTGCTTATGCTCATAGGAACCCCAAAATAGGATACTGTCAGGTAAGCATTAGCACATGGTGACAGGTTTTCGTCTTTCTAGGGAAGAGTCTCAACTTGCTTTTATCATTATTTCAGAGTATCATCATCTTAAAGTAATGCTTTTGGTGTAAATAATTTACTTTTCTACATATTTAAAATATTTTGCTTACATATTAAGTACCCTTTACTTTGAAAAATGCATGTATACAAATGGCACCATTTGACTGCACAGATGTGTGCCCCTGGCAGATTCAGAGTTTTGCTTCTACTATTGGTAGCACGTTGAGTACAAGTTTCTCATACAGTGCTTAGCAAGTGAGCAAAGCAATGTGTTCTGCAAAACTATGCTTTGTACAGGGGATCTGTGAAAGTATTTGATGAACTGAAATTCTCCTTTCCTCTTTCCAACTGGGTGGCGGAATATAGAGTACCAGTGCAGTAATTACCAGCTAGTTTGCTACAATAATTTCTCTGTCTTTGCTCCAGCTCCCTGAGTTTTGCCCGGGGAACAGAACAGTTCCCCCTTATTTATGTTCCATCTCTGCAAGCAGGAGAATTGTGGTTGGACGCAATCAAATGCCCAATTCGTGTCTTAACAAAGTAGAATTCTGTATTTTCCATAGCTGGGTTGTGTTGCTAGTATGAAAACAGTGTGTATGAACTTGCAAAGCCACCTGTGGCTTAACTCTCAATTAAATTGCTAAAAGTCTATTCACTTTATATTATCCTTTAAGCTTTTTTCATAAATTGTTACCTCTATATAGTTGAAGGCAGTAAGAAACCATCAGACATGGGGTGTAGTACATAAATTAATTTTGTTACGTTTAGAACACAGCCCCGATTTGAGGAGCTCTTGGAGAAAGTTTAGTTTTTGTAACTAATAAATTCCATGTTTTTTTTTCTTTGACCTCATAAGTCTATGAATATTTTGACATCTGTCTTACTGCTGTATGCCAAAGAAGAGGAAGCCTTTTGGCTATTGGTTGCAGTGTGTGAGAGAATGCTGCCAGATTACTTCAACCACCGAGTGATCGGTAAGATTTTTGCTTCCATTCTTTCATAAAAATATGACACCAGGAATGGGTGGCTAAAATACTGGGTGGCATTGGCATGAAAAAGTGCTTGGTATTTTGCTTTTGTTTAGAACGGTCCAAAATGCCATGTGTGGATTGGTACCTGAGGACACCACTTACATATTGTGTGGAGGCCACTTTGCTCTGTTCCATATCAGTTTCAGAGCATGTGTTATCAGAGATACTGGAAGACTTGCCCAAGACTTATTAGTCCACAGCCTGGCTGGTTAGGGAGGTGCTGTGCTTTTTGTCTGCTTTTAATTAGATCAGTGACAGATTTAACACAAGATAACTACTTGCTAATCTTAACAGTTTTAGTTTTTGCCAATTTTGGACTCTCTATCCTAGCTGGTTGGGAGGATCTGTTTTAGTAACTATGTTTGCTTTATCTGAATGTTGAAAATGTATAGGCTTAGTAAAAATTACACTAGCGAGAGAACAGATATCAAACTGTTTCTTAAATTTCAGAGTATTTTTCACATGGACATGCAATATTGGCAAATAAATATAAGTCTTCCAGTCTCCTATGCCCTGTACTGCATCTGGAGTGTGCCTAGCTGCCCTGCAGTATACGTAGGTTAAACTTCTAGAAATGCATATTTAAGTTGTGTGTGCAGAACATGTAGCCACATGCACATTGCAGAAATGTTAAAGAGATTATTTTACACAGTAATTTTAGGAGTGTGCTCCTGGGGGTGGAGGGAAAGCTCATTGTTTGCCATTTCTTGTCTTCCTCCACCTTTTTTGAAATGGAACATATATACTTCTGTGTTTTGATGTGTTGGAGAAGTTCTCTTTTTAAGCATAGTGTTAGTGTTTATTTGTCTGCTTTTGCATCATCATATTGCTGAACAGGCAGCAAGCTTAAATTTAAAGCAGTGCTGCCATAGAAGTCTGCTAGTAAAATTAAATGGTGTTGCTTAGTGACACCACCAGTTGGCTGGTGGATTGGACATTGGTTATATCCTGTCAGTCAGTCAACTTTTTCCTCTTCTATAAGTAAAAGACTTCAGCTACTGTCTTGATGCTGTTTATGTCCAAATTCTTTCTCTACTCCAAACCTGTCTCCTTTCTCAAAATCTCAAATTGTGTTTTTGACATCTGATAGAAGTCCACCTTGCGTTGGTCTTCGCTGTAATACAATCTTGTGATTCTGACCTGGTGCAGCTCCTGACCCTATTCCTCTCATCTGGCTGTGCTGCCTTTTTTACGTCCAAGCAATGGTACGGTATGTCCCATACCAGGACATAACATACTCACCCAAATCCAAGCTGACCCTGAATTTACATAACCCTCTCTGTGTCTGTGCCAAGTTATCATTTCCTTCTTCTGATCACTTCTAGCAGCTCAGTGTGTCTCATTATATCTGAGCGCTAGCTCCCTTAAGCTTTAGTTTACATTGCCCAGCTGAAGCCACCTTTTTCCAAGTCACCAGGAGATCTTATTACTTGTCCTTCCTTTTTCTCTCTCTCCCTATTTCTTTTGTCTGTTTATGATCCTTGTGATAACTCATGACTGAGTTTAGAGGGTATCTTCTTCAGGGTAGGAACACCATCTATATTGGTCCTCCAGAAAATCTAAGGATATTTCTGAGCACTCAAATTATTACAATTTTGAATTCTTGTCTCAGTTGGTAGCATAACTTCTGTTCTGCCACCGCTGGCATGTCTCCTTGTAACAGTGCTCAGGAGGACAAATGCTGCACCCGATACTTCAGAATTTGCAAACAGTAACTGAACTGTTTGGTTTCCTGTCAGAAATGATGCATTTGGGCAGCAGACGTTCTGAGTGACATGTATCAGTGTATCATGGAAAGAGCAGAAAATAATTGGCAAAGCTAATGATGTTTGTATAAAGTAAACATCTTTAAAGCAAGGGGCTTGTATTGCATGTCTCACTGCCATGAGTTATGCTATCTATGTGAAGCTGCACATCTTGGTACCTTGACCACATGGTCCCAAGGATGGGGCTAGGGAGAGCCCCAGTGCACAATATGACTGCTGTGCTGCACTCCAAAAGGATGTAATGTAGTTGCCCAATATGGTACATCAGTATATGTATCTGAGGTAGAAAGTGCTTGGTGCATGACCAGCTCCGTACTAATGGTGGTTACACTGCATCCTTTCAGAGCAGTGAGTGCATTATTTATTTAATTTATTTAAATGTACCTATTTTGCATGGAGCAGGTATGCCGTGTTGCATGGCAGTGCTCTCTCGCATGGTTCTTTGCCACTATAGGCACATCCATTAACTCCGGTGGGGCTTCTCAGCACTCTAACAGGCTGGGCCAGGGCCTGAATGTGCTCCTGCTGAAATGATTGCTTTTAACACTGAGAGGAAAACTTAACGTGGGGCATAATACAAGGTAGATGTTCTTAAAATCCCTGTCGTGGAGCACCTAAATCCATCCTTCAAGTGCATTTACACATTTTCCAGCCTAGTATGGAAACTCTGCTGCTCGTTTTGTTTTTAGATGATGAATATGTACATTGGGTACATGCACCAGAGGGATGCTTGCTTTGCTTTCTTTTTATTGCATAGATCCCAAGTTGAACAGTAAAACAGCTCTTTCAGAATTGTTTTTGCTAGTACTTAGCTATGATGTGTGATTTAGCCAGAAAATAGCAGCTGCTGCTATTATGATTTTATAGCACCCAAAACAGTATGAAGTCCAAATAGCAAATGACACAGTCCTCGTACAGAGGAGTTTACGATAGGAATTATAGATGTGATGCCAAAGGCAGGGATGGGATTCGTATCAGCAGGACAGTGGGTTACTCATGTCAGACGTGTGCATATCTTGGTGTTCCAGATGGATATATTTTTAATTATTTGTCAGCTTATGATTTGCAGCTAAACAAAAATTCTGAATTCTTTGGCTTTCCTAAACCCCAGTTTCAATACAATTTCATCATGATTTACAGGTGCTCAGGTAGACCAGTCGGCATTTGAAGAGCTTATAAAAGAGCGACTTCCAGAACTGGCTGAACACATGAAAGATTTGACCACGCTCAGTTCCATTTCTCTTTCATGGTTCCTTACCCTTTTTCTCAGCATCATGCCCCTAGAAAGTGCTGTGAATGCTGTAGACTGCTTTTTCTTTGACGGAATCAAAGCTATCTTCCAGTTAGGCTTGGCTGTTCTTGAAGCTAATGCAGTGGAGCTGTGTAACAGCAAGGACGATGGGCAAGCCTTGATGATTCTTAGCAGGTACGTTCCTTTGTCTCACGGTGTAGTGTTGCCAGACTTACAGATTGTCTTACCTTAAAATGTGGTACCAAGAAATATGGATTGTGTGTTGACCATAAGAGAAGGATGTTCTGGAGCATTTGCACAAGCTTCTAGTAAGTTCAGCTTTTTGCTGTTGTTTTCAAAGTCTGATTTACACAATGGGTTTAGATGCATCCCTTGGCACTCTTCCTGGCAGTGCTGGAGGGCTGCATGGACTGCATCAGTGTTCAGTATTTACCATTGCTCTTAGTTTCTTCCCTGGAGTGAGGCACTTCCTGCTTCAGGCATCATGAAGGTGAGAACTGTTCTTCCTTAGGAGGTTTCTGTATTTAGTCATTGGCTGCATTGCAGCTTTAAGTATGAGTAATAACTGAAGCATTCTGAAGTATATAAGCATAAAAAAATCAGTATATTTCCACTGGGACCCAAGCCAGAATATTGTACTTATTTTTATTATGCTGTGAAAAGAATATGTAGTGGAGTAATCTGAATATATAACGGTTTTTCCCTTCAGATTTTTAGATCATGTTAAAAATGAAGAAAGCCCTCTGTCACCTTTCAAAAATCACCACACCTTTTTCAGTGATGATCAAGAACCCTGTGCAGTGACAGAAGTAGCTGACCTGATCCGTGATTCCTACGAGGTAAAATTAAAAATTGGAATCTGCTGAACTTTCCATTCAGAGAGCATTTTAAATGTTTCTTTCTGTGTGGTAGTTAAACTATGCTAGGATGTTGTATGTATGGTAGACTCATACTTTAAGCATCTACTGACTAACTCCTTGAATGATGTTCTCAAATGCTACAGCAATTGGCCTGATAGAAGTACTTAAGGAAATAAGCTGGATGTTTAAATACAGCATTAAAAAATCCATTTTCCCTAGGACTAATAACACTTTGAAGTTTACATTTTCAGATTGATTAAAAATCTATTCCTGTACTCTAGAAATTTGGAGACTACTCTGTGGATCTGATTGAGCAAATGCGCTATAGACACAGGATTCGTGTTCTACAAAGCCATGAGGATACAACCAAGCAAAATGTGGTATGTAGAATGTTGTAGGTTTTAATTGTTTTTTAAGATTGACTCTTAATTTAACTTTAGTGAAGGGAGAAGCAGTACCGGGTGCTTTTTTGCCCTTTTTCTTGCCATCTTGAGTGTGAGTGCTTTTTTATGGCTTTATGCATAAAGTCCATCAGGAAGATAAAAGAAAGGGAAGAGGCATGAAATCACCAGTGCTCCTTTTCTTGCAGAGTACAGCAGTGTGGGAGGGCACATGCTTGCTTATCTGCTAGTACTGCTTGTATTCACCACCAGTATGTTTTCTCCTTCTTTCCCTTTAAGCTCAGAGTTGTCATCCCAGATGTTTCAATTGTTCCTGAACACTTGGAGGAATTGTATGACTTGTTTAAGGTTGGTGTGCCCAGGAAATATGGGGTAAAAGGGAAAAAAACTATGCCAGGCTTATGGGTTTAATTTGCTGGCTGTTATTTGGGCTTGTACTGGATGTAGATGTAGAGCTGCAGCACCCTTTATTGGTGGTGGTGTTATGGGATGAGATGCCAAACTTTGCCCTACAGTCTCCTTCCTCTGGCTTTTCAGTTGGAATGCATAGAGCAGAACTTTTCAACCTGTTTTAGTCTAAGTACCCCCGGTGGGTGGACGCTGATTGGGGCGGGGAGGGAATGCCTTGCCAGATGCTGGGGGTGGGAGGGTGTGTGCAGCCAGACACCAAGTGGGGACCAGGGAAGGAGCATGTGGCCAGGTGCTGAGAGGGGAGGCAGAGACGGTGCACGGGCGGGTAGGGATGGAGTGCCGCCACTTCCCAGGAGCAGGGCCAGGGCAGGGACTGGGCTGGGGTGAGGACAGCGGCACCCCTCTGCTGGACGGAGAAGCTCACCAGGCTGGTGTGTGGGGGCAGCAGCCACTGCATGTGAGCTTTCCCACCCCCACGGAGGGGTGCCGTTGCTCTTGCCCTTCCCTGGCCCTGCTCCTGGGAGGCAGTGGCGCTCTGTCCTTGCCTGACCACACGTACCCCCTAGGGTACCCCAGTTGACGACCCTTGGTGTAGAGCAAAAGAAACAATCATTTAAATCAGTGGGGCTTAGATCAGGTCTTGAGCCTTGTCTTCTTCCCTTCTAACTGAACTCCAAGAAACAGCTATGTGAGATTTGGCTTCTATTATACTCCCAACAACTTTCACCTCCAGTTTCACAATGCATAGTATAGCTGACTGCACAACCCATCCTGTTCAGCAACTAGTACCAAAAACCTTTAGTTTCACACTCTTAAGGACCACACAGATAAGCAAAATTGACCTTGATGCTTGTCATTCATTCATAGTTGTCTGGGTTCTGACTGTTTTAGGACTGTATTTCTACTCTGTTTAACTTCCCTGCTTCTGGGCGCTCTGAAAGGAGCAAGGTGAGTGAGGAATCATAAAAGCTTCATAGTATTCCTTTCATCTAGACCCTGGACATGAGAAGCACGTAGAGCAGTTTAAGCAAGGAGTGACAGGTGATATGCAGCCCCTTCCTTCAGAGGTGTCAAACATCCAGGCCACAGGCAGGGTCTAGTCTGCTGAAGTGGGTCTTCCGGCCCCCAGGGCTTCTTGTGGACTAGATGACTTGCCGTTGTGAGCTGGATTTGGCTTGTGGGGCTTGTGACTGGAGCTACTGCATTAAATAACTTTGGTACCTGGGGCACTGACCTTGCTGCCACTTCCCTCAAGACCCCCTGTTGCTCACCACTGAATCTTTAATCCTCATTTGTGACTCCTGTCAGTAGCAGGGGAAGTGAAGGGTGTTGGGGGTGGCTGCATTAACCCCCTGGGTTCTGGAACTGTGTAGACCTCTGGTAGCCACAGGCATCAATGCCTCCACCATCACTCATGGGCTTTCTGACCTGCAAAAAGTCCTGAATGACTTTTGACACCCCTGATTTACTTGATGACAGAGGGCTGTTTTCTCAGAAAACTGGGGTAATATAACACTGGTAAAGTTGTGTCTCTGTGCACTTTACCTGGGACAACTGTTTCCTTATGGCAGATGAGCTTTTAACTGCTTCCTGCTACCTACTAGTCAGGCACTAGCATACAAGATTCATGTGTGTCTGCTCATAATCCCCGTGTATTTACATCAGTCTAGATATATACCTGAGATACAGTAATCTCTTATACATGCTTAGATGTGTGCAAACAGTTGCCTGTTTAGTAATGAATATTTACTTGACTCTGTGTATGTCTCATATATGTGTCACTCATAGCAATAACCACTGGATAACTAAGAAGAAATATTTTAGTACAGTGGCTTTTCTGTTTGGCATTATCTTGGTCTCACTACATTAATGCACAATTTCAATACGCCATTCTACTTCGATAAGCATGGATTATGCTGTCTGTAATATATATTACATGTTCTAATGCTTTTTTCTCTACTGCCTCTGATTTCCTTTTAGAGAGAACATCTAATAAGCTGCTACTGGGATTTGACTAGTCCAGTAATTGAGAGACATGACCCAAGCAGAGCTTATGCTGAGCAGTATAGACTAGACCATCAGCAGTTTACTAACCTTTACAAACTTGTCTCGCCATGGACATGTGGGGAACACACTGAAGTCCTAGCTGAAAGGATGTTCCGACTGCTGGATGAAAACATGGACCATCTCATTGAATTCAAAGGGCTGGCTTGCTGCTTAGGTATGTGCCTCTTTGTAGCAATCTAACTGGATGTTGGGGGGAAGAAGTGGGAAGAGTGCTCTGCTTTTCTTTTAATGTAACACAAGCAAGAGGAGGGCATGCATTTCTGTTGAGAAGCATGGTTTAACCAATCTCTGTTCTTGACTGATTTCACTTCGTTTCAATTACTTGTTGTAGATTAGAATTAAAAGATGACAGGAGGATCTGTTTGAACGTCATATTATAAATCGCAATTCTGTTTGACAGGAAGCAGTTTAATATTTTGCTGGAAATGTTGGGCATAAATAAAATGTTCCGTCATTCAGAAGGGAATTGAAAACAATATGGAGACTGTCACCATGCCATTATACAAATCCACGGTGCACCCACATCTTGAATTCTATGTGCAGTTTTGGTTTCCACATCCCCAAAAGGTAGAATTAGAAAAGGTACAGAGAAGAGCAACCAAAACGATCAGGGGCCTGAAGCAGTTGCCATACCAGAAGACAAAAAAAGGCTGGGGCTCTTGAGTTTGGAAAGGAGAAGGTTGAGAGGGCATATGATAGTGTGATATAAAACCCATTAATAGTTTCATAGTTTCTAGGGTCGGAAGGGACCTGAGTAGATCATCTAGTCCGACCCCCCGCCATGGCAAGAAAGAGTACTGGGGTCAAACGACCCCAGCAAGGTATTCATCTAACCTCTTAAAAAACCCCAGGGTAGGAGCCTGCACCACTTCTCTTGGAATTTGGTTCCAGATCCTAGCTGCCCTGACCATGAAGTAGGGCCTCCTGATATCTAGCCTAAATCTACCCTCTGCCAGCTTGTGACCATTATTCCTGGT
>NW_017728906.1:86294623-86296329 GCF_001723895.1 Crocodylus porosus | reverse complement strand
TTTTTTTTTTTTAATGCAATGTGTAGTTACCATGTGGAATTAATTGCCTCAGGAGGTAGAGGAGGCAGATAGCATAGCCAGGTTTAAAAAGGGACTGGATAAATTAATGGATAATAGATTCGTTAATAGCAGTTGAACAGAATGCTTGGAGACGTTTCCTCTGCCATCTCTAAACCCGTAACAGTGGATGCCAGAGGGTAGTGAATAAGAGATGATCACTAGAGATATCTAGTTCAGTGTTCTCCCTCTGAAGCATTGCTTGTGCTACTGGGACAGGATACTGGGCTAGGTGGACATTGGTCTGACCCAGCATTGCACTTATATTCTTATTTCATTGTTGCTGGGTGAATCTTGGAATGAAATCCCATGACTATTAAACTCTCATTTGTATTAGTCAATTAAAAATGTGGGAGCTCTCCATACTCTCACAGTGCTTTTTCTATTACACTGTAATGGAGGCCAAAGGGGAAACTCTAAGATGGTGGACCCTGGTGACAGAAACTTGATATAGCTCTCTGTATGCTGTATGAAGCCTGGCTTTTGCATGGCATCACATTTGGTATTTTTGAACCTTAGCCCTGTTGTTTTTTTATTATTATTATTATTATTATGTTTTATAGGTTAGTAGCACTAGGACTGTTTTTGAGAACAAAGAACAGATCAGCTGGTTTTCACCTGCTGTTACCAGTTGATCAGGGACAACTTAAACATTTAATACACTGGCCATATGTCAGTGTGCTTTGTTCCCACAAACAATTAACTTTTGTGCTTGGAAAATGCTGATGATTTTAACCTATCAAAGTAAATATTCGATCTACTTTCTGGTTTTTTTTCATCTTGCAGATGTTATGTATAATGGAGAAATGAACGAAAAGATAAAGCTGTTATACAGGCTGCATATCCCACCTGGTAAGGAATTGGAAAGGAAAAAAAGTCATCCTTCCTTTCTTCCCTAGTCTCCATGTAAACATTTTGGGAAGCAAAAGCTACTTAATGAAGATTATAGGTCACTGAGTTGGGAGCTTGTTAATAAACTTTTAATTGTGTTTAGTCACAATTTAAATAGATTGTAAGGTCTTATTCAGTATAAGCTCTTATTTCTTTGTTAAACTTCTAGATAGCTCCCTACGTATGCTAATATGTTTTCATTTCTGTTGTTTTCCCAGGCGTGATCTAAACTTAAATCATTTACTCTGGATTAGCGATACTGTCTGTTAGATCTTCATTGCAGTTTAACTGAAAAGAAATGCAAGTTTTAAGATGTTTTACAAGATGTGCAAAGTCTTTCATGAATATGCTATTTTGAGCAGCATTTCCTGCCACTCTGCTGTAGTAACTAACTACCTTGTTTTAATAGAAGCACACTTTACTTTCTGATATAACTAGGTCAAGTTTAAATAATTAATCTTTAACTTTCACCTTTTACGTATCTATTAGTTTGCTGGCTGAGCTCATAGCTCTCAAATGCTGTAAAGTTTAGGTAATTATCATGACAATATTGCAAGGCCGTTAGCTATGCATCTCTGTTTGTCGTCTCTCCTCCCCCCTCTAGCACTCACAGAAGATGAGAGAGACAGTCAGTCACCACTGAAGAATCCCTTGTTGTCAACCTCAAGACCATTAGTAATTGGGAAAGCGAATGGTACGTGTTGTCACAGCTATCTGCTACTGTTTTAATATAAGAAATTATATAAGAGCTGCCCAGT
>NW_017728906.1:86285120-86294393 GCF_001723895.1 Crocodylus porosus | reverse complement strand
GAAGCAACTGAAGCAAATGCTTAAAGATTTAGCCAAAGAAAAAGATGCTAAAATGGAAAAAGGATTGCCCAAAATGAGCCAGGTAAGGTGTGGACTGAATTTCACTTTAAACAGAAGTTGGGGAAAGTGATTTTAAAACTACAAACTTTGAGCAAATGTCTAAGACTTCGACTTATAGAACCTGCCACTAGAAAAACTGGACTTGCTCAATACTTTAGATCCAAAACAAATCTACTTTGAGGCAGGGAGGAGCTAAGCTCCAAGGAGAGAACCCCTCAGCTGATCATGCCCCATCTGCTGCAAATGTAACATGGCACAAGAGAAGCATGTCCAAGCCACATAAGACTTTTTCTTGGGCATCAGACCAGCCAGCAGATCCTTGGTTTGTTCCCAATGATTTATACATGGGTGTCTGTCTCTGGGTTGAGTGATGAGAGATCTGTAAAACCCAGTGCAATTGTCTAGTGTCAGTAAACAGGACAGTATACCATCTCATGACGACGACAACAAAAAGATACCACTAAAGGTTCCCAGTGGTATCCTCTGCCCTTCTGAAACTGCCCAGTCCAGCAGCCCTCAAACTTCTGAAACCTAGTCAAGGCACATATCACAGCTGCATGCAGAGCTGGCAGTAGCTAACTGGAATCATCTGCAGGCACTACAGCTGTGTTCACTGTCATGGAGCAAGTCATCAGAGCTGTAAATTGAGGTGTCTGTATATATGATCAAACATACATGTGTGTATTACGTCAGTAGTAGGGCAGATTGTTAAATAAGCAGATAGGTGAATATAGTCTATGGATTTAATGATGGGTAAGACAAAGTGGTGTTGAATAGCTCTGTGTATACAGATTGGTAAAACTTTTCTTACTCTATAGAGAAAACCATGTGTCTGGCCATAAGGTAGTTTTTTCCTGTTAAGTGCAAAGCCCCTGCCACAACATGCTGAGCCTGGTTGGAGCTGCCCTGAGCTAGCAGGCTGACCCTTCGCCAGGCAGGGCTGCTCCAACTGGCACACCTGGGAGTTTCCTGGGAACAATTAGCTCTGGATCATTATTGCTGTGCATTTAATTGCATGTGTAGACACCCCCTGTAGTAGTAGAGCTGGTGTTTTACTAAACTGTAGGCAGTGCAAGATCAGGAAAAAGCTTTGCAGCCTGATCCAGTCATAGCAACTAAGTTTCTACCAGCTCCTTTAAACTGCAAACCTTGACAAATGACAATACACATCCTCCAGAAGAAAAATGCAGCTTTCTCCATGTCCTTGTTTTCCCAGCCTTGCATTTTCACATGTAAACCAGATCTTCCCCAATCTCAGTAAGACTGTGGGTACAACTATAATGGAGTATAGGGTTTGTAGCACTTGAGACCTCCTGACATTGTTCTCTCCTGGCCCATGGTACACACAGGTGTCATCTAAACTGCCATTTTTCTCCTGGCTTGGAACATGGTCATTTGCTTACAAAGGACTTAAGTCTCCCAAATTCTCCAACCAGAAGCCCGTGTCTACTGAAGGCTGCCTTATAATTATTTGGTAGTACAATAGGAGTTAGCTAGTATAGATCCAGGACCTGTGAAAGACTAAGAAATACCTGAGCCCTTTCTAAACTAAGTGCAAATGACACTATTGGAAACTTCTGTGCTAATGTCCTGTATATACCACTCCTCCATTATGGATGACAGGTGACTGGTCAGTACCTTGACATGAGTTTTTTGCATACCTCTTTCCTTCCAGAGGGAATTCATCCAGTTTTGTAAAACCTTGTATAGCATGTTTCATGAAGATCCAGAAGAAAATGATTTGTATCAAGCCATTGCCACTGTGACTACTCTGCTACTTCAGATTGGTGAAGTTGGACAAAGAAGCAGCAGTTCAGGCAGTGGATCAGGTGAATTTACTGATGACTTACAGGGTGAAGCTGCTGCCTCAGACCAGGATGCTGTTTTTAGTGACACTGTGAAGACACCTTGGAAAGACTCTCAATCTTCCCCTGTGGCTAAAGGAGACTGGACCGTCTCTTTAGAACACATTCTAGCATCACTTTTGACTGAACAATCACTAGTCAATTTCTTTGAAAAACCTTTGGAACTGAAGCCAAAACTTGAGAACGCAAAGCTCAGTCAATACAGCCTCAAAACAAATGGAATGAGCTACCCATCACGGGGTGAACAGGTGAAAGTAAACTCACAGCAGCAAACCTCACTGTCAAGTTGAAGTGCACTGAAGTTACACCAAAGCTCATGTTGCAGAGGAAGACTTGGTTTGTAGCAGATGTCTAATAAACTATTTGTTGGTTTGTCACTTGAGAGCTTTATAAGTTAAAAGGGCATGTATTGTATTTTTTGTGCCATTGATTTATTACTTGCATTCTTGTTTTGAATGTAAAAGGAAACATCTGTCTGCAGTGTGAAGACACAGCAGCCCTACTACACAGTGGGAGAGCAGGAACTGCCTCCAGTAATCCTGATAGTTTGTTTTATAACAGAGGAAAACATTTCTCAGCTACTGTCTGCAGTTTGTTTGGGTTCCTTTTTTGCACTAATCCTGAAAACTTGTTTCAATGCTGGTAATTGAAACTATTTTAATATATTTGATTGTACTCCGGTTTGTATGTCTTGCTAAAATGTTAAGTGTACATGGACTATGCTTTTGATGTTGGTCTGTGAAAACATGCACTTTTCAATAAATCTGTTTTTTATACTGGACCCCAAACTTGCACCGTGTCTAAGTGCAGTTACTTTGAGAAAAAGCCTATAATGAGATTAAATATAAGATGATCACTGTAATCCTTTGCTACTGCAATCTCCTCAAAGTCACAGAGGGATAGTCTTGTTTTGTTTTTTTAAAAAGGGAATAGATATAGCAGTAGCGTATCTAGTTTTAGTTCATCATAAATCATCTCATTTGTAAAAGCAGGAATTCAGCTTTAAAATCCCAGGGTTGTCCAGTTCTCTCCTTAAGATAAACACCTCCATGTTTTATCCTCACCCCAAGTGAGGAATGTGCCAGAAGGAAACCATGCAAACTATCTGAGACAGTTTTAATTTGCAAGTAAAATAAGGATGATAACTAGACTAAGTCTCTTGCACTGATGACCTAGTTCAGAAAGGAATACAGATGAGGAATATTTCGCATTCTTAGCAAATGCCACAGCTTAGCTAAATTGTAAAAACTCTCTCCTCTTTAGTAGTATCAGGTATATTTCCTACTGTTTAAACACAAAAATATAGGGACATTTCAGTGAATTGCTATTGCCCACTTAATCTGCTCTACTAAGTTTATTTTATCTAAGTATACAAAGCACAAAGGTGATGGAAATACCTCTTCAGGTGCCTAACCAGACTGGAGCCCTAAAATGACAGTACTCAGTAAGGCACCTTAGTAAGAGTAAGTGGCATTTTATAACTTTATTGTAATGAAAATCAGCTTAGTTTTCATCCACATTGACTGTCTGTAAACCTGAAGAAAAAAAATTAAGTTGCATTAGTGTATGACCAAGACAGATTTCTCTGTATAATGTGTAACAGCTGCACTAGGATGCATTAGCTAAAAGTAGCCAACCACAAAATGATTACAGAGCTAACTAAGCTGAACATCGGTGTTCTAGAAGCAGCAAATATACCAAAAATCAATAGATGACGACATCAACCTACTATTAATACAAAGGATTATTTTTCAGCTGGAGACCGTGTATTTATATCTTTGACAGAAGAGGACACATGATCATCTAGGACAACATGATGTACCTAAAAAAAAACGTTGCGGTCCTAAACTTCAAACATAGGACTATATGCTAAACAGCTAACATGCTCTTTTTGAAGTTTTTTTTTCCCCCCCAGAACATCTATGTCTGACTATCTCCCTCCTCTGCAGTGGATACTTAAAACGCACAGTTCTTGCACAGAACTAGGTGGTAACTGGCACTGTCTCACTTATCCCACATACAATTCCAGGCATATACCTTAAGATAAAAATCTTTATAATGACAATTAGGTAGAGGACAAGGCCTACGTAGGAAGGGAAGTGCATACAAACTTGCCTTTGAAGGTTGTGACTGGTACATAGGTAACTAAGGTATATAGTTTGTTAGGCGAATCTTCATCCTCATTGCGTTTCCTGGACAAGCGCACACGGATGCGGTAGGGAACATTCCTACAATGATGACAACACAAGAATTTGCAGTTGCATTTTCAATAAAAATCAGCACACAATTTTGTCTTGCAACAAAGGCACTATCATAGGTGCCTTTGTTCCACAACCATTATTCTCCTAAAATTCTTAAAATTAGTCTCTTAATACCTGCCCGTTGGTTTATAAAAGCTTCAGCCAAAAAAGTAACTGAATTCAATGAGTAGACTGTAGGCTGTTTTTTTATGTGAGCTTGTACATTGGGACTATCACTGCCAAAATTGCAGTTTGCCCAAAACCCATGTTCAAAAGCAGGAATCCAGAAGGACCACAAAAGGAGACACTTCAAAATAAGCTAATTAGCCTGTCACTGGTCTAGGAATGGAGCTTTGAGGAAACTTACTATTAGTGAGTTACCTGGTAAGCATCTTTACAAGTGTTTCTCTACAAGTGTCACATGGGAAACAACCAGGCAAGTAATTTCCCTCTGGAAGCTTGAAATCCCAACCTGGACAATACAGAAGCACTGTCTCTTCTAGTCCAGTGGTTCTCAAGCTTTTTTGTACCAGGACCCATTTGTAAACATCACTGGCAGGCTGGAACTCTGCCAGGCTGCAGTGTAAAAGCCACTGTTTCCCATGTTTTTCTCCTTTAAAGGAGAATCCATTTTTAAAGTTTGTTGATCCATTTTTTGTTTGTGACCCCTTCATATATTCTTGCAACCCATGGGCTGAGAAATGCTGGTTAAAAATCGGCTGCTAAAACAGTGTAGGGATTCAAGCATGTTAGAGAAGCATAAGCGAGTTATTTATGCCTGTGCTATCCATTAACAGAACGCAGCAGGGGTAGAGTAAGTGCTTTCAAAAAGGATATAAAACATTTCCAAGTGGCTTGTGAGATGCAGTAAAGCTCCATCAGTCCCTTACAGAAAGATCTGAGTCAGTGCCCCATGGGCAAGAATTTCTGTGGGTAATACCTTTTACTGGACCAACTGCATGGCTGCAAAGACTTAAGACAAATTCTCAAAAGCCATGCATTCTTTGGGCTGGCCTTGTAACATTTTAAATGGGCTATTCTAGTATCCTAGTTCAATGGCTGGTGGAAGAAGGCAGAAATGATCTGTCCCCAAAACAAAGGCCTGCAAAACCCGTTCTGTGGCCACCTAGACACGAAGGCTCATGCAGTACCAGGTCATGTCTAATCCCCACCTGAAGCGGCAAACTGGAATCCCCTGCCAAAATGTCTGACCCAGTAAGTATATAACTGCTGCATGAAGCAGGATAGCTACAGGGCCAACCCAGAATACTTAATATCCTAGTGGTGCCTTCTTAAGGATTTTGTGAGAAAGGGTTGATTTCTCCTGGCTCCAGGACACAGTTCAGGGTTGCAATTCCTGAACTTCCTTCATAGTCATGCACCTAACTCCCTGGAAGGAATGGGAGCTGGAGGTGTGCTGTTCTTCACGTTCCCTACTGGCCAGTTTAGACACCTCCCTGCTCAACATGCTCTTCTATAGATCCCCTTGCTCAGGCATTTCAATGCCTGAGCTCTTCTGTGAATCTAATCCTCAGCCTCATCTCCTAGATTTCTCAGTAGTGCATGTGGGGACAGCTCTTACAACTTGGCAAAGGAAGCGTTACACACTCAAGCATCCCAGTAGTAGATGGCCTGGGCGAGAAGATTGGCCTGGTTGTAAGGAGAAACTCATTGAGTTTATGGAAAGCCCCAGCTACCTGCAATAGCATCACCAATAGCATTACACACAAAATCTCCAATAGAATGACAAGTGCTAAAGGGACAGAGAGAGAGAGAGATCAGTGGTTATGCATTTTCCCATTGCACGTGTAAGCATGTGAAGTTCTTCCTTCCTAGCCTCTCAGTCAAGCCCCTGGAACACACCTGATTCCTTTGGCCCAAACAGCTTTGTTCAATCTAGTGTCAATGCGCACGTCAGGAGTACCCATCTCCTTCATTGCAAATTTGCGGA
Organism: Crocodylus porosus; assembly: GCF_001723895.1. Lineage (NCBI taxonomy): Eukaryota > Metazoa > Chordata > Crocodylia > Crocodylidae > Crocodylus > Crocodylus porosus. The sequence goes on along the minus strand of NW_017728906.1, from coordinate 86,288,277 downwards.
TCTCCTTGAGAGCACGTGGCGCTCGCTTCTTGAAGCCTCTAAGAACAGAGAAAGCAGTAATTTAGTCAAGCTTCAAAATGCATCCTCAGCAGTGAGACTAGCATTCCCTAAACAGATGTAACCCACAGCATTCCAACAAACTGTCCAAACTTCAATTGGACCCTTGCTCCAGAATCAATAATCAGCTATTTCTGCCTGATTCTGTACAAATGCACCTTCCTTTTTTGTGCCCTTGTGACAAAGTATTTGGCAGAATTCACAGATTCTTTGGAATCTAAAAGGCTGCACTGCAAGCACTTCTGTTATAGTCTCAAACTTGCAACCTCTGGGCTATTAACTGTGTGCCTTATCGCCCACACCACCTCAAATGCAGTAAAATGCCACCACTACCCATGACTTTCCCACCTTGTTCTATTAAATGGCTCTCAGTACAAGTTGCCCATTGGATGCAATTTTTCAGCAAAGACCATATCTGCTCTACTGACTCCCTTATGTTGGTCAAAGCTGCAAAGAAAGGGCATAGTTGCACCAGCCAACACTGCACACTTGACATTAGCCCTTGCTTCGTTCACTGGCATAGACTACAGGAACTTGTCTGGAATAATTCTGGCAGAAGTGCCCTTTTCCCAATAAAAGCTGCATCCACATTAGGCATGCTTTGCAGGTATATTAGAGGCTGACAAGCACCACACTAGTAGCGCAGATGGGCCTAAAGCAACAGCATGCCTATATATCAGACCACAACTGGCACTCTTTGTATGTAGGTGGTAGGAGCCAATGATGGATCACAAGAGCAAAGCAAATGAACTTTTGAGCATGCAGCAAGAAGAGCACTGTAGGCAAGACAGTGGTGGTGAAAGTACCAGGGCTCTCTGTGATAGTTAGGCCACAGCTGAGGACTGCATGCAGCAACATATTTGAGAGAGAGAGAAAAAAAGTACCAAGCAGCGAGCAATGAATGCAATAAAGGTGAAAGTAGATAGTTTGGAAGAAAAGGTGATAAAGGGAGGGATGTGCTAGAATTTTTTTAAACACCTGAAAGGCTGTCAAAGGCAGGGAGGAAAAAGTGTTGGCCTGCCACTGAGCACAAGAGGCAGTGGGTTTCAACTATAGCAAAAGATTTAGATCAAATCTCGCTATTTTTACCATTAGGGTATTCACAAGACAGTGGAACAAGCTGCCCAGGGTTGCCATGGAGTCTCCCTGAGAAGAGTTTTCAAGCAGCAGCTGGATAGGAACAGCAAGTCCTGCATCTGCAGAAGAGGCTGGATTGGGTGACCCTTGACATCCTTTCTAACCCTATGGCTCTCATGCTAGGAGGAAAGGCAATTCTATACTTCCTGCCACATCCTAAGCATGCATAGCCTCACAACCCAACCACTTTTGGAAGCAGAAAGAATAGTAAAAGGAGCAATTGCCTGACCGTGAGGCAAAGCCAGCATGTCCCTTTTGTATGAGTCCTAAATTATCCATGTTTTGAAAGGGAAAAAGGTCACTCTGTTGCTACCCTGCCCTTGCCTGTGAGTTGCCTCCAGACAGCTTTGAAAATAAACCCATACCACCTCCTGCGTGACTGCAGCTACCTGCTGACAAAGAGCAGCCCAGGGAGGCAACAACACCTGTCCAAATCCTCTCCCTGCACTGCACTGCAAACAGCCTGTCCTGGGGCACTCTCAGGAGCCAGCAAACAATTTGGTCTGGTCCTATCCCATCTGATGGCTATGGGGCACATACAGAGCTCCTACACCCAACAGGGCATCTTCACCCACAGGCACCCCTTGCATGTGCAGCCACTGAAAGTGCTGCTTCCCTCCTAGCACAATATACTCCTGCTTCCCTGGACATCCACGCTCCCCAGCCCTGCTGTGCCGTGCACTCTGTATACAGGCTCAGCTCAATGTCCCCCCACTGGGGAATGTCCTACCCCAATCCCTGCCTGCAACAGGAAACAGTTAACACTGCACCCCCCCAGTAAGGGCCTGGCACTCACATGCCGTGGATGCGCTTGTGCACGTTGATGGTGTACTCCCGTGTCACCACCTCGTTGATGGCCGAGCGCCCCTTCTTCTTCTCCCCGCCTTTCTTTGCTGGAGCCATCGCGGCTGCGGCGCTGGAAGACACGCTGGCCTGTCACACCCCATGCCCAGTTACAACCCCACAGGCCTGCCCCCCAACCCCTTCTTCTCCTCCCAACCCCCCCGTGCTCCCCAACCCAGCCCAGGCCCAGCCCCAGCTAGGGCGGGGAGCGGCCCCCCGAGCGCGCCGGGCGGAAATGTCCGTGCCCCCGGCAGCGGGGCCCCTTGGGCGGACGAAGCCGGGCAGCGGCGGGGCGGATGGGGCCCGATGAGGCAGCGGCCCCGAGTCTGCTCCTCACCGTGCAAGGGAATGGGGCGGAAAGGCCGGCGCAGGGGATTGTGGGAGGCACCACGACGAGGGGGCGGGGGGAGCGAGGAGCTACTTCCGGGTGCAGGGAAGACAGGAAGGCGCACAGTGCGCCTGCGCTGGCTTCTCCGCCTCTTCCCTCCGCGTCGCGCAGGCGTACTGCTCCCCTTCCTTCTCTTGCCCCCCGCCCCGCCCTCTCGGAACGTTGTGCCGGGCGGGGTGGCGCGAGCTGCTGGCCGGGCGGGGGCGGCTCGCGGAGCGGCGCGCGCACTCTACACTCTCGTTGCTAAGGGATGCAAGCTGGGGTTGTTGCGTGCCGAGCTGCAGGCTCGGGGTTCTGGCAGCTGTTTGACTTGGCATTTATTGGCTCTAGGCCGCTATTAAACTTCCGGGGGGACAAACAATTAAAAAGCAGGACTGGGAAGGGCAGGGCACTGCTAGGGTTACCATGTTTTCAACTCTAACAAAAGAAAAGAGGACCCCGTCGCGTGCGGGGGCGGGGGGAGTATGACGGGGGGGCAGTGATATGCCCACGCTTTGGCCATTCTGTTGCCCCTCGCTCCCAAGCTACAGCCCCCCGAGCCCTGTTGCTGTGCCTCACTCCTGACCTACAGAGCCCAGCCATGCCAGTGCCCCTCACTCCCGAAGTGCACTACCCTGCCCCCTGGGTCATGCTGGTTCCCTTCGCTCCCCCTGCTTCCCCCCAGCCCTGCCACTGCCCCTCCTGACCCATGGGCCCTAGCTGCCCCCGTCCTGGTACAGTGCCTCAGAGCAA
>NW_017728906.1:86253433-86284240 GCF_001723895.1 Crocodylus porosus | reverse complement strand
CATTTACCCAAAGAAGTATGTCTGCCTATGTTCTTAGACCAACACCGCTACAACCAACACCTGCTAAGTCAGGGCACTCACCCAGGATATGGGAAACACCTCTGCCTGATTTAGCAGGGACTCTGAAACCAGGTCACCCACAAGCCCAGGCCACATGTAATGTCTTCCCTCTGCAGCCAGTTGTTCTGGAGGGTGCCAGCTCCAGCAGTGGTTTCACAGCTGAGACTGCCAAATGGAGGGAGGTGCCCATTGCTGCCACCAGCTCACAGCAGCAACCCAGGCAAAAGCAGGGCGGTGGGAGAGTGACCCTTTTCCCTTTCAAAACATGGTTAATTTAGTACTCTCATACAAAAGGTATGTGTTAGCTTTGCTTCATGGTCAGGTGATTGCTCCTTCCATTACTCTTCCTGCTTCCAGAAGTGTCTGGGTGCAATTGCTCCTTTTATTATTCTTCCTGCTTCCAGGAATTGAGAGCAGTAGGAGAGATGTCTCTATTATCATCCAGTAGTACAGCATGACTGCCTACGCTGGTGACCTGGCATAGCATAGGCCCATGACAGAGAGTGCATTGTGGCCACCCAAAATAGTTTAGTTAGCACCTGGAGAAATGGGCAGAGTATGAGAAAGGGTGCTGTCAGGCCAGGGCTCTCTTGGTTTGTTATCTGGTACCATGTAAACCAGTACAGCCTGTGCCATGGTTGGGTTGTTGGTGACTAAACTGGAGCCTCCACCTTGGGCTAGCCTGGATGAGTAGGGTGTGTGGGGACCCAGCAGGACTAAAAGCAAGACCTGTCAAAGGGCAGATGAGCTCCCTGTAAGCCTACAGCCATCCATACCTGGAGAGGTGATGGGTGCCACCAGGTCACATTGCCTGAAGAATCACTGATGATGCACAGCATCTAAGGTGCTCCAACAGTTGCAGTGGCCTCGGACTGATTTGATTTGATGAGAAAAGGTAGACGTTGACTCCCATCTGCTCTCCAGTCTTGTGTTCATTACCTGCTCTACAGTAACCACCTAACGAACCCACAGTCCCTTGAGACCTTTAAGTGAAATACTGTTTCCTGATTTGGAACCAGTTCCTCTGAGTACCACGTACTGTTGTTATCCTTTGTAGTTTCCCTAAGCAGTAGTATTCTGGTTGTCTATGGTGAAACAAAGATATGATAGAGTGGGTTTGTTTTCTTGTTAATTCAACATAAAGCATCTTGAAAGGCTATAGCAAGTATTTCAAGCCTAAACTGAATCACAGAGTTGAACAGCTATAGGAAAACATGCGTAGCTTCTGCACTAAAGCCTTTCAGCTACTTTATATTGCTCTTGAGCTAAATGCAAATGTGTATTACTAAATGAAAAAACAAAATGGATATGGAGATGTATACAGCATAAGCGCCTTCCACAAAAAATGTTACTGATTCATTAATTTATTCAAAATAGCCACTCACAAAAGAAGCACAAAGCAAAACCTTTATACTTGTGAAATGAGTTGATATTTCATATACAAAATAATTTCCACATAATTCCATATAATTTTATTTTATATAGAAATAGGTCATTATTACAACAGCTGTACAATACACTACTTTTATTTAATAATTACATAAAATCTTTCTTAGAAACATATCAACATAAAACATACAAAAAAGCGAAAAGTGCATTTTTTCAAAGGAAAATTAAATCCTAATTGTTATCATGAAAGAGATATGTAACAGTTTGCAGCATCCCCAGTCAATGGGCCAAAACACAGTGCATATTCCTCAGATTCTTGCTGTGAATGGGCTGTTTCATTTGCAGAGGGGCCCCACTTCATACGATCAAAAGCCTGACTAGAATTCGGGAGCTGTGCTGTATGATTGTGCTTATATTTTAACATCTCCTTTGCAGTCACCATTCTCAAAGGTAATAGGAAACAGTCCAGTGTTTTTTATTTCTCATTATAAAGAGTAGGGAAGGTAAACTGCTTAATACTTTTAGGTTTCAGGGTGTAAGTCAAGGGGGATGGATTGTAGAGCATCTTCTAACAATGACCGGGCTATCCGCTCCGTTGGATGTGCTAGTTTGGCCACCAGAATAAGGAAACAAACTTCTCTTTACAGAAAGTGCCTAGGTTATGTTTTGTGTGCAGTTGTGCAAAATAATAATAATAATCATAATAAAAATAATCTCTTGTTCTCTCCTCAATAGACCTTTGACCCAGTGCTTTTCATATGTAAAAGAAGAATTGGTTTCAACTGAATGCCAAGTACCTCAGGTGTCTGTCCACGGGTTTTTGGAGCCAGCGGTGTGCTTTCACAATGCTCTTCTGTAAAGAATCTTCTCCTGATGCCCACTGAAGAGTGAGGGAGTTTGCACAGGACAGCGTTCATTTTATTTTTCTTCAGCTCATATGAAAGCACGTAGCAGATTAATGAAAGAGTGCAAACAGAATCCTGCACCATTCCTATTGCACTGTCTGTTGCAGCTGGCACTCCGTGGTCGGCTTCCATCATGGAACTTGGAAATGCTTGTGCAAAAGCCAAATCCATCCATACATCATTTCTTCTCCTGTCCCATGCACCCATTGGTTAAAGCTAATCATGCACTGATTGTGCTAGTGGGACTCCTATCGTAGCGGCTGTGGTAAATTTGATGAGTCTGACAAGCTATTGGTTCGTCTGGGGGCAAGCTGTTGCTGCGGTGGCTGCTGGGACTGAGTCTGATGGTATCCCATGCTACTCTGTTGTTGCGAGTAGGAGGGCAGGAGCAAAGAATCTGGCTGCTCATTGTGCAAAGAACTTGGTGTCTGCACCTACAAATAAAACACAGTTCACATCTATGATCTGACTTTATTACAAACTAAAACTCCCGTTTCCTAATTTGAAGGTTAGTTGAAAAAGTCCCTTGTTCACAGGCTGTTATTTCTAAGGTTAAATAATTTTCAGGCTGTGTACTTGGTGTTTGGTTAGCTTGGCTAAGAAGGCCTCATCCTGTATGATGTGAGTCAAGAGGAGTTTTGCAATTGACCTTAAGAGGAATGAAATCTGTCTGACAGCCCAGAAGTAGTTTTTCCATCAGTTCCAGTCTGCAATATGGGTCTGATCACAGGCCATTAAAATCAGTGGGTCTTTTCAGTGATTTTATCAGGTTTTGGATCAGGCTATACAGGTTCAATTGAGCTGTCTTTAAAGGTAACAGAAAGACTCCCATGAACTTCAACATGTACTATATTAGCCCAGAGAATAGTTCTTTTCTGGCTTAAACCTTTTTTTTTGTGTCACCTGGCTCTTTCAGGCATTACACTCTTATTTTGTACTTTGCTTCTTCAGGAGGCAATACAGGGAAAAATCAAAAACTCGGATTTAGTTATTTAAACAGAGATCTACCATGGGAACAGAATACCTACTCAGGTTGAAGGCCTATTTCCACTGTGGGAAGAAGTACAGTGGAGTACAGAAGTTATGAGTCCACATGGAAGAGGAAATCCACTAGTAGGCACAGTATACTGACCTAAGATTTAGAAACTGGCATTTGACTTGAGTATTTGATCAATCCACGTCTGGTTCAATCCAACTGCATTGTACAAGCATACTGATAGAAGTATTTCTTTGTTCTTTTGGCAATTTATTTAATAATAACTATAATAGTTTGTTAATCCTTATCATCTTTTAAACAAGGATCTGAGAGCATTTACAAATGTTAACTAGTTACTACTTACAACAGCTAGTACTCCTTCCATTTTGCAGGCAAGTAGATCAGGCACTGAAAAATGTCATAGATTACTCAGGAAGACTATGGCAGAGTTCGAAACAGAACCTGGGAATCTTGATGCCTCACCTCCTACCCATCACTATAAAATGCTCTGGTTCTGACTGTAGGAATTATGAAACATACTATAATAACATACTATAATTATGCAACAGATGATGGGATGTTTTATCACATCAGGTACAAGCATGGTAGTCTTTCAGGAAGCCAAAGTTTAACCAGAGAGACAGACAGATAGTGAAAATGCTAGTGTTCGTAGGATGAAGTCTGAGAAATAAGTCCTCTGTTATGAAAGCTAATAAGTCATCACTATGCTAGTACAGAAGAAAAGGAAGGTGAAAAAGCAAAACAATAGCAACAATAGCAAGGAAACTGGTAAGCCAAATGTTGACTCTGGGGCATCTAGAAGGACACCACCAAGAATAAAGAAAGTAAGAAGAAGGTTGTGTGTACTGGGAACACCAAGATTAGTATGTGTGGAAGTTCTGGGCTCGGTTTGATTACTTTCTGGCACTCAGAAGATGATAATGTAATGAGAAATCTAGAGGGATAAAATGGAGCAAGAAACACAGGTTCTTTGTAAGTATTTAATCAGCTTGGTTATCCCCATAAACTCCATTTTTTTGGCCTGTATTTCCTGAAGAAGCAAAATGCAAATGCTTGTAACTAGAAATACTGTGTGAATGTGATCATTAATAAATATTGTAACATTTCTACCTAATGTGTAGTAGGTATTGAAATAACTGCACAACTGCTATTGGGTTTTGGATTTAATACAGGAATTTTAGCTGAAGTACTGATGTTGTTATTCACATTCTAACACTGGCTGCCATTGAAATCCTTTGCCTGACATGCATCTAAAAATACTACATGAAGTGAGTTGATGTTTATAAACGGTTATTTCTGTACTCTTCCACTCCACTCAGTGGATGTTGCCGATCTCAGTTAAGTGTAGAATTTGGCTTACAAGCTCTATTTTGGGTCTTTTCCCCCCCATGCACTTTACCATTATACACAAAATTCTGACACCTCTTAAGATGTCTGTGGGAATTGGACCTGAGAGTAACAGCTGTATTTATTTAAAGCCTTTTCAAAATCTTAAAACTGTATGGGGATAACCAAACTGATGAAACTAATAACTAAACTCTGCCTTTTCAAGCTTAGTACTTAACATTATGGTGAGAACATGCATATATAAAAACAATACATTCCTATGTGGCATATCTACTTCTTGCAAGTATATATTTTCTAACTGTATTGGCACAAGTGTATTGGCTTATCCCTGTTAGTAGAGTAGCACTTAGGTGGCTAAATTCTGTTTTGAGCAGAGTCTCAACAACTACATTGCCATCCAAATTCCAACTTCAGAAACTTTGTTGCAGGACACGATAGCATACAAGAGTGAAAAAAAGAAAACCTGAATGTTCATTTCTGATTTTACGTGGAAGGTACTGGCAGTCAGAAAAACAATCTTTTGATATCTAAGCTAAGAAATATTTATAGAATCAATGGGAGACTAATATGTAAACCCCCGCAAGTGCGGTTTTCTGACACTAAGACACTAAAGGCCCTTTCAATACACTTCGGGTTAATACTGTAGAATAGTTTTTAACATACTCTGATAGCGCTAGCTGCTACACTGATCCATTTGAAAGGCTCTCATAATATTAAAAGTGCTGAATCCATTTCCTTAATACTTGTGTGTAAGACAATGGGCTGGTCCCATTTGACCTTCTCAAAATGCTGTGTTCCTTACTACTTTTCACAGTACTGTTGCATTCATATATTTTGCGTCTTATCTCTTCTATTTCACCCTACCTGAAGGTAGCGTTGCTGCTGATGCTGTTGATGCTGGAGTTGCATAGGTTGCAGAGAGGATGGCTGAGAAGGCTGCGTTGCAGAGAACCCTTGGTGTAATATTGCTTGTCCCATCAATACTATTGGCGAGCCGCTGCTGGAAGTCTGTACTTCCAGATTTTGAAACATTTGTTGGTTTTGAGAGTATCTAAATAAAAGAAGTGAAGAATAAACAGCTTTCAGTTAAGTTTCCAAGAAAGATGTTCTGGCAGGATACAGGATCATCCTTACTCTCAATAAAGCCCCTTGGGACCTTTAATGACTAGGACCTCAGTTTCACTTAAAAGACAATGTGTCTGTTCCCCACCACACCTTGCGGGTGCACTGGCTAATGACTGAAACAGAGGTTAGAATGTCATATAATGAAATATCTACTTAAATCCTTGCAGTTCCTTGGTTTTCCATAGGCATCTCCAATTCTGCTGGGGTCATCTTAAAGCACCAGTTCTCAACCTCTGGTCCACAGGTCAGATCCAGCCCATGAAGACATATCACCCAGCCCACGGGGCTCCCCATGATCTGGAAATTTGGCAGCTGGGTAGTGGTAGCAGTGTTAATTGCTGCTTCCCTATTGTCAAATTTCTGGACCTGAGTGGAGCCTTGTGGGCCAGATAACATGGTCCTGTGTTGGTCCTGCACCAGCACCAGCACATTGCTAGGCTGGCACTCAGGGTCAGTCTATGGCCTGATTGGGCATGCAGGGTTGTGCCAGCACACAGCTGGATCCACATCAGTACACAGAGTCAGACCAGCCATGGGGTCAGGCTGACAAGAAGCTACATCTGGCACACAGGGCCAGGCAGTATACTGGACTGACCAGTATAACCCCATGTGGCAACCTCACATGGGATCTGGCCTGTGCACTAACCCCATGCCACTTATCCAGCCCATGGGGGCAGGAAGTTTGAGCACCACGCCCTTAAAGCAAGGTAACTGGAATGGTCCAGAGGAGAAGGGAAGGGTTAGAAACAAGACTGTGACTCAAGCATCACATCTCTGTTCCCAGTCTGCTCCTGGGCAGTACTCCTGTGCCCTTCTCTTTTTTCAGGCTTGTTGTAAAAGGACAAGAGAGCTGTTACTAACCAAGCCTAACTTTGCTTATCTTCTAAAAGCTAATGAGATTACTGAGGTCAATAGAGGGTGCAGACAGAAGTGCAGCTCCCCACTGTAACTGAGAATGATTTATAAGCAGCATTCTGAGTTGCAATGATCCCCTGGAAAAAACAGAAGTTCACTGTTGGTTCCAGAAGGGAGAGGAATCTAGCTGCTGACTACCTGCCTGCAGCCAGTTTCCCCTACCAATGGTCCCTGCTCCCTCCCAGCATGTCTCTGTTTAAGAATGGAAGGGGGGAAAGGAAGCAGACGGAGCTGGTTGTAGGTGTTCCCCAGCCAGTGCTGGAGGGTGGGGCAGGTGAATTAATGCCCCCCACCCCCCCAACCTGGCAACTGGATTATGCATGCTAGATTCAATAGTAATAACACTTTTTCTTTTTTGGGCCAACTCACCCACCCCACCCTCCAGCAAAGTCTGAAAACATCTCAGACTGAACTCCCTCTGCTCTCTTTCCCCACTCCCATTCTGAAAACAGCTCAACGTTGGCAGGCAACACAGACAGAAGTTACAGAAGATGCTGTGTTTTGAAACGTCTTCATCTGCAATGAGGGTTCAGATTTTCACCTGATTGTTCATTTTTGAAGCTGTCTGCAGTCGTATGTTTGTGATTGGTCACAGAGATAGGCAGCTTTCTGTGTCCAGATCAGGTAAAAATTGTCACTTCTGTCTGTACGCAGAGTTACACTGGTGTCACGCTAGAGCAGTGGTTCTCAACCTCATTAGACTCGAGGCACCTCTTGGAAAATGCCAGCTCTCAGCTTTCACTCACTGACTACAGAAAAATAATAAAGCAATTATTCTGCTGCAGAGAACTCAGCAAGACCACAACTGTGCAGAATGGTTTTGATGCTATAGATTCCTATTTGAAATTTCTGTGTTTATCTTGTGAATCATGTAAGTGTTTGCATACTCGACAGCACTAATGTTGTCCAGAAGCCCGCAGCACATTGAAAAGGATTTCATAGAACCCAGGGTGCCATGGCACTCTAAACTGAGAATCACTGCACTAGAGTGAGAGATCGAGCCCTCAATTTCCAGCAGGTCAGCACTGAAACAGAGGTCAAATGCTTAATACGTTTTCTTTTTCACTAAGCTTTGGTGGATCAGAAACATCATTGATGTAAGTAGTGTGACAGAGAAATAAAAAAGGGTCTTTTTTCATCATTTGTCTAAACCCCACTGGCACATTCTATTTCTCATAGTAGCAATTTTATATAGTGAACTGGCCAAGTACAGCAAGGTTGGCATTGAGAGTCAGCATCAGCACACTAACAGCATTTTTACATGTGTGCGTGCTGCAGCGCTGGGTGGTTTGAAAAGTGCCTGGTGCTGCAACGCTTGTAGTTGTGTAAGTGGTGAAATGCATGCCAGTGCTGAGAAAATGGCGGCAGCATGCTTTTGAACTAAAACACCTCAAAGGTACTTTAGTTCAAAAGCTCACTGCTGCAATTTTCTGTGCACTGACGTGCATTTTGCCGCTTATACAACTGCAAGCGGCAGATCTCTGGCACGTCACGGGACAAAAAGGTATGTGTATAAATGCCTGAGCACACTACTGATGTTTACTAACACTAGTAGATTTCTATCTTCAAGGTCAGCTCCCTTCAAAATCACTATGGTGCTTTATTTTTCAGTAACATACTTAGCCTGGGATCCAGCTGCACTGACATCTGAAGAATGTCTTGCATTACAGGAACCAGGCATCATTGGTTGAATAGGCTGACTGAGCAACAGTCTTGCACATGGAAAAGAGGAGAAATGATATTACTCTAACAAAACAATGAACAAATGGCATATTCTGAAGAAGGATAAATGGTTTTGAGGGTGGGGAACAAGACACAAGTCAGAAGACCCGGAGTCACTTTCTGGCTCGGCATTCCCTGGGGCCACTGATTTTAGCTTATACTTTCATGCTCTACACAGGCTAAAAATTCAGGAGCTCCTACCCATGTTCCATACATGTGCTCCTGATCCCACCCAGGCTGATCTCACCTGAGATTACTATGCCTTTGCCCAGAGGCAAACAAAGGTCCACTCCTAACTTTATACTGCACCAGTACTGACATCACACCAAAGAGGCTAAGCAATTGTCAATTAACCACACAGGATTCAAGATGCCCCCCATGTTGCTTGCATTCATATGGAAATACAACACAAGAATATAGTGACAGGAGTAACATCATTCATACCAAAATTCAAGCCGTTACCTCCTTGCTCTTGCTTATCAGTAGTATACTTGCTCTTGCTTATCAGTAGTATACTTTCTGCCAGCCTGGTAACGTTAGGCTTCTGCTCTGGGGAAGGCTTTGAATAGAGCTGTGTCTAGCACGGCTTCCACATATGCTAATTGTCTCCTGAGATCTGGGGAAATTTATCATGAACCCTGCTGACTCTGACACTGATCTTCTCTAAGCTTTGATACATGTCAGAGTGTTGTCCTTGATCAATCATCCAAGTTGGGAAATCGAAGCTATTTCAGCACAAGATATCTCAGCACTGCTAGGAATCCCACATACAGGCCAGACAGACATATCAGGCAATTGGATCATGTATGCTAGAATCAAAATTAATCATTTGCATGTCTGGGACTGTCAGAAGTAATTGCTTAGAAAATGAAATTCTTGTGCCTGAACTGTATTGTTAGGTACAGCCCAAGCAAGGGATAGGGTAAAAGATGCTTTACCTAGAACTAGCCTAGCAGGCTGGGTGCCTCAAAGACACCCTTCAAAGGATGGCACAATGTCATCCTTTCTTCTCTCTTGCCCAGGGAAAGGAACGATTTCTACTGTTTCATAGATTCATGGCTATTAGGGTCAGAAGGGACCTCAATACATCATCGAGTCTGATCTCCTGCATAGGCAGGAAAGTGTGATGGGTTCAGATGACCCCAGCCAGATGCCTATCCAACCTCCTCTTGAAGACCCCCAGGACAGGGGAGAGCACCACCTCTCTTGGGAGCCTATTCCAGGTTTTGGCCACTCTAACTGTGAAGAAGTTCTTCCTAATGTCCAGTCTAAATCTGCTCTCTGCTAGCTTATGGCCATGATTTCTTGTAACTCCCAGGGGCGCCTTGGTGAGTAGAGCCTCACCAATTCCCTTCTGCACCCCCATGATGAATTTATAGGCAGCCACAAGATCGCCTCTCAACCTTCTCTTGCGGAAGCTGAAGAGGTCCAGGTGCCCTAGTCTTTCCTCGTAGGGCTTGGCCTGCAAGCCCTTAACCATATGAGTGGCCCTTCTCTGGACCCTCTGTAGGTTATCCACATACCTCTTAAAGTGTGGTGCCCAAAATTGGGCACAGTACTCCAACTGCGGTCTGACCAGTGCCCGATAGAGGGAAAGTATCACCTCCTTGGTTCTGTTTGTCATGCATCTGCTGATGCATGATAAAGTGCAGTTAGCTGGACTACCAGTAGTCTTAGAGGCAGACAAGCTTCTTTGGGTAAATCCAGTATCTTTTGTTAGACCAACTCAAATACTTGGAAACATTCTTCTTTGCAATTATTTGAGCTGGTCTAATAAAAGGTATCAGATTTACCCAAAGAACCCTGTCTGCCTATGTCCTTAGACCAACAACGCTACAACCTACCCCTCCATGTCTCAGTGGTACACAGCCTGCTGGAGCTACTACTCCCAGGGTACAGTAGATAATATCCTATCCCTTGCTCAGGGCTGTGCCTAAAAATACATTTTTAGAAGGAAGGGATTTGTATTACTACTCACCCTCACTCTACAGCATGAACACACACCCTAAATCATGGGCTAGGCCAAATGGCCTATTGGTTTGTTTAATCTGCTTTTTTTATAAAGCTTTGGTTTATATAAGTCATAATGAAAGTACCTCTCACTTCCCATTGCCTTAGTGCTCCAAATCCCAACCTGTGTTGCCCAGGTGCAAATGCACAGCTCTGGCTTCAAGACAAAATCATTCAGTTAGTTAAAAAGCATTTACCTTAGTTGTCGATCATGGCTGAAATCTGGACTGGCGTGACACGGACTGCTATCCTGGGCTACAGCAGCAGGTGGAGCCATGTTCACAGCCTGTGAGAGCAATGCAGAGGTGCTGAATTGTGAAGCTAAGCCACTGGATGAATGACTGCTGCTTTGTCCCATCTGCACGCTTCGAATTGACTTCTGACCCTAGAAAAGAATTTTAATGAACTTTTAAAATGTAAATCTAAACACCAATGATAACTGTTTTTGGACATTTAGGGACAGACCATGGTCTGAATGCAATTGCGTAGGAAAATGACAGGAAGCAAAGGGAAAATGGGCGAGAAAACATAGGTGGTAATCTCTGACCAGTTTTTAGAGAAAAAAATTTAAAATATAGTTTTGTCTTGTAAGAAAAGTATCACCTTAATGATTAAATCTTGGGTGTGTCTGTACATGTGGGAGGTAGTTGCTAGACACTTTGTAATATTTTGTAATCCATTATACCTTTCTTGTACGGCATTGCACCCTTTTTATTTTACTTGCCTGCAGAGTACTTGACTCTGAAGTCAATGTATATGAAAACAAAGCAGGCCCTTTAATTCTGTGGAGCAGTTTTGGAGATAAAGATGACTCTAAGGAGCCAGAAAGGCAGTTAGAAGATATATACCAGTTATATAGCAGTTACAACCCTTGTCATAAAAAATCATAAATTGTGATAAACCTTATTAAGTGTAAGTTTTTTAAAAACTATTTACAATACACAGTAACATTTTACTTGAAAAGGGTGACTCGTCTGAAGATAAGGCCGTAAGTATGTTGTTCACTGAACTGCAAGATCAGGCTAGCAAGAATCAGCGATGAATGTTGTAAAGGGAAGTGTGCTGAGTTGTGTCAAAATAGGAAAAATGGAAATACTCCAAAAAATCTGTGAAAAGGAAAACAAATCTGTGCTGAGCATAGTCACAGCTTCACTGCCTTCAATGGTTAATACTTAGAGCTGAACTTTACTTCTCTGTGCTGGAGTCAGTTACATTTGTGAACTGGAGATCTCAGTTCAGTTTCTTTTGTGCAAGTCCCACATACTATTGATACACCAACACTACTGGAAATATATCAGCTGTGTTGGCAACCTGTGGCCAGAACTGCATGGGCACACAGAGCAAATATTCTCAAGGTGAGTGCTGAGGCACATTTTTGAGAGAGTGTTGGGAAAGATGGACTGCTGTCCAGGCTCCCAGTCTGACATCTTTCATGAACAATTAAAGGAAAACAAGTAATTTACAGTTCCTAACACATGCTCTATTCTGTTCTAAAGATGAAACATCTGGCTGCATAATGTTCTGCTTTAGCTCTTAAAAAAAAAGAAAGCAAGACAGTTCTTAATGTTGAAAACCTGTGGGAAGAAGCCTTTGTTCAAGAAGAAAGAAAGATGAAAAGGGACCCACATTTTATTTATAGCAGTGACGTGGTTTTTTATGTGATCATTCAGTAGTGATTTAGTACATTCGTGCTACATGTATTTCATTCAAATAAAATGTTTACCTGGCTTGATATCACACTCCCCTCTCTTAGGATTTGCTGGCTTGCTGTTTGAGACGACGTCATTTGCCCTTGAAGTTGAGGACTGGGGAGAAGCTGCTGCTGAGAGATGACCCCTGACCTTGGCTGTAACTGCTGAGGATCTGGCTGCTGTGCATTGCTAAAGCTCAGGGTTACTGTTGGCTGCTGTAAGAACATCTGGAGAAAAAAGAAAAAGTGTTATTTTTTCCCCAAAACTTTACATACATTCTTAAGACATCACATTCTATAGCAGAGATCCATTTCTGAATTAATTACTATCCTGCAAAAGTTAACTGGAAACTATATGCCCTTTGTAAGATACATTTTTTTGTGCAGGCTCTGTTCTATTTTTCAAGTGTATTTATGGTTTCTGAAATGTGTCCTGAAAGTTGATGTTCTGTCTCTATGCAGACAGCAGCAGTTCAAAGTGCACTAAGGAGCAAGTGCTAGGGATGGGAGAATAACTTCATACATCTCCTTTTGCTCCTTGGCTAAGGCTGCATTAAAATTTGTTCCTGATGGTTCAGCACCCTATATGATTCTCTTCCTGAATCTTTTTAACTGTGTCACAGCCAGGAACCAACTCCCAGCATTGTGTTCTACTTATCACTCTACTGTGATTTAACTTCCAGGCAGATAACCATCATCTATTCTTCCTGGCTATGATATGAGAAGCACTTAACACCATGCAAGAAATCTAACAGGCCCTCTACTTAATGCTTCTATGAATGATTTAAGGTCAATTATTGTATTACAGTTTCTTCCATTTCTGGGAGGTCTTTCTCTGTAAGCTATGTCACTCTGTTATAGTGATACAAAGAAAACACTCAATATTTTTGAACAATACATTATTAATGCTACCCGTCTTTTTAGTGTTTAAAATCCAGTTCATAGAGCAAGATGCCACACTACAGGCTATGCAGTTGTACTTACCAGGCAGCTGAAGGCAGTCTTCATAGAATCATAGAAAATGAGGGTTGGAAGGGACCTTGGAAGGTCATCTAGTCCAACCCCCTGCTCAAAAGGAGGACCATCCTCATCTATATCATCCCAGCCAGGCCTTAGTTTACCCAGATCTTAAAAACCTCCAAAGATGGAGAGTCCACAACCTCTCTGAGTAACCTGTTCCCTGTCTTGAGTTAGATTTGGATTTTATACCAGTTTTATGCTTGTGTAACACCATTTGCTTACACACAGGGTGCCATGATTAAAGTGAGGTTAGGATCACATATAGTGTTTAACCTTATGGGGCCCACCATCTCTGCAGTATGCTTAGTAATATACAATGCTTGTAAGTTATATATATAACTTATATACAATATACAATATACAATGCTTGTTACTGTTATATTAACAAATCCCCGATCAAGTCTTCTATAATTTTTTTTGGACAGACTTCTGCAACCCACTGGACATGATAAACTGTCTCTCCTCTGTGTAATAATGTTTTTGCCCACCATATCTGCACATATTTAGCTATTTTTTAAATACTAAAACATGTTTAAAAGTTTAGAACTATTTGGATCTTTCTCTATTGGGGATAAAAAAGTTCTACTCCCTGGCTGCCTAAGCATACCAAGCTGCAGCCTAGAGGTAGAGTCAAATTATAAACCCATGTATTAAAAAACAAGAAGCACTGACTAGAAATGCTGATGGCTCTGAAAGGAATAATGCTAGTGGTATTTTCCCCCCTGTAGGATTACACTATCTTAACAAAGTGTGTAATAAATGGAAGGACCAAGTAATGAAGCTATGCGTGGTAATAGCAGGTCTGAGTCTAGCTCAGTGTTTTCTTTTTTATAACACTTCATTGAATTTGTAGCCATTAGTCATCAGAAAGACAGATGGTCTTGCAAATTCTGCCAGGCAAAAAGGTCTTATTATTAATAAATCAAAGATGGTCATTACAAAAATTAATTTACCTAATGATTTTATCTACTTGGAAGATGAAGCCTTAAAAATGGCTAATACATTTACTTATCTGTGTAGGCATTAGTCATAATGGTGGTGACTGCATGTGATGTAAGGTTCAAACTCTGTAAAAGCAAGTATTTAAAAAAAAACAACCCTCTATAAGGTATGGAAGTCTAGTCTGATAAGCAGGAATGCCAAACTTAAGATATTTAGAAGCAGCATCATAAGCATCCTCCCTATATGGAGCAGAATGCTGGAACAATAGTAAGCACAGCCAATGCAAACTGAACAGCTTTCAAAAGATATCAATACACAATTCATTTTCGTAAAATGGAATAAATAATGAAGAGGTCTGACAGCTGGCAGAACCGTCTCCAACAAAAAAGGGGCAGAGAAGAAAGGGACATATTTGGGCTGTCTTAAGAATGCCTGGTGGTGGGCTATCTACGAAAGTATTTCTTTGACAACCTCAGGGCAAAACACTGCGGGCACATCGGCACTGTCTTGGACAGTGCTCAGTAGAGCAACTATAGAAACATGCCCCACCCTCACGCTTTTTAAGCACACCTGGGCCTACGGACCCTCCAGAAGTGCAGGTGAAGATGCAATGGGATCTCATGCATGATCTGCACAATTGTGCTTCCTGCTGTGTCACACATGCATGGCAGGAGGAGTGACTGTGGGATTGCGCATCAGATCCCATTGCCCTTATTGCTGATGGGATCCCGGGCTCCCCCTACACCAGCAGGTAACAAGCTCCCACAGCTGAGGGGGCTCCCAGCTGTGGGTACACCCTTGGGAGCCAGGATCAGCTGACCCAGGTTTCTCAGCATGGTGCTCCCCTCCAGCTGGGAGCTCTGATCAGCTGATGGGGCTGTCAGCCACAGGAGCACGCTAGACTACATGTTCAATTAGTGGTGTGATAGAAACCATTTTTTGTGGAATAACTTTGTAGCTTATTCCTCATTGTATCACACCATTAATTGATTGAATGTGTAACTGGGTCCCAACTTAAGATGTGATTAACTGGTTAATGACATCTTCAGTGTAATGTGTGGCAGGGGCCTAGGAGTCCTCGGCAAATAGCATCTCCATTGCACTTCTTTTGCACAAAGCGTGTGGAGAGCAGGAGTGAGAGGGTAGGGCTTGTTTTCATGATGACACTTCTGAGCACTGCCCAGCACAGTGCAGACATACCCTGATAGCCTGCCCTAGAGGTGTACACTGTGGTATAGTATTACACTGGCTGAAGCAGCATTATTATTGTATTTATTTGATTCCAAGACATTTTCTTCTGATTCATCCTGGGGAAGATGAAACCTCATCTTAGCTTGCAGTACTTGCAGGGAGTGCTAGCTCAGGGCTGATTCCCTGGTTGCTCTCAAGCTCCCTGCTGAGCCAGGGAGCCCTGGAGATGGAGCAGCCCGAGATCTAGTGTTAATTCCCCTACCACTCTCTAGCTGCATGCTGGGTCTCGCTGCTCTCTGACTCGGGCTGATTCTCCCACGGCTCCCTGACTCAGCAGGGAGCCAGAAAGCAGCTAGGGAATCAGCATGGAGCCAGAGAGCAGCAGGACCCAGCATGCAGCTAGAGTGATAAAAGAATCAGTTCTGGGTCTTGCTGCTCTTTGGCTCTGGGCCGATTTACCTCCCTGTTCCCTGGCTCTGCAATGATTCCCCTGCCACTCTCTGACTGTGCACTGGATCCTGCACTGCTCCCTGATGGGCCAGGGACCCAGCACAGAACCACCTGGGAGTGCAGTGTGAGGCAGAAGGGTGTGGTGGGGGGCAAGCAAAGGTTGTGGGGCAAGCAGGCAGGAGCAGGCAGGAGGGAGGAGTATGTGTATGCAGGGGAGACAAAGTGTGGGCTGGGGGGTAAGCACAGGGTTGAAAAGGGCAGCAAATGGCATGGCAACAAGATGCAGGGGGAGAAGAGTCCAGGGCCAGGCTGCCTGCACCCTGCCACTTGCCTCCCCACTGCTTGTCCTCCTGTTGCTAGGGGAAGGATGAATTTAAGACAACCCTCCAATAATTAGATTCTTCATATGGAAAAGTATGAGAAATTCATCATTTTCCATGTATAGAATCTAATTCTGGGGGCAGGGGTCATCTTAAATTCAAAGTCATCTTGGATTGGGTACATACGGTGTATCTAAACACAAAAGAGCTACAAAAATGAGCATCAGACCAGTACAACTAGCACTATCTGACTCATGCACTTGAGGGTACCAGAAGAATAATGGCTTCTAAATACAAAAGGAGCATTGGATGAATGAACTCAGTGGACAGTTCTACAAGAACAGAACCTCTAGTTTGTACAACATTTAGTAGTCCTGTTTTCAGAAAACATTTTATTTGATAGCCGAGTCTGATTTCCTCTTCAGTACTGTAACACCACAGCTGTAAATAGCTACTAAAGCCCCACAAAGAAAGAAACCCCTCGTTCCTAGTCTGAGCTAATCCAAGCAAATAAATTAACAACCCTGTATCTGTATTCCATATAATGACATGTCTCATGACTGTTCTTGTGGAATGTGAGGTCAGCAAAATATCTTGCAAATTTTTCTTAATTGGCAGCTCATTTGCATTCTCAGGGTAGTAGCCAAAGAATGAGTGGACATGAAGATACATCTGCCCTCTGACTCCTAGATATAGTCTCTCCAGCTCATGGTTGTATCACATTTGCAAGGCAATGTAAGAAAGCTTCAACTGCTGCTGTTCAACTCTATCTTTTTTTTGGATAAAGAGGATTTTAACCTCCAGGCCTACCAAGCCATCAACTTCAATCAATACTATTTCTTTTTGTAAAATGTGTAAAGATGAAAGGCCCAGCACTAAGACTCTAAGATTAATTTACCTCCAATGGAGACTTGCTTGTAAATTATTGGTTAGTATGGATGTTCTCATTTGTAATTCTTGCATGCTGGTCAGATTCAGTCTTTCTGCCTTCCCTCCAATATGCTAGTCATTAGCTTGACTATTTTTAAATCTGGAACAGACACTGCATCCTTTCAGACATCTGAGATTATACTTACTGCTCCTCTTCTTAATACTTTCATTTGTCAGTAAAAGCAGTAGCAGAGATTTAATGGTTTTTTTGAACACTTTTATTCAAGAACCACAGCCCTCCTGCTAGTTTCATCTTTCAACACACAGGGCTCTTGGAAACAGTTACTTAATGTAGCATACTTTGCTCAATGTCACTCCAGTTGGGAGAGTATTTCTTGGCTGACTTCAGCACTCCAGTTCTAAAAATCCTCTGTGTGAAATGGAAATAGGGCTAGATTCTTCACAAAGCTATCTGTGCTATTCATCATGGACAGGAGTGAAAATGGAGAAGAAATGCCACTTAAACAGCTGAAGGGAGAAAGTGGAGACTGTAGTACATATTTCCTTTCTTCCTATCCACAGAAGTTTCTCCATCCTTACAACAGGCATACCTGTGTTCTCTACATAGCTGTTTTCCTGTAGAAAGCAAGAGAAACCTGTCTAATGGTAATTCTTCTCTGTGTATTAGCCACTTTTGTAGCTGTAATCAATAACAGACACAGATAATTGAATTTAGACAGCTAACCAACCACCTGACCTATGAAATCTGCACTACAAAGCAGGTAGTTTATTATGTTCTCAAGTCAACAGTTTACTCCACAATTGGTTGTAGGAACAAAACTGTAGCTGCAAAAATAAATACCTTCTTTCTGAAATGGAGTTGTAAGGGTCTGACTGATGTTAGCATAACTCCTGTTACTACTATTTTGTTCCTTTGTGTAAGGACACAGTACTTTATTTTTCTGAGAAAATGGAAGAACATCAACACACAAAATTAACCTGAGGGAGGTCACAGTTGCAATTATTATTGTTTTTCTATTATCTCATGCCTGTGGCTAATAAGAGGGGGGAGGGGGGAAGAGTAAGTGAGGTACGTCTAACAGCATTGCGTAGGGTGGCACACTTCTGTTCTGGCACCATACCACAGAGCTATTGCCAACCCAAGCAAAAAGTTCAGAGCTGGCAAAATAGACAATGCAATACCTTGCAAATAAAACCTTAATAGGAACATAAGAAATGCCATACCGGATTTGACAGCAGGTTCATTTAACCCAATGTTCTGTATCTCACAGTGACATGGAACTTATGTTAAGGGGGAGAATATGTGATGAGGGCCTATTCAGACTCCTCTGTCTCCTGCCCCTCTTTCCTTACAGATTCCAGGATTTAGAGGCCTAGGACGTCTTAATTAAAAGGTTCCACCCACATCTATGAAGTTTAATACTCTTATAACCTTTGGAATCCTTTCTGGGGCTCTGAAATATATGTCACTTGGCTCAGTCTAGCACAGGGGTGTCCAACCTTTTTGAATGTGGGGCCGGATCATGAACTTTTTAATCACCCAGTGAGCCGGCGAGCCATATTCAAAGACCTCACAGGAAGCGGTATCACATCAGAAAGTGATGTCACATGACCTTTGACACCAGTGAAGTTCCAGGAAGTGACAATGAAATGGGTCTGGAAATGTGGTTTAAAATCCAAAATAAAAACAACATAAAAGCAACAATGAAATAATAGTCAATACTTGACTAAAATAAACACTTTCGTTTCTACTCACTTCTCAATGAATGAAAAAAACATAATGTAGGCTTGCCCTGGTGTAGCAAAACCTCCAGTTTTTCTTTTTTTTTATTGCATTTGCTCCCCTTCCCAACCATTTCTGACTTTTTCTCTTCCTCTCTATTCCCTATAGATAAGTATAAGTAAACTAAGATGTAGGATAAGCTTTAAACATTTTTATTTTGGTAGCAATTTTTTGGTTTTGGTTTTGGATATCCACTGTTTTATATTGTATTATTATTAGGTTTGTATTCTTTTTTACTGTTGTATATTGTCTTATTATCATTTTTGTATTCATTTTTATTGTTTCATATGGATATTGTATGGTTTAGGCCTGTGTTTGTAAGTGAACAAAAGTCATGTCAAGTTTCCATTTTATATGTCAAGTCTCCATCTTGTGTCCTCTGCCCGGGCATCCCCTGTGTCGCAATTGTATGAGTCACGTATCCCTCCCATGTAAATTGGTTCCCGGATGAATGACCGTGATTGGGAATGATTGAAATACAATGGTAGCAGGCCTCTACTGAATGGCCTGTTAAGTCTGGGCCATCACCTCACATTGATTCATCCAGGAACCATGGACCTCACCCAGGAACAGAGACAAGACCAACATTTGAAAGACAAAAGACCCTGCAGAACCAGCAAATCTCTCCATCTGGACCAGCACCATGTTACATCACCTATCCACCCAGAGGCCCTGCAGGCAACCCCCCTCTGGACAACACCTACTGGACAAGGACCCCTTTCTAGCCTGGATAGGTAGATATTACCTGCATACCTCCTCCTACAATTTGGACACTCTCTCTCTTTCTGTCTCTTTCTCTCTCCTCCTGGATTTCAGTGGACTTTAGCCCCTGCATCAAGCCTCTCTAACCCCTGCTGCCATCGTGTGTGTGTGTGCGTGTGTGTGTGTGTGTGTGTGGGTGCAAGGGAACCAATAAGACACTGTGTCACCATCTCCACTGTTCAGTAAAACCACTGTCATTTACAACCCTGAGCTGGGTCATGTTTTACTGAATCCCAGTCCCTTCCCTATCTTAATTTCCAGCCTTGTTCTCTCTCTCTCTCTCAGCTCCAGCCCCTTCCCCCCTCCCCGCTAGTTTCCCACCTCCTCCCAATTCCATCTCCCTTTTTCTGCCACCTCTCAGCCTCTCCTTGCTTTCATGCTGTCCCTGCTGCTTTTCAGCCTCCCGTGCCGTCTACTTTTCCCTGTGACTTTCTGCTGCCTTTTTCTGCTTTCCCACTGCCCTGCTGCTTTTCAGTCCCTCCTGCCACTTTTCCTGTGATTTTCTGCTGTTTTCAGGCTTCCCTGGCACCTTCTGTAGTCATCCCTACCCCCACCCCCGCAGCTTCCCAGCTCCTTGTGGCTGTCCTGCAGTTTTCTCCAGCAGCTGGAGCCTTTCTCCAGCTCCCAGCACCTACTGTTACTCCCTGCAACTTCTCTAGCTGCCCCAGAACCATCCTCTGGCTCCCCACACCCAGAGCCCCTCTTTAACACCCACACTTTCCCTTAGTTCCATTTTTCCCTCTCCCTACCTAGCTCTTCAGCTCCCCCGTAGCTCTGGCTCCAGTCCCAGCCTCTGTGCCAGCATTGCTTCCCTGTTATGCAGGCTTTGGGCATTGTCTTTTAATCAATTAACCTAAAGTTACCCCAAGCCTCAGTTCTTCAGCCCAGGCCCCTGTAGTCTACCGGTTCTAATCCCAGTCCTGGTAACTTTAACTCCCTACACTTCTACTTCCTTACCTTAACCTTTCCCCAGGTATCCCAAGTATACCAAGCACATACATACATACACATCACAACACCCAACTTAGGAACTCACCTGTATGTATGTGTAAGTGGGTGGTATGTGTGTAAATTAGTGAATACACACACACACATATATATATGTATATATAGATACCATTGTGTGTGTGTGGTATATAAATTAGTAATCCAAGTATGCATATTGGATGTGCAGGTGTTGGTAACTGGTAACTGATCCTGTCTAAATTTGCTGTGTGTAGCATGTATAGGCTTAAACTGGTGATAGGTGTGCATGAACCTAGACTAGTTATTTTGAATGTGTGTATCTGAGTTGCTAGTGTGAGGTGTGTGTGTGTGTGTATATTTATAGCGTAAGTTGCTAGTGTGAGTGGCATTGTGTGCATGATATACAAATTAGTGATCTGTGTCTAACTTCTGGGGTGTATAGTGTATGTGCTTGAATTGGTAATAGGTATGCATGTGGGTAGGCTGGTTTGAACGTGTATGTGCCTGACCTGGTAGTATGTGTGTGTATGCACCTAATTGAATTGTGAGTTTGTATATGTGCAACAACATGCCCTCCTGTCTAACAGTGCAATATTGAGATCCTGAGCATTGGCCTGACCCCTCAGGGCAACACTGGGACACCTGGGTGTACAGCACCAGGTGGAGGAAGCCGTGGAGGAGCAGCCGGCTGTTGGCCTCCAGCAGCAGCAGTGAGGAGGAGGAGGAGGAGAAGCAGTGCCTCAGGACGCTGCCCGGCGCCATCTGGGACAAGGAGCCCAGTCTTCACACACAGCCACATGTGCGCAGCCTGCCTCCCTCCTAGCCCCCGGCTCCCATGGAGGAGGAGGAGGAAGGCACGAGTGTGACTTTGTGCTTCCTTCTCATGAGTGCATGCACACGTGTGGCACCCCCCTGCGGGCTCCTCACCATCCCACCCAGGGATGTGGCCCTGCTGACAGCCAGGCAGCCATGTTTTACGCTCACACATTCATCCCCGCACTGGACCATGCCGCCCCACCCTGCGTCGCCCTTTCCCCGCCGATGCAATGCGGACCACCCCCAGCATGGGGCTTAAAGGAGCCACGTGATGGGTGTGGAGGAGGTGAGGGGGCACCTTGGCCTGGGCCCTGGGACCTGCCTGGTGTGAGCTCACCCGCTCCGGCCTCCATGGCTGTGTTCAGGGGAGCTGAGAGAGGGGCCCCGCTCCCCCCAAGGAGAGGGTCAGTAGTCACTGGGCAGCCAATTGCCTCGTAGTCCATGTTCGCTGGTCACCTACTATGGGGCTGGGGGAGGGACAAGGGGTGGGAATGAAAGCAAACAGTGTTTACTTTTGTTTCTTGTCACAGCACCTTGGGCCTCAGAAAACGGCTTGGCGGGCCGCATGGCAGCCCCCAGGCCATATGTTGGGCAAGCCAGGTCTAGCACATGTCCACTAAGGGATGTTATACAAGTGAACTGCATGTCAGCATCTCCAAACTAAGGTTGGGCTGGACAGATTAGAACTGGGAGCCATAACAGGTGCTCAGGTAGCCTCTTAAGCCTTTTGGCTTGAGCTCTGTGGGACCCAGGTTGAGAATCTTGTGGGCTGCCCCAGTCATTCCATGCCCTGTTCAGGCAGCATGCTATGTGCTGAAAAATTTAAGTGAAACTGCATCAGTTTCCCATATATGAGAAGAAAATGCTGTGTGATCTGCCTCATGATGAGAGAGTAATGCTTTGTGCCCAATTAACAAGAGAGAAAGGGAGAAAATTCTGTCTCTTGACATTCACAATAGCAATAATAATGGCTTTCAGATGTCTGATAGGATTCTGCAATAAAAGGCCAATTAATTGTAGAGATACTTTCAACACTCATTCATCAAAACCAGTGCAGAGGTAATGGAAAAGACACACCGATGGCAGACAGTATCTTCCTGTGTTTTGCACAGTGCCAAGATCAATGGGGCTGAAATCCTGGCTGGGACCTGCTGCTACTATGTTAATAGAACACTGACCCACAATGGCAAAACTTCCATTGACTTGAGTAGGGGCAAGATTTCACCCTTATTCGGATATTACTTGGATATTCAGAGATTTTGTAATAGTGTTTGTGCTCTCATAATCTTATGAATGTTATCATCAGACTGGGATGGATTCATCACAAGTGTAATATGAGCAACCAAACATGATTTCACCCAG
This sequence comes from Crocodylus porosus, assembly GCF_001723895.1. Classification (NCBI taxonomy): domain Eukaryota; kingdom Metazoa; phylum Chordata; order Crocodylia; family Crocodylidae; genus Crocodylus; species Crocodylus porosus. Next base: position 86,261,577 of record NW_017728906.1, on the reverse strand, counting down.
TATTTCTAGTTAAATTATCAGGAAGACACAGGTAATTCTTCCTGCCATTAGAAAACCTCCAAAAGCAATCTGAAAGGTGAGGGGATCTGTTCACTGAGGCTACTTGAGATGTACTGTATTCATACTTGCATTATTTATTTGAAGGGCTATATATAAGTATACCTGCACACTGTACGTAATATGTTTTGTGAAGCAGAATGTGTCAAAAAGATGAGTCCCAGAACGAAAGAGGCTTGAGTCTAAAAGTTCAAACTGGTTTCGTAAAGAACAAACACAAATTAGCATGTGGTCTTTTCAGGCTTAAGGATTCACAGGTGAACTTCACCAGTGTTGTGAAAGTGATGAGAAAAGGGCTTTGGTGAATGTTACCTGTGATATGCTTCCAAGCTGGAGAGGTGGCATAGATTTAGGGAAAAAATGAGAACGGCAAAGTTGGTTAAAGTATATGGTATGATACAGGGTAAGAAAGAGTAGGGAAGAGATGGTAAGCCAATGCAGAGGTGGGTAGAGACTTAATACCAAGAACTGGTAACTCAGACTTCAGGCAAAAAGGGAGTGACATGGGGAGGCACGGTGAAAGCACTGATGATTTAACTGGCTCCTTTCACTGGAGCTGTCCATTCTGAAGACACAGTATATAAGGTACTCTAAAAAGATGTTCTAAGCTGGAAGATTCTTTTCCATTTCATTCCTCTACCCCAATATTGAGATCTCTTAACATTTCTTCCTTCCTTTTTGCAACTGACAGATACCTGGAATAACTCCCAAACCAACTGAATCTGTTTTTTCAAACCCAGAATTCTTTGACTGTGAAAATAAACTTACAACCACCCATTCTCACAGCTGCAAAATCTGAAAATGTTCTGCACTGCACAGAGGCTGGCTTACTTGTATACTGGAATCCTGAACCAAGCAGAGCTGTTCCTGTATTTTTTGGAGTTCTTCTTGCTGCCACCGAATGTTGGCTTGCAGGATCCGTGTTCGCTGCTCCAGCTGATCCTTGATGGTCTGGAACATGCTAAATTGTGCCGAGAACTTCAAAAGACAAAATAAACAGCCATGTCTTTTTCCCATCATTACAGCAAGGGCTGAGCTCTACACTGTTTCATTCTACAGACAGGACTTGGTTTCTTGATTGCAAAAATATAGTTTGTCTAATGCTATTTTGAAATATCATAATATCTAGACACTAAGGAATCTTCTTTATTTTCCATCTCAGGAGTATCTTGTTCAAATGTTAGATTTTGCAAACATTTTTTGTCAGATGTTAGACTGATGATCATTGCTGTTATTGTTATTTAATTATTTATCAGAATGCAGTATTTGGATGGTGTATCACTGCACAGAAAAAGCCTTAATCAGATGTGGAATTAGTGTAATACTGGATAAACAGGCAATACTAGTTTTGCTGCATCACCAGCCAAAGTTATCTCCATCCCACAAAAGTTAAGTATAGAAACACTTAGTGGGAAGCGGGTATATATCCCAAATGAATTATGGTAATAGTAATATTACCAAAGTAGAAATAACAGTGCTACAACAGTTTTTTTTCTGCTGATTGTTTCATACTACAGTGTGATTTCCAGCTACACTGTTTAGGAATATATTCAATACTGAGATGTCAAACTGGTAGTCAAAGATATTTAAAATTGTTACTATATTATTTTCAAACACAACATAAATTAATAGATCTTATGAACTTAGTAGGAGGGAGGCAGTTCTAAATAATTGTACAAAATAGACATCACTGTAATAAAATTTAAAAAGAAAGTATAAGAGTATAGGGTAGTTAGCTAACAAAATATGGATTCACATTCTGGAGAACATTTAACAGGTAGCATTTAAACTCAGTAACTTTTCCATACTTAGCATATTTCACACTTCTATCAATCATGCAAGAGAGCCAAGGGGTATCTTTTGATTTCCAGTGTTCAGTCAAACATAACCTTGCTTTAAAAAATAGTGGGTTAGTTTCCTAGCTTTTTAAATAGATACATGCCACAAGGCAAAATAATGAAAGGGATCAGATTTCTATGAAATCACTGGGGTTCCACTTGCTCACACCATGCATTTCACTTCTTAAATAGCACAACTAATGACAGTAGTGAGAGGGGCAGATTGGGATTGGTTAAATTGTACAGTGTACCAGATTTCTGTGGAGTGAGGTTGAAACAACAGCTGGTCTGGTAGATTCAGGTTTTATGCCTAGAACCTCTTTGCTTTACGGTAGTCCCCTGTGTGAAGGAAAGTACCTCCTTCTCTACGTTTCCTGCAGCTAGTACCATATTTACTCAATTCCAAGATGAGATTCCCCCCTCTCTCATTTAACACGGGGGAAAAAAGCCCCTCACCTTGTAATTGAGTATGAGGCAGCAGGTAGGAAGTCAGACAGATGCTGCAGCTCAGGCTTTAGCCCCAGTCCTGCATTGGGGTTCGTGTTGCAGCTGCTGATGCCCTCCACTGCATCTGAACCCCTTGCCCAAGGCTGCAGATGGGGATGTGCAGGCACAAAAGGGGTGGGGGTGGTAAGTAGGTGAGGGGAGAGTCAACAGCAAGGGGCAAGCTGCCTGTCCTCCCACTTGCCACCTGAGTGCTCTCCCTACTGCCTGCCCCCCCACCTGCTGTACTGCCTGCCCCTTACTGCCCTGTCTACTGCCTGCCCCCTATTGCCTGATCTCCCTACCACGGCTTTCCCCATTACAGTGTGGGGCTGGGGGAGGAAGAATTTAAGCAATCCTCCAATAATTAGATTCTATACAAGGAAAATTATACCAAATGTATACAATTTCCATGGACAGATTCTAATTATTGGGAGGGTCTTCTTAAATTCAGGGTCATCTTCGTTTTGGGTAAATACAGTATTTGAAGTATCCATTAAAACTTTCTTAGAGTGAGGAAGATCATTTTTCTTTATAGCTACATGTATGGCTTTACTGTTTAAGAAGAATTCTTTGCTCAAGGGATCCTTTCCTCTTCTCATATTCATTTAGTATGTTCTGCACTGAACTGAGTTATCAGTCCTGAAAAGATCAGAGATAAGATTATGTAGGTGTCACAGTTCCCCATTCTGTGAGAGCACCCTAGGTGCATACTGGCATAAGCAGGAACTGCCAAGACCCTCCAGGATCCGTCCCTATGTGTTAAAAGAAGGCATGAAAATAACGAAACACGAATTACAGTAACTGGAGTATCTTTACTACAGTGCTGATGCCCAGAAGGTTTTTGCTTTTAAACAACAGCCCTACCTTATACAGCCCAGCAATTTCCCACAGTTTGAAAATAGTCTCACAAGTCCCTGGAGGGAAGTTTAAGTTTGTATGACTTCTAATTGGTACAGGACATAGGAGGCAGGGCCAGGGATAACTCTTTTTCTGTTCCAAAAGTGAAATATTAACCTATTTATATTAACCTTCAGCCATTTGGCAAAGAATATAAGTGACTCCGAAGGGGCACCAACTTCTTTTTTCAAGGTTGACCCAGTGTTTTTCTGGGCCCCTTGGTGCCCTGCCATGAAGACTGGAATTGTACTATTCGGAAACTACAACTAATCTTGGCTTCGATATGGCTCTGTGAAGGTGGTATAAGCAGGGTACTTAGCCTGCTGCCTCTGGCAGGGGGATTTGCTCCTTAAGCAGCTCTTCAGCTACTCTTTCCAACTCACATATACTCTTTAATCCACAAACATATAGGCAAATAAACAAACCATAAATCAAACCATGATGTCTTGTCACAAGCACTCAGAGGGGAACCCCTCTGAATCTGGACCTCAGCAGAGCAGCCTCACCCTTCGCTGTACAAAGCTGTTTTATTCACAGTTAGCTCCTCCTTTCCAAACTGTTTCTTCACAGTCTCCCTCTGCTCTCCTCTCTGGAACTTTTCAGGCTCTCAGCGGGCATGTCTACATGAGACATTTATTGCACAGTAGACTAATTAGCTGCACAGTAAACATTGTGCACCTAACCATGCACCCTAATTACGCCAGAGTAAATTGATTTACTCTTATAGAGACAAGTACTATCCTGCTGCAAAGTAAAAAACTCCAGAGCAGTGCATGTATAGATGCTGCCCAGCTGGCTGAGGCATGAAGGTCCTTCAGTGTGGGGGCTGCCTGCCAGCTAGTCCTGCAATGAAGCACCCGTGTGTCCCTGCCAGCCCCTCCATAACACCCTGAGCTGGGGAGAGAAGCCCCGGTCTGGCAGGCTGACCCCCAGAACCACGTGCCAGCTGGACTGGCTCTGACCTGGCTCAACATGCTATGATCCCAGGTGCACATGTAGACACTAGATAATCACTGCAGCTTATTGCAGTGCATCAGTATACACGTGTAAACATGCCCAGTGAGTCACTCCCTTAATAGCAGCTTCCCTGCAGCTGCAGCTACTCAACGTGACTGGCTATCTCCTCTTAAGGGGAGAGATGCCCCTATTATAGATGGGTTCTGTAAAATAACTCTTGGGAACTGAAAAACACCTCTAATTCCTTCAAAGAGAACTTCTTGATCCAAAAATTTTGACAGAAAAATAATGTTAGGTAAATGGTTCCTTTTAACTCAGAAGTCCTCAAACCATGGATCACTGGCAACATGTTGCTTACAACTTCTAATGTTGTTCACAGCCATAGGAAACCAAAATGTTAAAAGTGATGATAAGGGAGAAAAAAGTGGGACACTACATGCACCGTGTTACTTGCTCAGTGCTGCCTATGTACAAATCAAGGCTGGGAAGTGGTGGCCTAATCAATCTATCCAATTTGCTTTTAAACTGCTTTGGGAACAGAGCCTAATTTTCCTCCAATATTTTTACTAAAAAAATAGTTGTTATGTTGGGGGATTAGTTTGAAATTTGAATTTGTTGTGCAAAGTCAAAAGCAGAAGAGTTTGCTTCTGGTTTCAAATAATTATTCAAAATTATTTTTAAAGAGCATGATCTCAAGTTCAGACAAACTGACTGATGATACCATATTTACTCAATTCCAAGACGAGGTTTCCCCCCCATTTAAAATGGCAAAAAAAGCCACTTGCCCTGGAATCAAGTATGAAGCACTGAGGGGGCTGGCAGCTTCCACGGCTTCAGCCCCAATCCCAGGTCAGGACCAGAGTTGCTGCAGATGCTGCCTGCACTCCCCGCCACTTCTGCACCCGTTGTTTCTCCCCCATACAGCCTTGGGCCCCTGTCCCCACTCTCCCATCTCCCTCTCTAACCCCCTTCCTCCTGTTCCTCTCCTTGCAGCCTCTGCTCCCCCATTCCTCTCCCTCCATTACCCTTGCTATAGCAGGCTGTATTCCAACTCCAACTTGAAGCATGGAGCATGGGCCCAGCCTGGCCCTGTAGCAGCAGTCCTGCTGAGGCCATGCTCCATGCTGCAGTGCAAATGGAGCCTGCTGGCACCAGAGCAAAAGAAAGTGGGGGGAAGGGAGGGGAGGGGCAGGAGAGAGCAGAGCAGGGGTGGTGGGGGGAGGGCAGAAGCAGTGTAAGGGGGAAGATGGGAGTAAGGAGGGAGGAGGGGGGCGATGGGAGTGGGGGCCTGAGGCTGCTGGGGTTGGCAGGCACGATGTGGGGGATAAGTTGATGGGGAGCAAGTTGCCTGCCCCCCACCTGCTCCTATTGAATCCTCCACCACCTGCTCTCTACTGCCTGCTGAGGACCCCTACCTCTGCTTTCCCTGCTGCAACGGGGGAGGGGGATGAATTTAAGACAACCCCCAATAATTAGACTGTATATGTGGAATTTGAATGAGAACAAATGTATACTTCTTCCATGTACAGATGGGGAGGAGGGTATCTTAAATTCAGTGTTGTCTTGGATATGGGTAAATATGGTATTTTCTTCTTTGTTTTACATTTCATGTGGCTTTTTATGCTAGCACATGAACAAGTGAGCTTGTCTGCAAAAAGGAATCAGCTAAGAAAAAAAATTAGCATCACTTGTTTTTGTTTGTTTGGCTGGTTTTATTTTCTCCACTCCTGTGACTCAGCTGCATTACACGCTAACCATGCCACCTCACAGAAAAGCTCCAGAAAAAACCTCCTATTGTTTTTGTCACAGGAAGGGATAGCAGTAGTGGACCTGCGCCTTGACATATTTGCCTGAGGTTGAGCAGCTACTCAACTAGCAATGAAAAAAGTTCTAATTGGTCAATAAATTATAGAGCTCAACTTAAGATATTCCAAAGTAAACACTTCATAATCTTCACCCTGTCATCAGCAGTTGATTATAACATTTCCAAGTTTCTGCAGTATATTGAGAAAAATGAAAACCACAGAAGTACCAGCTTTCCAGACACTAATATAACCTCAAATACTGCCATCCATGAAATCTCACAGATTTTCTTCTCCTAGTTGCAGAGGATCATCAGTTTTTTCAGTATTTGGTTTCTTAAAATGGAAATACAGTAACATTTTCATTGTGTTTTAGGGGAATTTTTTTAGCATGAATAAAACACACCAACTCATTTTTTAATGGAGAGAATTTTGATATTAAGCTGGACATTTGCATTCCAACTACTGGTTACAATTGTGCTTTAAGGTTTATTTAAAAAAAAACCCTGGATAATAAGCCATTCAGAACTTAAAACTTAGCATGAGACAAAAATGTTTGTTTGAAATAAATCCCAAAGGGTAAAATATAGCGATCCCAAGCCTCATTTACGTGGTTCTGGCAATGTAAAAGGCACCTTAAAGTTGGTGTAAATTTCATCTAGTAAATAGTGTAAAAGAGAACCAGACATATCAGGTTTTGCGCCTTGAGCAGCAGTATAACTTTTTGAAACAGCTACACAATAAAAGATTCTAGGAATGCAAGAAGACAAAGTACTACCAACTCTTAGTAAACACCCTGGCATCCTTAGGGCAGAGTAGTAGATTATTACAGGCAATCAAATTCAAAAGCCATGAGTTTATGTCCCACTTCTTAAACTACTGATAAATAATCAACTAGCAAGTTAAGAACATTTTTTATTCTGGAAAGCATGTGTGCATGGATTTTGTTGTTCATTCATTTAATGCTGATACAAACAAAGGACAAATTATGGTCTTTTTAAATAATTGATTTTCTCCCCCTAGGCTGACATGCTCATTATTTTGGGGGTGAGGCACAAAAAAGAATTGATAATTTATGAAAACTGCCCCGTTCTGTGGAGAATTACTACCCTTTTCCAGAGATAGCTTTTGTATAGGGTTAATGTGACAGCAACCTCAACTAAAAGGTAGTGGTGCTTTATTTACAGGTCTTAGAATTACTAATAAAGGGAAAAAAATCCTGCCTCTTGAACTTTTCCAGAGGTATTGTTGTGATCAACTGAGCCTAGCTGTCAGTGAAAGGGATGAGTATGATATCAGAACTGAGATAGTTTGGAACTGGTCTTTCAATTTAATCAGAATTCAAAAGGACTGCCTATAGCAGCTCAACTGGATTCTACTCTGAACCGAAGGATGGAACACAACTGGGAAACCAGTACCTTTTGTTTCAGTGTGGATGGCAGGGTAGGTAGGTCTGGTGGGAAGTAAGTCAGACAGCATGTCTCCAGGTTCATTTCTGAAGGAGGAGGATATATGATAGGGGTGGACAATTATTTGGGCTGGAGGGCCACTTAAGGAGTTTTGGTGAGCTGTTGGGGTGAGGAAATTAATCCTAACTAGCCTGCTGACCACCACCAGGAGTCTGGGGAGGAAGGGCTGCACCCCATGCTGCTCTGCTCTGTCACAGCTGGAGGCAGGCTGGGTAGCATGCAGACTTCTCTGTGCCCACATGCTGTTGGCACTACACAGTCCTGCATGGGATGGGGCACAATACAGTGTGTTAAGTAGCTGCCCTGCCTCCCTGTTGTTTCATAGTTTCATAGTAGCTAGGGGCAGGAGGGACCTGATCAGATCATCTAGCCTGATCCTCTGCCACAAGCAGGAATGAATGCTGGGTTCACAAGACCCCAGACAGGTGATCATCTAACCTCTTTTTGAATTTGCCTAAGGTAGAAGCAAGGACCACTTTCCTAGGAAAGTTGGTTCCAGATTCTGGCCACCCTAACTGTAAAATATTGCCTTCCGATCTCTAACCTAAACCTATTCTCCATCAGCTTATTACCATTGTTCCTCGTCACCCCAGGTGGTGCTGGGGAGAATAGGGCTCTTCCTATTTCCTGATGATCTC
>NW_017728906.1:86245824-86253333 GCF_001723895.1 Crocodylus porosus | reverse complement strand
CCCAGTACTGGATGCAGTACTCCAATTGCAGCCTGACCAATGTCACATAGAGGGGGAGTATCACCACTCTGGACCGGCTTGAGATGCATCTTCGGATGCATGACAAGGTGTGGCTGGCCTTGCTGGGTGTGCTCTGGCATTGGCGGCTCATGTTTATCTTGGAGTCAGTAATGACTCAAAGATCCCATTCCACCTCTGTGCTTTCAAGAGGGGAGCTCCCCAGCTTGTATGTATGCTGTGGATTCCTTCTCCCCAGGTGCAGCACCCTGCATTTGTCTACATTGAACCCCATCCTATTCTCATCTGCCTACCTTTGCAGTCTGTCTAAATCTATTTGCAGCCTCTCTCTCCCTTCAAGTGTGTCCACCTCGCCCCACATCTTAGTGTCATCAGCAAACTTGGACAACGTGCTTTTAACCCCCTTGTCCAAGTCGCTGATGAAGATATTAAAGAGTACAGGCCTGAGGACTGAGCCCTGGGGGACCCCACAGCTCACATCTCGCCAGGTTGAGTATGACCCATCCACCACTACTCTCTGGGTGCGCCCCATCAGCCAATGTTTTACCCATCCAACTGTGTAGGCATCAATGCCACAGTCGCCTAATTTATTGATGAGAATGGGGTGAGAGACAGTGTCAAAGGCCTTCTTAAAGTCTAGAAAGACTACGTCCATGGCGACACCATCATCCAAGGATTTAGTTACTTGGTCATAAAAGGCAATCAGGTTGGTCAGGCCACTGATGAGCCACTGCCGCCACTGCATCACACCAGGGAAACTGGGGGTGGCTAGCCCAGGCTGAGCCCTCCACCCCACCCAACCATGCCCAGCAAGCACTAGTGGCACTGCAGTAGCAGCAGCAGTTTCAACAGTTCATTGCAGTGAGTGGGATGGCTACTTGGTATGCTGCATCATGCTACATCCTGAGAGGGGCTGGCTGCCGGTGGTCACAGTATCAGGACTGTACAGCCACAGCACCAGAAGGAATCCAGGCAGGGGGGAATAGATGAAGGGAGGAGGGCAGAGGAGTCTGCATGCTATGTGGCTCAACTTGACCCTGCCTGCTGTAAAGAAGAGTGGCCCAGGGTGCAGTCCTCCCTTCTCTTGGCAGCAGCAGGCAGGCAGGCTGGATAGGATCAATTGGTGGGCTGGATATGGCCCTCAGTCTGTATTTTGCCCACCCCTGATATAGGATGTTAAAAGGAAAACACCCTTCCAAACATATATTAAAAAAAAATGAAAAATTTAAGGACCGTTCTACCTGTGCAAGTAAAGGTGCGATGGGATCTAATGCATGATTCATATAATCATGCCTCCTGCCCTGCCACATGTGCATAGCAGGAAAAGCAATTGTAGGATTACACGTTAGATCCTATGTACCTTACTGCTGGTGCAGGGGGAGCCCAATCTCAGGCTCCCCTTGGACTGCCAAAAAGCAAGCTCTCACAGCTGGGAGCCCCACCCCATTTGAGAGGCTCCCAGCCATGGGTGAGCCCCATGCATCCCCAGGACGGAGGGGATCGCTGTGGTGATGCCCACTCCCCAGGGATGCATGAAACTCTCAGAGCAGGAGGATTGCTGCAGGGATGATCCCTCCATCCCAGGGGTGTGTAGAAAACCCTTGAAGGGGGTGAATCACCAGAGGGTAATCCCCCAATCCTGAGATTGTGTGAAACCCCCGGGGTGGGAGGATCACTACAGGACGATCTCTATTGCAACCCCCTGTGGTGATCTCCCTTCCCCCAGGATGCATGAAACCTCTGGGGCAGGAGGATCACCTCTGCAGGATGGGTGGGGTGCTACTGAGATCCAAACTCCGCAGCTGCTAGGGCTGAGAGTCCCTAACAGTTGCAGGACTCTCAGCCCCAGGTAGACAAGGTGCAGTCCTATGGCTGGGAGCTGTATCAGCTGACAGGACTCCCAGAAAAGTGAGTATTGCACGCTGGTGTGGAGTCATATGGAAAATATAAAAAAGAAAGAGAAATGGGATTTTGTTACTTTAAATCAAAAGTCCTCCAGGACTTTTTGGGTATAAGCTCCAAAGGGACAAGGTACACATCTGAAAGATGCAGGGGCAGCAGAGCTTTATTAGCAGTTTCTAGGGCTGTGCAAAATTTTGGGAGCCGTTTCATTTCGGAGGTGTTTCAGGCTGTTTCAGCACCCAAAACACCAAATCTAAATCAAAATGGAGGCTCAGAAACATCTCCAAAACAAAATGAGGCATCCAAAACGTTTTAGAAATGTGTCAGGAAATTTCAGAGTTTTGGAGCTGCGCTTACAGGGAAACAGCTATATGTTGCTACCCTGCCAAGCAACTCAGCTCTGCAGGGAGCAGAGATCCATGCCGGGGGTCTCCTCACCGCTGCTGCCCACCCTGTACTGCCCTGGCAATGTAAGGGCTGCACAGGGTGGGCAGCAGTGGTGAGGAGACCCCGATGTGGATCTCTGCTCCCTGCAGAGCCAGGTTGCCCAGCAGGGCATGCTGGTCCCTGCTGTGTGACCTGGCTCCACAGGGGGTAGAGATCTGGGGCAGTGTGGGGAGGGCAGTGGCAGTGAGGAAACCCCTGGCGTGGATCTCTGTTCCCTGCAGAGCCAGGTTGTGTGGCACAGATCAGCAGGCTTGCTTGCCACTCTGTGCTGCTTCCCTGTCCTGTTACCCTGCATGACAGGGATCAGAGATCCACATGGGTGTCTCCTCACTTGCACTGAGGGCAGCGGCCTTCCCCCTACCCCGCATAAGCCACCACACCCTGTCCTGCTCCTCGCTGGGGCCCCTGGCCCCTGGCCCCAAGCCCTGCCTGGCTGGGTAGGGCTGTGCAAAGCTTCTCTTGCAGCCCATTGAAAACAGATTTCGAGGAGATTTGGCAGAGCCGAGAGAGATTTAACTGAAACAAAACAGGACAGTGATCTGAAACACCAAAATGAATCACTGTCCTCCGAAATGGCTGAATCCGAAACCAAATTGAAACACAGCTATTTCGCACAGCCCTAGCAGCTTTGCCACAGCTGCAGCTACTTAACAGGGCTGGTTGCTCCTTCTTAAGGGGACAGATCCCCCTATTAACAGGTTTTAAAAAATAATTTCTGGAAACTGAATTATAGGAGAACTCTAGGCCATCATCTCTTGGAAAACTTTGGAAGGGCTGAAATAATGTGACAGAAAAATGCAGTATTCAACTGTACTTCTTCAAACCCAGTGCTAATGTAGTGTTGGCAGGCCAGGAAGATAGGTGAGTTCTTGGATTCTTGCCAGTGAAGCCCAATGGTAACATCAGTCTAGTTAGCATGCTCACTGGTAGGGGCATACTCAAGGAATGGGCTTTGTTGAACTTGTTTCTTCTGTTCTACCTGCTGCTGCATCAGCAAAGCAAAACAGACAGTAGGGCTTTTTTTTTAAGACAGATTAGTGTTTTGTTTTGTTTTGTTTGTTTTTAATATGTTCAGGAACAGATTGGAACATGTAAATAAGTGTGTGGGCATAATCCAGAGATCACTCCCACATTTTAGCTGTTTTAGAGCAGGTAAAATTTTGGATCTAAATTGACAGGTTTCCTATAAAAAAATTTGGACTATATTCATTCCTCTGGCTCACGAAATGGGAAAACATAAGATTGTTAAGCAAATTTATGTTAGTTTGAAATCACCAACTCACCTGTGCCATAGAACTAGGCTGATTTTGCAAAGCTGCCTGGGGTAGCAGCTGCTGTGGGAGAAGTTCACATGATGGCTGAGAAGGCAAAGATGCCTAGGTTTAAAGAAAGAAAAAGCTTTATTCAGGTGCACAGCTACTCCGAATCTCAGGTCACCTCTTAAAGCAATGGTCTTTCCTGTTAAACTAGTACATGGTGCATTGACCATTCATCTAAGACTTCATCTAACTTTTCATCTAAGACTTTATGACCATGTGTAAAGGTACCTGAAGTGTGGTAGGCTGACTGAGTCTTTTCATGGACAAATCCTGCTGTATACTGGGTGCTCTTTGTAGGGAAGGAGTGGTAGACTCTGTGATCAGCTTTGTTGGTGTAGCTGTAAGAGAATATATAGTAAGTTCTTGCATGCTGAAGAATCACCACTGCTTAAAATCAGACTCATGATAAGATGCGACCAGAAATGATATAGGTGGAGTCAAATTCCCAGTGAAGTCAAGGGTGACCTTTCTACTGACTCCGCTTGACATGTGAATTGGGCTTATAAGAAGGATGATGGTAAAATGGACCAGATTCTGAGCCCATTTAGTGGAACAAAAGGCCCAAAAAACTGGCTTTTGCATAGGCAAATCCCTTGCTAGTGCAGACTTAGACTATGGCACAATATTTGAGGGCCTTATAGGTGCATCAGGGGTATAGTTAAAGTCCCTTGGGTGCCAGCAACCCTGGACCAGTATAATAGCACCTGGACACTGCCATGCTGATGGAAGTCAGAGCAGTCTGAAGCTCCCCAGTTGATGATTTCATATTTAGAGAGCACAGCAACCACTACAATTTTCTAGCCTGACTTGGTGTATAACACAGGCAGCTACATTTTCACTAATAATTCCTGAATCAACTTCTGGTTGGGTTAGAGCAGCTCTTTCAGTAAGATATTTTATCTAGAAGTAAACACTTGGAGGGAAGATGAAGCCATTTCCTTTAAACAGTTGTACCAAAGGTTAATTACCCTCTCTCCTAAAAATGTATGTCTTATTTCTAGTCTGTATTTCTCTAGCTCCTACATCTAGCCTTTGAATCTCATGCCTTTTTCTGTGTGACTGAAGAAAGCTCTGTCAGAAATTTTCCCCTCAGGATATTTCAACCATGACCTAAGCCTTCTCTTTAATAAGTGAAATAGATTGGCCTGTTCCGTCTCTTGCTATCAGTCGTGCTCTTTAGAACTTGAAACATCTTTTATCTGTTTTTTTCTTTTTATGACCCTTCCAACTTTTCAACAACCTTACTGAAGTACAGACATGGTATTCTAGTCATGGTATCACCCAGTACCAGACACAGAAGTATTACCATTTCTCTACTCCTACTCAAAATTTGCCTCTTTATATACCCAAGAATTCTGTTAGTTCTCCTTGCCTCCTCACCTTGCCTGGGGAGCTTATACACACCCCTCTATCTATAATCTATATTCTTTGCTTTAAGATATGTGTTGATACTTTTGGCTGTGTTAAAAAAATCATGAATAACTTCTGAATTTATCCTGGAGTTTCAGAACTGTCCAGCTCAGAAGTTCACTGACTTCCAGGATGATACAGCATGTGATAGCTGGGAACTGTGCCTAGCAATTTTTGTCTTGGGAACAAAAATGCTCCTTATCATAGAACTTATGAAGAGCAAGTATCATGGCTAGGATCACTTTTCCCAAAGCTAGATAAATGACTATATTAGATCCTGGACTCTCCCATCTTATATTGTACATGAAATACCCATGGGTGGGTGACAGATTTGAGACACATGCTCTCACTACCATCAGAATCTTTCCACTAACTCCACTAACATAAGTGATACACCTTGTCCCCTTTTCTCCTTGGAAATTTGGTTATTTTATAATACAACAATAACACTAACTCAGGCACATCACTCACCTGCAGGGTCAGACCTGGGTGTGTGGGAAGATTTGTGTGAGCTCCTAGATGATACAGAGGTTGTCCGACTTGTGTTAAGAACTGAGGCACCTATTTCAAGTGCATTAAAGTGCTGTTCAGGATCCAGGCTTGACCCATTATTCTAAAATTTAAAAAAAAGTAACAATGACACCTAGGAGGGTATGATGTTTTGTCCAGTATATAACAGCACCTAGTGGTCAGAGCTTCAGCTGGTGTTAACTGACTTTCATACAGCTGTTTCAATTATCACCAGCCAAAATTGTAGGCAAAGGTGTCTATGGTGGTGGTTGGCAACCTTTAATAAGCCATGGGCTGGAACCTGGCTCTGGTCTAATGTGTGCCACGTGGCTTTGGCAGCATGTCAGTGATGGTGGGGATGCTTTCCCTGCACCCTGCACCTGGCACTGTCTCCTAGCCCCACCACCCCAGCTCCATTCAGGTTCAGCTTCAGCTTCCCAGCTGGTGGGAAGCTATGCTGAGGCTGGGGAACTGCAAACTGCATGCATGCTGCCCCAGCTTCTTTCTCCTCTCCCTCTCCCCACATTCCTGCCTTGCCTGCCTCCCAGCTGCAACGCAGAAACAGTTGGAAGCTGCAGGGCTCCAAAACAGCTCCTCTGTCAGCACCCGTGCCAGGACCAAACAGTGAGGAGCTGTGCTGGGGTGGGGGGCCAAGGGGAAGTGGCTGCAGTGTGGGTGCAGTTGCTGCTTCTCTCTGTGTACCCTCCCTCTGGCTGCAGCACAGAGGCAGCTTCCAGCATGCAGGGAGCTGTGCTGGGGCTGGGCAGCTTCCAACTGTGCCTGTGCTGCAGCTGGGAGGCACAGCAGGGCAGGTGAGGAGCAGAGAGAGGCAGTGGCAGGCATAGGGGAGGCAGACAAAGTTTGCACTTCCTCGGTGCCAGGACAGCCCACCACTAGCTGGAAACTGAGCCTACATGCAGCCAAGGAGCAGGATGGAGGCTATATGTTTCTGACCCCTGGTCTACAGCATCTCCTTTTATTGTCTCTTTTAGTTGCATGTAAATTAGATTTACTTGGTCTGAGATGTTGCAGGCTATTGTCCTGTCATTTGGGGTCCACTCCAGTGAATTGCATAATCTTTGTTTCACCTTGTGTGGGAAGTGACAAAAACTGGAACCTCTCAGAACTATCAGGTACTGCAAAAAATTGGATGTTTCTGTTCTTCTGGAGGAAAGTTTCCTAGTTTCAGGAAATATGTACGTCTCTGTGTTAGGTTGAACTGGCATTTCTGTATAAACCCTGTTTTTCCAGGGGTAGGGACAGACATTAGACATAAACTGGTTTAAGTGATCAGAAATGACTTTAAACCTGTAACAGAACAGACATTCACTGCACATAAATCAGCTTCAAAATGGCCAAAACCAGTCTAAGATAAACCTGGTTGAATGTAGTATCAGACTTAACTGATTTGGCTTAAACCAGTTTATGCAATGTTTATTCCAGACCCCTTGCTGGTTTAAGTTAAACCGGAGTCTCCCAGGATCCTGGCATGCTCTCTGGGGTGGGCAGGGCTCTCTTCTCCACAGCAGGGCTGGCCCCTCCCCTCTGCTCCCTGGCTGTGGCTCTGGCAGAGACCTGCAAGCACAGCAGCATCTGCCTGGCTTCCTCTTGCTCTCCCCCTCCCCTCACCACTCCCTGATCAGCAGGGATCCCCCATCCTTTCTGCCTTACACAGACACCTCTCAGCCTTAGCTAGCAGACCACATACTGGCTATAGTCCCTGCTGTGGCAGACAGCAGTGTCAGTTTAAGGCTTTTTGCAGCTTATCAACAGCTCAGTTGGTAATGTCCCTCCATTCCTTCTTTGTTTAAGAAGAGTTTGAATTAATGAGAGAGGCTGTTTGTTTTCTGATGGGGTGATAAATGCTGATAACAGATCTAATAAATGCTCTGTTATCAGGGAC
>NW_017728906.1:86210473-86245082 GCF_001723895.1 Crocodylus porosus | reverse complement strand
CTGAGAGAACAAAAACTTCCTTCAGGAATCTGGAGTTGCACACCCGGATGATGTGGCTGGCTTGGTGAAGCTGATGTCAGATGATCATTGCTTCGTTGCTCGTGCTTTTTGCTTGTGAGAGGATGCTAATATTGGTGTGTCTATCTTCCCACTGGATTTGAAGTATATTCCGCAGGCAGCACTGATGGTATTTCTTCAGCTGCTGAAGAAATACCATCACCTCCATACAGCAAGGTGGGGGTTTTAGATCTGATGTTGAGATCTTTGAACACCCATTTCCTCAGGCCTCCAATGGCTGTACTTGCGCATCTGAGGCAATGTTGGATTTGTTTATTGATGTCAGACTTCTGTGAGAGATGGCTTCTGATGTATGGGAAAACTCAGCATTCTCCAGAGTCTCACTGTGAATGTGAATTACCAGAGCTTGGACTGCTCATTATGAGCTTGCTGGTAAAGGACCTTAGTCTTCTGAATGTTAAGCATCAGTCTCATTTTCTTGTATGCTTCAGTAAAGACGTTAATGGTTACCTGAAGGTCTGCTTCTGAGTGAGCACATGCTACAGCATTATCATGGAGTTTGATGATTGCGGTCAGAGTGTTCTTCATTTTGGCTCAGAGTCAGCTGTGATTAAACAGCTTACCAACCCTTCAGGAGTTTAGCCCACTCTGACTGGAAGCTTGTTGGTGGTCAGATGTAGCATCATGATGAGGAATATTGAGAAGAGTATTGGGGTGATGACATACCCTTGATTAACTCCCGTCTTAACCTCAAAGGGATCTGTGATAGATCCATTATTGAGAACCACTGCTGGCATACCATTATGGAGCAGGCAAAATTATGCACAATTTGTACATAATTGTGCATTAATAAACAACTATTGTATGTTCTATATTAAAACACAGGGTGCAGTTCCCTGGCAAGATGAGTTATTGTCAGAAGATCATCTAAGCACCCCCAAGAAGAGCCTTATTCATAAAAATGACCTGTCTTCATCAAAGATGTAACACTTTGTCAAGGAGGAATGTTGAAATTTATATTGCCACTGCTCGTGTCTCTGGTGTTTCACAGTGAACTCTGATTTCCAAGTCTGTCATTTTTATGAGCATTTCCAATTCACTTAAATATCTGTTTGAGAGATCAGTGAATTCTGAAGTACAAAAGTTATGGAATACACCTAAATCTGTAGTGCTAACAGGACTCTGAAGCTGTTAGAGCAAAAATGAGCCACAATTGCTAACATGGACCCTATATACACACACATTTGGTTGTACCTTTAGTGCTGAAGAGACAACTTCTGTGGGCCCTTCTTCCAAGCCTAATTCTTGTCTCCTTTCTACTTGAACATCTGCATAACTGTTTGGAAAATACAGCTGTATGTGAGTAACAGCAATACACTGTCATATTTTATCAAATGTACTTTAAATACAAGGAGCAGCATTAAATGTTATTGACACTCATTAAAGGATAAATAAACAAGTAAAAGTCATGAAATCAAGTGGTTTTGTACTGCCTATCATTTGAAGGGCTCGTTTTTTGTTTTCGATTTCTGTTTCATCTTTCTATTCAAAAACAGAAAATAATATTAAAAGCAATTAAGATTGAAAATGTGTTTTGGGAGTCAAGATTACACCACAAAGCCATGTTACAATTTTTTCCCAAAATGTTCTATAGTATTTTCAAAGGATCAAATATGGTTAAACCTCATTTGAACAACCCTTGTTTATAACAAAACTGCTTTTAGCAATCACAACACCGAGAACCAACTTTTCCATCAAGTGACACAGCAAGCTGACCAAACCAATTAGAGAGAGCACTTTCTTTAGTGAACTTTTCTCTCAGTCCCATGGGGTTTCATTATAATGAGGTTGTACTGCATGAGAACACTGGGAATGAACAGCTATGGATCACCCAATTTCCTGATGGCTACATGACCCCTCGTCACTCACGTTCATCCTACTATTTATTGAGATCTGAAGCTGTAAATCCCCAACATGCTGAGTGCTTCAACCACCCCCCTGTTATTAGGTGGAGGCGGGGGGCGAGAGTCTACCAGGTAATGGACACCATAGGGCTACTTGCAACGGCTTTATGGAGTGATGTCTCAAGGTTAGCTGCAGCAGGCAATGGAATATAACCTCAATACTGTGGGAAGTTTTAAACCCCCAGAACATTAGAGTTTTATTTTCTCTGAAACACATTCTGAGCTGTATTTACTTGGCTATACTGTCAGATCCCTTCTAAACAACACTTGGAATATCCTGTCGCTAGCTTTGCATTTACATCCATAAACTGCACTGCACTATTTATAAATGTGTGTGTTTCATACCCTGTTCAGCTGAACAAAACTCAGGAAGAAGGGAAGGGATGAAACACTTCAAGCCACCTTTCCACTCCCCCTATTCACAAGCCACCCTGGGACTGCTTCAATTGTTGTACGGCTACCAATGACCCCCACAGGCATCCCACCAGCCAAGAACAGGTGGAAAGCTTCAGTACTCTGGCCTCAGCTTCTGCTTCCCAGCTAAGCCCAATGAAGCATTCTGTTGTCATGTCAGCGGCCAAACACCCAGCATGGGAAGCACCCGACAGGTGTAATGCTGCACTTGCTGACCATTCATATCTTGGGAGATGTAAAAAGGTGACAAAATGCAAGTTAAATTGTAGCCCCTGATTTTCAGATCTAATAGCAGACAAATGAACTTGGTTTTCATGAGGTATAAAATGATGCTTAACATGATCACTTTTGTTTAATGAAGTTATTTTCTCTACAGACTTCATTTTGTCACATGAAAGGCATGTTCACATTTATAAGAGGAATTTACAAGATAATTAAAACATCCATAGTTTTCTTTTAGATCCTTAGAGTCTGATAAGATTACAATGATAACAAATATCACTAAGTCATTTTCCATACCTTACTACCATGTGTGTGCATACAATGAACTCTGGCTTGGAGTTCCACTGATGATAGGTGATATAGTAATGGGTCTGTAACCAGATCCACTGCTGTCCTTTGGTCAGAAAACGATAACAACAAGACTTTCCCTTGCCAAACTGCATCACTGTTAGTAGAAAATGTACACTGCATATATAACAAATTTTAAGAAGTGAAAATTATCTTTTAAAAAAGTATTAAATAATTCTATAGTTAAATATCTTGTACACCACCATGTTTCCCTCTGTGAAATGTCTTCTATATAGCAATATAAACATAAAGAACACAAACATAACTGATATATAACTTTTTCTCTGTTTAAAATGCTGTTCATATCACAGCTAATTAAGCATCTGGCATTGATTTCTAAGTGTGAAAGGGTTGACTGCCATAGCAGAGGAACACAGGATATAAAAGTTTGAAAAGGAGAGACAAATTCTGTGTAGATTGAAAACCCAAGGAAACCCACTGACTTTAGTGATGCAATAAGGGAGGAAACAGTTTGAAATTGAAGGGAATTCCCCAGTCAAGAATTCTGCATTTATAAGAATGACAAACCTAAATGTATAAACTTCTTTGGACCACGTACATCCCTTACTTATCCTGTGATATCAAGGGCTTTGGTACTGAGCCTTGTAAATTAATGTCAACATTGAAATTATTAATTCTGACCAGATACTTTCACTCCTCAGAAGGGTAATACCATATTTTCTCAAATATAAGACAACCTCCCAATAATTAAATAGAAAATTTATACATTTGTCATAATTTTCTAGGTATGGAATACAGTAACTGGAAGTTTGCCTTGAATTTCTCATGAATTTTCTGTGCTTCAGCAGGGAAAACAAATCTGGGGTGGGGTGGGGGGTGTTCAGGTGATTCCCTTGCCCCCACAACTTCTACCCCTGCTGCCCTTTTCCCCACCTCCATACTGTCAGACCCTGATTTTTCTGAACACATGGAAGTGAGGCACAAATTTGAAAATACTGTCCTTGCAATAAAGTACTTGAGTAATTTGCAAATAGGTGAATTATCAGTCTGTTTTTTGTTGTTTTTTTAAATTTTGTGTCTCAAGCCAAACTAGCCAAATAAGTTCTGGATTCTAGCTGTGTAGCGCTACCAGCAGTAAGCATCCGTAAGTATCCTACCTCCCACACACTTCAGCTTGGGGCTTAAGATATCCCAAATCTGTGGCAGGCATCTTATGTGCAGTCCCCAAACCTGAAGTCCTTGGGGTTCAGATGCCTCCTAGTCTCACTTGCCCCTAGCCAAAAGGCAATAGGAGTAAGCTAGACGGAGAGCCTGCGAGCAATCCCTCATCACCATAAATTGTGTAGCTGAGATCCTCCCACTGGGAGGCTATAGTAGACTCTCATAGGGGTGCCCACCACAGTACAATAGACAGGTCTCCACCTTCAACTACACCAAGTCATTCAAGGCTGGGAAAAAGGGGATCTCTCCTTCCAGGTGTGTAAAACCACCTGGGAAGAAACTATCATCACAGTATCTCCCCTGCCAGGTATGTAGATCAGTATCAGCATGCTTGCCTAATATAGGTCATATTAGCCAACTGCCCCTCAGGAATGATGGGGGGGGAATGCAGGGAGGGAGCCCTGTGGGCCCCCCCCTGATCTGGGCCCACTCCCCCTTTACCTCTTGCTGCTTGGGGTCCAGGCTTGGCCGATCCGGGAGCAGTGAAGGAACAAGAGGAGTGGGCTTGGAGCTGATGGGGTTAGGGGGAAGTGGGGGTGGAGCAGGCCCGGGCCCAACGAGGGTAGGAGCTGCGTCAGGCCAGGCCCACTGCTCCCTCCCACGAGGCGTGGGCCCACTCTTCCTCTCCCCACGCTGCTACTGCCGTGGCACACCTGCTATTGCTCCTACCACCACTGCATCATCCCGTGTTGGGCCCTGCAGTCAGCGATGATGGAAGGGGGGAGAGGCAGGCTGAGGCCAGAGCCAGTGGCCTTGCCCTCTTTGCAGCATCCCGACCCTGCTTCAACCGGGGCCGCTGCCATCACTTGCAAGGAGTAAGGGAGGCAAGGCAAGGCAAGCTCTGGTAGTATT
The DNA here is from genome assembly GCF_001723895.1 of Crocodylus porosus. Classification (NCBI taxonomy): domain Eukaryota; kingdom Metazoa; phylum Chordata; order Crocodylia; family Crocodylidae; genus Crocodylus; species Crocodylus porosus. The sequence continues at coordinate 86,240,082 of NW_017728906.1, read as the reverse complement.
GCCCCCCCTGCTCCATTGTTGCCACCGCAGGGAGTAGGGCAGGGGGGGCAAGGCCAGCTTCTGGCCTCGCGGCCCCCCCCTGTTCCATTGGCTCCGTTGCCCCCACCTCTGCTCCACTGCCCCCATCTCCAACCCTTGTGTCCCCACCATCATGGCGGTGCTCCACCATGCCACCAGTTCCTGTTTGAATGCTTGTTCACACTCTGATTGCCTGTTTGTCAGCCAATCAAAATGTGAATAAAGCATTACAGACAGACAAACTTCGACATTTATAATATTCGAATGTTTTATAGTTATGCTCAGTGTGGGCTGCATTTAATCAGCTTCATAGTTGGTTTATGTTACTGAGCACATGCTGCTTTTGGCACCAGTTTAACAATTGATAATGTATTTAGCGAGGTCTCTTGTATGCAACTATAAGACAAGGGGCTTTCCACCCCCATGTTCACAGGGGGGAAAACCTCATCTTGTATCTGAGAAAATATGGTAATACTGAAACATGACAGATCAATTCTGTAAGTGGATATTTTAAAAAGGTTGCCTCATTTTAATATTTCTTCACTTAATGATGGGTATTTAAAAAAATTCTAATGTTTAAGTAATCACTGGTTTAAATACACATTGAACAATACTACAGAGAAAAAAGAATCTGGAAGATTTTTACAAAGTCTGACTGTTTGAGTTAATTCCCAAGACTGTTTGAGTTAATTCCAGTCAATTATTTACTAACAGAATGTGGGTTAAATCCTACATATCTTAATTAGACAATGAGTTCCAACAACTATTTGTAAGAGTATGGGAAGAAGGATTTGGCCTTTTAAACTATAAACAACTTGGGGCCAAATTCTCAATTCAAAATAATTTCACAAAGGCCAATTTACAGTTTTAGAGAAGAGGAATCTGCCTTTTGTCTGCAGGCTCTGTTCTCCCAAGTTTATACCTATCTTAGGCCTGGTATACACAATGTGCATTCCACTAGCAAAATTATGTGTATGCCCACACTTAGAGCTCCCCAATGCTTGCAGAGCCTCTTCTCTCTCTCAGTGGAGTAGCATCATCTCTCTGAATGAAAGAACACTTCTATTGCTCCTGCTCAGCAGCTGGCAGAAGGCATGTGTAGACACATCTAAGCTTTCTGTTGGCTGTGCAGCCTGCTTCTGCAGCTGAGGCTTCTAATGGTGCACATGGTGCCCTGTAAGTACAGCTGAAGAAAAAGAGCTGACTGTAGCCTCCAGAAGCTGTGCATGTGTGTGTCCACTCTGCTGGCTTTCCTGTGGCAGCTGCTATCTGCAGAAACTTCTCAGTGTGTAGGAATGGCCTTAGTTGGAGCTGCATTTTGCTGAGAACAGACATTCCATTTAATTCAAATGAACTGAGACTGTGCAGTACTTACAGTGTTCATGGCATCTTGCTAAGAGCTCTAGGTCATCTATATGATAATAGTCATAGCCAGAAGTACCCAGCACTTCAAAAGGCAAGTATCCTATAATCGGTGGTGCTCTGCATATGGGCACAATACAAATTATTTAATAGAGAAAAATGGAACAAATAGCAAGGCTTGCTTGTTAAACTGGAAGTTCAAATAGACAGCAGGGCTGAACTCAGCTCTCCTTCACACATGCCAAATTCCCATTAAGGTCCAAGGGCAAAGTTTGACTCTCCTGTTCTGTGGGCAGACAGTCTGACTTTAGCTCAGTTCTCTGGCTGACTTCCACACCCACACAATGACACACAGGCATCCAGAGAAGATAAGAACCGACTAGGGAAATACTGCTGAACTACTTGGGAGTGATTCCACCTCCTTAGGATGGAAAACGTGACTTCACTTTCCATCACTTTCCCCCGGCAGGACTGTCATCAGAGGATGTCCCTGGCAGAGGGAGGGAGGGACTCTTTGAGCTGAATTACAGCTTAGGAGACAATCAGGGCCAGCTACGTCCCTTCCCACTTAGTGCCAGAGTTGGCTAGTAGCTCTGAAACAAAGCTGGCAGCCAGACAGGGACTGTGTAGACCAGTGGTGCTCAACCTGTAGCCCATGGGCCAAATCTGGCCTATGAAGCTATACCATCCAGTTGTCTCATAGGTCTATAAATATGGCAGTCTAAAAATTGTTATGGCTTCCAGAGCTGCAGCAATTAATGTTGCTACCACTTACCCATCATCACATTTCCAGCCCCATGGGGAGTTTTATGGGCCAGATGACATGGCCTCACATGCCAGATGATACCAGTGCATCGTTGGACTATGGCCAGATCTGGTGCATGGGGCCAGGTCAGCATGCTAGACCACACCTGCAGACCAATCCTGCACATTGACTCCATGTTGGATCCAGCCTGCAGACTGAGTGCAGAACAGCTTTACCTAATACTGAGTCTTCACAGAAGACCCGACTTGGTTTGAGGTGGTTGCTTTCTCTGTTCACCCCCTGTGCAGTGGGCTCCATTTCAGCTACTCTTGTCTGGGCATCAGCGGCTTCTACAGCTCTTATATGGGTAAGGGAGTGGCTATTACTCACTGAGCTTGGACAAATGTATTTGCATAGAGTTTCCTTCCTTTCTAGGCCTTTGCAGAATCTGACCATGAAGTGTCTGAGCAGTCTGGGTATCTGCCTGTCTGACTGCTTCCAGATTGTTCAGTCCATTACAGCTTCCCTACATAATCCTCAATGCTTGAGCCAGTAGGTATTGCATGCAGGCCCAATGGCTGAACTGGCTAATTTTTGTAAGACCTGTATACATGGCATATTTTTCTAAGACATGCATAGGTCACATAGCAAGAAATTAATCTTTCTGGCTCTTTATACCATTTTTTCTACCTCAGATTTTTGTTTCCTAGAGTGACTAATGGCATACTGTTTAAGAATATTTTTATGATTACAGATTACACTCCATTCTTATGTTTAAAATAGATAAAAGCTGACTGATCAAAAATATTCTGTGGAAAGTATAAACAGCATTTGTGTAAAATAATTCATGAAAAAAGAAGATGCAGAGAAAACTATCTAGTTCCAGTCAAGTGAAGTCAAATTGAAATTAAACATCAGCCTTTTTAAGTACTTTAGTGGTAACAGTGCTAATAATCCTTTTTCTTCAAACTATTTCAGTGTGAAGTATAATACTATTTGACAGAATCTGACTCACGAATATATGAGTAAATAGATACAAAACAAAATCAAGCATGTTTTATTTCCTACAAACCTGTGATCCAGAAACAAAAATTTCCATTCTAGACTATGTCTTGAAGTAAACTCGTCCAAAGGTTCTTCAACTATGCACATTTCCTGTATTGCAAAGAAAATCAACTGATTGAATGTTGCCTTCATCTTTCTGCTTCATCTGCTTTTTGTTAAATATAAGAATGCAGTATGGTTGGAAATAAAATAAAACTCTACTCTATTACATTTTATTAGAAGTTAACTCCATTACCCCGAGGAGATGACACTTTGAAGTTAGTCGTATGAATCAGTTAGAGATGCATTTAAAAATCCCTGTGCAGTGTTAGAGTCCAGCTGAAAGAACAATGTTGTCATATGGGATTTGTCTCAATTACATTTCTTAACCTCCTAACCTCAGGAGGCCATCTGAGGCAGCAGCTCACATTTATCAGCTAAGAGCCACAGTGACAAGAGTTTGTCTAACTACACTATTACTCCTGTTTTCAGAAGTGAATTTCCTAGTTTCATAAAGGCAGAGGAGAAAACTGGGACCAATCGCACTGAACTGCCCACCTGAGAGCACAGTGTCAGCTCTCTGTATTCTGTCCCTTACTTGTACTTGGGAAAACTGATCAGGACATGCCTCATTAATACTTCTTAACACCCATGTGACAATCCCCAATTGGAATTATCAGTACAAGGGACATCATCTTCATGAAACATGGGACAGACTGATAATCCTATGTATTATATTAGATGTTGACATATTAAATGTAAACTTCCTACATTCTGACCACTTGAAATCTTACTTGTACAGAGATTGAAAGCATATGGAGCATCCCTAAGACTCATGTCCACCTGCACAGATGCTTACCTTTAAAAACTGAGGTGTTGCCAGTCGAACGGTAGCAACAAAACAAACTTGTTTTCCTGGTGGAGTTCTATAAGCCTTTGAGACAGCACTGTCAAAGCCATTACAAGTGGAATTAGGCACTGGGAGAAGAAAAGCAAGATACAGTCATTTGACTTATCTGAATGACCCTCAGTGGCTATTTTGCACATTTGGAAAATCCCAGTACCACTCTTATTCAGAAGGGCATCTTAAAACTTTTCAAGCTTATATTCATACATTTAAGCCTAAGTAAGTTATGTTGGGCAGGAAGATATCAGAGCTTAACTCAAAGAATGTTACAAGTGAATTCTGATCAAAAACAAGGCCAATATTTATTACAGTACATTAAACAGATTACTGGAAAGAAAGCCCATGCATCCAAATGTTTCTTTTCCCAACTCTCAATTAAAATATGTATTTCAGTGTGCATATTGCTTTACTTGTACACAGCAGAAGAAAGGGGCTATCTATGTAAGGGTGTTATAGCAGTCATTAGAGACAATGCCTTTACTGCTTTTGTGGGGTTGGCAGAAAACATTCATGATTCCAACATTTATAATTCTGTTCACACTTAAGGGAAAATGGCCCAGCAGTGCCAAAGTGCAAAAATCATGATTATTTTAAACAAAAGATAATTCAGGGTCTAGAATACAATGCAATCCCAGCCCTTAGAATTAAGACTTTTTTGAACAACCCTAGCCCCTTGTCTCTTAGAACAGTGGACTGGGGGAGGCCTGGCTACAATCTGGTTATGTTGGCCCATTATCTTTATCTGTCATAACTCAACAGATCTTCTATCATGCTCTGGTTGCTCTGTTACCTGCATGACCTTCGTGCCACAGAAGTGGCTTGCCAAGTTGTTCTGCTGGCTATAACTAGCATGTGATCCCAGTGTACATTAATCTCACAGAGCATGAAGTCTGGCTGCTCAGACCACCTACAGTCACGTAAGATATACTCTGAATTATGCACCGTGGAATTAAAATTCTGCTCTCATGGATGTCAATGTGAGCATGGTGAACTTCAGCAGGAACTGGAATGGGACCCGCTCCCTGCCCTGTCATCTCCACTTTCCAACTGATCAACTCCTATAAAATATAGAGCTGCTTCTGCAGAGCAGATGACATGATGAGGCAAAATATGACCCTGCTCTCAGTATGGCACTAGAGCCCATGTCCTCAAGTGTTCCACATTTCATCTCCCATCTGCACCACTCTGCAGAGGGACAGTGTGCCCCTTTATGAGGAAAGGCTGTAGTGAAGCCTTATTTTGTATCTTAGTGTGTATGAATACTTCACTAGCATTTTTTATTTTGGGTAGCTACTGTACTGGCTTTTTATAATGGACTTCATTTCACAGGCATGAGGCGCACAGACTTGAATATTAAGTCAATTTAACACACACACTTTTCGAGTCCAATTGAAAATATGGTAATGCCATGTGCACCAGGATATAGACAATAAGAATATGAGAATGAGAGACAGAAACGTAAGTAATCTGTAGATAATTCATATCTGTGATTAATCAGTTCAGACCATTGTGGGACCTGGCCAGAGCAGTACCAAAGGGAGGAAAAATTATACATTTGAGAAAGTAGTACAGATGTGAACATTTTTATAATTTATAAAACATCTCTAGACATGAAATATCCTGTGCCTGAGCCTTGAGGGCATGATTGACTAGATATTAAGATAAAAATTAGGGGCAACATTTTCCTCCTTTCATAAGCAAGGCATGCTGTTCCTCCTGAGACTTCCTAAGAATTTGTAGTTCAAGTTTGCTGCTGGATTTATGTGCATATATAGGAGCTTCTATGGGATTAATATAAAAGGGGAAAGAAGAGGAGGAACTGTAGGAAAATAGAAGGAAACTGCCTAAGCAGCAATTTGCATTATTCTGAAAGGGCATTATGAGGCCCTGTACTATATAGCATAACTCCGTTAATTTTAATAGACTGCTCTGTTGAAAAGTCAGTGGATTTTATACACCTATATGAATGGCACTGTAAAAAAATATTTATTTCTAGAAGTACTGGATTACACCATGAGCTGTCACATTTGAGGTCAAGAGGACCATTCCCAGTAAACATCTCTAACTCCAGTAACCAATGCTTGCAGATGGAAACATACAGGCCAAAATGGCCAAACTTAGCTTTAAGAGGGAAAGGTTTTGTGAGTTCTTTTATTGCACCAACTGTGTAGCTGGGAGAAAAGACTGACAAGCTTTTGGGCACAAAGTACACTTCTTTAAGGGATCCTCTTGTCAACTTTATCTCCCAACTGTACATTTGGTCCCATAAAAGATATCAGAAAGAAACCTGGCCATCTTGAATATTTCATGGCCCTCTTGTATATTTCCTGGATCAACACCACTCCAACCTTATTACAAATTTAAATAAGCATCCAAAATAGAGGTGCAACAGGTAAAACTCCTTAGTGAGCTTAATAGCTTGTGGGAGGCACATGCTCAGAGAAGAAGATAGGACAGCAACATTGTAGCACTAAAGAGCAGAGCTAGAGTTTTCACTTAAGGCTGTTTAGTATGAAGAAATAAAAATCAGAGATAACATATATGATTCTACGAAGAGACAAAATAGGGCCCTATATGTTGCATTTACAAAATAGAAGAGAACACTGTATTCCCAAAAGGAAAAAGTAATACAGATAGAACAAGAATTACATACTGTAAACCTGTCTACCAAATTTGGGATTTGACCAATACCAGTATTGAACTTAGGTACAGATATAATAGTTGGCAGGTGTTTTGCCTCTGAGCTGCTATCAACAATAGTTTAGGCACCATAGTCTTTTCCCTTTGATAAAATCCAAGCAGTTAAAAACTACTTAACTGGAGAATTGAGATGGATCTACAGGGGCACTGACAATCTGTAAATTACATTTCCGTCTGAAACTAATAATTACTATAAGTGAAAGAAGTTAGCAAAATTACTTTTTTCCCTTATTTGGTCATTTTGTTTTGTGCATTTGACAGCTCTTTCTGTAGTTTCACTTTTCCTTTGTATTCAGTCAGGTTTTTTTTTCTTTATAGGCATTTATAAATAGAAAAACCCACTTATTGAAATTAATTGATATTTCACTGAAATTTTAGGACATGTTACTAAAAATGAGCCCTGAAAAAATCAGACTTCTAAATTATTAAAATCTCAGCACCACAAAATAAATATATATATATATTTTAAGTCCTCCTAGGATGATCAGAATCACTTACATTCTCATTTTGGTAAAGGCTTAGAGGTGGTGTTTCTGATATTTCTACTGATCCAACTAAAAATGATCTGTAAAGCTATATGTTAATGATGTTGGGATGTACAAAACTAGAACAGGGCATGAATGTAGAACTGTGTGCTTTGGTCAGAAAGTCTATGACCTAAGAATGAAGGCGACAGTTGTTAATTGGAGTGAAAGAAATAGGTCAACATGTATCTCACTCTTAAATACAATGGACAAAAAATCCTAAATAGAGAATGATGAGGTTGTGATACAAAGTTAAAGACATAATCAGAAGGATGAAATAACCACCATATATCAGTTAGGTGATACACCTTAGAGTGGGTGTAATAACTTCTGTGTCTATTTCAAGCTTCACAGTAATTCTTCTTCTAAAAAGGTTTCAATTCACCTCCAACTACAGCATAAGAAGGGTGAAATCAGGACCAGAAATATTTGGGGCAGGGATGTTAAAGCTTTTAAAAAAAACCCGGATTCCCCAAATCCATGTAAGAAATATTTATATCTGACTACCTTATGTGGAGTGAATGAGAAAGATTTATGAATAAAAAAAGCTTGATTGCCTAGTTGCAGCAGCCAATCAGTCTACCACTCTTCTTATTTTAACTTAAAACTTTGGAGATCATTTAGATATATATTTTGTACAACTGCAGTTCTTTGATTTATGCTCTTTGAAGCCTTTTTCTTTTTTTCATTTTTTTATTGCTAAAGTCTATTAACATGCAAAGAACCAGACTTGGGATACCATGCCAAACAAACTGAACACGATTTGATTGTAAGAGTACGATCAAAGGCAACCAAAATAAGAATAAAAATGCCCTAAACAAATAAATAAGGACTCCAAATAAACAGAACATACATTAATATCAAAGAATCTATAGATATATATTGTGAAAATGCTGAAAAATACTGGTTAACTTATTTTAAAGACAAATGGGGCCAAGTTCCAATATCTGAGAGTGAGCAATGTTTCCTTCTTACTTTACAGCCTTGTTTGTTTTGCTGCTACTCATCTTCTCCTTTTCTTCCTCCTGCTCTCCTGCACTCCTAAAGTACCTTGAAATGAGATTATAGCTCTTTAGGGCAAAGACTGTGTGTTTCTGCTCAGATGCCTAATGCACACCTAACATAACGAAGATGGATTGTATACTGGAGCCTCCAGGTACTACTGTAATGTTAATAATTTTTTATAATGATAATAACTATGAGACATGACAATAATATCATGTCTCTTCATTTTCTGAATGTCAGAAGTATCTTTAATCAAAACATTAATTTCAATAAGATTATTCTTGTCAGATTTTCCCACACACATATTAAGTAAAATGAAAACCAGTTCCTTCCCTAAACAAACTCTTTTTCTCTTAAACAAGAATCAGATTGATCTGATTGCTTTGGGTATTGAAAAGAGTTTTTTCTCTTGATATATTATCTTCCTTGCTTGTTATTTCTATCGCTAACAGATATGTCAGCTAAAAGTAGAGTATTTCCTATTTTTAACACTCTATGAATAGATACTTCCAGAATTTTCTGCATAATTTGGGCTCTAAAAATATAAATTTTTAAATTCCACTCAAATATTAAATGATCGTTTCAGGTATTTACAGCAACTCTTTTCAGATAACAAATAGTTCTCCCCGAAAAAGGAAAGCTTTAGGCATTTGAATCTAGTAGCAGATCTAAAACTACAAAGGTGTTTGTTCTCCTGTCAAAAACAGTTAAGAAATGGAATTCTATTTTTTCTCTGACATACTTTTTCCCTTTCAGGATTTTTTACAATCGATTATACTAGCTCAAAGATCAGGACTCTTGAGGAAGGAAGATCCAAAGACAACACTTGGATATTTAATTGCCATAGACTTTTTTCTGTTTGGAAAACAACTTGCTTAGTAGTTCAAGAGAGAAAAGATTCAGGCCATCTTTCTCATCATCTGTGCAGGCTTCCTTATCAGATTTAGACAGAGAAACTGCTGTGTAAGTTAATTCTTTTTAAGTTCCTTTTTTTTGTTGACTTTGGGAGTTGAAATTCTATATAATCTTTTTGGTGGATCTCTGTTGTTATCCTCTTTCCCTCCCAGAAAGTCAGATGCACAAGATTACATTCTTAACTGCTAATGATAACATTACCCTTGCATTACCCTTTCCCTTAATGTATCATTGATCAAAAGATTCTGATGATAACTCTAAGTTCCATTAGACAGTTGTGTATCTTCACCACACTTGTTAAATGTAGAATATAGGAAAACCTTTTATTAATGGAACTAGTCTAAAGCACTTTGAACCTGAAATCTACCAGCACATTACTGGGAGATCTTTCTAGTTACAAAACTAGTAAAAACCTATTCTTTGTTTTGGAAGTAAATAGGCTTTTCCAGTCTACAAAAAATGAAAGAAAGTCCTCTCCTTTTCCTCACTGTACTAAACAAGTTAAGTAGACCAGTGTTCCAGCCACAGATGTCCAGTGTTTTGGTTCCTATCCTTCAGCCACCACTCAGGGAGCAAGTGAGTACAAAATCCAGGTTACTATCCAAGTTTTTCTAATTGAAAATTAATGAAAAAATACAATGGAAACCTCTGAGCTGGCAGAACAGCTCTCCTGCTTCTGAGTTTGCAGAACTCATCAGCTGTTCATACAATTACTCTGTGCAGCTTGAGGGTTATTTTTGCAGTATGGCAACACTCACTTGAGCTAGACTAACCTGAGAGGAGTTAACTATAGTTCATCAAACTTGAGTTAAATCTACAGTGAAGATGTAGCCTCAGGTACACCAACCCCAGTTGTATCATAAAGGGGCAGAGCATGGCTTCCTGTAATAAAGGTTTTGGCTTTGGTTCTCATTAATTCCCTCTCAGGAAAACACTTTATAACTTTGCTGCCAAGGAACCTGTCTCACTACAGCAAACCCCAACAGCCCTGGGAGAATGAGATTTTCAGAAGAGTGACTACAGGTCCTAGGCTATATTAATGTGGTCAGGTAACTTCCATGAGGTCTCATGTGCATCTCCCTGTCTTGACTTTAACACTTTGCTTTTGGGGGCGTGAGGCAAGTTGCCAGGGAGACACTTGAGCTTTCCTACTGTATACAGGAAGAGAGACCTATATGTGGATGGGTGGACTTAGAGTCGTATAATCTGGTGCACTGAAAATAACTGTGTCTGTTGGGCACCCTGTTAGACATACAATATCTGCATTGTCTTGGACAGAAGTGTCTCCATGGCATCTTACTGTTACAACACAAAAATCAAAAGGTGGAGATCTAAATAGCTGAATAAAGACACGTCTATACATTGCCCTATGGTGATGTAGCGATGTGCTACATTGCCATACAGCATGCTATGGTGACTTAGCAATCATGTGGGTCTGCATGATTGTTAATGACGTAGCAGCAAAATCTAACCATGTGCTGTGTGCACGGTGCAGTAGGGGCAGTTACTACGCCATGCTTTAGTACTTACCAAAGGAAGTACTAAAGCATGGTGCCATAGCAATGCCTCTGTATGGCAACATGTAGACATGCCCTAAGACACTTACCTACACCAGTCTCACTGAAATTATTAAAAGTGTGAGCAGTGTGAGAGCTCTGTGAGCCAGTGAGCAGTCTAACTGGCTTTGACAACTTCAGGCTTTAGAATTAGACAATTCAAACTCACCTCCACAAGGCGTTATGGCATACATGTTTGTATGCTGCCCAGAACACAGGAACCTTCAGTTGTCAGCCACGGTGTGTAGGCAATGCTGTGGTATAGATTATTAATGATAATAAATGCAACTTTGACCCTAAGAAACAGACACTGCAGGGAAAGTCACATTAAAGGAATGTGTGGTACCAGAGGAAAAAGTAGTAATGTTTTTGGTAAAGAAAAGAACTGCTATAGGAAGAACGGGAGGAAAAATGAACCTAATAAAACCTCTACAACATTAGTGAAAGTTAAGTGGAAAGGGAACAGGGAATGGATGTGTCACACTATCCTATCATGAATGTGCATGTTGCTATGTTAATTGGAACTGAGCAATTCCATATTCTGATCAGATACAGCCTGCGTGGGATAAACTATCTCCCCCCACTGCAGGGGATCTCATGTTAACATAGTAAAATCATGAGGTCAAAGTGCATCCAGTGAATATTTCCCAGAGTAAAACAAAACAAGCTGCTTAGGTCAGACATGGCATCAAGTGACTAGAAAGAACAACAGAGATTTTTACTTAGAGAAGAACATCCTGTATCCAGTTCCCAAGTGCAAAAACACGCTCACACTTCTACCACTGTGAAATACTACCAGAAAAATCATTCTTGAATACATTCATGAGGAGTCATTTCCCACCAATTAAGCTTAATTTGCAGTCTCTTCCCTTCTCCCTGGCAGAGTGTTTTTATATTGCTAGCTTAATCTTTCTCTCAACAGCACCTTTGAATGGCAGGGTCTCGGGCCAGCAGGTCCTGTGTACACTACAAGAGCACTGCAGTGCAAGTCTTTGGAATGTCTCTCTCCTCTCATTCTTCACACCAATCTTTCCTGGATATTCTGTTCAGAAGTGCTGCCATCGCACCTTGCTGAGGTGCCAACTTGTGGTTGGCAGAGAAAGAAAAAAGGGAAACTGACTTGAAAACCAGTATTTATTTGATTGGAAAATAAAGAGCAAATTACCCATTAGACCAGCAGGTCACAGCTCTAACATGAATCACAGAACAGTCTTGAGTGGGCCATGGCAGCTGTTGTGTTTCTCCTATACTCTTGCTCAGAAAGGGTTGAGCGAACGATGCCAACCAAAGCAGCATCCGTAGCTATCTCAGGGCCTGAACACAGCAGGAAACCCATCACACTTCTGCTTGCACCCAAAAACTCAGAGCTGCCAGGTCCTCTAACAGACTGAGAGGCTAACTACACTCACAAAGAGAAGGCTACATTTCTTCTCTTGTCCCAATTCCTCCCCCCAGCCCTGAGATAAGGAAGTAAGAATCTAAGAGATACAATTTAACCAAGTAGAGCTAACAGCAATCCACATACAGGGACTGAGCAGCGCAGAGACAGAGAAAAAGTTTAACAGGAAGAAAAAGAGCAAAATATTTAGAGAAAGAACAATGAACAATACAGAGAAACAACAAAAATAAAATACACCACAACCCATGACTCAAAAAGATTATAAATGGTGCACTGACAACCTGGATCCAGCATCCACTGAAGTCAAGGGATATGCTTCCAGAGGGGGAAAAAAACCCCTTCCAGATTCACTTTAACTGCATCAGACTAGGGAGATGATTGAAGGGACACATTAAAAAACAAAAGCTTTCTTTCCCGTTAACATTAAGCCACTGGCCTCCTGAAGAACTATGTTTATGTGTTCAAAGTCATGAAAAGGAAAAAAGAGAGCAGTCTTGGAGTCATGCATGAAAAAAGGCTGTAAATCCTTGAAGGAACTGAAAAAAAAATTCCCAAGTAGGGAACCGTCTGAAAACAAGCTCCTGTTTTAGAAAGCTACCTAACTTAGCTTGTATTTCTGTCGTTCTGCTAAATTCCACTCCATTTAGCACAGGAAAAATAATCAAACTAGAAAACACTAAGCTAGTTACAATTTTACATAAACAAATTCAAATATTGCATGAAACCGAGTAAGAAATATATATTTACCCAAATGGAATGTATGTTTCTGTTTTAGTTATGTGGATTGAGACCAGAAAGTTAAATGGGGGCAGGGAAGCCTGTTTTTTTCTGACTGCAGCATGTAGCTTTTGGAAAGCCTGGTGAGGAATGTTTGCTGAGGATGACCTATTTGGAACAATCCCAGCAACTTTTGAAATGCCATTCTCTGGAGTTCAATCAGGCAAGTATCTAAGGCAAACTGAGATGGGCAGAAGCAGAGGAAGTAATAAAGGAGAGCTGTAATAAAGGAATGTTTCTTTTCTGTTTCTGAATAGCAACCTGTTTATTAGCACAGGTCTGATAAAAATCTGTTTGTCATCCCTTGGAAAATTATCTCCTCAGTACAACTGCACCATGCTATGACTTGTGGAATGTAATTCTGCTCCCCTTGTTCTATGAATACAGGTACTAGGGCTTGGATGGAAAGGAAAATGGGACAATTTCAGATTTTTTCATCTTTTCAGAGGTCCTGAGGGCCTCCACTACTACTGACATCAATCGGAGTTGAGGGTGCTTGATCCCTTAGAACTGCTGCTCTGCTTTATGCTCCCTGCCCTATCTGTCACTATGCTGCCTGGCCCCCTCCTCTGTCTTTTGCATGCCACCCACAGAGGCTGTCCATATTTCTTGTGGCACCTGGGCTGCAGGTTGGCAACCCTTGTTTTAGAGGATCTGGCCTATGTGCTTTAATGGCCCCAGCAACAGCCTCTCTCAAGAGCCAGTCCAACAATTGTTGGGATTTTTAGGAGCCCAGGGTATCATACACTTTATCACATGGGACTAAAATACTTTCCAAAAAACCCATCCCTCTACCACAAGCAAAGGTTTTTTAGTTTTTCAGCTCTGGAATCTGCCTTGATTCCAATTTTAGTTAAGTCAGAGGCAAACATGAATTTAGTGATCTTGTTTTTGACTGCAGTTAGCATTAATCAGCACAAACACAGTGGCCTAAAACCATTCACCACTGGGCAAAGCTAACTGATACTAGGCCAGTATTATCTAAGATCCTGGCTTAGAAATGAAATGCCATGAGAAGCAGAGTTCACACAGCCCCCTACTTTATGATATACATCTGGCTCTTACTAAACAGCTGCTAGTTCCACATGAACTGACATTTACCTCAAACTGGTAACTGTAAACCTTCTGGTTAAAAGTCTACGTGCTCTATGCAACTACACATATTTCTACATAGCTAATGCTTAGTAACATTTATGCAACAATTAAGGCTTACCATTGCTGTAAGACCGAAAATTTCCTACAAATTTTATGTATTCATATGTTGGAAATTCCTTTGGATTCAAACTTCCTCTCAGAAGATGACAATAAAACTCTAATTCATTGTCAGCTGGATTATTAAAAGAAAAAGAAGAAAACATAATTATGCTATTTAAATTCAACACAATGGAGTCTTTTGGCTCTTAACCTGCAACTGGTAGCAAGCAAGCAGTTTACTTCACCTGCTCAGACGCCCACTGAGACTGCATTGTAAAATGCAGGATTGGAGCCTTTGTTAGAAGATCTCTTTCCTGAAATCAGATGATTTATTGTGTCCCCTGGATATTTCTCAGGGCAGACTGACAGAGCCCTGACTCCATCATCCATTATACCCATTTTGTCAATGCACTTACTTAGCATGACAAGGTATACTGTGGCAGAGAACTGGAGCTCTTACTACATACCCTTTACTTGTTTCAGTTTTTCTTTTCAGAATTCATAGATATTTCATACATCTTGCTGGAAAGTCTTTGTTTTCTTAAATATATGTTTAAGTTAATTGGGGTTATTATCTGTCAGGTAGCAGAGCTGTGTAGCTGGCCTTGGTAAGGCAAGTGTCTACAAACTAGAAGGGTCTGGGTAATGGTCATAATTTCTAGTTCTCACAGAGCCTTCATGCCTACCTAGCCCAATGGTACCTGGGGATAAAGGCAGTCAGAGTATGGTGCTAACCATACCACTTCCTTCTTGTACCAAGGTTAAAGAAACAATGGAGTTTTACCTCCACTGCATTAATGGCCTGTAAATGGGACACCTTTGCCTTTATATATTAGTTGGGGGTTTTGTACAAAATAGAAAAAAATTATATATATTTTTTTATCTTGTTTCCTGTTTTCTGCCTCTCTTGTCTACTGCTAATTCAGCAGAGGCAAGTGAAAAGACAATTATTGAAAGATACATTAAATTATAAAAACATATGGAGATTTTACACATATGTTTCAAATGTAATAGAACACCACATGAATCATTAGCAGGTCTATGAAAATAGTCTTGCTTGAATAAGTTGAAATATCAACTATAATGTGATTTGTCTGAGCTGAACTTTTCTAAATAAACCCTTGCCAAACCTTTTTTTCTCAGCTCACTCCAAAGCTAAACTCTTTTATAATTAACGTAGCTGCAAGGAGTCTTGTGCTGGTAAAATAAATGTAGCGAGTCTCATTTAAAAA
Organism: Crocodylus porosus; assembly: GCF_001723895.1. NCBI lineage: Eukaryota > Metazoa > Chordata > Crocodylia > Crocodylidae > Crocodylus > Crocodylus porosus. The sequence goes on along the minus strand of NW_017728906.1, from coordinate 86,224,704 downwards.
CTGAACAGCAGGACCATTCTCAGTGGCATAATTTGTTTAAAAATGAAAGTATATATGAAGTTCTTTCTGACAGAATATTCATATCAATGTATCACATAAAGACTCCTTTTAAAGGAAAAATCATGGACACTCCACTGTTTTCATTGGGAACAATAACATTAAACTTACTTTTTAGGTAATCTGAGGAGGTGGAATCTGTCAAAAGCACACAAGAAGATAATATTTTATAAATTTCAGAATGTTCCTGCTCTGGGAGGAAATTTAACAGATTCTGATCCATGACATCACACTGCGAAGAAAAAAGAAAGAAGATACAAAACATCAAGACAAGGAAAAAAAAGTGTAATTTACAGTTATGCCAACCTGCCACATCTGTGATTCCTCTAGGCTTAACAAGGACTGAACTGACTTGAGAACAAGCTGGGGACCAGTTTTCAAAACCAGCTGTCTTAACTGTGCATGAAAGTACACAGGCAAAGGGCCAGGCTCAAAGCTAGTGTAAATCAGACGGAGTCTTCCCACTGACTTCCAGGGATTTTTGATCAAATCTAAAATAGGTAACTAGGTTCGTAAGTTAAGCAGCCATATCTTAAAACAGTGCCTTGTATAAACTTCATCAGCTATATGCTGAACATAAACTTCAGACACTGGGCAAAACTTCTCTCTTGTATAATGCCACTGACTGGTCAAGTTGCAGTAGCCTTGATTTTGCTCAGTAAAATTAAACTCCAAGGGCATACCATTACCAAGGAACCTGTGTCTGCTCACAAGATAGACTGCCCCATCCCTGAATGAGAGTAGACAGGGAAGGTGTAGTAAGTCTCCTCCTGAGCAAAGCATAGTCACAATTGCAGGCTCTGAGCTCTGGAGATTAGAGGCACTTTCCTCCTTACTACTTCCAGGCATGCAAAGCAGCAGAAAGCACACAAGGCTTTGTCCCTGCTATGCACCAGTCAGAGCAGGTTATGTACAGGATAGGTGTGGTACACCAGCCAGAGGGAAAATGCAGCATGCAAAGTCCCTCTGTATACTTACATGTGTTTGAAGGGGAATTGTGCCTCTTGAAGTATTATACCTCCTTTCTGGACTGGCAAAGGCGTGTATGGCTTTGAGCTCTTACCTCAGCAACACAACTAGGGCAGGACAACCGAGGCACCTGCCGCAGGCACTGACTTGTGGGAGGGGAAGGGGTGGAATAAAACAATTGTCCCCACAGCTGCACAATCACAATGGCCCACCAATAGTAGCTAAAAGTCACTGCTGGCCCTGTGTGCTACAGGCTGTCCCGGGGGGCCCAGCTGTGTTGTGATGCCTCTGTCTTAGATGAACTAAAACCCTCTTTGGGCTAAATACTGAAGCACTTCAAATGACTGCACTTCCCTGTTAATTGCTGTGAACTTAAAATATTGGTGAACTCTATGATAAGTTGTACATGCTGGTGGAAAGACTACATTGCTATCTAAGAATGAAAGAAGGAGCACTGTCTATGGAAAAAGCTGCAGTGCCAGAAGGAAAAACATGAGCTTGCAAAGGGAAAATTCCTGCTGTATTCACCTGCAGTAAATTGTCTTTTTTTCCCTGGCTTCAGCTAGAAAAGTGCCTAAAAAGAAGTGGTAAAATTAAGTAGTCCTCCTAACAGCTGTAACTTACATCCATGGTATTCTAGACAACCTCACACTGAGCTGGCATACTGACACAGCTTCACGTGTTGTGAGAAAGGCTGCTATCAGGCAGTATTTCATGTTGAAAATCTGTTAGCTTGATATGAAACTGGCAAGTTATTAATCATTATTATTTATTTATGTGTTTACTCAGATGGTGGTAGCACTCACCAGTGTGCTTTCCAAACATGCCTGCTGCTCTGCATGCAATCTACACTTAAGCTGGAATATGTATTGAAATATTTTGAAATAGAGTTGAAAACCATATTGATACCATTTATACATATATCTATTGCCATTATATCTGGATTTATACACAAACACACCCCTCCTTCACCCCCAATTTATATGTATATAAAATAAACTGTATTATTTAATTCCACACATATACAGGAACGTATAGATTGTGGTCTATGTTGAGTGATCCAGCGATGGAAAACAAACATGAGTCCTACCATATAGTAGAACTATAGTCCTGGCTTAGCTGCTGACTCACCATGTGGACTTAAGAAGTCACTTTTTCTTCCATTTATTCTTCCTATGTAATGTAAATATTACCTATTGCTCTGGGGTACTGTAAATTATTGTCAATGCAAGGACTTTAACTCCTCAAGCATTACTGAATTGCTAATGGTTTTTACTTAGTAGTACATATAAAGCTGATGTAAAGCATCATAGCTGTTTGAATTCCGTGGAGCTGTAGCTATTTATATGAGCCAAGCATTTGGTTCTCCATATACAATTTAAAATGTATTATTAATGTTAACAATATTTTCTGATACATGATATGCCTAGGGTAGTCCTGTCTTATACATGTGACCTGTGGATCTCTTCTGCACAGCTGCAAGGGAATCTTCTATTGTTCTACTGAGGCTGAGTTTAGCTACGTGCCTTTGTGCCTGTCATCGGCACGGTATGTTGATGGGTTTCACCAAAACACCAGTCTGTCACACTGATTCTTCTGACGTGGCCACCCACTGGATCTGGTACTTAAAGACTATCCTGGCATTTATTCCACTGAGGAATGCCAACATTTTTTATGGCCATAAACAAATATAGAGAGATAGTTGGCAGTGCTTGTCTGAAGTCAGGCAGGGTAGATTTGCACCTTACAGACTACATTTAGTTAATCTATAAGGTACAAATAAACTAATATACCAATTTATATGACAAGTCCTGTTCTCTGTAGAGTTCAGGTCTGCAGGCATGCACATTAGAACTAAAAACAGAATTCCTTGATTGGCCAAATAAAATATATACTAGGAAGCAAATATCCCACAAATCACACCTGAATCATAGGAAATGATCAGCAAGCTAATCTTAGAAATCTAATCCTGTACCAGATCCAGCAGACAAGTTGCAGGTAGGTGACAAGGGAGACAGCCAACAGTGTAGTCACTAAGCCAGTCACAGACACAGATGGATCAGTTTGAGAAGTATACTTTATAGTTTTGTCCAACAGTTCTGCAGGTATCTTTTGACAAAGTGGAGACGTCTACACTAGACACTTACTGTGCTTAATAACACTGTGCAGCAGCATAACAGTCAAAAACTATGCTAATATGATACTGCACAGTGTTAATAGTCTACTGTGCAGTAAGTGTCACAAAAAAACCATGCACCGGCACTACTGAGCAGTAACTGTACTTACATTTAGTTAGTACTTCATTAAGCAAATGCTAAACTAAATACTCAGTGACTACAGCGCATTAGTGAACATGTAGACATGTCCAGAAAGACACATTGCTGAATGAGGCAAGTAAACCAGACAGGAGCTGTATTGCAGCAACTACTAGCAGAGTGCCAAAAGAACCATGGTGCTGCATATCTATGTGGCTATACTTTGGAGCTATCCTACATTTTCTGGTTTGCAGATCCTGCCACCAGAGAGATCTAAGTATTTAATCACAATTGATTGCAGAAACCAAAACACCAGCTGTGCCCAAATGGGTCACAAATGTATCAGTCCAAACCAGTACAGGACGACTTTATTTAATTGCTACATATGTTCTATATAGCTCAAAAAATCTGTGTAATTTCTAGCATAGCCCTTTTTCTCTTTTCTGTTAATCTTGGAGGATTTGAGTGCCTAATTTAAACTGCTGGATGACAAGAATTCAGAGACTGAGATAAGAGGATTTCTAGCAAGTTGAGGGTGGAGGACAGGGAATAGACAGGCCTCCCTTGCAATGCCACGCTGCTTGTAGCGGGCAAACCGAGTTATGCTCAGGCTCTTAGCATAACTTTAGGCCTTCCCAGAACTAAGCAATTAAATTACATAGACTGCCTTATAAGGTGCTGGGAAAGATGAGTGCTGTGATTGGTATGGTGGGCTAACCAGGTACAGTAGTTTCCCTAAAAGGAAAGAAAACCAAAAAGGGAATAGGATTGGAGTACCTTATCGAAAAAGATGAGGTAAGAAACTTGAGGATTCGTCAGTTTGAGATGAGAAAGTTACAAAAGCAGTGGACAAACAAAGAGACAGTGTGTGTTTGTGTTGCCACCCTGGGAAGACAGGAGCAGCCTTGGAATTCTTGCTTTGGGTAACAAGGAATCCAGAAAATAACATCCCACACACCCAGCAGAGGATCTGAGGCTGGTACCACTGAAGGTCACTGTTGTAACATCTAAGGAACTGCTCGCCAGCAACCTTCCCTCTAAGGCTTAGCGGTCCATGAGCACGCTGCTCCGGTCCGTGAGCGCGCTGCTTTGGTCCATGGGCACACCACTTTGGTCTGTTCCCAAACTGGTCTCGCCCCCGCCTTTTGGCATGCTGAACAAATTATTCTCACAACATTATTTGGTAGAAAAGAGTCTTGAAATACCAAACTATATATATTCTATATTTTATTTTTAAAAAATTAAAATATAAAACCCTACCAAAACAGAAATGTTTATGCATAATTCTCAACCTGAGGAGAGCATGCAAAAGAGAATGAATTTCACATGACAGACATAAATCACATCATTTAATATACTCTGTAAAGCTCTCAGGTACTGTGACACATTGAAGGTATGCCTGGTTTGCCCTATCTGGCAGATTTCATCACTCTTACAAAAATTATCAACACTGCCTCTGCGCCTCTGAGAGTGGCGTGGAGCCTTGTGAGTCTGATACTGGGCAGACAAGGCAGCGAGGAGGCACATGGCATCGGAGCTTGGGGTGAAGCTTGCAGAGCAGTTCCCCAGAGCTAGCAGAGCCTGCATGGTGCCTGGCTCTGTCCCAGCCCCAGCCCCAACCCCTGTCCCCACCCCTGCCTTGTCTCGGGAAGGAGCCACTGCCAGCCCTGTGCCGCTCTCTCTTCCCGTGGAGATGCCGGTGTGGTGAGGAGCGAAGCGCAGCTAAGCAGTAACTTACTGCTGGCCCCACTGCCTCTGCTGCATTCCAGGTTTCTAGGAAGCCACAGCCCAGCTCCTTTCTCGGCAGGTGTGCAGCATTAAAAGGTTAATGCACGGCAAGATTTTTTTTTGTGCATTGCCATGCACGCATGCATGCAGCTTAGAGGGAACCTTGCTTACCAGGTTGTATTGCAAGGATAATTATCTTGTAATAAGCGTAGGGGTTACTAATAAAGTTCACTTGATACCAAATTGGATGAGGGGCCGTGTCAATCCTTGGTGGTCTCTGGTAAAAGGAATCCTGGGGCAACACTGTTCAACCTCTGCCCTGCTTCTTCCATATCCAACCCTCTTTTGGACTGGTCTTTGATATTCTGATACTAATCTGTCTTCTAAGGATGCCACCACTTCACTCTAGCAAGAATACAGTGCATGAATGTTTGTTCATGGGGTTGGGTCCTGGTGTATTTGAGGGTACACTCCTAAGTCTCTGGCCTTTGCTTATGACAATAATCCTTGCAGAGCAGTTGCAAATCGCTGGTAAAGATCCCTGCCTGACCCTGAGAACAGCTAGAAGTAATAGCTGTAGGAAAAGGGTGTCTTTTCTTGTGTTAACTATAGTATTTGTTGTCTTTCTTGCTTGGTGCAGGGGGCTGGACCCGATGATCTTCTGAGGTCTCTTCCACCCTTACAATCTATGAATCTATGAATCTGTCCCTTCTGACTCATTGATTCTATGATTCTATGACACAAACCTGAGTCAATGCTCACCCAAGTTAATGCTTTTAGCAAGAGTTAAAATGCTTTGCAAGGCTGTGAAATAGGAGCTACATTACCAGGAGCTAATAGAAAGCAGAATTATGAAAGAAAAGAGCTTGATTGGTGGAACATTAAGACAATTAAAAATGAGAAGAGGTTTAGAAGAAATCAGATAGATTACAATGAACCATATAGACAAATGATTCCTTCACTGCTGCCTGAATAGAAATGCTGCTGCCATTGCCAGGCAATTAGTTTTAAACTTTGGGTGGACCAGGAATCAAAGTGGAGGGGTGGGGGGATGACTGCACCACTGCACCTACCTTGGATCTGCCTCTGATGAGTGGTATCTCATGTTGTTGTGAAACACTTCAGGCCTTGGGCAGACTTAGTGGAATATTGTCACTGAGTGATCACCAGTTTTGGTGCAAGGATTCTATCTCTATTTCAACCGAACCTAAAAGTGGCACCTACATCCTGTAGGAATGGGTAATTTAAAAATACAACAAACCAGAGCAGGAATTCCTTGCATAAAATAACTATAGGCAGGGCTCTTACTTTAAAATATTTCATTCTAGAATGTCAAGGAAGCTGCATAACACAGAATGGAATTTATTTGTTCTGACTTCAGAAATGTATAAAACCAATCTGGTCTTTCACATTTTTGCTGAAATAAAAGATCCTCAGCATCTAAGTTACAGCCTCAAGGGGTCCCTGCTCTGTGTCCTGCCCACTCATGCCTTTCTCTTGCCCAGAAAAACAGCAGTACTACAGCAGTTCCTTCTGCAGCCACAGAAAGAGGAGGCTGGGCTTGCCCTTTAAACAATGAAAAATAGCTTACAAACAGTTTCTGAAGGCACACAATATAAGCTATAATTGCTTTTAAAATAGTGATTTGATCCACTTTACAATTATAAAATAATATAGGCAGCCTGGGACTAAGTTATCTCACACTAAGGGTGCATGTGCAAAATGTGCCAGCTAATTGCATGTGCAATCAAATCTTGTAACAGATGTAGCCATTTATATACTTTATGCACACAGATTAATTTATTAAATTCTCAGCTGCCTTTCTTTGGGTGCACAAACCTGTTTGGTAAGGTTGTTTTACATACTGATTTTTTTAAATTGATTGTATAAGCTCAGGGCCAGATTTACACTGTGCTTTATGTCTAGTGATACTAGATATGCATTCCCGTGCCTAAACGTTAGGGACCCATAGAATTCAGAGACATAAACTAGGGGTCAAATTTCCCTATACTTAAATGGGGAGGCCTAGAATTGGTATTTACCATACTAAGCATATTGGGCAGAGAGATGACTAACCAGTCAACAGGAAATGCTTACAGGATGTATCTGTAATCTCATCTCTCCTGCAGACTCAGGCAAGCAGACAGGTGCCTAGGAGAGGCTGGGATTCCCAGCTGAAGCCCCTTCCTAGGCTTGAAGCATATCTATACTTTCCTACCCTAACACTGTACTGAGAGGCTGCAGGCAAGGGGGAGACTGACTCTTGAGGCCCACTGAAGATAAGCACTTACCTGGGAAGAAGGGAGTCCAGGCTTCTAGTTTCTGCTCCTGCGTCTGCTTATGCTTTTTTATGCAGTACATAATCACAGGATAAACTGCATAAACAGTACGGGGACCAGGGACCAGAATCCAGAATTCCTTTCTGCCTAGTGGTCCCACTTGAACAGGATAGATGTTGGGTTCACCCAGGCTAGCTTCGCTTCTAGCAAGGTGCTTAGAGTGCTCTCACAGGGGTGGGAGATATAAAACTGAAACCTGTCAGATCCAGGGGAGCTTAGAACAAGCCTTCCATTTCATAGATTTCATAGACATGACGGCTGGAAGGGACCTCGGAAGATCATCGAGTCCAGTCCCCTGCCCCAGGGGCAGGAAGTTAGCTGGGGTCAAAGGATCCCAGCATGATAGATGTCCCCAAGTGAATGTTCTAACTAGTAGATTATTATGTACAAGGAAGCACCATCACAAGCCTTCCTAGGGAAGCTGGCTGTAGGTGCTGAAGCCAGAGTTCATAGATTCATAGATTGTTGGCCTGGAAGGGACCTTATAGGTCATCGGGTCCAGCCCCCTGCACTAGGCAGGAAAAGACAAGTGGGGTCAAGTGATCCCAGCGAGGTGACCATCCCAGCGAGGTGACCATCCCCAGCGAGGTGAGTTATTAGGGGAATTCTAAGGTTGCCTACAAGATTGGGCCCCTTAGGAACACAGGCATATGGAAGTCTAATATCTGAATCCCAAACAGCTTTAGGAAGAGCTCAGGCACCTCCTACCTGCTCAGTTCAGCCGAGATAGCTGTGCCTCTGGGCATGCAAAGGAGCACCTAGAACAGTGGTTCTCAATCTGTTTGCCATAGTGCATTTGGAGCTCTCAATGTGTTATACGGGCCACACCCACACAACTTACTTTCATTTATGTGTATCCATTTATAAATATTTTAACAGGATGTCACATGAGCTTCAGCACTGCACTGACTGGGCTGCATGTAGCCTGCATGCTGCAGAATGAGAATCACCGACCTAGAAGATACTGGGCACCTCAAGTTTCTGTGAATGGCACTCCCAGACTCATGTGCCTAAATTCCAGATGTGACTAGGATTCCTAGGTTCCATCGCAATACAAACCAGAAATAAAAACACCTCAGTTTTCTTATTTGGGACTGGATAATTTGCTAGAAATTACTAGTACATGGGAATAGCTGGTTTTATATTTAGGGCTCTGACTTAGGCAAGTGCTTAATTCCATCTTATTCACATAGAACTTAAGTCTTCAGTGATCGCATCTACATGAGACGCTGGCTGAGACGCCCAAGACTACTGCGCAGTAGGGTCATGTAGCAGAAACTGTGAACTACCATGTAGTCAGCATCACAAAAAGCCAGTCGTCAGTGCTACTGCGCAGTAATGTGGGCTACTTGCAGTCATTTAGTACTTGTATAATTTTACAAGTACTAAATGACTGTGCAGGAACCCGTGTTACTGTGTAGTAGCACTGACTGGCTTTTTGTGATGCTGACTGCAGTAGCCCAAGACTACTGCGCAGCAGCACTGCATCATGGTTTATACAAGTACTAAATGACTGCGCAATAACAACAGCGCAGTCAGTGTCTTGTGTAGATCTGGCCAGTGAGACTTAAGCATCCCCTGAAGAGGAATGCTTTCCTGAATTTGATTCAGTTTCCACTAGAAACCAGAAGCAAAAAAGGGAAAAGATAAAAAAAGAAAAAGGAAAAAATTTCTCCCCATTACTGAGACACACATCTCATAAGACTTGAAAAGTGCAGAAACCCCATGGAAAGAAGTGGGTAAACGAAGGCCCAACAGATTGCAGGACAGCATGAAGGGCTCTCTTTCTGCCCACATGTGACAGAAAAGTGGTAGATTACTGAGCTCCTGTGCTGTGGAGGATTAAAGAAAAATGAAGTAGGTGGATTTAGCTACTGCATTACTGTTGCATAGCAATATTCCTGCATTTGCCAGGAACCTCTTTATTCCATCATACTTGTTTTTCACTTGAGAAGAAAATAATTTCGGATCACATTATAGCATGGTAGGATATGTTAAAAATATCTGATGTGATGTAAACGATTTGACTAAAGTGACGGGGGAAAAACATAACTGCACTTTTCCTACACAAAAGAAAAGGAAAAAGAAAAAGGAATGTGTAATAGAAGTATTTATTGGCAGGGAATTAAGAGACTGAGAACTGAACTATTAAAAAAATAAAAAGAAGGATGGATTGATGCCTTATTGTACCATTGAGCCCATACCAGATTATCAAGAGGAGCAAAATTAAAAAGCAGCCCCTTCTCTCTTGTTCCTTAAGATAGACTCAGCAAAGCATAGCATAGCTGTTTCTTCCTAACACCCAGTAACCCTTATACACAGAATCACAGAACACCAGCTCCACTCTACCATCATCCTCTTGGGAGCAGATTGCATTCCTTTAGAAGGCACCACATTCAGCAGACCTTCACCTCCCTTATAATTTGATGCCATTTTTCAACTAATTAAGGATGTCATCCTGTTCCACTGAATTCAATGGCAATCTTGCTTTTCACTTCAATGGAAACAGAATCAGACCTCAGCAAACCCATTAACATGCCACTGCCCTCACTTGTACCAACCCAGCTTCTGCAAGTCATTTTTTAAATTTTTTCTTAGAAATCAAAGATGAAAAAATTCAGTCAGGTCATCCCATCCCTTTCACTGTCGGAATATCCTCCCGAGCTTTGTCCAGCCTAGTTTTAATGCTTCACAACAACAGGGAACCGAAATGTATGAATGACACTTGAAGGACAGAAACCTGGCTACATAATTTTTCTCTTTCTTGAAAATCAACATTTCTTATTTCATCAAGAAAAAAAATCACCACAAGGCAGGAAAAAAATTCACATTTTCATGAAAATGTTTCCCCTATTTAATTAGTCCTAGAAATAAACAGAGGTCCTAGCCTGTGTATGGGTTCACAGTGAATAGTCTTACCAATGTCAATGTCACTCACTACTCACAATATTAAGCACTACATTTAGTTCTTGCTGTTTGACCCCATAATTTGTATTTACAAAACGGCACATCAGAATTACTCACCGGTAAATGTCCAAGGAGAGGTGTAATGCTGTCAGAGACATATATGATGCTTCCATCTGTGGTTACTGCTAGAATGAAGCCATCTAATGCCTAAAGGAAATACACATGTAGAGAAGGACAGGGGGATATACTCAGATAGTTTCGTTGTCCATTTTACCTTACCACTCTATTGTTATTAGGTTGTAGAGACATTCTCTCAAGATGTGGAACAGTAATTCTGATTTCACAGTCTAACTTTGCTTATACAACATTCTTTGTAGTACAGTAAAAAATAGATATATTAGCTGAGGTAACCAAAGACTTCTGGGAACATTTCATGTATATATTTTTAAATTAAGCACACATTTTAATCATGTAAAATGACTAAACTTGGATTCTTAGAAGCTATTAAAAGAAACATTTTAGCTTTGTACAAATAGCAAAACATCACAAAAGTATGTTTTCATACTTTTCAGCACTATTTCAAATGGTAGCTCTCCACAAAAACATTCATCTTCATTTGTGTTAATGTAAACTGTATATTATTCTGCTTTCATGTAAATAAAAGAAACATAAGGGATCAAACAAACTGTAGCCTTAGTTTGAACTGATTTTAAAGACTACAGTATTAGATTATTTATCAGGAGTGACATTATACCTGAGCAGAGGACCACAGTAGGGCTGTAGCAACACTTAGGTCCCACATAGCAGTTGATTCTCCAGCCCTCATATTTGAGTGAAGCATCAGCCAGCTCTCTAGGCAGGAGATTCTATTTAAAACTATTTCCCCCCAAAGCCTGTAACAGCAGGCTCCATTTTAAGCTAAACCTCCTGCACACGTGTCTAAAGCAAGGTCTCATCTACTCCAACAGCAAAAAACCCACAACAAATCAAACAAATTAAGAAGCGCTTACGGTATGTGCTCAAATATAATTCATAACTCCCACTGACTACTGTTGGGGGCTGGTTTGGAACAATAAATCAATTCATCTAAAGTCTGAAACTGCTGCCTGTCATTGTAGTACCTGAATAGCATCAACACTGTGAACATTAACTAACTGGAACAGAGCTCATGTGTGTGCTACTGAATATACTTGTTTACAGCACAGGTAACAATCAGATTATTGTGACAGCCAAGTCACAGTCTGTATACCAAATCTAGGGAGTACTACCACTTGATGATGCTACACTGCAAGACCCCCAAGTCAAGACAGTCTAAGGGGTTGATCTTGTGAGCTGCTAAATATTTTTATCTTCCACTGAGGTCAAAGAGAACCATGGGTGACTTGGCCCTTGCAGGAATTCCCAAAACATTGAACCAACACTATCCAGTTTCTAAGTGGCTGGAGTCTGCACACTAACCACAGGCCACAACAGGACAAGCCATGGGCCTCCCTGAGTCGCATGCAGGACAAACACCCCTGCTGTACCACATGGGTGCCCCTTTCCATCAATGCACCGTGAAAGCTCTGCCCCCTTCACTGCTGCACTGTGCCCCTTCCACATGGGCACAGCCCCCCGGCCCACCAGTGCACTGCATGCCTGCACTGCCCAAGGCTCGTCCTCAGCTCCTCTGGCACAGCCCTGCCCCAGGCCAGCTTGCAGTTTGAGCTAAAGCAAAGGAGGGAGGGGCATCTGGGCAGGAGCCCAGGAATTGCATTTAATCGCACAAGGACCACATGTGGCCCCTGGGCCACCAGTTGGACAGTGCTGTATGAAGTAAATGTTTTAAAAAATGGCAGTTTTTGAACAAACAAACAGCTTTTCTCATTTCCAGGGCTGCTGAGCACCCACAACTGTTTAAGTGTATGGGATCTGCTGGCGCATGCCAAACCTTTGAAAATTTGGCCATTAAGTTCAGTGGAAAAGGGCAGAGGGTTTGCAGATGTACTGAAAATCTGTTCAGTACCTCTGGAAACCCTCTCGCTCTTATAATTTAAGTTTGGTTTTGTTAAATTTAGGTGCAGGTAATGTTTTTCTTTAGTACATTCAAAATGTTTTCTAAAAACATGATTGCTATTAACCCATGGAAAAGATAAGTGGTTTTGCAAAGCAGCTGGATTGTGCATGTTACTATGGTGAAGGTTTTTTTTTTATTAGAGGCTTTATTTCATATCTGATGCAAATTATACAAACTGACTCGCATCTGAATTTCTGTGGTAAAATCAAGCTAATGTATGCAGACATAATTCTGTTTTGTTATTTATTTGCAAATAGTCCTACTTAGGACAGCAAATCTCTCGTTAACGGTTATTCAGCTGTAACAATTCAAGATGTACAGTTAGGGTCTCATACTGCTCCTGTTTAAGCTGACTGCAAATTCCCCACAGTGGGTACTATCAGGAAAGCAACCATTTTACTGTTGACTTTCCATTTGTTCTTTTAGGCTATCGCTTGAAGTGGGCCTCAAACTTTTATAACTGGACAGGGAATAATATCAAACAGAATCTTATCCAAACGTTAATGAAAAAAGCCTTTTGGGGGGGAGAGCAGTCACGTGGTAGGGAAGCAAAAAAGGGGGTGGGGAGAAGAAACAGAAAAAGAATAACTGACTTACTAGATCAAAAGGGTGATCTGATATTCCCTCAGCACTAGCTCACTGATTATGAAGACTCATAGTATTAAACAGGATATGGTTATTTATATGATTAAAAAAAATTAATTTACTCATGTTCAAATCTTTTCTTGACAATTACGAAAGTAGAATGCAAAGGCCCAGGCCACTAAATCATCCAGACATTCACGTATTCCTATTTCAGGAAAACATTTTGTATTCATTATAAAAAATGTATGTATGCAAATTCCTGTGCATTGAAATGAGAGTGTACAATTATGTCGTTTAAATGTGAATTAAGGGTCTCTTAAAAACTGGTGTGCAATATATAAGGGATGGAGAGTCATATAAATAGGAACCTACCTAACTCATGGTGAGAAAAAGCAATTTTCGTGGCTTGGTTGCAGCCCAAAGAGCCAATTTCATGGTTATTTGATGGTTGCCCTGCCTCTTGGTGCTGACTCACGGTGATACTCCACCCCTTAGCACTGACTAGTGGAGAGACTCTGGGGGACGGAGGGATGAGGGGGTGACCATCATCTTGATTTCTGGCTGCTTTTTGTGCAGCCGTGCCAGGCAGTGCTGATTGACAGAGAGGCACAAGGGGGCAGCTGCCATCTTGGTGACTGCCTTTTGTGTTGCTCCACCCAAGTAGGTTGCAAGGCCAGGCCACAGGGACAGCGACGACTGCTGGCTCCCACTGGGGAGCCAGCATTTTATTTTTAATAAGACTTTTTTTTGATTGCTTTCCTGGGAAATTGTGGCCAATGCCATCTTTTGCAGTGATTGTGGAGATTGCTGTTTTTTGTGGTTTCCACGAAAATTACAAAACTGTGAGTAGGTCCCTACATATAAAATCCCTGGATGGATACAATAGCTGCAAACTAACACTTGTGAGATACAAAACTATTAATTCTTTTCAATTTCATAAAGTGGTTTTCAAATTTCGTTCCATGGAACCTTGGGGTTCTGCAGAGATTGGAGGGCCTGGCAGAGCAGGCTGGGAGGCAGTGCACCACTACTGTGGGGACAGTTTGTCTGGATTAGCATCAGTCTTTAGGATAGAGTAAGGGTTCCCTGACAGAAGAAGGGTTCTGTGACTTCAGGAAATTTGAAACCACTGACTTGAATGCATCAGAGTCAATGGCGAGGAAAATTAAATATTTTAGGAGAAGAAAACTAAACATGACAAACTATGAGAAAATTATGCTGGCACACATCCATGAGGGGACAGCTGGGGACTGCATGCTTAGGGGCAACCAACACGGGTTCATCAGTGGCAGGTCCTGTCAGACCAACCTGGTGGCCTTCTATGATCAGATTAGC
>NW_017728906.1:86148199-86209548 GCF_001723895.1 Crocodylus porosus | reverse complement strand
CCCAGTATTCTTTCCTGCCATGGCAGGGGGTCGGACTAGATGATCTACTCAGGTCCTTTCCGACCCTAGAAACTATGAAACTATGAAACTAAAATGTAATGCTGGCAGAATGTGTAGCTATCCCCTCTTTTGCAGGGTCAGTGGCTGCCTGCCTTTCTACTCATGCCCACTGTTCCACTGATGCCTGCTGACCGCTTGTACCTTTGAGCACCTACCATTTGAATCCAGTCTTTGGCACTTTTTAAAAATTCATACAAGTGTTCATAAATCACAACATGAGACAACAAATAAGCAAAAATAAAATAAATGATGTACCAAAACCAAGTTAATATTTATATTTTTGGTATCAGGAAAGATAGCACTCTACAAGGTTGTAGTTATTTAAAAGAAAAAAAACCAAATTTGAGCAGCTCATTTGCATTTCATATCAAACCTACACAAAGATTGAGTAATTTCCCTAAAAATATTAATTAGATTTTGAAGCGCCTATTGTATATTTAAGAAAGGCTATGTATAAGTATACTGTAATTGCATACTTGCAAAATGACTGTGCTCCCTGTTTATAATAAAGATGTCTTAGGAGCATGAAAAGGAATACAGTAACACTGAGGCAACACAAACTGTCATCTTGCATGCTTGTACAGCACCTGGCACCAAAAGGTACCTGGTATGTTTCCTTTTTATATGCTACTGAAATATAAATAGTAAATGATAACAAATATACAAAAAAGAGAAAATGACTGCATTCTCTTTTCCTCTCCAGACTGTATAATATTTAAATATTACTTGAATGTATTTTGTGTGTTACTTTTAAGAAATGGCTGCATACATTTTTTCTATTACAGACTTTTATTACTTACACCACTTCTGTATAGTGGGGCAGTAATACTACTGTGGTTGTCCATGTCTAGACATGTACAGGTTTCAAGTCCTTATTTCAGTGGCACCTCAGTGTAATAGTGGATTATGGTAGAATCTGAAGTTCTTCTCTTTTAGGGATCAGAGACAAAGTTCTACTTTAGAAGAATATGTACATTCATATCATTTAAGCATCTAGGCAAAATTACATGCATTTTTACCTCTAACATCAGCTGTGTGAACTCTTCATTGCTGAGAAATGAAGGCTTCCAATCTTGCTGAATTTCACAAATCTCTGTCTGTGCTGAGACTTCTAAAAACAAAATTTAAAAAATCACTGTATTTTATGCCCAAAGTAAAGCATGCCTTGGGAGATCATATACAAATTGCTGCCATATGATTTATTTTTTATTATAAAAATATTTTGAAAAATACAGAGATTTGCAAGAATAAGATAGGCTTGCAGTGTGAGAATATGGAGAACATTATCACTGAGCCGAATCCTAAGGTCTTTACTCAATTTGCATTCAACCCAACTACCACTGACTTCAGTCGGTTTGATGGGGGTGAGTCAAATAAGGCCTGAATGAAATTAAAAGCAGTATAAAAATCAGTGGGCGCATCTATATAAGTCATTTACTGTGGAGCTGACTAATTAACTGTGCAGTGAAATGTCACAGTCTCCATGTGCGATGCTGTTAGAACAGGGTAAACTAATTAATTCTGCTGTAGGATAGTACTGTCAGCCACAAGTACTAGCCAATAGGGCTGTGTGAAAGTCACTGACTTGATTCAGAGGAGATTTGGCTTGACTCAGTGGCTGAATCACCAAATCTGAATCGAATCAGGAGCCTCTAATTCAATTTGGAGAGATTCGATGATTCAGCCATAGACACAACTTTATATGTTTTTTCTATGTACCTCGAGGTACCAGGCGCAGCTCGTGAACGTTGAGATGGTGGGGTGGATGGAGCGTACCATGGGAGCCTGGGGAAGTCCCCTGCGCGCTTGGCAGTGGACCCAGAAGTGGACCAGAAGTGCTTCCAGTCCACTTCTGGGTCTGCTGCAGAGCATGCAGGGGACCTCTCCACCCCCCAGCTTGGCAACTGTGCCACCTGGGTCTGGGGGGGCACCCTGGGTCCCCTCGTGACTGATCACCAAGCCAGGGGTTGTGGGGTCTGTCGCCTGTGTGCTTGGCGGTGGACCTGCAAGTGGACTGGAAGTACTTCTAGGTCTGATGCCAAGTGCGCGGGGGACCCTCCCATGCTCTCATGGGACGCTCCATCCACCCCACCATCTCAGCATTCACGAGCCATGCCTGGTACCTTGAGGTACGTAGAAAAAAAAAATAAAGCTGTGTCTATGGCCGAATCGCTGATTCTCCAAATCAGAATCGAATCTTCAGGTTCAGATTCAGCCAAATCGAATCAGGACACTGATCCAAATCAGCAAATTGAATCACTATCCCCTGAATTGGGCTGAAACTGAATCTGAATCATATACTTCCCACTTCACACCCCTCCCTAGCCAACAGCAGAGTTATTTACTCCACTACAACGCACATGTAGATACTGATGGGGCTGGCTGGTACATAAGGGTGCTTCGCTGTCGCCTAGCCCTGCACTAAAGCACCCTCATGCACCAGCCAGCCCTTCTGCAGCAAGTTGAGCTGGGTTCGAGCAGCTCTGGGCTGGCAGGCTGACCCTCAGGACCCCCTGCCAACTGGGGCTACTCCAGCCTGGATCAACATGCTGCAGTCCTGGGCACCTGAGCAACAAACTCCGGCACGAACTGCATCAGAACTTATTCAGCTGCATTAATATCATGTGTAGATCTGCCCAGAATATATTAAATATGCA
Organism: Crocodylus porosus; assembly: GCF_001723895.1. Classification (NCBI taxonomy): domain Eukaryota; kingdom Metazoa; phylum Chordata; order Crocodylia; family Crocodylidae; genus Crocodylus; species Crocodylus porosus. The sequence continues at coordinate 86,206,831 of NW_017728906.1, read as the reverse complement.
ATTACATCTGAGTAAGTTCCAAACTTGGTATGGGAATTATAAGGAGCTAGATTCTGGCTTATGGTGTTGAGTAGTGGGCAATGATCAAACTTTAAAGAAGGCAGAAAAGGGGCTGTGTCTCAAAAAGTACAGACCTTTCCCCTTTTCTCAGTGTACAGGTGAAGCATTAGAGGTACAACCATCACTTGCAACAGAACAGCCTTCTCCCTTGATACTCCCTGCACCCAGCTCCTCAGGGCAGCGAAGAGCACAGAATGGGGTAGAAAATGATTTCCTTCATAAAGCACCTGTTCATATGCAACTTCGTCCCCTTTAAAATAAAAAAAACTGAACTGCAAACCTGCCTGCAGGTTTCTGCTGGTGTTCTGTTCTGGCACATGTAAGACTGTCTAATAAGTGCTCTTCTACCTTTTAAGCTTCCATTTGGAGGAGTGCAAGTGCATTGTAATGATGAATCATGGCTCCATACTTAGGGCTGAACCCAAATTAGAGTTGGTTGAATAATATTTGTTGAATAATGTATTCCAAATAACATCTCCAACAAATATTGTTACATTATCAACCCAGGTAGGTAATTCATTCATTCATGCCTTTGTCCTACAATTTTTTTCATTAATTTCACAATTTAAAAAAATGTTTGCTTATTATCTTAGTATTAGCACCATTTTAATAAAAGTGAAGCTTTAATAAAGGTAACAGCACCAGTGATTCTATTAAGACTGAATGCAGTATATCACTTCTACCTGATAATTAATCTAATCTATCAACCTATATAATTAACACCAAGTTCTCGCTATTCTAAGGGAGCAGACAGACTGACCATATAAATAAAAAATGGATGAAAAATACGAAAGGTAGTAAACCTATAACCATGTCTGTGTGTAATGGCTCCTGGAACTAAATCAAAGCATCTACTCAAGTATGAGTTAGTAATATACTTTGGAGCTCCAGCAGTCTGCTTCTGAATAACAGTATACTTAACTAACATTCAGCATGCTGTAGTTGTCATGATACCATAGTGCAATGGCCCTCTGTGACCAGAACATTACTACATATGTATTTTAGCTTATGTATGGGGGGAAAAAAAGAATCAGCTCCAATGATCTCTTAATTAGGGAATACTGCAAGGTAGATAAATAACATGGAAAAGCTCGCATGCTTAAAATATTTTCTAGGAGAATTCTGAAGGTTAACAATCTTTTTGGATTAGAAAGAAAGGGACTGTTTATTGAATGGGCAGTCTGAAAACTGATCAGCTTTTCTATTAGAATTTAACTCTTGCTTTTGGATTCTGACTGTAAGAGAAACACTACTTAATAAGTAAAATAAAACTGTGATCACCCACATTGGAGATAAAGTAATGTTTTTAACCTGTATTGGGAGTTTCTGCATTGTGATGCATGACTAATATTGAGTTCAATTTTAAAAAAAGATTTTTGCCTGACCCTTTTTTAACAACTGCTCAAAATAATAACAATTTTGTCCAGCCTATCCACAGAATTGTAATGATTGTGTCTGTTCACTCTTACTTAGTTGATCTCTATATTAATAAAATGTATTTTTTAAATAAATTATTGGGGCAACCAACTACTCTGTCTACACTTATTCAAACCCCATGTGGTTGGCTTTTTAAGCAAGCGTATTAGCGCTCTCCTTTGCCTTGGGCAGCTAAAAAAGGATACATTATTACTGTCACATTTTAATAGGTATATACAATTATCAAAGAATAACAGGTACAATAAAACTTTCAGATGTCCCAGTCATGCCCTCCTGCAAGAAATCATCTTGTCTGTGGCAGACTTTTATTAAAAAAGAAACATCAGTCTAACAACAGAATAACTGTAATTATTTCCTCAGAAAGTTTGACATTTGTGACTTCATTATGCTGGGAGTCATGGTATAAGAGATTTTATGTTCTCTTTCATTACGCCCATATCTCTCAACTGTGAGCGGGTGGAAAGGTTGTCAAAGGAATAAAGGAGAGCAAGTGGCACAGTACATTAACTCGCTAGGCAAGCTGCTCTGTGAGGTCAAACCCCTTCACACACATGAAATCCTGCTTTAGTCGACAGGATTTCACAGGGCTGTGGGCACTGTTAACTTCTGGATATCTTGGGCCTGATTCCCACTGGAGCAGTGTAAAAAGGCCTTGTTGTAAATGAAAATCAGCCATGGGTGACTTCAGTGGTATTCAGATTTTGGGCTGAAGCCCAAAGGGGGCCCTCCGTAAGCTGATCTCCCATTTGCACAAAATTACCCTGCCAAGAATCTGAAGCCTTTGCGAATCCTCCAAGCAGCTCCTCAAGATGCACACATCTCTCATGGGACATGTGAATACTAGGGGGCAGAAAGATGTGCCTATTCCCTGGGGTGGAACTAAGAGAGAGCAATTCAGTGAAAACTCTGCAAGGCCACTTTGCAATGCTCCTCTCAGTTTTCTGCACCACAAGGCATTTGCTCACCTCACAGAAATTACAAACACCTCCACACATTTGAAGGTTTTGCTCAGAGAGGCCACAAAGATTGGATTAGTAGGGATTAAAGAAGACTGAGACAGTGGTGGAGCTGCCACTTCTTTTTTTTTCCTTTTAAAATAAAGAGGTTTCCTTTGGATGTATTCAAAAATAAAACCATGCCCTTCTAAACCTAACTAATATAATGTACCAGAAATTTATGCAAGGGCAAAATTAGTGCTTTCTTGTGCAAACTGTGTGGAAATCTAAGGAATTTGTACATGCTAATGTTTATGGATGCATTTTCTGAACCTTATGTTACAACAGTGGCTCTTCATTACAGTTTTCCACAGTCTGCAGGGGTCACAGTCTCCCTACAGTAGTCCAAGACTGGAGAAATACCTGGGTTCCCACACCTATCTTTAGAATAGCTGGGAAAAATATTTTGCTCTTTCAGTGAGAGAAGAGCTTCCTCCTTTCCCCAGTCATGTTTTTGCCCAGAGCAATCACATCCTTGTTTTCCTCCTAAGCTCACAGTTCCATTTTAGAGATCTGCCACCCATCTTTCCTAGATGCCCGATGTCCAAGCACTCTCTGCACCCTATCCTATGGAGATCTAGCCTATCCTAAACAGCGCTCTTAAGTTTTCTTGTAATACACTACACCATGGAAAAGAAAACTCCTACTGTGATAGTTTGACCATTTCATCCACTCTTGACCACCAGCAGAGTAACACGGACATTATGCAGTCTGACTAGGCATGGACAGGCATGGCAGATGTTACCATTGTGTTTCTGCAGAAAGCCAATGACTTTTTCAAGCACTGTAGTTTTGTCCATTTTGCGGGTGTTCCCTGGAAGCATGGAGCTGAGCTCTTTGATAAGAACATTGAATTGGTCACGCCTCTTCTTTTCAGACTTGTTACGTGAAGCCCTGTAAATATGGAAACATGTAAGGAAAGGAGCAAGAAAAAATAATAGGTGCATACTCCTTTTGCAATACGTTATTAAGAAAAATATCTGTTGTTAGGCAAAATTACACCCAGAAGAAGTAACCTTTCTTATTCCCCATTCTCATTCTGTTCCGTCTTTACTGAGGCATCTTTAAAGACCATGTGCTAGATAAGAGATGAACTGGAGACAGATTTGATTCCCATCTCTGCTGTTTGACCTGACTGTTCTATGGCTGTGCTAACTCAGTGACCACAGCCTGGTTCAACTGTCCTTCTTCCCCTTGTCACTCCAGAAACAGAACTACAGGTGGAAAAAATTATTCTCTTTGTTTTATGACAAATTATAAAGACTGTCTTTGGGGTGCAACTTGCTTGTGTGCATGCACAAATATTTTCAAAATGTATGCATCTACAAAAAGAGGTACTTGCAATAAGGAAGATATAAGTGTAGATAACATAACAAAATGTTCTATGAACCACACAGCATTCATATAGGAACAAGTTCTGGGCTGATCTAGAAGCTTGGGGATTTTGAATTATTTTTAGTTAGATGAAAAAATAATACGGAAACTATTGCAGGATATAACCATCCTGTCAAATTGCAGTTGAAAAAGGAAAGATGGTCCTCTGGTTTAAGCTCAGGACTGAGTCACAATTTCCAGGCATCATTCCAAGTTTTATCACACACTCTTTATCAGCCATTAAGCAAATCACTTAATTTCTTTCTGCCTCAATTCCTTATCTGTGAAATGGGAGCAATACTACTTCCTTTGCCTGTCTTATCTATTACAGAGTGCAAACTCTTCGGAGACTATCTCTTCCCATGAGTTTTTACCTAGAACATAGGAAACCAAATTTAGTAGGTGCTTCTAGGGGCTATCATAATAGTGTTATTACTACTATTAATAATATTTATGGTGGCTCTAATTCAATTTAATTGTTACTTATTTTATAATCAGTCATAAACTAGGCATTATACTCTTCACTGTCTCCCAGGACGATGTCGTTTAAGGCAGACATTACTTGGATTTCTTTAGCCATGCACCAGATAAACTGAAGAATATGCCCCCCAAAATGCTCCCTTAGTTGAAAGGTTCCAGAGCAACCAAGGATATTATTGTAAGCTAAAATTTGCTTTGTTAAATGTATGAAAATCAGTATGAAGTCAGATGTGATTTAACAATCAAAAGGCCAATTCAACTCTACATTTCTAAATTCACCATAACTCGTGAGTTATTCTAGACACACACTAGTGGGAATCAGGATAGAATATTTACTTTTGTCCAAGGACCAATATGGCAATAAACTTTTTCAGGAGAGATACTATATGTTTCTACCGAAGGGTAATTTTTGTTTGTCTTGCTCTCAACTCTGAAAACACTTTGAGATATACTGGAAACAAGAAAATATTTGATTATTTTACAGCTATCAATACAAGAAATTGGGTGTATTCTGTGTGATTGATTTCAGCCTACTCCTACTTCAGCATAAGAGACTGTTAAGAAGATTTGAAGAGCATCATCCTTACATTTTTGAACAACTAAATGTGGCAGGAAGGGAAGTAAAGAATATGTTATTTTCGTATCATTCAATCCTCACTCCATTTTTAGCCTGAAGACCCCTTCTAATTCTTCCAGTGTATTTCCAGTTTAATATAATCTTTACACTAAATTTGACAGAACTTTTTGCTAATTGGGGGATTGCATTATGTGCAGGTTTAGGACATTATAAAGATGAACATACATTACTTCAGAATCTAAACTTGTGTGTGTGTTATGTAAGAAAATGGAGAATGATGTTTTTTACTTACTAAATGATTAATTTTAAGAGCAATTTGTGTCAGGATGCTTTTGGAGGGAAATTTGAATTAAATAAAAAATGTACAAAACCAGCATGTGTCTTAAAACTAAGTTAAGTGTTCTGGATACATCAGAAAAAATGATCCAAGCAGATTTTACATGTATAACAAATTGATTTATTAAGCAAAGGAAATAATATCTGTAGTCAGTACTACAAACTGATTGACTTTGGTCATCATGACCTAGAAGATTTTAGAAGTAGTACATCGCTACCTTTTTCATATCTACTGTTTCTCCAAAAAGTAGAAAACAAGCCTTTCTGGTCTTTTGACTCCCAGTCAATTTCTCAACTTTGAATTAACTGTTTATTTAACTGAACTAAACTGAAATGAAGAAAATAGTCTCTCTAGACTATATAAGAGCCTACATTTGTTGAAAGCTGTTTTACCACTTTGCATCCAGTTCTGAATTATTTTAATAGATTGGAGTAAATTCACTGCTTAATACATGCTGCCCTAATTTCAAATGGAATATTAAATATGTTTATTTTAAAAAGTAAAATGCCTTTAATTTTCATAAACACTGAATTTGAATTAAAAAATCCAATTTTTTTCAGTTTTTGAAAATCATCAATTTATCCACCCAATGTATCACAAAAAAATCATATGCATCATTAAAATTACAGCAAATGGGAATGACACATACTGATATTAAGATACATGCTATACTATTTCTGAATGGTTAGCTTGTATCAAAATTAAAATAATTTGAACCTATGGGTCGGAATTCATAGAAATCTTGAATTTCTCCCTCTGTCCTCTCCTTCACTTAAGTATCTCACTGCTTGCAAAGACAATCCTGCATTTCAGGAATGTTGTAATACTTGACACTTGGTAAGACACTTCCAGCTGTGATACGCCATCTCCAAAAACATCTTTTCATGATGTAATGTGGTATGAGGCATCCTTTATTCTCCACCTCCTCTGTTCGCAGATCTATATATTATTTACAGATGGTTTGGCACATCTCTACATACAGCTTCTTTTTACTGTGCACTAATAGTACTATGTTTAGGAAGTCTCAAGTGCATTAAGATCCTTGTTAAGAGTAATGGTAGAGTGACTCCAGGGTCTAATGGACCCTTGGCCTCACAAGACCTTCCCTGAAGTCCAAAGCGGTAACAGCTAGATCAGCTCTGTGCTCCTGGTATTAAACACTGGGTTTCTGTGTCTTGAACATGCATGAATTAGAAAAAGAAGCAGAGAACAGTTGAGTTTGGTTGCAGTGTGTTCTGACCTATATAAGTGAAAAAAGGCTGCAGGGAGATAAGAAGCAGGGAAAGAATCAAAAGAGATGAAACTGGATAAACTAGTTGTGCCTGGACTGAAAATACTCTCATTAGAAAGAACCAAGATAAAAAAAAATACATGCAATCTAAGGCTTCCTCTAAACCAATTACACTGGTGGTTGCAGGATTGATAATGCTCCCAGGAAAACTGCTAGCAAGCAGGTTTTGTGACATTCCAGATGCCAGTATGGGTTGTCTCTTATTATAGAATTTCATTGCAACCAATCTTTTTCTACTTTAAATAACATCTTCTTTTCAAAGTGCTAGCACCAGTCTCTTACGTATGAATCAAATGTGATTTTATCGCTGTAGATGATACCTACCACATATGAAGTGATTTTGGTGCCAGTTTAGAGCTAAAATATTGTTTGTAGTGTTGTTTCTTTGTTGCCACAGTAACTTTTGAAGGTACTCAGTACAGTATTTGTTACCACTAGAGCCATCTTTGTATAAAATGGGTACTATAAAAAGAAAAAATCAATGTTTTCCACAAACAGTCCATGTTTCTTTTACAAAATGTGTGTTTGAAAACTGCAGAGAGTAACCTGTATATTTTCTAGATGTGTTGGACAAGGAAGAAGTATTGTGCCAGGAATATGAGTGTGCTGTTGGTTCTCTGGTTCTGATACTGTGCAGTAATGTGAAAAAGAACCACTCATTGTATTTGGCTGGCTGACATTTTTTGCAGGAAGCACTACCGAACTTCTTTTATCTTCCTAGGGTAGCTGATAATAGTGGTTTGTGATTCAAACCGCTTTTCAAGTTGTTCTAGGCTTTATTTTTCTCTCTCTTTGCATTAATTAGTATCAGGAAAAAAAGCATCTGCAGCAATGTATGCGTTCATCAAAAAATGAACAAAGAGTTTTAAGAGAAAAATGTGCTCACCTCTTTGCCCTGTCTTTCTCATCTTCATCCATTAGACTTTCTAAGCAGTTTTTTCTGTTGAAGGAATGCAGAGTTATTAACAGTTGTCATTTCATTAGTTCCACCTTCAGGTTAATCTCAGAGTCACTTCTGCTTTACTTTAATAACAAGAGTGACAGTATCCAGGCCAAATAAATGTGTCAGCAGTGCTTTAAAGTTCAGTTCTTTATTTTAATAAGTATTTGATGTCCTCAGTGCAGACCACAGTGTAGCATAGGGAAACACAAAGTAGCTATAAATGAACTAACTTGGGCATTGAAGCATTCTAGCTAGAGTAGTAAGGAACTTAATTGGCTTAATTTACCCAGTTCCTTTGGAGGCAACAGCCCACAGTGAGAACCAGGTTTCTGTGACCAAGCTGTGTTCAGTATCTGAATTAGATCAGTTACAGCAAGCTCAGGTATCTCTACATACATCTTTCCTTGCAATCTGCAGTGTAGAGATACATTTTGTGATTTCTTTGTATTGTAGAAGCATTTAGGGGTTCTAATCAGGGACTAAACCCAGCACTGTCCTAGATATGGTGCAAACACAGCATAGTCCTTCTACATCAAAGAGCTTATAGTAATACCTGTCTGTCATGATCACTGCTAGGCTAGAACCCCAGGACCTCCAGAGAGGTCAAAATTGTACCTCTGTGCACCCTCAAAGCTAATACATTGTAAAAACAACTAGTTCCTTAGAAAAAGCAGGCAGTTTCCTTCCTGAGTGAGTCCTCCTGTTATAGGAAGGTTTAAATTCCTCCATGGGCTTCACAGGAGTTCAAAAGAAAAAGCTGCAATGAGGATGACTTATGGGATCAATTCAACAAAGCACTTAAATATGTTCATCAGTCATATTGTCTCAGTCTTGTTCCTAGAGAACAGATTTCCACATTGCAAAAAACTGGCTTAGTGACTGTCTCCATCTGACACCCTTCTTGGTAGTCTCAGCCAAGAGTTCTGGGGTTGGCTGATTAAGCCTGAGACTGAACAGCCTTCTTAACAGCTGACTTTAGCTTCATTTTTAGAGTTCAACAGGTTTTTAGCTTTTCAGCTGCCAGTCCTATGCTAACCTAATGTGACTTGCCACAGAGGAAAACATGCAATCCCTGGGCAAACCTGTAAACATGTACTGAACTCTTCAGGGGCACGTCTACATGTGACACTAGGTCGCCGTAGCAATGCGCTATGGTGATGTAGCATCCGCAGGCAAGAACCGTGACACCACAACTATCTCGCCACAGCAATTTCCTCCCCCATTATAGCACATTGCTACAGTGATGTAGTGCCTAAAATTAACTGTGCATGGTGTACACAGTGCAGCACCGGCTATTACTGCACCACCGTGGCACGTGTAGATGCAGCCAGTGTTAGCTTTTCTAGAACAGACCGGTTAGACATTGACCTTTACTCAGGCCTACATTCATCACTCAGGGAATTAGTTCCATGAGACTGAACACTTTTGAGCATATAGTAGGTGCATCCAAGTACTAACCATAAAGAGAAAAAAGATAAATAAGTACAATAATAAATCATTTAGGCGAGCGTGAGCTCAGCACAGTTGAGGACTGACGTTCTGGTCCATTTCATTCTCTGCCCATTATCTGTGCTTCTTTTGCTCTGTGCTTTTGTGCGTAAGGGGTATTTGTGGCTTAACACTGATCCATCTGAAGCACAAAACCTAATACTTATTGTTACCTGCATCTGACCATGGCATCTACCCATACTTGCATTAGACCACAAAAGATTTTTGCACCCAAACAATTCCATCACAAAAAGATTTACAAAATCAGTGGGCACATCTCCACGTGATGCTACATCGCCGTAGCATCCACTAGTGTCTACATGTGACCAGCAGTTACTTTGGCATAGTAGCGCACTTCCCCATTATAGCTCACCTTTATGGTGAAGTAGCTGCTAAAAATAACCATGCGCCATGTGTACAGTGCAGTACAGGTGGTTACTGCATCATGCTTTAGTACTTCCCAAAGGTACTGTAACAATGTTGCCACATGACGCAGTAACAACATTGCCATAGGGCAACATGTAAACACGCCCAGTGACCCTATGTTTAAAACTGATGTCACCGGTGCTGTCAGCAGCAGGGGTGGGGGTGGGGAGGTGGTGTGTGTGGCAACCACCGACCAGGGGTTGGCGACCATCCACAGATGCCACTGGAAGTGGCAGTGTCAGCCAGCAGCGATTGCTGACCACCTGCAGATGCTGCCAGCGGTGTTGGCAGTGGGGTGGGGGGTGGCGAGCGGCAGTGTCGGCAGTGCCTTTTCATAGGGGGTGCACTGCCACACTCAGGGGGTGCACATGCACCCGTGTATACCCCTTATGCATTGTCAATGATATATACACTCTGTCAATCAGGTATGATTTTAACATGTAATTTTACCAGGAAATGTTATTGCCTAAAGACCATTTGACTAAAAAACTGGTAAACAGGAAGAATTATGGATAAAATACAAATACATTCTCTCCTGTTATTAACCAATAGATAGTAAAACTCTACTGGCTCAGAAATTAGTAATATAAGAAAATATGGAATATATGTGATAATTATTATGCAAATGTTTTCTAACAACAGAATTGTAGTAGGGGATTATAAACTATAGTTCATTGGTCTGAGGATAAACTCACTACAGGTGAGAAGGTTAATGTGATTTTAATTCAGTGGCAGAAGAGCTAAATAGGAAACATATAAGATGTATATTGTATTTTATATTGCCAAATTCTGAAAACTGGAAGATACACAACTATAACACTTAAACAATGCTTAGACAGCTTTAAATCTATCAACAAATCTAGCCTCACAATACCCCATGAGGTTGGCCAGTACTATCATCATTCATATTTATCATCAGGATAAAGTTGATTGCCTATTATTTGAAAATTTATTTGACACATTTCATCATAGTTTAATAAAAATGAATCAACAAATACTTCTTAAACTTATTCATCCTCCAATACAGTTGGGCAAATACTGACTCTCAAGTTCTCTCTCACATAAAATATGCCCCAGAATAAGATGCACAGGTTGTTTCTGAAAGGGCTGAATGAAGAAAAAACAATCTTTCCTTACAGTAAACAACTGAGTAGCAGCAGCGAGGGAGCTGAACCTGCTCACTGTGTGTTGCATGCAGATGTTACTTTCACTTTTACACAGTGGGTGCGTCTACATATGCATTTGATATGGGATCAGTTTACTTGCCAGTAAACTACTCGTGAGTACATGCTCCTGGGAACGCATCTACACATGCAGGGAAGCAGGAGAAGATCTGCTTGTAATGGCAGCAAACTGCTCCCACTTCCTGGGGTCCTGCAATGGGCCCCTGTTACCACCAGGGGGAACTTTAGGCTCCACTTGGGTGCTAACCCAGGGGCTGGCAGGAAGCCCCCCGGCTAGGAGACAGCTGTCTACTGGCCAGGGCTGGAACATAGCTGGAACATGGCTGTCTACTGGCCAGGGCCGCTGGCAGCAGGAAGCTCCTGGCCTCTGCTCCCCAAATAGGGGCAGAGGACTTGGAAAGAGCTGCAGAGGAGGGGTAATTAATGCATTCCAGCAGACTCCAGCATCACGTGTATCAGTGTCCTGTGCTGAAAAATGGTGGTGGGGTGCTTTAAACTAAAGCTCGTTTTATGAGCTTTAGTTCAAATCACCCTCCCACCATTTTTCAGCGTAGGGATGCTAATACATGTGACATTCCCTGCACTTTAATTAGCGCAGCTCTTGTATCTGTGCTAATTAAAACCCCTCCCCCTGAAGCATGTCTATAAACAGCCTAGGAGTTTACTGGCTTGAAGTTAGTAGGACCAGCTACTATTCCACATGTACGGCTCCTAAGTTTGATCCTATTCCATCCTGCTTGAATTCCTGGAAAGCTGTTAACCTAAGAGTTTGGTGGGTAGATCCTCTTTCTCCTAAGTTCATTTTTGTGACTTAGTCTACGGATAAAATGCTAGCATGTTACAAAAGGAGATGAGTTTTTAGAGGTCTGAGAAGGATGGAACTAGATTGCACCTATGTCCATTTAGGTGCCAAGTCAGTGGAATAGGATCTGATATTTATACTTCTGCCAAAATCACTAGGCAGTGCATATATTTGTTGAGTTACCTTATGCCTTGGGTGGAATGAAGACCCTTACAATTAAGCAGTATCAGAAATGAAAACGTCCTCCACTAAATTTCTGAAGAACCTCCTCTAAGATCCCTTGACACAGCAATGTGGCCCCTTCTGTTGGTAACAGGCTACTGTGAAAAGGTCTATGAAGCGGGATGGCTGAGGGGAAAGAATGGAAGTGGATTTCATGGCTATGGGTAATGCTTTCCAACACTCATCTGTCCATTGCCAAGGATGGAACATTGTCTGATGGGGCAAAGTAGCCTCTGAAGGTTGTGATCAGTACACTGCCCAGGAATTGTGTCACAAAGAGGCATATGCCCACAATAACTAGTAGTAGCATTACCTCCTCTATTACATTAAGGACTTGGCTTTCCAATTAGTGTGAAGCAACTTATGGCCAACTTTCAGTGAAGACCAAGTTTCTTATTCAAGGATATACAATTTGGGATCTGTTGGGTGCCATAATGTCTAATTTCAACTACACCTCCATGATTACACTGATTCAACCAAATCTAGAGAAGATGTTAAACATTTCTAACAAAGTTAGCTGGTGTGTATATGTGTATAAGGAAAGGAAATGAAAATGTTCTTTACAAAATCAAAAGGGCTGAACACACATAGTTATCGCGAAGCAGTACTGTTCCCCTTCTGTTGGGCTGTAGCAACATCAGAGCCTTGCAAGACAGTTTATGGCTGGAGGAGAAATCAATAAAATGAACTATGGATATATTTTTAGAATAATCTCGTTATTTCAAACTAGACATATACACCCTTGAACAGAGAGGAGCACAAATGTCACATCAGCAGTGAGAAGGAATCATAACTTTTGGCAGAGGTGATATTTTTTTTTATACCAAAAAGATATTTCCAAAAAAAAGTATTTATTTGCAAGCTTTCAGGCACCCAGACCGTTCTTCAGGCATACACTATCAGAACTCTCAGACCAAACACAGCCAGGTTCCCAGGGAACAACTCTGACTGTTAACACGATTAAGGAAGAAACCAAATTTCCTTGGTCTTTGTCACAGCTCCCTCCCTGGAAGAAACCACTTCCCAAAATTAACAGCACTACATTTCCTTCAAAGTCTGACCAGTATTTGCACCCTAAGAAAATGTAATTTGTAACACTACGGAAACAGATCAATCTGGTATCCACTGTGATCAGAATGCTTAGCAAGACAATCACATTTGTGACTTTACTAATATATTTTGTTGTCATCAGATAAGAGTACAGATACAAAGATTACACATCACAGTGAAAGATGGCAACCTGTTGGAATCAGCAAAGATCTGAATTGGCAGATTCCAGCCTCACAGCTCAAGTGAAACACCAACCATTTGGCATTTGAAATTGATATTCCAAGTGAAAGAAATCAACACTCAACAAATATCTAAGTCAGGACAGAACTGCTACCCAACATGACAGACCTGAAGGTTCAAGTGAGGTTAGTTCTGAGCCAATGCCCTCCATTTGCCACTGGGATATAAGGCTGTTGTGCCATTAGGCACTAGCTACTTCTACAAGGCAGAATGGCTCTTTCACATCTTATTTTTCAGATAGCTCTCTTGGGCTAGGTTTTCTGAGGGACCATCTTTCTTGTTTAGCAGTTCCAATTTGGAGTTGTGAGAGCTTGGTGCTTTTAATATTAAGGCCCAAATAGTCTTAAGTGTGCTACCAAAATGTGAGTGAAACCCAAATGGGTGGCCATTTTGGAAAATGCTGGCCACAGCTCTTGGCAGACAAGTTCTTCCACTCAGGAATGACTCAAAAAAAGTAAAATTTTGAAACTTGACAACATAATTTAAGGAACAAAGGCTATCAGGGATATCCCAGAGTACAGGGCAATCACTATATTGCTGCCTGTGCCCAGTTTACAATTAATCTTGCCGATATAGCACAGGTACTGGTTCACTGTGCTCCTTTCAGCAGGTGTCAAATGTTCACTGGCTGCGCACATGCTTGCTGCCTTGGGAGTTAGCCATTAGGGCTGTATGAAGCTTCAGTAGCCAATTTGATTTGGAGGAGATTCAGCTCGATTCGGCGAAATCTCACCCACCAAAATACGCATACCCACCCACCAAGCCACATAAACACACCCACCCAGCCACATGCCACACACCCACCCACCCACATGGTGCATGCCACACACACCCAGCCATAAACACAGTCACAGCCACATGCCACCCCCAAACCCAATCCCACACCATACACATATGCCTTGCTGCCAGGCCCGCCCTGTGGCAGGACTCACGTGGTGCTGTGCCACTGTCAAAGCAGGGGCAGTGAGGAAGGAAGCAAAGGTGGAGCGGAGGCCGCAGCTGCAGCTGCCCTTGCCCTGTGCACAGATCAGGGGCCATGTGCCCCAGGGCTCCCCAGCGCTGCCTCTGGAGGAGCTGCCAGGCCCCAAGTGTCCCATGGCCCAACCTAGCCAGGGCCGCATTCACTGTGACTGGGGTCTTGGGCAAGCTCATGCAGGGGTCATGGGCCATCAGAACCCAGCGGCTCATGCAGGGGTGTGGTGCCAGGGAGCCCAGGGGTGGTGCGGGCCCCCTCCCCTGGCTCCCCCGCAGTGTGCACAGTGGTGGGAGCCACCTGACTCTGGCCTTGGAGGAGCCACTGGGCTCCCATGGCCCCACAGCTTGGCCTGGCCTGAGCACAACCCAGCACAGTCTCAGCCCCAGCCCTTGCTGGCCCTTCTGGCAGTGATGGCAGCGGACTACCCCCCCCCCGCCCCTGTACTGGCTCCCCACATGGCACCTTGCAGCCATGTGCCACCCCTCCGCCCAGCGTGCCCTGCTGCTGCAGCTGGTAGTCACGCCCTGTGGTGGGGGGCACGGCTGCAGGGGGAGTAGGGGTGTAGCCTGCCCTGCAGCCATGTGCTGCAGCCACTGGACACTGTCCATGCACCCCCCCATGCCAGCTCCCCATGCGCCCACACGCCACGTCCCCTCATGCCCCGTGTGTACCATGTCTCATGGCTGCAGCCAACAGGTGATCCCCGCTTGGGGTGGGGTGTGGCATGCAGTTGCAGGGTGCCATAAAGGGAGTGGGTATGGGGGCGCGCCCCGCCCTGCACCCATGTGCTGCAGCCAAGGGGTGCGACCCACGCGGCACCCTGTGCAGCACCTTGCGGCCACATGCCAGGCCCCACAATGTGCCATGCCCCCACACAGCCACAAGTCACGCCTCTCACCTCCTCTCCCCTGCGTGCGGCAGAGCACACACTGGTCCCCACTGCCTCTGCCTTGTCTGTGTGTCTGTCTGTCAATAAGGCTCTGGGCAGTGCATGCACAGTTGGCCCAGAGCGTTACAGACAGACAGACACACAGCCAGAAGTTCTACAGCTTTTATTATATTAGAATGTTATACTTCATTTACTGGGGAAACAGTGGTATTCTGGAAACAAAAGAATGCTGAAACCATCAAACCCATATTCTCCGATCAGGATGGGCATTTTCCCACATTCATTCAAACAGTGAAAGGTGCTTGGGAAAGAAATAATTCAGGCTTACTGCCAGCACTCCCCAGGGATACTCCTGAATAAAGGTTTCACATGTTTATTATGATGCAGTCTATAGCCACTGAAACTGAACCTACTATATAAAAGTCACCTGGCCTTTATCATCTTACGCTGCATATAGAAACATGGTGTTTAGTGAGTTAATCTATAGCTTTGTTCTATCTGCTGAACTAAGTCTCCTCCCCACAGTTGTGCTAACTACACTAAATAGCAATGTGTGACCCTGACTCAGAAATAAAGGTAGTCAGATACGAACTTCCCATGAAGCTACCACGTGGCCAGCTAACCTGGGTCCACATGTGGTAGCTTGCTACTTAGGGACTTTCAATCATAATAAGCTACCTCAAAAAATGGAAGGTAAAAAGTGACCAATATAAGCTCCTGATTCATTTTTGTGGGGGGCAAGACAGCAAGGGGATGAGGCATTTGGATAGTCCTGGTGTGATAACATACGTAGGTAGGAATTTGTAAACACAATTCAGAACAAATGACCAGATACATGTACAAATTGATTTTGAATCAGAAATTAATCCCAACCATACAATTTGCCTAAATAGAAGACTTTGAACTGTTAATAAAACTTGCCAAAGCTTACAATTAAAATAAAATTAAAACGGAAAACAAACTTATGAAAAAACTGACAAACTGAATTACTAAACTGAAAACACAGTAGCTTAACACACATGAGAAAATCCTTTCATTTTAATGTGCATTTTTCTTTGAGAAAGCACTGTGTTCTTTTAGCAGTAGAATGGCAGCCTGCAGTTACTATGAATCATGTAATGCAGCAATTGCTATGGGAATTACTGTATTTAAGTGTAAAGGTAAAATCCAGTAGAATGGTAAGCATGCAGCTTTAAAGCTATGTCTATTTTTGCCCAAGCAAGTCCAACTTAGTCATTCTCTTTTCTGTCAGTTTCTGAATTTTGTTTGCACTGGAAAAAATATTTTGGGCTTTCAAACAGACAAAACATAGATAAAGGAAAATATATAGTTTTGGTCGAGAATATTTTGTTTTTGCTGTTTTAAATGTGTAAATTTACAATATTTAGGAATGACCCTTACTTAAAAAGGTTACATTTAAAACACACAGAGCAAGATGATTATAAGCCAAGGAAGATACTTATCAACATTTTCAAAAAACACTATCATATGTCCTTAAATGTCTCTTACTGGTCCTTTAAGTGGGATGATAATATTTCTTAATTTGTTCTTTCACTGTATTTCTTATTGTTAGAAGGTTCTTTAAAATGTTTTCAGGGTAAAAACAAAAAAGTCCTGAAAAAACAGTATAGATACTGAAATCATAGAGTTTGACACTATTACTTCCCTACTGACTAAGCTGGGCCAAAAAGTGGCAGGGGCAAAGAGAGTGCTGTCCAACAGTGATGTAATTGAGGATTATGGGATTATAAGAAAATGCAGGAAAGGTTCCTCATCTATCCCTACATTCTGCCAATTTAGTACAAAAAAGAGGTCTGTCTCATTTATCCAAAGTATTACATAGCATTCCTGACTGCTGTTACACACCTGTTCCCCCTAAGCCCTAGTGGTAGTTCTTTTTTAAGATATGAGAATTGACCCCAATCTATATGATATAATTTTCCTCTCACCAGGGTAAATCAGGAGTAGCCCCATCAAAGTCAATAGAACTATGCTTGTATAAACTAGTATAAGCAAGGAGAATAGTATGTCTAGTTTATAGAGCTGGTCTGTAACTTTGGGATCCCTGAACAAAGAACATTACCTACATGTTTATTAATTATGACTTTTAATATTAATAAGTGATCAATACTATTCAGCCTTTGATGAATGAACAAAATAACTCACACAATTCAAAACTTGTCCTGAACACCCCAACACTACAGAAAACAGAATAAACAAACAAAATTCACTGCATTTATCAGTGGGGACTGCCATCTGTACAATTCAGTGTGCTCCTTGGTGTGCCTGTCCCTTTCCAGCAATGCTAAACAGGATTAGTGGTCTGTAGGCGTATAGGAAAAGTAGGTCAGTTCAGTAACATTGTTCCATGTGATGAACTGATGATGTGATTGTAATGGTCTGTTCACAGTCATCTCGTTCTGAACTGACTGCTATGATGAAGCAGGGAGGCACCTAGCCTTGTAACAGGACACATAATAATAGTTTAGACCACTGCACTCCTCAAGAGGGAAAATGGGCAACTGGGGAAAAATAACACTGCTTAGCATTTTACATAGAGTGATATTTCCAAAGATGCATACTCACACATATATTCCCTCTGTGGTGAATTAGCATGATTAGCATTTTAGATAGGGAAACTGAGGCACTGAGCTGGTAAATGCTAAATTTTGGTTTATTTTGCATAGATTCTCACCCTGCTTGCACAACTATACAAGACCCAGACAGATTGTTACCACTAACTCCTCCACCCTGGGGGAGGTGGAGCGGTCTGGCATGGCATGTCAGAAAACAGGTCTAACCATGGGTATCTGATTCGGTCTGTTAGTGAGTGTCCACAAGGAAAAGCAGGAGGGTACATATCACTACCCTTCTCAAAGGCAGCAGTAACGGCTACTGTAAAGCATACCACCCTCACAATCCTTTCCATGGGGTTATGCCAGGCTACATATATTTGGTCACATCCCAGGTCTTTCCCATATGTAAAAATCAGGTCCTAACTGACTTTGCCAAGCAAATGCAATGAACCAGTGAGATAACAGGGAATCATAGAACAGGGTTCCCATTGTTAGTGAACAAGATTAATTCCAGATAATACTGAAGTGTCCAGAAAATACCTTTCCTTTTTACAGCAAAAATTAAACAATTATTATTCACACACTGGAAACCACCCTTTTGCTTCTACATACAAGATGAGAGTGACTCTAACATGGACTGTAGTTAAGAAATAATATATTCAGACAGGTGGATGCCATTATTCTTATGCTAATAATTCAGCTATGAGTACACATATGTGTACTAACATTACTTTTAAAAAGATACTGTGTACTTCATTATTTCATTATAGTTACAAAACAGAGAGCTGCAATAACAGCCCATGCATAGTGCTTTGCTTTGATGCATGCACTTTTACAGAAGTTTAAGGTTTGTATCCTCATCTAGGCCTGGATCCTGAGTTCTTTAACCTGTAAAGCAAATATGAGTTTTGCCCTTGACTTGAGGAGGAATAGGACAATTAGGTCCTGGTCCTCCACCAGTGGTCAACAGAAGCTTTGATATTAACATAAACTGACGCAAGATCACATGTCCGTTACCCAGTTGCTCGAACAGAATTAATACCATGCCAAAAGAAATCAGTCATCAGGAGTGTTCTCATATAACCAATTAGAGTCCCACTGTCTGACAATGACACGTGTTGATTGGTAATACAGTTCTGGATATTCAAAACTGAAGTACCCTACACACATCCATCTCAGTGGATAAGTCCAGATATCAGATAAACTACACAGGCCCATTATACTAAATTTTTGCCCCCTTGTAGTAGTTGTAGCTTGTGCACTGATCCACCACTCCTGTTTTTTTAAACCTGTCATCCAGAGGAAAAAGAATGCGAAATATACGTCTTAACATATTACAAGTTTAAATATCTGTCATGTTACTTTTTAGGATTTGGTTTAAAAAATGTATCTTCTTTATTATAATATTACAAAAACCTCTCCAGAGGCCCGTAATTGCAAAGGTAAATATATTTTTAGTGACTTTTTTTATCTGCCTGTTTATCTTTCTTGGTATTTATAACATGCTGGTGATATCTGGAGCCCTGATTATGCAGGGCTTTAAAATGTACTCAGGTGGAAATTATTCTGCATTCTAAAATCCCATAAAAGTTTGCTTGCTTTCTTGCTTGTTTCAGCATGTTAAACATAATACCTAGTATGTTGTATTCTGATTGTCAAATGCTGAGTCAGGGCATACACACTTACAGAGCATGATCTTTAATTGTTAGTTTGGCAACAGACTCATAAGTCTCTTTTTCATTTGTCTGGCATGAAATAGGTGGAAAATATAACCACTACCACCAACACCAAGTTAACTTAGTTGGGCTTTCACATGTGGTTACTGCCAGGTAGGTCTCTTTATCTGACATGGTAATAATCTTGACAGTACCCTTTTAATCCTGTCTACTCAAACAGGCTACAGTAGTACTAAATGCAAACCAAGACATCCAGAACCCAAAATAGATGTGACTCTGTTTCCTTTTCCCAGTAAACAATTTATATATGGCTTGCAAAGGACCAAGGGCCAGATCCCTTGCAAAGGATCAAGGGCACTTTGGAGCCAAAATGCCTAAAACTTTGGTACTTTGCACCAGCTGGCTGCCCTGATTTGACTGGGTTTAGGTTCCAATGATCCCTATACAATTAACAGGCAGGTTTGGGTATCTCCAAAGTGTAAAACTGCCAGCCCAGGGGCATCTAGAGATTGGAAACACAGTGGGTGTTCGTCAACTCCTGCCTCTTTCCAGAGTTTAGGAAACCATTCACTTATAATCCAGATCACCTAGTTTGTCTTCTGAGAGTAAACAACTGATCAGCAGAGACAGTGATGCCTACCTCTTTACAATAACCTAATGTTCTGAGCACTTGACTGGGAAATGGGAGGCCTGGGTTTAAGCACACAGCAGCCAAAGAGGATTCAAACCCACTTCCTGGGAGAATGCCCTAAGGACCAGACTATACAGCAGTCTGAATGTTTGCCTCTGTATTCTAATCACTGCATTCTATTCAGCAGCTCTGCTTCCTGCAGTCCCTTCACAGCATTTGATTAAGTAAGGCCTTGTCTATTCAAACTTATTCTAAACAGCTCTGATTTAGTTAGTCTTTAAAGGGGCAAATCTACCCTACATTCAGCATGTGGAAGGATACCCCCTACTCTTTTTTTCTCAAGAAGATGAGTCACTGGGCTGTCAATAATGCAAGTCACAGGATCAGGAGGACAAGCAAAAGGGAGCCTGCCTCTGTAGTCTAGTTGATGAGGGCACTCCAAAGGGAGAGGAAAAATCTTGGGGCTCTAAGAGTCCTTGCTCTAAGAGTTATTCCTCCCTTTTAGCCAATGCCTGACAAATGTAAAAGGGGCAGGTGCTGGGATCCAGGTCTCTACTCCTCTGGGATTCAGAGGAGTGCCTTCATCACTGGCAACTGTCATCACAATTCTCTTTGACCATAATGTGAACTGGATCAGATCAGATCTTCTTCCAGCGAAGCCCATCAAAAATCCTTTTTGACTTCAGCTTTACAAAACCTGGGCTTAAGTAACACCTGTGTTTTCACTGATACAGGTCACCGTTCCCCTCCGGGATCTTTATTTTGGTCCTATTTTTAAAGCAAGCTCATTTGCTTTACTCTCACATGCAATATTATCCTAATCATCAAAACAATGAAATGTTTTGGTTTTGCAGTAGCGATTAGTCTGTTTCTTACTTTTAGCAATAACTAAGATCTGCTGGGCCTGATCTTGTTTCTAAAGGGCCAAATTATCTTTAGTGCTTATACATGTTTGCAGTGGGAAGACAGATAGCAAAGAGTCATCAACTTCTGCATTTCCTTTAAGGGATGGAGGGAATTTCACTTATGCTACTGCAAGAAAAAAAGAAAAGAGAAAGAAAATTATATAGGGGTTTCTTTGGAGCTGTATGAAACAAAACAATTCCCTGGTCTATAAGGAACATTTGCCTAGTCTACAAGTAAAGCTGTACTACTATAATGAATGGACCAGGGTTATCAAACTCATCTAGCTCCATGGGTAAGATAAGTATCCCTGAACTGGTCTGTGGGCCAGACCAAGACTGACCTGGCATATGCTAGCCCCTGAGGCTGGTATGGCGTGGGTACACTGTTCACAGCACGAGATAGACCTGGAGCTGCACATGGCACAGAGGGTTCGCAACATGGGCTGCGTGCTGCACCCTGGACTGACCTCTGTGCTTCCTGCAAGTGCTTGTGACACAGGGTCCAGTCTGCATACCCCATGCAGTCTACAGGGCTGCGGCTGGTGACCAGTGATTTGCAGGCCAGATCCTACAGCTCCATGGGCTGGATCTGGCCTGCTGGTTGTATGTTTTACACCCCTGAGTTAGACCAATCCCCATTTGGGTGTGTGCACTCTTACATTGGTATAAACCTGGCTGGGTCTGCTCCTTTCCCATTTCCCACAGGCAGACTGGTGGGCAGAGAAGGGAACAGATGCCCCCATGGCCCTGCATTTTTGCATGCTGACCTGCAGAACTGGCTGGCTACATGAGGGATGTGGGATGGAGGCTACAAGGACAGGCAGAATATGCTGTGCCCCATGGAAGGATAGCTCTTTCTGCATATGAGTGAGTTGTAGGCAGAACAGCACTGAGGCTGCAATTCTGGGGTGATGCAGTCATCTGTTCTACCTAACCCAAGTAAAACAGTAAGAGTTTTCCTGTTGACTTCAAATGGCACAGGGTTGGGCCCTTGTTTGAAAGACTATAGACAGCACACTGGACTTTTTATTTCCAGATGCTAGGTATAATCTGTGACCCAAAATCGTCTCTTGTGCAGCTCCATTAACTCTGTCAAGCTTACTGTGAGGATGGATCTGGTTCCATTTCAGTATGTTTTCAAACAATTAGCTATAAGGCAATCTTATTTTATGGAAAATATCAAGTCTCTCTTAAACACATTGTAACAACGTATCTGAGTATTGAGTGTCTGCAATGTATTTGAGAAGACTTCCTTTTGAACAGGTAGAGAGATTCTGCCACCATTACTTGACCTCAGCAGTGCCAGGTTCAGTGAGTAGCACTACTGAAGCAAAGGGTGGCATAAGTTGTACTCTGCCTTCATTAATTCTTTCCTTCTTACCGCATAAAGGCTACAAAGAGATGATGCATTTGTCCCGGGAGAAACCATTTCATCCCAGACAAAGTGCAATTGTTCAGGACAAGGACAAAAAGATTCATGGGATAAGAAGTGCTAACATTTTGTCCCTGGACATCAGGAAGTGCATCTAAATGGTTGCCTTGGGACTGGATAATTGAATCAATGGTAGAAAAGCAGCAGTGTGTTCAGCTGCTCACTAAACCCTGATTGGAAGGGTGATGTGTATACATGCCAATCCTGGGACTTTTCTGTTCCAGAACAGACATAGGCACAACTTGTCCTGAGACAAATGTCTGTTCCTAGCCTTAAAGTTACAAAGAGAAAAGGGAGCAGGTGTGCAAGAAACACCTGATCCAAAGAGGTATCAACCATTATTACAGACCTTGCACTCCACCCTTCGTTATTTATTTCAACTCAACATCAAGCTGACTTTACCCACCTGGGAGACTAAATGGACCGAATAGCCCAATATGGAGATTTGCCATCTGACTGTCCCATATATCTGCAAGTGTGCAATATGGAGTCTACCAAAACAAAGAATACTACATGGAGATTCTGGGGAGAAGGATATGGCTCAATCCTCAACAGCCTTGCCTGCTACAATTAACAATCTGTAGTTTAATTCCGGTAACTTGTTAGGCCCTTTTCTCTTCTCCCAGGAAGGTTATTGCACCTTAAGTCCACAGGAGTATCTGTGCCCAGTGGGGCTAAATCTACACGTGCATGAACATTTGGTTCCCCAAGGATAACTAGCTGTGATGCACCTTGTGCTGCAGCTAACTGTCCCCAGGGAACACCTGTGGCACGTGTCCTCTGGCACATGGCAGGTTACCCTGGGTGGGGTAGGGGAGGCTGGGCTGGCCCCGGCAGCCTTACCTGGGGTCCTGGGGGTGTCACAGGGCACCTAAGTGCCCTGTTCCTGAGTAGTGGAGATGGGTAGCTGCCAATCTCCAGGGCAGCTCAGGTGCCGGTTGCTTGGGCAACCAGGCGGGTCATGTGACCAGAAGGGGGCAGGACCAGGCCTTTATAAACAGCCCAGGCTGCAGGCTAGAGAGCAGTCCCCTTCTGGCAGTCGTAGGAGCAGGAGCTCTGCAGGGGAGTCGAGCCGAGGCAAGCAGATTGGTAGAGTGAGCAGCTGCATCACGGCGCAGATGGAGAGAACCCTGACTAGGAGGCTTTACTGGAAAGCCAGGTGGGACCTGGACCTTATGTTATAGCCAGAAGGTTTATTGTTGAGTTGCAGCTGATTGGCTTAGGTTATTGCTTTGAGTTTAATACCGGAGGACCGGGTGAGGCTGTAGGGGTGCGAGGAGGCCTCATGGGAGCTCCCCAGTTGCTTGGGGGTTCCTGGTGCCCTGTGTGGGCAAACAAGTGGTGTCAGGGACGGCACGGTTGTGTGGTGCTGGGTGGCACAGAGCTGGTGACTATAGAAGGACTGGCAAAGGCAGAGAAAAGCCGCAGGAGCGGACGGATACTTGCGAGGAGCCCCGGAGAGGGCACGTTTAGACAAGCAGCCCCAAGAGGGGCATGGGTTATTGGCAGACACCCCAAGAGGGGTGCGGCCTAGAAGGCGTCCCGGAGGGTCTCCGCTGTAGCGGGAACCACAGGGGAACCAAAGGGGCCAGGTAAGGCTACGGCCACCTGAGCCTGACCAGACACCTATTATCGACAAGGACCCAGAAGGGCCAGAGAGGCCAGGTAAGGTTTAGGTCGCCTGAGCCTAATTAGATACTTACTATGGACAGGAGCCCAGAGGGGCCAGGCAAGGCTTAGGCCGCCGAACCCAGTGGGCAAAGCACCACCAGTAAGCACGATAGGGCTAAGGACTAGAGGGGCGCAGGTTGCGTGATGAGCCCAGGGGCGCCAGACGAGGGCGCCGAAGGTTGAGGGCCTGACAATGTCCAGGAAGAGCTGCGAGGCTTGGGGAGGTAGGAGGCATGCATATCCCTTAAGGCTAGGGTGTATCGAGTCACCCCATATGGAACAGGGGATAGTCCAGCAAATACCGTGTATTAGGAGATAAAAGGCAGCCTCCCTAATTGAACCATTTAACAGCAAAGACGTGGCGGGTGAAGATAGAGGGTGCTAGATTGCCTAATTGACACGGTAGGGGGCGCTAGTGAGATCACGGCTGCTCCTAGGCCCCACGCCGTGACAGGGGGCCTTTGCAGCAGTGGTGATCCAGGGTCAACCCCCACCCCCACTGCACTGCTCCTTTGCAGCATGGAGAACAGCTGAATGTGCAGTATGTGGCACCACAGATGTGTTCATGGTTCCACAAGCCACATGGCTGTGCTCATCTGAATGTGGCCTGGAGGGTGAGAGAGGAACCAGGATTCACATGCTGTCTCTCCTCCCCAACCATTCCCCAGTCCTACATGAGGAGTACCTCCATCTATCTCATTGATGCATGAAGTCTTGCAACGGCCAGCATAGCCATCCTTCACTATCCCCATTTTACAACAATAATGTTTCCTTCATATTATGTAAAATTCAGATTAGGTTTTGCAAAGTAAATCTCTGAGGAAAAGGGGTAATTATTAAAGTACTTCATTAATACGTTGCAATCTTAATTATAATAATTATATTTTTGTAGCTAATATAACTGAACTCTTTTGCTTTTGAATTCCATTAATAAACATTTTAATCCTTCTCTTACTAGGTTGCCAGAATTACAATGCTGAACATTTTATTTACAAAGGACACCAGTTCTAGAGAAAATTTTGCACTGTTTACCCAGGATTTTCACTTTATTATGTCATATCTCAGACGTTGCAGGGCTCCCCAAGACTCTAACGAAAAAGTAGAATATTAAAGATGAGCTAAGTATCTTGGGCTTGAGTCATCCTGTCTGGCTATGAAGCAAGACAATTTGGCAGCTTCCTACATGACCTCAGCAGCTGTTTTGAAATATTCATCCCAAGAAGGGCAGCCTGTTTTCCCTTTGCTCCTTTTTCAAGGAATTCTGATGAATGCTTAATTTAGTGTATTGTAAATAGTCCCATTGCCCTTGATAAGATTATACCCAGGACATGAAATTTAGAACATGGACATGCATCTAATTTTCATATCCTGCATGGACATACCCATTAGGCAGGCAGCTTTGGTGGAAAGGGAAGGAGAAAAAGGAAAGAAAAGTATAACAATAAGAAGATAAGGCAATTACCTAGTATTCAATCATATATGATGATGGTTACATTGCAAAACACCTGTTATTATTTTGACCTTTGCTCTCACCTCCATTTCTTGTTGACAATGTGGCAGAAGTAAGTTTTCAGTATGAAATGAAAATAATTAAGGCAAACAGCTCTGTGAGCAAGTTTGGGGAAGCCATTTCAGTCACAGAAGACAGAACAGAGCACCAGAGATAGTCACTGGTAATAGAAGATGACAGTGTCAGCGATGGTGTCAGCAGTGGAACAGAGTATAGGAAGCACGTCACATGGAACCTTAAAGCCACGCTGTGTATTGGGGTCAGGCTCAGGTTTTTAAAGGGAGGATGGTTTGATTCAGGAAACTTCAGAGAGGGAGAGGAAGCTCCCTTCACTCTCAGCCCCATGTTCCTGTGCCCAAATGCAATCCGTCTCTCTGTCAGGCTAGCAGCTACATACTTGCTCTCAACAGAGGCAGGAAATACACAATCTCTTCCTCTTGTTCAAAGCCAGATTGTGTGGGCAATGATTCACCTTGCAGGTGATACTGATCTACACCAATCTATGGTGAACCTGGGCGTCACTGTAACTTGAGGATTATTCCTGAGTAGTTGCTTTGTGAGGGGTTACACTTGGGGTATACCCTTGCACTCTCCTTATTAAACTGACAGAAGAGCTTATCAAATTCTGACACACTGAGTATGTCTACATGTGCAATTAATGCTCATGAATAAACTCTGGGGCTTTTTTGCTCCAGAGCTGTTTTGTGCGCAGCACATGGAGCCTGGTTGGATCAGCCTGAGCTGGCAGGGGACTCAGGGAGTCAGCCTGCCAGCCCAGGGCTACTCTGACTGGGCTCCATGTGTTGCAGAGGGGCTAGATGAGGCACGGGGGTGCTTCAGGGTGAGGGCTGGCCCCTTGCTGAAGCACCCTCGTGTCTCAGTCAGCCTCCCACTGCATGCTGGATGTAATTCTGGCACATTAATGAACACGTAGATGTGCCCCTCATGAAGTATCTGGAAATGATCACAGTCAGAGACAGGAGGATACTGGACTAATGGCCAAGAGGTCTGATTCGGAATGCTATATTTCCATATTCTTCTCTTTGGTGAGTTATATTTATTACCCTATCCCCAAAGGAATTTATTATTATTATGAGCTACATAGAAGATGTTTCTGGTGACAATGAGCACATTTACACAAGATGCTACGTCACTGTAGTGTCAGCAGGCACAAAACATAAGGCTAATGCTATGTTATTGTAGCTCGTCATTAAGGCATTGTAGCATCTAAAAATAACCGTGCACCGCCGCGATTGCACGGTTCAAATGCTCAGTCAGGGGCACATATAGGCATGCCCAATGTCTATGAACTAACAGAATTTTTGTAGGAAAATTGGTTTCCAATTAAATATTTTCAGTTACTAATGAAAAGGAAGGGAAAGTAAGTAAAAGATCAAAAGGTACTGATGCATATAACTCAAGACATCTCAATAAAAAAAAGAAAAACAAAACCAAAAGGAAATTTATTAAATATAATCTGTATTGATAAAAGTTAAAATGTAAAGATTCTCCCTAATATAGAGGAAGTTGGTAATTGGAAGATGGTTCCTCAGTTAAGTAGCTGTTAGTCAGTTAAAGTTAGACAGGATCTTCAGAGGTTGTCTGCTGCCCTGCAAATAAATCTGAGTGTTAGTTCTTCTCATGTATGCCTATGTTTATTGAGCTTTGTGATCACTACATTATCTTTCCACTGATATCTGGAGTAAATTCTGAAAACTAATTAAATGTTTCCGTACAGATAAGTGATGAGCAGATAAGTGATGAGATTCTTTATTTTATTCAATGAGCTTAACATACAAGCACACAGAGGTCTGAGTTGATACCTTGTTTATTAGCAATTGCATTAAAACAAGTAATTTCTGCAGTACTGCTAAGAATGGAGTGAGCTGCAAAATCCAGAATGTCATATGTGCTGAGGATATCACGTCTTGTACTTTTTGTTTATTTCAGGTAGTGATAGCTCTTTAGAGCCAGTGCAGCAGAATACAGAAAACCAGAATCTGATTTCAGTCTTTCTTTCCTCTTTAGTCTTTCCTATTATAGTCAACAGGATTCCTCTTCCTTAGCTCTCATCCCTCACCTTAGTCACAGTGGGGCCAATTCTATATTACCTGCATGTTGTACAATTACTTATACCAGGGGAAAGTGGATACAAAATACTCTTCAGTCAGAATGCAATGCTTTAACTTTCCATTGTGTTTATTTTGTACTCCTAAAAGGGTAAAATATGGTGCAGAGAGATGACAAAGGCCATTTTTGCTAACCTGCAGATGCCAAATGTGCTGCTAAATTTTTCCTCTCAGTGACCTAACTGAACAGAAACCCTGAATTCTGAAGGTTGCCCTCTCTGTACTGATTCAGTCTCTGCAATGTCAGCTCTAGGATTAAGTTGTAACATCATGTTTACATGCTGTATTAGAAAGCCAACATATGTTTCAACAAGGATTTACACTCTTGGTAACCCAAGAGTTAAAAATTAAATCTCTCCTTAGTATAAGTTTCTTTGCTAACAGCTGTAGTATTTGCTGACAAAGGAAGCCCAATATTGTATGCACTGCATGCTTTATATGTAAATATGGGTGTACCATAAGACAATTTCATCAATTAATGTCTTTATTTTTGTCACTTAGGGTAGAATTGTGATGTGCACATCAGTTTCCATCATCACAGGATGAAAGAAGTAACAACTGGCTGGGATACTGTTAATGCTATTGTTAATTTTGTAAATGATACTCCCATATCCTGAGAAACATAACATCTGTTATTCTTTCTTTTTTTCTGCAGTTGTAAAGTTCACAGAATCCTCACTAATTACGATCTTTATTTGTATTCATGGTTTTTTTTTCCTACCATGGGCTAGACTGTGCTATTTAGCTACAAACCTGCTTTGATATGGTGCAAAGCTGCACCACATCAGAAGAAGGATTCTGTAGGTGTTGGACTAGATGGCTTTTGGAGGTTCCTTCCAACCCTGCTTCTCTATGACTCTGCAATTCTATTACTGTAAAACACTGCACATAATATGCAGAGAGCAAACACTACTGCAGAGAGCAAACTGACCCAAGACTCCACAAGTAAAGGGTAAAGCACACACCGTGTGCTCCCACAGCTCTTATCATGTAACTTGCTTCCATTTCCTCCTCAATTTGAAACTCAGAAAGAGGGACCTGGGGTTGGTCCACAATGAGGGCTGACGTGGGGTTGTACTTGGCTACTGTATGACATTGAAGTTAGTTCTGGGTCAGACACCATGCATTGGGGTAGAAACAAGGCATGGCTCTTAAATAAATAAATAAATTCATCATGAGGGCGCAGAAGGGAATAGGTGAGGCTCTACTCACCAAGGCGCCCCTGGGGGGTCACAAGAAATAATGGCCATAAGCTAGATTTAGATTGGACATTACGAAGAACTTCTTCGCAGTTAGAATGGCCCAAACCTGGAATGGGCTCCCAAGGGAGGTGGTGCTCTGAGGTTAGATAGGCATCTGGCTGGGGTTATCTGAACCCAGCACTCTTTCCTGCCTATGCAGGGGGTCGGACTTGATGATCTATTGAGGACCCTTCCAACCCCATTATCTATGAATCGTCTATCTGAAGTTTGCACAGAACAAGTCTTTTCAGATTTAGTTACTCAGTTTATTTTAAATATATAATTTGAAGTAAAAACTAAATGACTAAGTTAATTCAGAACCAGATCTGGAATGCATATGCTTATCCTTCACATTATACAGTAAATGCTATTATCCCAAATGAAAACCAGAACGATAACTGATAGTACAATTGGTAGTGCATTTTAACAGCTTATTATTTATCATTCGACAATTTTTAAGTCAATGGAAATTGGATAATGTAAAAGAATTTAAACCTTTCTTGTCGTTACGTTGTATTTATATACACTTAATAAACTCTTTTATTATTTTTTTCCTATTGATTAAAATGGAATATGCCAGATTGTCTCACATATATCACGCCCCCATGTATAATCCATAACCTTCCTGTTTTTTAAGAAGCAGGATGAAGAAAAAAATATTCCTTCTAGAAACCAAATAGCAACAGCCTGCTGTCAGCCCCATGGACGAATCCAGTGTGCCAAGTTGGATTCAGTGCACCTCTGATATTGTTTGCTGGATCTGACCCAACATACCACTAGGACTGGGGCCATGTGCTAGGTCTGACCCAGCACACTGAGTCTGGCCCCATGTTGGCTCCAGGGCCACATGTGGGATTCAACCTGGTGTGCTGTGTCTGCCCCTGTGCATTGAGTCCAAACCTGCACTGATTTCCAGGGCTATATGCTGGGTTTGTCCAAGCACTGTGAGTCCAACCCAGTGAACTGGCTCCAGAGCCATGCCTTGTTTCTACCCCCATGCATGGTGTCTGACCCAGAACTAACTTCAATGTCATACCGTAGCCAAGTACAACCCCACATGTCAGCCCTCATTGTGGACCAACCCCAGGTCCCAGCCCAATCTGGCATGCAGGATTACATCATCTGGCTGAGGGGCTCCCCGTGGGACTGGAAAATTTGGCTGCAGGGGAGTAGTGGCAACATTTATTGCTGCAGCCCCCAAACCTGTGGCGATTAACACTGCCACCGCTCCTCTTCCACCAAACTCCTGGACCCAGGGGATCCAGTTTCCTCTCACATAATGCACATCCAAGTTTCACCAGCTCATTTTGGTGAAAAAGGGGTGGGTTGTATGCAAGAAAAAATTCCTCACAAATGGACTAAAGGCAGGATATAGCCCACTGTATACAAAATTTAAAGTTAAACATAAAGTTTTAGCTTGTTCTGTCAACTGCTGGGGTTTTTTTTAAAGGGATGTCATTAAAAGTCCCGAGTTCACTTTAGCTCGTTAAAAAAAAATAAAAATATGACTCTACCAAGAGTTAAATAACACTGAAAAAGTAGGGGGGAAAATTGGTACTCTTCCTAGTTACTAGGAACAAAAACATGAAGGACAAAAATAATGTCAGCCTTTAATTTCTTTACTCACATAAAACAACATCTCATTTCAAAACCAGTCCCTTACTTTTTAAAGGGGCTCCATGCAAAGTAAAACCTTTGCTTGAGTAAGGTTCTGGGATTTGAACTCACAATGGAAAATGGAAAAGCAACTTGATCAGCTGAATGTATGCTATTAATGCTGCAAAAAAACCACGGCTTCTTAGGGAAGGTCTACACTTCAGTCATTGTTGTGATTGTGGCTATACCCGGCAACCCTGAAACAGCTTGAAAGTGACTACCACAGATATTGCTAGCAATACAGCCCCAGAAGCGCGGAGTTCAGTACAGGCTGACTACTTGCGTATGTGCCCAGCTTCTTGGGGAAGTGAACTGTCAGCGTGTGTATACATGGTCATTCAATGTGGATTAATCTAATTTAAGCTGCATTAGGGATGCGTGTCTACAACTGCGCACCATTAATGCATCTTAAAAATGGCAATTTTAGGCTATGTTAGCCCAAATTTGATACCTGCCCAAACCAAGTATCATATTTAAGCGGGATTAGTTAATGCAAATGAATGCATATGTAGACGCATTACTTTGCATTAATGCAGGGAATTTAGTCCTGGGTCTGCCCAGCCACTACGGGGCTCCTGGCTGGGTGCCTCTTCTCCCCCAGGGCTGAGCTGCTCTCTATATAGTTTGCCACTTGTAAGCAGGGTTTTTTTATTGTTGGTGTGTAGGTAGGGTGGTGGAGGGCCACTGTTTGTTGAGAGGGGAGGAATGGGGGTGGGTACTGTGAGGGTAATAAAGTTTTTTGTTTCCTGAGAGTGGTGCTGGGGGTAGGGGGTATGTGGGCAGCTGGGCTGAAGTGGGTAGTGCAGGAGGCAGGGGTCAGCCAGGTGCGCAGCTCTCCTGGGGCCTGGGGGTGGTGGTGTTACTGCTGGGGCAGCAGAGCCAGAACCGTGGCCAACAGGAATGTGGGACACTGCTAATCACTGTCAGAGGCCAGGCTGAAGCAGTGGGGTGCTGGGTGTTGCTGGCAGGAGCAGAGGCAACCCTGGTGCAGGGAGGCAGGGTGGCTAAAGAGGGAGCTGCCACATGTTGCCCTGTGCTGGGCATGGGAAGCAGTTGGCCAGGGATGGGCGGGGGGAAGGGGGGGTTTCCAAGATGGTTGCCAAATGCTGGCGGCTGTCTCTGGCTTCAGCATGGCTGCCGAGTGCTGGCAGCTATGTGTCTGGAGGCTGGAGATCCCCCCAGTGGCCACAGGGGCACATGGCAGGGCTGAAACAACCTAGGACTAAAGTTAGTCCAAAGTTCCACCACATGTAGACACCTGCCAAAACCCACTTAATCCACATTAGTTTAATGCACTTTAAATTTAAGCCTGCTTAAATTCATGTGTAGATATGCCCTGTGTGTGGAAGGGTGTAGACTGCACTGAGTTACATCCATGTTGCCATGGCTACAGTGCTAAGCTGTAGCTGAGCTAGAATGCTTAAAACAGCCTTGGGCATGTTTGTACAACTGTAGTTACTTTAGTGACTGTAGTGTAGACCTACCAAGCCCTTAGCCGCTGTACCAAATAGTACAGGGCTTCACAACAGTCCACTTTAAATTACTTAAAGTATGCTCTTCTACTCCATTGCTATGGAACTGTTTGGGTTTTTTTGAACAATATTGGATCTCATGTGGATCTTTTTTTCCTCATCCTTCTTCCATTAGACAAAGAGAAAATTCAACGAGCAAATTCCTGAGAAAGCTTTTATGATGTTTTCAATTGTTTCATACTTAAATAAAAAAGTACTTGGTTTTTAATCTGAACACCAAGACCTTGTCAATTTGTAAACTTCAGAACTCCTAAAACTTTCAGACCTTGCCAATATAAACTATCTAAAGTGCAGAGAATTAAATACTGTTTATCTGCTCTGTCCATGACTGAATTTGTTCCAGTCCCTCTAAGGTATGCACTAAGGAGCTGCTTAAGTCCCTGAAATCGGGGCTGGGATTTTCCAGAACAGCCGTTTTCTAGAACAGGCTCCTGAAGCACAATCCCAGTCCTCTAGGCCCCTAAACATTACCTTGAATATTAAACCACCCCACTCCTGCAAGCAAAAACAGAAAGAAAAAGATGCACCTTTTCCAAAGGTGTTAATTAAAAGTCCCCTATCTTACATTTTTTGGATGCTAAATATAAACATATTGCTTTTCTTTTATTCACTCTAGCAAACTTCTAGTAAAATGACACTGAAGTGTATGAAACACGCTTGCACCCTACACTGGGCCAAATTTTCAGCTGCTGCAAATCAGTTTCAGTCAAATCTTCAGCACTGCTACAACAATCACACCTGCTGAGCAGCCAAGTCAGGTACCTAAGGACTTGACACAAGCCGAAACTGACAAATTGATCAACACACTGTATTGTCATAAATCTTTGTTTCTCAGCTGTTGAATTCAGCTGGATTTGGGATGGTTTACATGCACTTATTCATTTTAAGACTCCAAGAAAGTCTAATGCACGCATTGGCAATTAAAAAGCTGAATCTTAATTCATCTGACTTGATAAGCAAAAGACTTTAAGTTACTTTGACGAAGGATAGGTGGTACAGAAAAGCCAGTGCTTTAGTAAAATGTCTTGTTTAGATTTGTTGTTACATTTTTTAAATGCTGAAATTGTGTTACCTGAGTGAGCTACTTGTTGGATTGCAGCAACTTCAAATGTTCCACTCTCTAAATCAAATCCATGCTGTACATATTATCTTGAATGATATGACATACCTTAAACTGTATAGTGAGGCTTGCAATATTTTTTTACTCAGCTAAAAAGAGTGAAAAAAACAGAAAGGAAAATGTTAGGGTAACAGTATTTGGATCTTGGGGAACATTGAATTTGCAGCTGAATAAAGGCTTTAATCTGTGGCCTAGCAGGGCTGCTAAGCACAAGGCAGAATGATATATTAAAAGTAACATTGCAAGATGCTGAGGCAAGCATTTTCCGAATAATGTGGTAGTGTGTAGGACATATGACTCATTCATTGTGTAAGGAGAACAGGATGCAGCCCACCAGCTATCGTTAGGAGATAAGCAGAAGCAAGACCTTGCAGATGGTAAAACAAGGGACTGAAAAAACAGACTGAAAGGTGAAAGACAACATGTAATTGATAACAGAATCCAAAATAAACATGCGAAAAGGTGAATGGTGATTGGTGAAGAGGCCTCCAGAAGCTTCCAAGTTTTGGTTGAAGTCCGCCCAGTGACCGAAGAAGTGGGGTCAGGGTCTCAGACATGTACTCATAGCAGAAAGACATGTAAATAAGTGAAATGCATAGGTAATTCCATGCTAATGAAACAAACAGTAAACAGAAGCAGAGCTTGAGATCGGAACAAAGGAAGGACAAAGGTGGAATAAATGTTATAAGCATAAACCAAAGTGTATAAATATGGAAAAAGACTAATGTTCACTGTGGTTCCCCAGTTTGTTGGAGCTAGTCCGAAGCTGTCTCCATTTTTAATAAAGCTGTTGCGAGCAATGTGTGCTGGTGTTTGCTCTCTGAGCCATTGGATTGTCGTCTTTCTAGCTGTTGGGCGCTGCATGGAGTCAGGGCCTAACAGAAAACACTAGACATTTTCTTCCTACTATTTTTTCCTTCCCTTCATGAAAATGTTGATGTGAGGGATTATCATATAGCTACTGAATTCTGCCCCATGTGAAGATTCATACTTATAACAGTCATAAAGATGTACTACTCACATCAGTCTATCAGACCGTTCCCTCCATCTTGCTTATTTTGTAAATCCAGTTATCTTCTTCTGACACTATGCACAATCTTCTAAATTACTATCAAATTAAATACTTTTAATTCATGGAAGATTTCAGCTTACCTCCTATTTTTGCTACTAATTATAATTGTAAAGCATTTTTACTGACTATTAAAAACATGAGTAAATTAGTCTTTACACTAGTAGTTCTCAACCCTTTCCAGGCTTCAAGAACCCCTCAGAAAGCACCAGCTCTTAGATTTGACTTGTTTTTTTAACTACATATAATAATAAGGTAATTCTCCTGTTGCAAAGAACTCAAAAAGACTACAACAGGTAGTTTAAATTTGGGAATTTAAAGTACAGGACCTAAATCTGTATCTTGTCACCTTATGTAATAAGTGACTGGATTTTCAGAAGTCTCTATTTATTTGAAGCTATTCTTCTTTTGTAACATTTATTTTTCATGTGCATCTGATAATGTGATTAGTTATCTGTGACACCAGTGTACCTCACCAAGTAATCTGAATTACTTTGAGCCTATGACGAAATGCCAAGAGAAATTCTAATAGTGAAAATCCACCAGAATCAACAGAAAGTGTGGGTGCTTAGAAAATGAGGTCAGTAATTCAGCTAAAAACTAGACTTAAGTACTTAACATGAGGCAACTGAATTTGAAACTACTGGCTCAGATATGCAATGCAAGTGTTTTGTGTGGCTATGCAAAAGACAAAAGGGGTGCACAATGAGGATAATCACGTTACAAAACTGCTGCAGGTAGTCTAAAGCCAGTTGAGCTATTGGTAGAGGCAGGTAAGAAAGGAAGTCTGCCACCTGTATCACTAGACACAACCAACAGTGCAAAAGAACTAACAGAAGTCTTAGATCAGGCTTGCCTCATCATTCTCTGAAGACACCACAAAATTTGCCAATCAACAATACCTTTCTTTGTTTAACTTTCCAGCCTATCCCTTCCCAAGTTTTAGGCCACACTTGCCAAGGGATGCAGATGGGGGTGTAACAAAATACTGCCTGAAGTGTTTGATTTTAATAAGAGTTTTGCAAGGACAGAATGCTATCTGGAATTCTTCTGGCGTTTATTAATGTAGTTGAGGTGATGCAGAAGACTTTATGGTCTGCATTCTCTTTGACAGATAACTAATGTAATTGACACAGGAGTGTGAAAAATGTAACATTACAGACAGCAGATGTCCCATGTTTTGAAAGTTATTGTCAATGTGTTTATATAATATGAATATCCACAATGCTCAGGATATCAGATTTACTTTTAAAAACAACAGTGTTGATTATGAAAGTCCTAACACTGGCCACTCTGGTATTTCCCACTGTTTTAAGAATAAAATTGTATCATATGACATTCTAGGGTAAATGTTTGTATTTATATTGAATTAAGGCACTGATTATAATTTTCAGAGTTTAGGTTATTTGCTTTTAGGTGAATGAGATACTTTTTCATTAAAAAAAACACAGAGCAAGCAAACAACAAAAACATTAATGCTGAACTAGAAATTTAGGACCAGTCTGCCGGCAGAAGGACCTCAGTGAAATATTCTACTGTAAATGGTGGAAAAAAAAAACCTTGAAGAGAAACCCAAGTGCTGCTGGCAATTATGATTCAGCTGACAGCAATTTATCTTCACACCAATGTCCCCAAACGTCAATAATGGGCACTGAGCAGATGTGGAGTGACTTGGGGAGTCAGGGACTCCATGTAAATAAGGTCTACCTTCCCCTATGAAGCCTCCTACAGTTCCTGGCCCTTCCTTCTCCTCAGTTGATCTGTAAAGGTTACTGCAAGCCCGGACTGCAATGACTCTCACCTGGAGATTGTGGGGAAAAAGTGTTGAGATCTGGCATCCCTACAGGACATTAAAAAAATTGTAGCTTTGTGTCAAGTTACAGAGAGTTTCGTTCTCCCTCTCTTGCAAGCCCTGTTTACCACAGAGTATACATTTGACCTTGATAGCCCCAACATGCTCTCAGGGACAGCTGTTTTTCCACATCCAGCCCAACCACCTCCAGCCCAGTCTGAAGTGACTGTCTTCGGGGTGCACCAAACCATTCCATTTTCACTCCCAAGCTGTCATGCTACTTGAAAGAACCTCCTCTACTCCTTCCAGCTCAAGAGATCAGGGAAGCGCTGTCTCTCTATATCCTCCTTTAGAACCCCAGCTGGGTAGAGACACAGGGCATGACCACACTCAGACCACTGTCAATGAACAGCGCTTCTGACAAGATTAATGGAGTTACACCAAGATCATCTCCAACTGGAATAAAGTGACACAGCCTTCCTGGAGGAAAATGTGACGTGAGTAAACACATGTTGGATACCTCCCTTCCATAAGGATCCACTGTAGCTTTGGGTGTAAAGAATGGCCAATCAACAGAGCTCTAGCCAGGTTAAGTATCATGGATGTTTTATGATCAGAATTTGGCCTAGAGGTTCATAACACTGAGGAACACAGTTACAGCTAGTTTTATCATGCTGCATGCAATGTTTGTTTTACAGCAGATCAGCATATTCAAGGGAACTCTTTGAGATTATCACATTTCTTAATACTGTATTGCAATCTCTCCCTGTCTCAAGACACTTAATTTTGACATATTTTTCCTTCTGTTCCTCCATCAGCAATTCACAATGTTCTAGACAGGCATTAGGAGGTCATCTAGTCCAACCCCTGCTCAAAGCAGGATGATCCCCACCTAGATCATCCCAGCCAATCCTTGTCTGGGCAAAGGCAAAAATTCTTGCTTCTGATCTTCTGTGTGCTTCCTTGCTGGTTTTCTGGTTTCAACTCTTGGCACTGACACCAGCTTCCAATTACTTACTGGCTTCTGATCCTGCTTAACCCTGTCTCTGGCACTGGCTTTGGGCACTGGCCTGTTCTGATTTCGGTTACAGCTCCCAATTTAGATGCTAGACCTCTCCCCCTCGTTTCCTGGGAAATCAATCTGGACTGTACCAAGGCTTTGGGTGTTTCACCACCCACATCCTGGTTTCCTGACAACATGTCATCTTCTGTATACCATGTTATGTTACTATTTTTCAAAGTACAAAGTACTACATTTACACTGCCCCAAAGTAACTAGGAGTGAGAATGTGTACCAACATGCTGTAAAAAAGCAATCACATTAACTAATCATACAGAAAATCACATGAATCAATGTGACTCTATGAAGAACAATATGTTTCTTTATTTCCTGGTAGACTGCAGCAGAAAATAAATTGATGTCTGACAGATGTGCAATACTTTCCTACTGGTCCAACTTTCAGGAAGCTCTCTGGACACATGTAAATTCTCTTCTCCTCCCTATGAAGATATCATAACTACACAAGAAAAAGTGGTCATGCCTTTTTTCCTGATTTTTTTTTTGAAGGGAGGATTCAAACCTGAAAAATCCAGTTTTTGTCAAGGCCCTCCGCAGGAGCTTGGGAGCAGGGACCCACCCTAGGTCAGGCTGCAGACCGGCAGTAACATCCCTCTGCAGTCTAGGGAGGGACACCAGATCCATACAGGTCTTGCAGCCTCAACTTGACTGCTCCTAAAAGTCCCTTTTATGCCAATTTACTGGGACAAACACATGATGCTCATGCAGGGTTGCCAACCCAGGAAGTTTTTTACTGACATTCTGCAATCTTCTTACTGACAAACAAACTTTTTTGATAAATGTTTTAGGGGTCCCTTACTCACCCCCACACCAATACCCCCAGTCACACTCTGCACCATGCTGCCTCACCCTAGTCTACCCCCCAACTTACCCCTGCCAGTCCTGTTGCCCCCATCCTAGCATAAACTCCCACCTACTGGTTCTTCATCCTCCTAGCCCTGCAGCTCCATCTCAGCTGCACAGACTCTTTACCTGTCCTGCCTGAGGCCTCAGGTTGCCTGGGGTTGCATGGCCCTGACTATCTTCAAGGTGAGCAGCCACTGCAGGCAAATGACAGCCAACATGATGCAGCAGCTTCATATGGCTGGGAGGGCAGGGGCTGTGGAGGCTTCTGTGGGCCACAAAGTCTGATGGAGAGCTCTGTGCAGGGAGCTGAGTTGCATTCTGCTCAGACACAAGGTACTCAGACACAAAAACGACTCTGCTCTTTCTAGTTGACAACTCTGCTTACGGTAAATGGACTGATGTGCAGCCCCTCAAATGGTTCATCACCTGAACAGCTCCACTGTGGAGCTTAAGTAATTCAAAAAGCAACTCACTGTGTTTCTGCGACTGGGTGATGTCACCCATAAAGTCCACAAAGTGAAAAAGTACTAATTTATTTTTATGCAGAAACATACACAAACACTTCACCCTTACTGTGTAGGAAATACTGATTAAACAACCTGCTATGACAGAACCATACAGTGTTACACAAACATGGATATTATAGAAAGGTTTCTGATAATATATATATATATGTGCGCGTGTGTGTGTGCATGTGTAGACAAACATACAAATATAAATATATATATTTAACAAATGATATTTGCATTCTCATCTATGTTTTAGCCAAAACCCTTGTGGTCATTACACTGGGAGTAAGTTATTTTTTTAGTACTACTTTCCCTTTTGCTGGGCTGGCTACCATTAAATTTCATTTCTATTATTTAATGAAGTCATATACTGGTTCAGAATCTGTCTCGATGCCTGAAAAATATCTACTTTTCTGCAGGTGAAAGGAGTTATTGGAGTGAGTTATTTGCTGAATTTATGAATAACCCTTGTTCTCTAGGAAATTTATTTCTGATTGTCCGGCAAACTGCTATGGTGTCGTGGATTGAAGGTTTAGGGGCAAAATGAGAGGGGGTGTGCACATTCATTTTTAAACACCTCTTGGTAAAAGAAATTTGGAACCTGCTAGTAACCAGCATTCAGAACATGGCCAGACTGTTCCTATAAGTGGACATCTGGACATTCTTCTATCTATCCCTGCAGACAGATAAAGATGTTGTTATTCTTCTAGAGCAGAGGCGACCTGTGTGTGTGGTATGCAGCCGACTGGGGAGCAAACAAGCAGCTCAACAGCAGAGAGGGCAGGAAAGCAAAAAAACAGGAAACACAGGGCAGGGAGCAGAAAGCTGAGCAACAGATCAGGTAGGGGAAGGGCATCAGAGTGACACCAGAGTGAAACTGCATGGTTAATTTGTTGTATACCTGCCAAAAAAGGCTGCCCCTGACTATTCTAAAGGAAAACACTGTACAATGAGTACACAGACAAACTGGCTTTAAAACCAGGTAGCAATTTTCATGGGTGCTGAGGGAAGCATGCGGGAATGTGGACAGTACTGGCCTCTATTCCAGGCCTATCACGAAGAACAGGAGGGAAGTGGTGCTCCTTTCTAAGAAAAGGTCACTGGGGAAATCTCTGATGGTTATTTTGTTCAACAGCAGGCAGGGATATTTGCATACTACTACTGTCATTCCAAACATGCAAAAGCTTCCAAGCTTTCTCTTCAAATAAAATAGATTCTTTAACATGAAATCACAAGCGTTATCCAAGAGAAAGTGTATATGGCATATTCTGTTTCACACATAAAATAATTAAGGGGATTCCTATATATCGTTTATTTCCTCTTGAAATTGATGGCCTTTCATCATTTACTACTTTCCCTCATACTCCTTCACTTGTGAATTTTAAGTTAATCAGGAACACAATAGAAATCATGTACCCACAGCCAATTCATTACATTGATTCATCTCCTGAGGGTGGATTATGTATGTTAAAGCTGTAACTAGCTTAGTCCAGTTTTGACTTCACTTCTGACTTTACGAAAACTACAGTAGAAATTTGTCATGCAGGTTAATTTATCAGTGAAGGTATTTTTGGAAAGTATGCAAGGATTGAAAAAAGGTTTTGTAAAGCAGACTAGCTTTAAAATGGAGTCTCTCTCACTGTTAAAAAATTATTTTTGGTTTCTGAAATATAAATATATAGGCCAGGAATCCCCACAAATTTACTGGATTTTTTTTACTTCAAAGAGGACTGGGATCTTGAACTCTTCTTGAAAAGCCTGATTTGTTTTTAGAGTATTATGTCTGAAATTTACAGGCACTTTTGCTCCAGGGTTGGGGGGCAGCACTTTAATTAGAATGGATCCGAGAGCTGCTTTAATTAAAGTGCTGTCTTGTCTCATGTATCAGCATCCTTGAGCTTAAAAATGGTGGCGGGGGTGCTTGAACTTGTTTGATGAGCTTTAGTTCAACACCCCTACTGCTATTTTTAAGCACAGGGATGCCGATACATGAGATGCAGGAGGCTGCTGGAGCACAACAATTGCCACGCTGCAGCAGACTCAATTAATCAAGTCTACTCCAATGTGCTGGAATTCCCGCACATTGGAGCAGCCTCCGTGCTTGTGTACAGGCGCCCTACAATATCACTCTGCATGGCCCAGTGCAGATCAGTGTCACCAAT
The DNA here is from genome assembly GCF_001723895.1 of Crocodylus porosus. Classification (NCBI taxonomy): domain Eukaryota; kingdom Metazoa; phylum Chordata; order Crocodylia; family Crocodylidae; genus Crocodylus; species Crocodylus porosus. The sequence goes on along the minus strand of NW_017728906.1, from coordinate 86,166,525 downwards.
GGACTGGCTATAGAAGAGAGATCTTTCACTCCTTTGGTTGTGGCTCAGGCGTTGTGCTGTAGCTTGGAAAACCAGTACTGGTCTGGCACTGCTATACGGTGTGGCCTTTACCAGCGGCTTTTATCCAGAGATATCACAGTGGTTTACAAAGAATGAAGTTATGCACAGGCCAGATCAGATGTACCTACTCCAAATCTGTGTATATGTAATGAACACAAATGAAATGTCAGTGACTGGAATTACAGGAAAGATAATTCTTTCCTCATAATTGATAACACAGATGATAAAAATTATTCACATTATAAAGAAGAGTTGATTTAAAAGGTAAAGGGAGATAGTAATTAATTTCCCTTAATAGTCACACTGGGACCTTCTGTAGTGTGAGGTCTGATGTTAATAATATATTTCCCCCCCTATAATTAATGTTCAAGTTCTGTTCCTGTGGGACTCTTTCCCACTATCCTCAGCATTGTCGGTACTTCAACAGATACAAGCAACTTTAGCACTCCAGTTATACAACAGCTAATCCAAGCACTGTTAGGTCCACCCTTCCCTAAACTACTGCCAAGTAGGTGGAAAATGTAATAATTGGAACACTAAACCTTGGATGCACAGATCTTAGGTTGCAAGACATTAGAAAGGAAGACAGTTGTTAAATAAACACTGTGACTTACAAGAAAAAACAAACCTAAGATAATTAGTTTCCTAAGAAGGTTTGAAGCACAGGAATGGGGAGTTAAATGCCAAAAATCCAATTCTCCTATACACTGGGGCAACTTTGGATCAGATTGCTAGCATACAGATCTGCCAAAGAAGACTGAGCAGGGAAATTCTTGTATTCTACAAAACCCTGTGGCTCCCGTTCCAACTTGCTGAAGCACTCAGAGTATAGTCAGGAAAAAAACAAGCGTATCTAGGTCTCTTTCACTAGGGACAGACATTTAAAAAGCCTGAGCCTGAATTGATTCAATCTTTGCAGGTTAGTCTAACCTGGCTAGGCTAAATCACTTTGTAACTGACAGACATCCCCTCTGGACTGAAAAAATGCTGGCACATGCCTGCAGTGGCTCAGGCTACAAGCTGGGGGTGCTAGAGCAGCCCTCTCTTCCCTTTTGCAGGGCTGAACTGAGGGGGGCGTGGCCAGGCCCCAGTAGGATGCTGTGATTTGGGACCCACCCCTTCTCTTGATAACAGAGCATTTATCAGCTGTTATCAGCATTTAGCACCCCATCAGAAAACAAAGCCTTGCTCATTAATTCAAGCTCTTCTTAAACAGCGTTTTCCAGAGGAAGGAATGCAGGGACATTAGCAGCTGAGTTGCTGATTAGCTCCAAAAAGCCCTAAGTGGACTTTCTATCTGCCTTACACAGTATTAGCTAGCATACAACATGCTGGCTATGGTCCCTGTTGTAGGAGAGAGGAGAAAGGGATCTCTACTTAAGATGAGGGGGGGCAAGAGGGGCATGGGGAAGCCAGCAGGCCCTACTGTGCTTACAGTCTCTGCCAGAGCTGCAGCCAGGGAGTAGAGGGGAGGGGCCTGCCCTGCTGTGGAGCAGAGAGCCCCGCCCAGCCCAGACAGCATGGCAGGATGCTGGGGGAATCTGATTTAATTTAAACCAGCAAGGGATCTGGAACAGACATTGCATAAACCGGTTTGAACCAACCAAGTTTGATACTACTACATTCAACCAGGTCTATCTCAAACTGGTTTCAGTCATTTTCAAACTGGTTTATGTGCACTAATTCCTGCCACACATGCTGAAATCTTTATGCAAACCTCTGTACGTCAGAGTCTGGACAAAGGGACAAAAGGATTCAGAACCAAAATGGTCACAGACATCCTACATTCCTTGTCCCCTACTACTTGATCCAAATGAACAACTGCAACTCCTGCTATCCCAAGTTTCTTTCTTGTTATTAATACCATCAGAGAAGCTAAAAACAGAATTCACTCACAGCTTAGAAATTACATTACACCCAATTTTAAATAGTTTGCACTTTGTATTTATGTGTATTATTTGTTGCGAAGACTACCATGATCTTTTGTTTCCTGATTTCTGCTAACTTCACTCTGAAACGTTAATATTCTTCTAATGTGGATATTATAACAGGATTCTATACACACCTGCCTGGAAGTTGTTGGGTGAGACAAAGATCCCATTTTATTCATTAATTTAAAGAAACAGGGAAGAAATTCCATTCACAGAAGTTCATTAAGCTAGTTAGGGTTGTGCAACTGTGTTTCCTATGAATACGTTAATTAAAAATCAACAAAGCCCCTGTTTCTTCAGACATACAACTGACTATATAATACACGTTCCAGTTCCTCAAAATTATACAAACACATAAACCATGATTCCAACCTCAGAACATTATTAGTAAGGATAAAAGACAGTCATAATTTCAGAATAACAATTGTAGACATTGGATTGCAAAGATCCCATCAAAACAGTAGAGACGATCCAAAAAAATCCTTCGCTCTCCCTCTTCCCTCAGTACTCCCTGTGCTCCTCTAGCCCTTTATACTTTTCTTTCCATGATTATAGAGACCAAAGACAGGAGAGAAGCAAAGTACAGAAGCACCGTGGCAGACCCCACTTCTCTCCCTACAGCTCCCCAAGGGTCCAGAGAAAAGGTTTTGCGCTGAGTGGACTTGGTCAGGATTTTCTTATTGCAGGATTGTGGCCCGGTACTTTTGTCAAACATGACCTAAGCAACAATTTCTGTGAATCACCCAGTGGCTATATGATGCAAAGAGCGGGGTGCTAAGCATCTAATACCAGGGGAGCAAAACACCCTATACAAAGCTTTTGTAGTTACAAAAAAAAAAACTTGTATGCTTTTACTGAAGCAATGAAAAACTAGGAGATTTCAGGTATCTTGAAAATGACATCCAGGCACTTGCATGTTGCATGAAAAACTGGGATACACAGCTTATTTCTAAAAACAACCCACAGACCAGTGGTTTGAATCTCAAACTTTTTAGCTTCAAGGCACCCCTCATAGCTTTTTTCGATTTTGTGGGACCCCCGTTGAGAATCACTGAGTAGCAATGTAAATTCAGGAAAGTTATGGAGGGGTGCCTGGATGCTAAAAAGGTTGAGTTCCACTGGTCTACCTGGTGCAAAGTGAAGGCAACAGAGGCAGGGCTTAAAACTGCCCTACTCCACTCTTTCCACTGTTTGAATCCCCCTTCTCCATACCCCCATCTGTAACTGTAAGGGCAAGGGCAGACTCCACCACCAAGACTGCTCCTGCAGGGTCTCACATGCTGGTAACATCCCCTGTGACCCCTCTCACAAGTCCCAGAAGCATGGGAGGAGAACAAAGGACAAGCTGAGATACAAAGGGCAGCTCCACCCCACATATGCCCATCCATCCACCTGCAGCAATGTATGCTGTTGGAGCATGGGGGCAGCTGGCACAGTGGCTTCTGCAGGGCAGGGGAGGACAGCAGGGGCAGTAGTCTCTAGAGGTGCAGCTATAGGCACCCCTAAGTAGCTGGGGCAGGCACAGGCTGCTGGACAGGGAGAGTAAAGCATTCACTTCCTCACACAAGGGCAGCATGGAACAGGACTCTTAACAGGATCTTGTAGCATCCCAGAGTGCTACAACATCCCAGCTGAAAATCACTGCTATAAATTTTTCAATTTTTGCAGTGCAGGCAGAATTCTACTTTCATTTGTGCATCTAAATAGCAGTTTTCTACTTACATAAATGGCATTTTTCCATTTATGCTCCATTTATGATTATGTTTCCTCCATAGTATAAATGTGTAAGCAGTGACTGGGTATGTGCCTGAGTCCACACATGTATATCTGAGGGTAAATCTCAGAAAAGTATGAGAAAAGAAATGCCATCCTATGTTTTAGGCCCAAACAGGTGGGTAATTACAGCACTTACAAAGAGTGCTAGGTGCAGAAAATGGTTTGAACTTACATCACTGACTTCTTAAAACACCTGGCCAGCCACTCATGGCTGAAGGGCATTAAACTCAGACATCATGGGAGAGCCAGAGACCAAGCCTCCCTCTCCCTGCCCCCCCAACTTAAGCTTGCATCCGTCTGGTTTCCCAGAAGAGTTCTCTAACCACCACACTACAGGTCAGGCAATCAGCAGTCACTTCTCCAGCATTCCTGTTGAAGCTGAGCCACTACACTGGATAAAATGGAGTAAGAGGAAAGCAGAAATACATTTTGTCCCCACTAAAAGTGAGGTCCTAGCCTAGAAGACAGACCTGCTTTCATCTAGGTTAGTATCCAGTTTACTGAGCCACACACCCTTTGGTTTGCTCAACTCCTGGCTCCACATATTCCTTCCTCTTTGTCTTCCCAGAGGCCAGCTTCAAATAGAGCGCCGGAGAGGACCTAGCCCAATTCTTCACTTATGGTGTGGTGGTTAGAGAACTCTTCTGGGAAACCAGACGGATGCAAGCTTAAGTTGGGGGCGGGGGCAGGGAGAGGGAGGCTTGGTCTCTGGCTCTCCCATGATGTCTGAGTTTAATGCCCTTCAGCCATGAGTGGCTGGCCAGGTAGATTTTCATGACTTAGACACAGATGCTTATCCAGAATGGGTGCATGTACTTAGCTGCCGGGCCAGAGCACAGCTTACTCCACATGTTCAGTCTACATATACATGTTTATGCAGCCAAGCTTCAGACGTAAGAGAACTGCAATCTGTGCTGCAACAAGAACGCCACTTAGTGTGGCTAGAAAACTGCCATTTAGACACACACAGGGAAACAGAATTCCAACCTAAAATACCACTTGGTAAGACATATTAATGTTGCTGAGGTTCAGAGGAGAAACATCATACTTAACACAGAAGCTCAGAAGTTTCTTGCAAGCAGTAGCCTCCGGTAGAAGTTTTCAGGCAATAAAAGCTACAAATCACACTTTATTTCCTTCCACCAATCCAGGAATTTGAGATTCCTGAGACTCTGAATTAGTAGGCCAAGGAAGTGAGGAGAGTGGATTTGTTTCTGTTGTCATCTCAAATTAACACTGTTAACTACAATAAATGACTGTTTTTTCCCTTTCTTTCAGGGAACATCCCTCAAGTTCCCAGAGATTAATAGGAGTATAGATGCTGACTCCATGGGTGCTCTGAGGCTCAAGCACCCACTGAAAAAAGTTAGCAGGTGCTTAGCACCCACAGAGCTGCTTGCAGACTTTAAAAAAATATGCTTTACCAGAAGCAGTACCGCGTTACTTCAACCCAGTTCTGCAGTGTCTGTAAAAATTGGGAGCTTCAGAGGCGTTTTTTGGTGCTTTTAGCTAAAACTAATTCAATCAGCTATTAGATAAAAAGCCCCACTAAAATACCAAATCTTTACAGATGCTGCAGAGCCAGGCTGGAGTAACACACTGTCTCTTCTGGACATGTGCAGGGCTCAAGGCTGCTTTACACTGGGTTTTTTGTTTTTATGTCTGCAAGCACCCACTGGCAAAAAACAAAGTTGATGCCTATTATAGGAAGTTCTATAAACAGTGTTTAGGCCGGGGTGGGCACTTATTTGGGCCCAAAGGCAACATAGGGAGTTTTAATGAGCTGTCATGCTGCTCTGCCCTCTTTGCCTCCAGCAGGAGCCACCCAGCTGAGGCTTACCTTTGACTGTCCAGAGAGGTGCACCAGGGGGAGAAGTGGGACAAGGAGCTGCTGGTGGCAAGGGAAGCAGACCAGCACCCAGTCATCTGCAATTCAGTGGCTGGCGCCTGGGCTGGTAGGGCTATGCTGGTACCCAGACTGGCAGGCCTGTTCTCGTCTCCTTGCCTCCAGCTGCAGCTCCTCCTCCTGCCTCTGCTGAGTCACTCCAAGCAGGGATGGAGCTTCAGCTAGTCGGCTCCTGCCTCAGTGTGCCAGGCTCTGGCTTCAGCTCTTGGCTGACTTCCACCCACTCTGCCTACCCAATATGATGAGCAGTGGGCGTGGGTGGAAGAGTGGCACAGGCTGTTCTGGGAGGGGTTAGCCCCATTTAGAGGGCTGTGGAGGTAGCCAAAGACTGTACTGCCAATACCCCTCTCCTCTCCCTCTCCTCACAGCTGGCAGGGCACTGCTCTGCTCCCCTTGTCTTCAGTGGCAGCTCCTCCTCCAGCTCTTGCCCCTGCTGCACCACTCCAGGCAGGCAGGAACTTTAGCTAGGTGGTTCCTGCTGGAGGCAAGGGGAGCAGAGCAGCACCAGGAACAGCCCTACCAGAAGCTACACACACTGGCCAGTGGGTGTAGGCAGGAGTGCGGTGCAATGTGGGGTGGCCTGGTAAGAGCCAGTTGGGCTCAGCCCCATGTGGAGCGCCAGCGGGGCAGCTGCAGGCCAGATCCAGTTAGTTGGTGGGCCAGATTTGGCCTGCAGGCCATATTTTGCCTACTCCTGGTTTAGGTAGTAGTGCTCTAGCTCTACTGGCCAGCAGGTGTTCCAGGAGCTCTCAGTGGAAGTCCTGTATATTTCAGTGATAGAACTATTGTGAAAGTTGTCTTCATCGGGGCATGTGTGCACAACACTTTAAAGTAGGTTAAATGCTTTTGCACCACTTTAATGGCATAGGTGTTTGCACATGTCGGCAGTGTATTGTGCATTAGTTCCAGCCACTGTAGCACATTTGGTGGCATAATGTGCCCTAAATGACTTTGGGGTGCAGCAAGCTAAAACACCTCTGAGGAGCAAAGCACTGGGCTCCGTGTGACTCAGGGGCAGTGCAAGCAGCCCGTACAGGCAGCTTGGAAGCAGCCTGGGGAGGCAGGCTCCACCAAAGGAAAAAAAAAAGCAGTGAACCTAATCTCTTTTTTTTTCCCTTGGAGCCTGCCTGCCTGCATGAGCTGCACAAGGATCCGGTCCTTCCCTCTGTGGCTGCGGTGTCCCGTAGGACCACCCGAGCCAGGTGCCTGTGGGCGAGTGCTGCCTGGTAGGGGGGCCACTGTGGCTGTGGAGGGAAGCACCAACCCCCTTCCCTCCCACTTCTGCAGCCCAGGGACCACTCTGCCCAACGGCAGCTCTCTCCTCCCCACTGCCAGAGAGGCAGGTAAGACATGGGTGTACATGACACGGGGGTTTACTTAGCCCTAAATTTAAGTGGTGCTTTTAAAAATCCACTGCTTCAATTTAGGGCAAAGTAAACCCCTGTTTCATCTACACATGCCCCACAAAGCTACTAGAAAGCAGAATTAACATAGGTGGCTGAAGATCTGCTAACATTAGGGTGAGGGGTATTACTGTCTGATCCACCTAGAAAATTTATGTGTTGAGACAGCCTGGCTCCTGGTCTTATCCTCAAATGTCACTGGACTTTAGATATGTAAACGGACATTTGACATCTATAAATACACAGCTTTCATATGTCAATATATGAACTTATTTCAGGTCGCTAATTCTAAAATTATTTAACTTTTTTGTATGTATAGTCAGTCACAGCCAATTTAACTCCACCGGGCTGAAAGGTATTAAGTGAAATGTCTTAATAGGAATACATTTAAGTGTTCATCAAAGAACTGTAATATCAGGTTGGGTAAAATGAGCATATGCTAACTGGAATCACATCAATTGATTCAGTTCTATTGTAAAAACATAGCTTGGAGATGCATGGCATTGCAATTATTTGCCTAGGAAAAAGTACATCATGTGCTAATTATTTTTACTACGTTTATAGCATTCTCAAAGTCAGCACAAGAAACACCAACAGTAGCATGAAGTGTAGTAGTGCATTTTGTGAGATGTCCATCCAAATACCTCAGTACTAAACAGACATTTTTGACCACTACCAATCTGGCTTTAATTTGAACTGGTGATATGGAAGTAAAAGGGCTCGGAAGCCTTTTTGGATACATGCATGCACTTAACACCACATCTCTGTATAGAAACAGTAAATATTCATTTAGCAAAATAGCAAATATCATAGAACAACTTTAAAGGCAAAATTCTGTGGGTGTGATCCCAGTATTTTGCACACCGTCACTCTCATTTTCTGGTTACCAAGGTACCCCCTAGTGCCAAGATTTTCCACAGGTGTCAAGTCAATATAGAGGCTTAGCACAACACTCTTATTGCTGCTGGCACAACATGGGCAGAAGGAGGGGGGAATGGCCAGATCATACCTGCACTATGCTAATTCTCAGCCCAATTTTTTTTTGAGCTCTGATTGCTGCTGTAATCCAATGCAATTAAGGTACTCCTCAGGTGGCTCTATCATAGGTAGGCTTGATAGGATTAGATTTTTATTGGTAAATGTTGATAAACATTGATTTCACCTCACAGACCGATGAAAAATATTTCTATCTTTAATAACCAAAATCTATAGAAAGGAAATGTAACAAAAATGATGGCTGATGGAATGTGTGACAACAAGAGGAGCAGTCTTAGCTCCTATGCTGATTGTAGTTTAGACTGCAACTCCCAGGAACCCCAGGGGACTGGGAACAAAGGAAGAGAAGTGACAAAGCGGACAAAGGAGCTATGGGAAAACAGAGCTGGGACTGTTGCTCAGCTGATGGCAGTCCTCCAGTTATATCTGTTGTGGCGGGTGGTTAAACTGCATTATAATAATAGTATACTGTCATTAATAAATTGTCTGCCCCCCACTTCCCTAATTTCACTCAATCCTGAAAATTTAAATCAATAAAAATCAAAATAAATGCTTAAGAATAAAAATTGATACTGTCCATCAGAATTATTTAAATAATAATAAAAAAGAATATCTTCCAAGCCTAATCATATGGCAAAGGGGACCAGCATGAACAAGGCAACAAGAGGACCAGGGGAGCTCAAAGTAATCTTTAAGTTACTTTCATAGATGCACATACACCTCTTTACTTGAACTCCCTGCAGTTTGGCTGCAGCAGACGATTTGGCCATAAATTGAATGAAAACATATTTTTACTTCCTTGTAAAAGCTGAAGAGCTTTGGCAACAATGTATTACAAACAAGAAGAAAGAATAAAAGACATTTCACTCACTTTTTTAAATGATGCAGCTTTTCTTTTGGACAAGTTCCAGGCTCAACTTAGTGGTTCACTATCTGCTACCATGTCCAGAATGGTTTTACTGGCCATTAAAGTGTCCCCTTCTTACTGCCATCCTCATTTCCCACTCTGTACGGGTAGGGTAGATGGTGTGACTGTGGCTTGCGGGTGGGATAGAGAGACATCTTTATGTCTGTCACTTTGGTGGTTGCCACTGATGCAGACCTGTAAGTTGCCTTGACATAACTGATAATATTTTTTCAAATGGACACCATTAGCTGCAAATGAAACAAGCACAGAGGCAACATAAACAACTCTTGTAGGCAAAACAAAATGCAGATGGCTGTATAATGTAGAAAAACGAGATAGAATACAGAAGCAAAACAAGCCTAAGGATGGCTCAGTAGGTGAGAAGTTAAAAAAAAAAGGCTGAGGGTGACAGATTGATGAGGAAAAAGGCACTGTAAAAGGTAACTGGTAAGGATCTATAGCATGATAATACATGGAATATACAGAAAAGGGCTGTAAAAGGGTATAAAAGCCTAAGGAAAACACATAAGTTTGGAGAGCTGTCACTGAGCAAGAGGAGACCACGCCAGTCAAAATTGTGACCCCTGGTGCCATGACAACATCTGGCCAGGTGAGTCATTATGCATCATGCAGAAGGCCTGTATAAGAATACCTTTACAGACTGTGTGGGGTTTCACTTGATCAGTGGTTTTGCTTAAGAGTGGTCAATAAATTAGGATTTGAGACCGGAGCAGTCTCACTGATCATTTGGAGCATAGCCATAGAGGGCTATACCCTACACAGAAGGGACGGAGTAGGGAAAAAAGGTGGAGGAGTAGCTCTCTACGTGAGAGAGAAGTACACCTCCCTGGAGGCTGACTTTGGCTCCAGAGATAAGCAGTTTGAAACCCTCTGGGTCAAGCTACAGGGGCGGGGGGAGGGGGAGAGGGTGAGGTGAGAGAAACCTAACTATAGGCATTTACTACAGGCCACTGAACCAAGGGGAGGAGCTGGATCTGGAGTTCTCTCAAGAACTGACAGAGGCAACATGCACAAGGGACTTGGTTGTCATGGGTGACTTCAGTTACCCAGACATAGATTGGGAGGAACACTTGGCTAGGTCAGATTGTTCACACAATTTTCTGACTGTGATCGAGGAGCTCTTCCTGACCCAAGAAGTACAAGGGCCAACGAGAGGTAACGCTCTCCTAGACTTGGTCTTGGCCAAGGGAGATGATCTGGTATGTGGCTTGAACACTGAGGGTAACCTGGGCAACAGTGACTATGAAATTATCAGGTTCATCGCTCACCAGAATGTTGACAAATCAACCAGCAGGTCTAAAGTCCTGGACTTAAAAAATGCTGACTTCGACAGGGTCAGAGCATTAGTAGGGGAGGCAATGTGGGACCAAGAAGGAACGGTGAATGGGGTGCACGAAGAGTGGTTGTTGCTCAAGGATATGATCCTCGCAGCATAAAAGAAAGCCATTCCTGCAAAGAGGAAAGTTAGCAGAAGAGCTGGCAAGCCCTCCTGGCTTAATAGGGACATTGCGATCCTCTTAAAAAACAAAGAAGTTGTGTATGCACAGCGGAAGCTAGGGACAGTCTTCAAGGAGGACTATATATTAGTGGCCATCACTTGTAGGGAAATAATCAGAAAAGCCAAGGCAGTGACAGAGTTTAGGTTAGCCATGGGAGTCAAGGACAATAAGAAGTCATTCTTCAGGTATGTGGGCAGTAGAAGGAAAACAAATGGAAGTGTGGGACCCTGCTTAACACCTTGGGACACCTGGTAACCGACATTCAGGAAAAAACTGGACTCCTGAATGCCCACTTTGCTTTGGTATTTCACCAGACCGAGGGGAAAGACAAGCGAGATAAGGCTTATAGGGAGCATGCCGGAAATGACAGCCTCCCCACTGTGGATGCTGAGTGGGTGCAATACCGACTAGAAAAGCTAGACATTTATAAGTCATTAGGATTGGATGGATTCCACCCAAGAGTGCTGAAGGAGCTGGCTGAGGTGATTGTGGAACCCCTGGCAAAGCTCTTTCAGAATTCGTGGTGCGCAGGGGAAATCCCTAAGGACTGGAAGAGGGCCAACATTGTGCCCATCTTCAGGAAGGGGAAGATGGAGGACCCAGGCAACTATAGGCCAGTCAGCCTAACCTCTATCCCAGGGAAAATCCTGGAAAAGCTCATTAAAGAATCTATGCGCTCTTGGAAGGTAAGATTCTGAATGACAGCTAGCATGGCTTTGTCTGAGCCTGTCTTACCAATCTCATCTCCTTTGATGACCAGGTCTCTCACCACCTGGACATGGGAGATGAGGTAGATGTTACATACCTAGACTTCCAAAAGGCTTTTGATTTAGTATCCCATGATATCCTTGTGGGAAAACTGGAAGATTGTGGGCTCAGCTGCTTGATGGTTCAGTGGGTGGGAAACTGGTTACAGAGTATGACCCAGAGAGTTCTCATGAATGGATTTGTGTCATCCTGGCGTGAAGTGGCCAGTGGTGTCCCTTAGGGGTCTGTGTTTGAACCAGTGCTTTTCAACATCTTTATCAATGATTTGGATGGGGGAGTGAAAAGCTTGCTGGCCAAGTTTGCGGATGACACCAAGTTATGGGGCAGTGTGATCACACCAGATGACAGGTTGCAGATACAGGTGGACCTGGACAGGCTCGAGAGTTGGGTAGACTGGATCCAGATGAAGTTTAACACTTCCAAGTGTAAGGTGCTCCATCTGGGGGCAAACAACCCTCAACATACATACAGGCTCGGTGCTGACAGCTTGACTTGCACCATGGCCGAAAGGGACCTAGGGGTAATGACTGACAGTTGTATGAACCTGAGCTGTCAGAGTAAGGCAATGGTCAGGAGGGCAAATAATATGTTAGCATGCATCAACCGGTGCATCTCATGTAAAACTAAGGAAATGATACTCCTGCTGTAGTCAGCACTGGTGAGACCACAGTTGGAGTACTGCATCCAGTTCTAGGCAACACACATTTCAATAAATGGAAAAACTTGAGAGGGTCCAGAAAAGAGCCACCTGTATGATCAGGGACTTGCAAGGCAAGCCATACAAAGAAAGGCTGAGGGACCTGGGCCTCTTTAGCCTAAAGAAGAGAAGGTTGAGAGGTGACTTGATAGCGGCTTACCGCTATATCAGAGGAGTGCATCAGGAACTTGGTGAACAACTGTTCACTAGGGCGCCCTTGGGGAAGACCAGGACCAAAGGATACAAATTCCTGGAAGGCCACTTCAGGCATAATACCAGGAAAAGCTCCTTCACAGCCAGGGTGTCCAGACTGTGGAATAAACTGCCTCCAGAGGTGGTGCAGTCACCAGCCTTGAGGTTTTCAAGAGGAGACTGGACAGTCACCTCACTGGGGTCACCCAGTTGTCTTCCTGCCTTAAGCAGGGAGGCTGGACCCGATGATCTACGAGGTCCCTTCCAGCTCCTAACAATCTATGAATCTATGAATTTCATTCTGTTCACACCACATCTTAATCAAAATTAAGTGCAACAACTCTCTGCCTTAGTAACAACTCTCATATTTTTCCATCAAGGTGTGGTAGACAAGCAAAGTGGGCGGTTACCCCAGGAGCAGGCCAGCCGGTGAAGAGCTGATGAGGAGGCCACCCTGTTACAATAACACAGCTGGTTCAGGGTGAGGCTTCTTCTCTTACTGCCCCCCTGCGTTTTAATTCCAATATCAAACTGACCACTTGGTTACACCTCCATTTCAGCCTTTTCTTTCCTTGTACACAGAGTAAACTACTGACTTAACTACTAGCATGGCCTGTGAGACAAATTTCAGGAAACAAGGGGCATCTTCTAATTTGGAAACAAGAGAGTGATCTGACCTTAACTCTGAAGTCCCTCTATTTATTATAAGATTCCTGGTCTTCTTTATCTTCTACAGAAAATTATTTCTATATCCACTCCACAATAGCCAGACACCTTGCATTCATGAGCTGAATTTTAAAATTGGAAATACATTTCTAAAGATCATAATTCTATTTTATTCACACACATGTTATTCACCCACATTTGCAATTATTATTTTACTTGTTATTGAGTTATAATTTTATTATGGGGAAGTCTGAAATTTATGGGTTTCCTGGAAAATGGTGAGTTTGACTATTTCTGTTTGAACATGAAAACAATATGGAATAATTTTACCCACTGCTAATTTCTTCATCCATCCACCCCTCCCTTCCTACACCCGCAAGCTCATGTTTATATTCTTTTTTGGTCACTGTTATTAAAGGTAGTTTTCTCTTAAGACTATATATATAATACCATAATATAGTGTTCGTATTCACTATGGACCCACTCCAAATCCTAACAACATAAACAGGAACTTTTCTATTATTTTCACTATGTTTTGGATTAGGGCAGGGGTGGGCAATTACTTGGGCCTGTAGGCCACACAGGGAGTTTTGGGGAGCTGTTGCAGGCTGGGCCAGGACTCCCCCCCACTCCACCACAACAGCTTACCAAACTTCCCTGTGTGGGTTTGGGTTGTGGGTGGGTGGGGAGCTGGCATGGTGCGGGTGGGCAACAGTTTCAGCAGAGCTGCCACCAGTGCTGCTCCTCTACCCTGAGGAAGGGCTGGAGCTGCTACTTGGCTTCAGCAGCAGCAGCCTGGGTTTTGAGGTGACAGCGGCAGTGGTGGTGGCCAGGCAGAAGCTGCTGCTGGGTGCCAGGAAAAAGTGGGACCTGATGGCAGCCGTGGCCATCTCCCCCTTGCTACTGTAGGGGCCTACTCATTGTGAGTGCCTGGAGCCTGCACTGGGGCTCTTCCCCCTACAACCTCTGCCACCACCAGCATACAGCCCTGGGCCCAGCCTCAGCCCACCCTGCATGGTGGATTCAGGGTCCCTGCAGTGTCCATTCCTGGCCCGCCTGTTCCGGCCATGATAAGCAGTGCCAGTAGGCAGAAACTGCTGCTGGGTGGAGGAAAAAAGTGGGACCCAGTGGCAGAAGCAGCTACCTCTCCCTCAACTGTGCCAGGACCTTCTTGCTGCCACCACCCGGCACCTTCACTGGGGCTGCGAGTCCTCCCTGATACCATCATTGTCCCGCCAGGTACAGTGGCCTGGGGAGGCCCAGAGGTGGTGCTGGTGGTGGCGGCAGCAGAAGGGGGGAGCTGCAGGGCAGTCCCCGAGTGGGCTCCAAGTGGCGGCAGCAAGAAGGACCCGGCAGCAGCAAGGAGCCAGTGGCTGTGCCCATTGCTGGGTCCTGCTTTTTTTCCGTGCCAAGCAGCAGCCTCTGCCCAGGCACTGCTGCCTCTCATTGTGGCCAGCATGGGCTGGTCCAGAGTGGGAGCTGTAGGGACCCCAACCTCCTGCACGGGGTGGGCTGGGGCTGGAACCAGAACCAGGGCCAGGGCTATGCACTCAGCCCAGGGCTCAGGCCCTGCCTGCATGGATCCTGGCTGTTCTCCATGGGGCCAGAGCCAGCAACAATAGCAACTGGAAGGAGTAACCTTCCACCAAGGTTTTTTAGTTTTCATTCCATTCTCCTGATCAACTTAATTAATCCTACCTTAACCTCCAAGAATGTGCACATGGCAACCTTTTGCAGGAGAACTATTATTTTCCTCTGCTCCCGCTATGTTAAACATTGTGTTTTTGACAGCACTTCTTGCACTGTTTCCTCATGCATGTTGTCTGCCATCTAGTTTCACCTGTTGTTTGTACAGGTGTTTCACACTCTGAGGGGAGAAAATCATTTATTAAAGTTTGAAAAATATGATCACAAACCATAAAAATTGGCACATGGACTCAGATGTAGGCGTAATTCCTGAAATTATTTTCAATTCACTTTTTAAAAAAAAATGATAGCTTTCAAGTTGACTGCACCTTGGACTTTGGTATTCCCTGTCTTTTGAACCATACAACATTAACATTCTCCTACTATGTTTTTCATGGAATATATTATAATTGAGTAGTCTCCAGTTCTGGGCTCCACATTTTAAAAAGGATGTGGAGAAACTAGAGATGGTCCAGAAGCAGGCAACAAAGATGATAAAGGGCTTGGAAGTCATATGAGGTGAACTTGAAGGAGCTGGCAGAAAAGGCATTTAAGAGAGAACATGACAGAAGTTTTCAAATGCTTGAAGGGCTTCCATAAAGAAAAGAGAAAGTACCTTTTCTCTCTTCCTGCAGAGAGAAGGATACAGAGCAATGACTTGGAATTGCAGTAAAGTAAGTTTAGATTGGACATCTGGGAAAACTTCTTTACTGTTAGAATAGTGAGGCAGTAGAATAGACTACCTAGGCTTATTGTGGACTCTTCATTGCTGGAAATGTTCAAAAAGAAATTGGACAAACACCGGCTGGGGGTGATCTAGGCACAGTTATGTCTATGTTATACTATGGATATTTCCCAAGCTTCTGGGCTTTGCAGGTTACCATGAAAACCCTCTTTCTGCTACATGTGTGAGGGTGTTTTTAAGTCTTCCTCAGAGGCATTTGGCTGTCTGCTACAGCTAAAGCTGGGGACTTTGACTGGAGTGTGCCAGTGCTCCTGCTGGGACTGAAGTCTGAGGTTCCTGGCTGGGGGGTCTTGCCAGGATCACCATAATTGTGGTCAGGAAGGAATTTTATCCTATAATCAGATTGGTACAATCTGGGGGGGGTGAGGTTTGCCTCTCCCTAGGATGCGGGGGCATGACCCTTCCCCAGGATTTCTTGAGCATATATTGACAACATTTCATAAAAGTAGGACATTGGCTGCCGTGGTTCCCCTCTTTTACCTGTTCCAGGTTAGGGTGTTAAGTTTGTGATGTGGTTGATGGTAGTCTTATGTTCCTAGTAGGCAATCGTCAATCCTTTGGATCACGGTATCCACATAAGAGGTCTAGTCAAATGCCTGATGAATCCATTTGTGGCCGACAAACGCAATTCCAGAGCAACACAGTTTATTACCAGTTTCACAGATACATAGGTTGTCTAAGTTGGAGTCCAAATTTGCAGCATGCCGCTTTCTTCTTTCTCGCTTTGCTTCTATCCTCTGGATCAAAGCCACTTCATGTTGAGCTGCACCCAGTGCCAGATGTTCCCGTCAGACCAGACAGGATTCTGTGTGCTCTTCCCAGCTTTCTACATTGATGTTGAATGAATTCATATCAGTTTTTCACACGTCATGGTACCATCATAGAAGGTGACACTGGTTTCCTGAGCCATCTTGAATCTTACTATCTTTTCCCAGCCTGCAAGGGAAAAGCCACAGTTTCCCACATTTTTCTCCTTTAACGGAGAATCCATTTTTAAAGTTTATTCATGACCTGTTTATATATCCTTGTGATACTCCCCAAACTATTCTTGGGGATACAGTCTTCTATCATTCCCCTGATACGGCCAGTCCATCACAACCTTTTCTTGTTGATAGTGGATTCTAAGTGTGTCAGTCCCGTGAGCTCCAGTACGTCTGTGTTTGGTATCCTGTCTTCCCACTTTATTTTCAGGATCTTACGCAGACATCTCATGTTGAAGCTGTTCCGTCTCTTGATAGGCCTAGCATGTTGTCCACTTTTCTGAACTGTAAAGCAGGGATGACACTACACAAATCTCATAGATTCGTATCTTCACCTTAGCTGATAGTTTACTGTTATTTCATGCACATTTCTGTAATAGCCCAAAATGCTTAGCTGCTTTTCCATTTTTTGTCAAGCAGTTCAGTTTGAAGTTCAAGATTCCTGTTAATCATAGAACCCAAGTAGCAAACACGGTCAATGATACCAAGACATTTATCCTCCAGAGTGATGTCAGGTATTGGTTCTTTCACCCATTTGTACATGATCGCAGTCTTCTTTTAACTGCAGGTCTTTGTAGCATGCCAAGTCAGCTCTGCTGACTATCACTTCAGGTGGGTAAAGAAATGGCAATGTGTTTCTACCTGCGCCCTGTCTCCCTATTGACTCACAGTGGGTGCATCTACCCATGCAATTAATTTGCAATTAATCTGCACAGAAAATTCAGGTGCATTAAACTGCCTCTGACAGAAGCAGTTCAGTCCAGGGCTGCTCCTGCTCTGCTCTGCTCCCTTGCAGTAGCTAGGAGGAGCTTCAGGCTCCCATGTGTGCCAGCCCTGGGCTGGCAGCAGGCACAGGGGCCAGTCCCAATCTCTGTGGGGCAGAGGGAGCTCTCCTGGCTCTGGGGGCAGCTGCCTCCCAGCCTCATGGAAATCGGGATTAGTCCCAATCTAATCTACGTAAGGACAGCTCCCCCCGCCCCATGGAGATTGGGCCTAGCCAGGCAGCAGATGGGGCCCCCTGCTGCCTGGGTTGACAATTTGCTCCCAGTCAGAGTCTACACATGAACTTCAATGCATTAGTTAATGTTCCATTTTTCTAGTACCCCTACGTATTGATACTGGCAAACAGTATATTAAATTAATGTACAGCAAGTGCTGTGCATGTGTAGACAATGAGACTTTACTATGCATTAGTCTAATGAGCTGTAAAGTGTCTCGTGTAGACATGACTACTGACAGAGACAAGAACTAGAAAACATCACTTTAATGCACTGTAGCACCCATGTAGATACTGACTGGGAGCAATTTCCTCCTGGTCAGCCCAGACAGCAGGGGGCCACAGTTGCTGAGCTCCTAGAAGCGTGGGAGAGCTGTCCTGGAGCAGGAGACAGGTCTTAGCCATGTGAAGTTTGGGATTACAGCCCAGCTTAGCAGTGCTGGCTTGGGGCCTCTGCTCCTTGGGGTTGCTCTACCTCCCAAGGCACTTGGCCAGAGGGAGGGCAATGATGAGCTGGTAACCCCCAACCCATGCTCTGGCTCCTGACTAGTGCCAGGACAAGGCAGGAGCTGAGCAGTGCTGGGACCTGGGGGATCTGTGTCTCCCGCTGGCAGAGGAAGACAGGTCATTTGGGGGTGCTGTGCTCTGCTGTGCTGTGCAGGGACCTGCCAGCCCCGTGCATCTCTCCCGAGGCTCAGATCACACCAGCACCATCATGGATGGGGCTCAGGAGTGACTGGAGAGAGGCTTTGCCTCAGTTCCTTCAGAGGCTGGGAGCATGGAACTGGAGCAGGCTGTGGGAGGCGGAGTAGCTTGGTTTAGTGCACAAATGCTGGCTCCTGGGGAGGGGAAGACTGTGGGCTCTGTGCTACAGAGTTGCTTGGAACTCCTTGCCTCAGTCACAAAGGCAGGCGCCAGAGCCATCCAGGGGTATGGCATAGCGGCAACACTTCCCCAGGGGAAGAGCAGACAGATGGGGCAGCCCCATGACCCAGGTTAAGGGCCTGCAGGCCAAGCCCTACGAGGAGAGATTAGAGAAACTGGACCTTTTCAGCCTCCGCAAGAGAAGGTTGAGAGGCGACCTGGTGGCTGCCTA
>NW_017728906.1:86142643-86148188 GCF_001723895.1 Crocodylus porosus | reverse complement strand
GAGGTGGTGCTCTCCCCTACCCTGGGGGTATTCAAGAGAAGGTTGGATGTGTATCTAGCTGGGGTAATGTAGGCCCAGCACTCTTTCCTGCTTACGCAGGGGGTCGGACTCGATGATCCATTGAGGTCCCTTCCGACCCTAGCATCTATGAATCTATGAATCTATGACCCATGGGCACTCTTGCTGGTCCTATGCTAGCTGGGCTCTGCACATCCAACTGGTGTGGGGCGGATCTGGGCTAGGGCAGCAGCACAAGTATGTTACAGACCCAACTGAGGCAGGGACTCTGAGAGGCTCCTGTGTAGCATGGAGCCCACAGCCTCCCTGGAAGTTAGATCTTGTATGCTATGCCAGTGGTTTTCAATCATTTTTGTACCAGGCCCCATTTATAAACATCAGTGTCCAGTTCCCATGCAGTGCCCCTCACTCATGACCTGTTGCCCCCCCGCCCCCCAGCTCCCCAGTGTGTGGGACAGGGGGGAGGGAAGAGAGGGAGGAGCATGGGGAGCCCCAAGCAGCCCCTTGCAGGCTGGAACTCTGCCAGCCTGCAAGGGAAAAGCCACAGTTTCCCACATTTTTCTCCTTTAATGGAGAATCCATTTTTAAAGTTTATTCATGACCTGTTTATATATCCTTGTGATACTCCCACTTCTGAGTTGCAACCCATGGGTTGAGAAATGCTGCACTAAACTGAGCTGCCCCCCCCTTGCCCCTCCCAACTCAGCCTGGCTCCAAACTCCCTGTCTCAGGAGGGACTGAGGCAAAGCCTCTCTTCAGCGACTCCCGAGCCCCATCTGCGATGGACCTGGTGCGATCAGAGCCTCAGAAGAAATGCGTGGGGCTGGCAGGTACACATATGGCACAGCACCCCCAGAAGCCTGGTTCTTCTCTGCCAGTGGTGAGATGTGGATCCACCTGGTCCCAGCACTGCTCAGCTCCTGCCTACCCTTGGCACTGGGCAGGAGCCAGGGTGTGGGCTAGGGGATCCCAGCTCGTTGCTCCCCTCCCTCTTACAGAGGATCCCAGCTCGTTGCTCCCCTCCCTCTTACATAGTGCCCTGGGAGGCAGATGGAACCTGAGGCACAGAGGCCCCAAGACAGCACCACTGAGCTGGGTTGCATCTTGAGTTCCATGCGGCTGGAGCTGTCCCCTGTTCTGGGACAGCTACCCTTCTACTCCCCAGAGCCTAAGCCCACATGCCTCCAGCCAGCGTCAGGCTAGCACCCAGGGGAGCCTTGAGCTCCCCCTGGCTGCTACAGGGAGCCAGAGGAGGGCAGGAGCAGCTAGCTCTGAATTGAATTTCTCTCATCAGGAGCAAATTTGCTTCCCTTGCAGGTGCACATTCAAATGTATGCTCAGGGGGATTTAATGCACCTGAATTTTCTGCCAGAAAATTAAGGTGCATTAATTGCACATGTAGACACACCTATTGCGTAGCAAACACACAAAGCCTTTCCCGCATAGGACTTGCAATCTAATTAGGTCATATGGGACACGGGGGGAACTTTTGTCCCATTACACCTCTGCACAGCCAGTTAAGGGCCAGTGTCAGTCCTGCCTGAAACCAGAAATGGATTTCATATGAATCAACACTCCCTTTCCTAGAGCAGAGCACTGATTACACCTTGAATTACAGTATGAAATCACATAATTATTTTGAAATTGTTTAATTTAAAATTAAAATGCAATTCCTTTTTTGGAAGGATGCAAAATCAACTTAATCTAAATGCTTATTAATTTTATTTTATTTCCAGTCAGGCTTTCCTTTCATTTCACACTATGAACTATAAAAATGCCCGAGTTTCTTTCTTCAGACTTTGATCAGTGTATTACCATGACAACAATGTATTTACTGAAGCTATAATGGTTGGACTTCAGAAAATGTTAACTGGGTCCCTTGAAAATCTATAGGGAAGCTTTTGGTTTCTACACTCTACTGTAAATGAAATAATGGTTCTTGTGACTGCAGAATTTATAGACAAGTGATTTAAATTCACCTTTGAATTATCCCTGCTGTTTTTAACAGTCCAGTGCTGCTAATGTGCTTTTTAAATGCATTTAATATTTTTAATCACATAAAAACCAAGCCAAACTTTTATTTACTAGCTTGCTTGCTTTTTCTATGACTGAAGTCCACAAATGAAGGAGCTAATGCACCAGTATGACAGGATTTGAAGCACATACATAACAAAGGTTTTTACTTTTACTCTTTAAATTTAAATAATTATTCTCGCTTACAGCTCTCACAACTTGCATACTGACAAACATTCTAGAATAAGATGTGGGGCTCTGTTCCTACACAACTCTTACTGTAGTGTCGACTTGTAAATGTTTTCAGTCCATGTGCATCACCATTAATAAGGTCAAGCACCTTGAACAAAAGCTCAAGACGTTTTGCTCTTTAGTAAGAGAAGAGGACAGATTTATAGTTCAGGAATAGTTATGCTACCTCTTCCTCCCAAATGTAAATATCTGTAAATACATGTGCCTGCAACAGTTTGCATGCTGACTGTTTATTTCTCCTGCTTGGTAGCAAAATCTGGTCCATTAGTTGTATCTCTAAAGCCAGAAAAATAACTTGATAAGCAACTTGGCAAATTGTTCTTAAGAAGTGATATTTTGCATACATACTGTAAGATATACAG
The DNA here is from genome assembly GCF_001723895.1 of Crocodylus porosus. Lineage (NCBI taxonomy): Eukaryota > Metazoa > Chordata > Crocodylia > Crocodylidae > Crocodylus > Crocodylus porosus. Next base: position 86,145,543 of record NW_017728906.1, on the reverse strand, counting down.
TAATAAAAATAATGTATCATAAAACTTTTAGTGGCGTAATTCATTTAAACAAGTAACTAAGTTCATTTTTATTCTTAAAAAGAAGCATGACCATGTGTTCAGAATGAAAGACAAGCTTTAACACTTGATGCTGAATTATGTACTGACAGCAGGACAGCACAATCTGATCTAGTTCACCAAGCAAAAAGCCACTGGGTAATAACGAGATTTCTAAAATCCTATTTCTTAAAATACTTCTTCCTGTTATAAGGGATTTATGAACAGTGAAAGAAAATTGTTGACTGCATGAAACTGCATCATTGTACAATCTATACATTTATACATAAAATGTTTCTTTAATGTCTGTTGATCTGCTTGTAAAAAATGGAGTTAAAAGACCAGAAAACACATTAGAAAGCCTGTTTGATCTTCAGAATTTTGTAATCTCTGGATGGTCTTTGAAATTATTCAAGTTAAAAAGTAGATTCAGATATTCAAAACACAAACAACTGATATTTCTTCAGATACAAAAATAAAACACGTGACTTAAAAAAAAAAGATTACTTCTAGTAGTCAATCGTATATAACTCTAGCTTGACAGTTTTTCCCCCTGAAAACTGGCCATGAAATGACATTGTGGGAATCAATATTTAGTATTTCTTGATTACTTATACATCAAAATTGCTCAGATTACAATTTCTGTGCCAAATTTAATTCTTCTGGCCAATTTTGCTGGAGAACTGTTCTGAAGCAAGTTTGCAAGGCAGTGTTTTATAACAGAGAAGGATTTTTTTTTTTCATTTTTTTCAAACACTGCTGAATCATTTTTGTTCTTTTTTTTAAATTTTAAAATCAACTTCGGACAGATACTAAGCCTAAAAATTTCAGCTTGATAGACGACACTATGAAAAACTGAAAAAGAGAGATAGAATGGAAACCATTATACAACCTTAATTCTAGGAGGTCATAGCTGGCACCTCACCATAGTCTCCCCTCAGATTCCTGTGCTTCAATGGCCCAGGTACAGACGTTACACTTTTACCAGTATAAGTAATTGGAAACCAGTCTATACCTGTAACAGAACAGAAGTTCAGTACACACAGGCTGGTTTGAAAGTGGCAGAACCCGGTCTAAGATTTGCACCCCCCCAACAAAGGGCAAATGTGTGTTCTGTTCACTACTGAACTAAACTACGCCGCTTATAGAAAACCATGTAACTTAGATCAATTTTGCCTTGGGCTTTTTGTATGTCTGTACCTAGCACAAGAATGAAGTCTTGGTCACAGTGAAGTCAACAATGCTTGGCTTTAACCCTAACTCTGCTTTACACCGCTTGCCCAGTGCAACCTTAACCCCAAAAGATACAGTGATTTAAGAATTCCTTCTTTGTCGCGTGTCAGAAAGCCACCTGTTATGAATCATGAGCCATCCCTCCATCTGGGTACCCACAAAGGACTTGTGGTCAGGGAATAGGGACCCAGAACCCACAAGCCCTACCAATCATATGCTGCGAAAACATCTTTTGGAGGCTGAGCCAGTACAATTTCAGCTGTTTAGCTTTAGATAGCTGTAAACTGGGCTCAAAGTCAGCTTTTCACCCTTAAACTGTGCAGGCATTCTGGAGATATGATGTAGGATCTAGCTCATAAGGTGCACGTAATTCCACTTCTATTCCATAATACACTGTTGTGTGAGCATGTGTACCTTTTCTGCTATAATGAAGCCTGTATATTTTAATTTAAAAAAAAATAAGTATAAACTTCTTAATTCTCCCTCATACTAAATGTGCATAGCTAAAGGAAGAGTAATCTTACAAGAAAGGGAGCAAACTGTCTTCAATATATTCCACTCTACTATGTCAGGGTTTGTCTACACAGTACAATATAGCATTGCCTACAGATAGCCCATTTAGAGCAAGTTGTTTTTTCTCAGACATCAAAACCAGTATAGGTGTATTAGTCTTGTGCTCCACTCAAGCTAACTAGCCTTGTTGAAAAGGCTTGTTTGGAGTTTCATGCTAGCACAGCTTAGCTCAAAGGTGTCAAATGCACTTTGTCCCTTGGTTTGGCTCTGGACTGTGGGGCTCTTTGGAGGCCAGATCCAGCCCAAAGCACAAGGCAATGACAGCACCAGCTCCAGCTTTAACCCAGACCATTTGGTGGCAGCTCCAGCTCCAGTCCTTACCACAAGCCATATGCTAGAGCCAGAATGGAAGCTGCAGCTGCTACCACCAGGTACCCTATGGTCATCACTGAATAAGGTCATCATTGAATAAACCTCACAAGAAGCTGGGAAAAGAGACAAGAGGCAAAAAAACTCTGAAATGGCTAGCAAATCTGAATAAAAATACCAAAAGAAGCAGTGCTTAAAAGTCAGCTCTATCCAACACAAGGTACTGTATCATCTCTGGAGAAACATTTTTTTCCTTTAAATCCTACTGCTGATCCAAGCATGAGAATAAAACAATCAATTAAGACTAGTCAACAGACCAGCCACTGGAACTGATTACTCATTTTCTACTTAGGCCTGGTCTACATTTAAAAGTTTTACTGACATCACTATGTCAGCCGAAGTGTGAAGAAAAATCACACCCCTAACCAGCACAGCTATGCTGGCAAATCATTAGTGTAGATACCATTGCAGGAAATCGTGTAGATACAAAACATCCTATGCCCAACTTAAAACCATTGACACAAAGGAAGAAAAGCCACAGAAACTACAGCATGCCACAAGAATAGAATATGGAGGACCAAGACAGAGGTGGACTGATAAAAATTTTCTTGGCTGATACCAGTGGCTGATTATTAACCAGCCATATCGGACGATACCTATCCAATAGGCAATTTACAGGAATGCAGCCTGGCAGCACACAGAGTAGTACCCTGCCAGTAAGTTTGTGGTGGGGAAGGGGCATGGGGGAG
>NW_017728906.1:86134797-86142629 GCF_001723895.1 Crocodylus porosus | reverse complement strand
TGGAGCGGGGGGTAGATTTAGGCTCCCACAGTGAAGGAGGGAGTGGGGCAGGGCCAGGCGCTGCCCAGCCAGGGCGGTGAATGCAACCTCAGGTCCAGAATCAGGATGTAGCCATGGGTGGCTCGCCTAGGGGGCGCAAGGGGGTGAGCAGCTCCCTGTCACTGTGCACACCCCCAGAGGAGGCATGGGGGGCATGTACCCCCCCAGATTTGTGCACAGGGCAAGTGTGGGCTACCCACTGTACCTCGGGGTCAGGGGCTACACCAGCAGTGGGGCTGGGCCAGGGCAGGGCTCCAAGTGGGTGGGCGCAGAGTGGGCAGTAGCAGCACTGGAAGGGATGGCTATGGGGAATTTTGGGGTGGTTATAACCCACCCCGTAGCCACCCCACGCAGTGCTGCTGCCCTCCACCCCCCACTTGGAGCCCAGCCCTGACCCAGCTCCCCCGCCAGGAAGAGGCTGGCATAGTCCCTAGCCCCGAGCCCACAGTGGGCAGCTCATCCTCTCCCTGTACACAAATCTGTGTAGACATACCCCCTGAGTGCATGAGAAAGACACACTGGTCATACAAATGAGAGGCTTCCCTGTAAGAGCATGAGTTCACTCTGCACAATACCTTGTCACTAGCTGAGGCAGAGAGAGGCAAAAACAAAGCCCAGGAGCCAAAGTAAGCAGTAAGAAGAAAAAATATTTCTGCTTGGCCCTGATGCATGGGATTATTCAGCTAAATACAACAAAGATACAGTTCAATCTCAAAGAGAATGGACAAATAGAAGAAGGAACCTGATTTAAAAAGAGCATCACAACTACCCAATCTAACTTTTCTTACTTGCCCACACAGAGTTCCCTATTGTCTAAACCACAGATGGTCAACCTCCGGCCTGTGGGCCTGATCTGGCATACAGAGCCACATCATCTGGCCCTCAGGGAGCTTCATGGGTCTGGAAATTTGACAGCTGGGGAGCAGTGGCAATTAATACTGCCACCACGACCCTACCACCAAATTTTCAAGCCCTGCATGGCAGATGACATGACTGCACATGGGGCCGGGGCCACAGCATGATCTAGCACAGGACCTGATCCAACATGTATGGCTGGGACTAAGGCCAGGGCCCGGGCCAGGGCCAGGGCCAGGCCAGGCCTGGGCCCAATCTGGTACACAGGGCTGGGGCCATACGCCAGACTGGGTCATGTGTGAGGGCCCACACACCAGACAGGGTACCACAAGCCTTTGTACACATGCTTGTGCCGCAGCACCAACCTTTTTAAAAGCGTCTGGTGCTTCAGCACATGCAGTTGTGTAAATGGCAAAATGAACATCAGCACCAAGAAAATGGCAGCGGTGCGCTTTGAGCGTAACCACCTTGAAGGTGTTTTAATTCAAAAGCACACCACCGCCATTTTCTGTATGCTGACGAACATTTTGCAGCTTATACAACTTCACTTGATGCAGTGTAGTGCGTGTCAGCTCACATGTGTAACAGGCTTGTTTAATTGGATCTCAGGTGCCTTGTGGGACAAAAAGGTATGTGTATAAATTCCCTGCTAGTCTAAACTAACAGGGTTAAGTTACAGTAGCAAAAGAAGTTTCCACACAAGGATGTTGCCCAGTACGGATACTCCAGCAGCAGCATTGCGTCAGCAAAGTGCAGGCAAGCCCAAATTTAACAAAAGTGATTATTTTGAACAATCATTTCTAAACTAGCTCCTTAGAGTCCTGGAGGTACCTTTCTCTCTCTCTACTCCTTGCAAAACATTCATCTTGTTTCAGTAGCGTCCAAAAGGAGCTCAGGTCCAAGAAAGAGGGGAAAAGATCATTCTGGCATTAGAATCAATGAGACCCTGCAGATGGAACTATGGAGACTACATTTTTTCCAGAATAAACTACTACAAAAACAGTAAAAAAAATCTAGCTATTTGTGATGTCTGTCTGGCATGGACGAATACTATATGTACTTTGCAAAAATCTTTCACAGCTAATGTAATACAGTATAATTCTCCAAGGACTTAGCACATAACATCAACATTTATTTGGCTTTCTAAGAATAACTGGTAAATTAACACACATGTCACTTGAAATATAATGCAAAAGAAACTCAGAAAATAGTCTTCTATTTTCTTCTATTCTTTGAAAAAGAAAATATTAAAAACTTATGAAGCTGAATAAACTAATTAACTCTAATTATAATCTTGTCAGTTCAGTCACATTATGTACCGTATATGGAAAAATTAAAGGAGACGGGGCATAAAAGACCACATGAATAAAGGAAGTTGAAAGTTTAGGCCAGCTAGTACCCTCAGGGCCGTATCTAGATGAAAAGGTAGCTGCAAAAAAATTTCTAGCTCACAGAAGCACCATGTCCATCTTCACTCGACTCATTTTATTACTTGCCACATGGCACATAATCAAGGAGTTACAACTGCTTTCTTCCCATCCTACTCAACCCTATGTAACAATCAGACTTGGGAATCTAGCCATAATTCAAGGCAGTCCTTAACCATGCTTTTATGTCTACCCTTTTTAATGAAAGCACTGGATTAATTTTAAGCATATGCTTGACTTGAAGTATGGATGTAAAAGTTTTCCTGAATACAGTGGTGTTCCTAAATCTGAGCTGTCCTAAGCATGCTTAGCACATTCCATTATGTTCTTGCCTAGGGAAACTAAATTATAGAAAATGTAGTGTGCCCCAAAGACAAGATGTCTCCTTCAAGACAGCTTTTTTTCCTGGCCCCATCAGCAGGGTCCAAGAGAGAAAAAATTCCTCCCTGGTCCCAGCTAATAACTGGAAAAAGCCCTGAAACATGAGGTTACCAGACACTTTCCCCCATTTCTCCCCATTACAAGAGAGCTATCTTTATACCCTGACCCATGAATCACAAGCACAACTCCACAAATCATACATGCCTGAACTCCTTGTCTTTGGGTACCATCTCTTCCCTAAATTTAACCAATTCAATCTTGAAGTAGTTCCTTGTCCACTTCTCTCACAACCCTGCTGACTCCAAAACAAGAGGCCAGGTGGGGAGAACTAGAAAAGTTCTAGAGGCTTTCACTTCTTCCATTTGAAGATAACTTGCAGGGAACCTAGGATCATTCCTTACTATTTACTTGAAAATCCATGGACTGAGAGGCAGGACATTTATTCGCATGAGCTTTTCTCCCTATAAACTGCACCCCAAATCCAGTGTGCAAAGAAGGTTTTCAGGTCAACCACAACAGGCTGACCTTTCCTTGTATTTGCTTGGTCACTGAAGAACCAAGCAGAATTGTTTGTTGCCTGTGACTAAAGAAACCAAGGCTACTTTTGTTGAACAGAACTGTAGTAATTGTGTTTGGGAGATGAAGCCATTTAACCTGAATTAAATGGATGAATAACAAATGGTGTATATTTTATGCTACTTTTTCCAGTACACAGACTATTATAGTGTTAGGGCATAATCACTCTTTTAGTCAAATCATGTTGGTATATAGCTACTGTGTGAAGAAATGCAGCTGTCAGTACCAAAAAGTATGATTTTAAAGAGGCATTTATATTTTAAATGTTTTTCTATTAATCATTTAGCTTGAAAATCAGTTTTCTTTCTCTGTCAGTCAAGTCCCTACTAGTTCCAGCGTTTCAAATACAGTTTGAAATAAGCAAGATTTTGTGGCAAGGGAGCAGTGACAATGTTAATTGCCTCAGCTGTAGGGCTGGATAGATTGGGCATTGCTGTTATAGACCATGCAAATTAAATATGAAAGTCTAAATAATAAAAACTTAAATCCTTAGATTCATTGAAAAAGAATCAATTTTTAAATAAAAAATGAAAAGACTATTTTAATCAAACTTTAAATGTAATTGTGAATAATAAATCTATTGTTCAAAAGCAACTGGCAGTATTTTTTGTAAAAAGAAAAGTGTTTGAGGTTTAACTACAAATGACATGACACAAGGATTTATGCATTTTAGGTATTAGCATCACAACATTAACACAATCCTACAGTTTCTGATTAATTTTAGGTTTGCATGAGTAACAGGAAATACTGAACAAACGTATATTTTCTAAGTTGTATTACACATTTTCACCCTCTAAAATGCAAAGCCCCAGAAAGTGACTTTTAATCATTAAACAAATGAAAAGCTGCTTGTGTATTTCAGGATGGACTATACACATTTAATGTTATGCCTTCTAGTTTTACAAATGTATCTATCTGCAGTCTCCCAAAAAATTTTTAGTAGTATCTCGGTATATATTATTTAGAATACTTTGTTATTTATTGGAAAGGCATAATACTAACACCATCTATTTCACAAGCATGCTGTAAGTCTTCTGCAAAAGAAATGTTATTGATTTGAAAACTTCAAACTTAACTCATTGAAGGCAAAGGCTGCCAACAGGCACCATGGTGACCCCAAACAGTATGTATGAGCTGTGCAGGCAGCAGCTGCTAGTATTCCAGGCTATGAACTAAAATAACACTTACAAAAACACTTTTTTCCAGCTCTTTTCCCTATCATAGGACAGGAAAAACAACTAAAGTCCCCTCTTAGTACCTCATACAATGCTGAAGTCTTGGGCTCAGCACTAAGGTGTGAATTTTGGCCATTAAAAGATTAAGGATCAGAAAACTGTAGCTTTTTCCTCTATTTACAGACTAATTGATACAGAGTTAAATGATTTTTCTAATGCCATAAAACAATGACAGAGCTGGAAAGAAACCCAGCATGGGTTTTTTATGCTTATTACACACCCTTTATATGTTTAGGCACATCTTTTATACAGACTTTACAATTCCAGAAAATGTTTCATTTTTTTCTGAATGAAACACTGTAAAATATTCATGTTATTGTTTCCAAAATTCAGTTTACTATTTCACTTGCTAGTGAATGATTCAGAGGAGTATTTAAGAGACTTAACATGGGACTAAACACTACAGAACATATTTCTTCAAACAGCTAGTGGAAGTTTCCTGATCCCAGGCCCTGGTTCTCATGGGGGACTTCAACCACCCTGACATCTGCTGGGAGGGCTATACAGCAGTGCACAGGCAATCCAGGAAGCTTTTAGAGAGCATTGGAGACAACTTCCTGGTGCAAGTGCTGGAGCAGACAACTAGCAGCCATACTCTTCTTGACCTGCTGCTCACGAACAGGGAAGAATTGGTGGGGAATGTAGTAGTGGATGTCAACTTGGGCAGCAGCAAGGGCAAGATGACTGAGTTCAGGATCCTGAGGAAAGGAAGGATGGAGAGCAGAAGGATCCTGGATGTCAGAAAAGCAGACTTTGACTCGCTAAGGGAACTCCTGGGCAGGATCCCCTGGGAAGCCAGTCTCAAGGGGGAGAGGAGTCCAGGAGATCTGGCTATAGTGTAAGGAAGCCTTACTGAGAATGCAGGAACAAACCATCCCAATGTTCAAGAAGACCGGGAACTATGGCAAAAAAACAGCTTGGCTTAGCAGGGAATTCTTCAGTAAACTAAATCGTGAAAAGGAAGCTTATAAGAAGTGGAAACTTGGACAAACAACCAGGAAGGAATATAAGAGTATTGCTTGGGCATTCAGGGATGAATTCAGGAAGGCCGAAGTGCAATTGGAGTTGCAGCTAGCAAGGGATGTGAAGGGTAACAGGTAGGGTTTCTACGAGTACGTCAGTAGCAAGAAGAGAATCAGAGAAAGTGTGGGTCGCTTAGGAATGGGGGAAGCAACCTAGTGACAGAGGATGTAGAAAAGGCTAAAGTGCTCAATGCCTTTTTCACCTCCGTCTTCACAGGCAAGTCCAGCTCCCAGACTACTGCACCTGGCAGCACAGTTTGGGGAGGAGGTGAGCAGCCAACTGTAGTGAAAGAACAGTTTAGGGATTATTTAGAAAAGCTGGACATATACAAATCCATGGAGCCGGATGGGATGCATTCCAGGATGCTGAGGGAGTTGGCTGATGTGATTGCAGAGCCACTGATCATCATGTTTGAAAACTCATCGTGATCAGGAGAGGTCCCAGATGATTGGAAAAGGGCAAACATAGTGCCCATATCTAAGAAAGGGAAAAAGGAGGATCCAGGGAACTACAGACCAGTCAGCCTCACCTCAGTCCCTGGAAGAATCATGGAGCAGATCCTCATGGAATCTAGTTCTAAGTACTTGGAGGAGAAGAAGGTGATTAGGAACAGTCAGCATGGATTCACCAATGGCAAGTCATACCTGACCAACCTAATAGTCTTCTGTGATGAGGTGACTGGCTCTGTGGATGCGGAGAGACCAGTGGATGTGGTATACCTTGATTTTAGTAAGGCTTTTGATACAGTCTCCCATCAGGCAAGCTAAGGAAGTACAGGCTGGATGAACAAACTGTAAGGCGGACAGAGAACTGGCTGAAGCATTGGGCTCAACAGGCAGTGATCAATGGCTTGATGTCTAGTTGGCAGCTGATATCAAGTGGTGTGCCCCAGGGGTCTGTCCTGGGACAGGTTTTGTTCAATATCTTCATCAACGACCTGAAAGATGGCACTGAGTGCACCCACAGCAAGTTTGCAGATGACTCCAAGCTGGGGAGAGTAGTAGATATGCTGGAGGGTAGGGCTAGGATTCAGTGTGACCTAGACAAATTGGGGGATTGAGCCAAAAGGAATTTCATGCAGTTCAACAAGGACAAGTTCGAAGTCCTGCACTTTGGATGGAACACTTTCATGCACTGGTACCAACTGGGGGCTAACTGGCTGTGCAGCAGCTCTGCCGAAAGAGACCTGGGGGTTACAGTGGACAATAAGCTGAATGTGATCCAGCAGTGTGCCCTTGCTGCCAAGAAGGCTGCACTGGTAGGTGTGTTGCCAGCAAGTTAAGGGAAGTGATTATACTCCTCTATTCAGCACTGGTGAGGCCACATCTGGAGTACTGTGTTCAGTTTTGGGCCCCCCACTACAGAAAGGTGGTGGACAAATTGGAGAGAATCCAGCAGAGAGCAATGGAAATGGTTAGAAGTCTGGGGGACATGACTTATGAGGAGAGGCTGAGGGAACTGGGCTATTTAGTCTGGAGAAGAGAAGACTGAGAGGGGATTTAATAGCAGTCTTTAACTACCTGAAGTGGGGTTCGAAAGAGGACAGAGCTAGATTGTTCTCAGTGGTGGCCGATGACAGAACAAGGAACAATTATCTCAAGTTGCAGCAAGAGAAGTTTAGGTAAGATATTTGGAAGAATTTTCTTACTAGGAGGGTGGTAAAGCACTGGAACAGGTTACCCAGAGAGGTTGCAGACTCCATCCTTGGAGGTTTTTAAGACCCAGCTAGACAAAGCATTGGCTGGGATGAGCTAGCTGGGGATGGTAGGGGGTTGGACTGATGACCTGAGGTCCCTTCCAACCCTAATTTTCTATGATTCTATGATATGGTAAAAATACATCTCCCTCTAACTCATTAATCTATATACCAACTACATAACTATAATTCAGGAAGTTGAATATTATCACCACTACATTGAAAGTGTTTAAACAAGCTACAAAGCATTCCTTGATTAGTTTGCTATTGCAACAGAGCCAGATTTTAATCATCCACATAAATGTGAACAGTGGGAACAGGAGAGAGGGAGAAGAGGGATGTTGGGATTGGCCAGTCCATTAAGGATGGCCTCTCAAATAAACTTTTCTAAGATCTTCCCCAGGATACACGTCAGGCTGATGGGCCTATAGTTAGCTGGATCCACTTTCCTCCCTTTCTTGACAATAGGCACCACATTGGCCTTCTTCCAGTGTTTGGGCACTACACCAGAGCACCAGGAGTTTTCAAAGATCTGTGCCAGAGGCTGGGCTATGACGCTCGCCAGCTCCTTGAGTACCCTGGGGTGCAGATTGTCAGGGC
>NW_017728906.1:86132884-86134142 GCF_001723895.1 Crocodylus porosus | reverse complement strand
TTGGCCCATAGACCTCTTGTGTCACGCACAAGAGGAAGCTTTGTGACTGCTCAGATTTTGCAGAGTGATCCTTCCACGAGATGTCCAGGTAACTGAAGTCACCCATGACAGCCATGGTCCTGGAGCATGCAGCCTCAGCCAGTTCCCGGGTGAACTCCTGGTCAAGCTCAGGACTTTAGGTGGGAGGTCTGTAGTAGACTCCCACCATTGTGTCCCCTGTGCCATGTTCCTCATGGATTTTAACCCAGGGATCTCCAGTCGTCCACCCTGGTCGCCAATATCAGCCTGCAGGGACATGTAGCTTTCCTTAACATAGACAGCTACACCCCCTCCCCTTTTATCTACACGATCCCTCCTGTACAGGGTATAGCCATCTATACCCGAGGTCCAGTCATGGGTGGAGTCCCACCAGGTCTCCATTATCCCTATGACATCATAATTATTTGCACTGAGCAGGAGGACGAGCTCCTCCTGCTTATTCCTCAAGCTCCTGGCATTTGTGTACAGGCAGGCAAGTGTGCCCTTAGGGGCTCTTGCCTTGCCCACAGATTGTACCAGGGCTGCGGCAAGGGTGGTCTCCCTTAAGTGCCTTGGCCCGCTGGCTTTGCAAGGGTTGCTCAGCGGGCCAGCAGTAGCGGTAGTTCCCCCATCCCCCAACGGGCTTAGTTTAAAGCCCGGTGGAGCAGGTCAGCCAGCCTGGCTGAGAAGAGCCTCCTCCCCAGGGGAGAGAGGTGGAGGCCTTCTCTTCCCAGCAGCTCGCTGCCTCTCTCGCCAACGAGCGGGCTGTGGTCATGGAATTCAAAGCCTTCCCGATGACACCAGCTCCACAGTCTTTGGTTGACTATGTGTATCCTCCTCTCCCTCCTCAGCCCATAGCCCGAGACTGGGAGGATCGACAAGACCACCTGTGCCCCCAGACCCTTTAGCCCCACTCCCAAATCCCTGTAGTGCCTCATGACCCGGCTGGGAGTGCTCCGAGCTGTGTCATTGGTGCCCACATGAATAAGGAGCATAGGATAGTAGTCTGTGGGCTGGAGGAGCTTTGGGATCTTCTCCACAATGTCTCGGATGCGGGACCCCAGGAAGCAGCAGACTTCCCCGACTAAAGGGTTGGGGTGGCAGACTGCCCCTTCAGTCTTCCTCATGATGGAGTCTCCCGCAACAAACACCTTACGTTTTGTCTTGGGGAGAGCGGGAGCAGTAGCTGCAGTTGAGCCTGTGTTGCCTGTAGGAGCTGGCAACTCAGCAGGCTCTGCTG
>NW_017728906.1:86120585-86132333 GCF_001723895.1 Crocodylus porosus | reverse complement strand
TGCAGAGCCCGAGGGGACAACGTGTGCCCATCTGTGTCATGCCCCCGGTAGACTGGCTACGGCTGGGACTGTCTACCCTGGGGGGTTCACAGGCAGGGTCTTGGGCCCTCCCACGTGCCCTCCTGCGCTAACTCACATGCCGGCAGGCAAGCACGCCTGTTTGCACAGCCTGTTCACGCGGCTCCGGTCGTGTGGCTCCCTGGGGGGCTGGGCGAAGTAGGAGCCTGGGCAGGGCTTGACCCGGCCGGGCTTGACCTAGTCGTGCTCCATGCAGCTGCCTCCTCCCACTCAGTGAGAGGTTAACCCCCTCCCACTCACGGGCCCCGCTTGCCTCTGGCTGTGCTGGGGGTTGGCGGAGGGCTCCGCGGCTGCTGGGGGGTGTCTGGGGGGCTTTGGGGGAGCAGCGGTGTGGCAGGCTTTCACCCGCGTGTCTCTCACCGGTCCGGAGCCTAACTGGGGCTTTTTTTGCTGTTGGCGGGCCCTTTTAAACTGCGCACATGCACAGTGGGCTCGCCATTGGGGGAAGCTGCTCTCGCGCAAAGGGGGGCCCTGCCCAGGATTTGGGGGACCTTGCCCTACTGGAGGTTGAGTACCCCCTCCTACCTCTCTCTCTCCCTGGGGGGCTGGGCCAAGTAGGGGCCTGGGCGGGGCTTGACCGGCCCGGCTCCACGCAGCCACCTCCTCCCACTCAGGGTTGACTAATGCATTCTTGTTTGTATTGTGATTCTGGTTATGCCATTTCATTTCACTTGTAAATAACCTTTCCTATTATTCTTGTTTTGTAAATAAAGTGTAAATTGTTAAATCAGTTAAGTGTTAGACCTCCTTGGGACCATAAGCTGCTCTGTGGGGAGCAGAGGCTGGCTGGAAAGTACTTTGGTGCTGGGTAGAAGCCCTGCCCCACTCTCACCACACCATCCCTGATATTGGGCAGGGGTGGCAACTATTGGGCCACCACCCAGGTTACATTTGCCCCTTTCCATGCAAATGAGGGGATTGAAAACCCCTTCTTTTGATTGGCTTCTCCTTTTCCACAGGGCAGAGCTCCCCTGCTCCACCCTTGGGACTGCATAGAGTTCACCAGCACTGTTTCTATCCCAGGGTAAGTATCTCAAGCCAATCTGGTGAGCCCACATTGGCAGTCTGTTACAAAAGCAATTCCACTGACTCCAGCAGGACTTCAAGTTAAGAAGGTGCTTAAATACTTTGCTGGATCAGAGCCCATGTTAGCACAGAATTTGATTCTCTGGGTTGTGTTGTGTTGTACTTTGAGACAGGAAAGGGTGCCTTGAGAAAAAAACTTTCCTAATACTAATCTATTTTTGGTCTTGTCAGGACCAAAGGAACTGATATGCCATGAACTTCAACAGTTGATGTTTCTACTTCCTTCCATAGATTATTCCCATTCACAGGACACTGAGGCACATAACCCACATAAAATAATCTAGATTGATAAGTTATTTATGGGTGTGAACTTTATTTGAACAATTTTGTAAAGCATAAAAGGGAATCTATACCATTTTGCCTCAGCAAATGGTTATAGCCAACTCAATGAACTCTTCTCTTGCTCTGGGATTTAAAGGTGAAAAGGGCTATAAAGGTATATCACAAGGGCTATAGATTGTTGCTTATTACTCTTCATTTGGAGCCACTGGATCCAGCCTGCCAAGCAGTAGCTTCAGCTGTGCTCAGTTATAGGGGAGTTGCCTATACCAATCTAAAACTAGGTGGTGTGGAGAAGTGACAGTGGGGAGAAGTAGCAGCAGTGGCCATGTCCTAGCCTCGGATCTGAGTTGGGACATCTTGGAAAAGTTTGCTGACCACTGACCTAAAAAGCTGTGAATAGGAATTTGGAAAAGCTCCAGATCATAGCTATTTATTTGTTTAGCAAACCTCACTGCCAGTGGAAGTATTGCCTTGATAAGGACTGCAGGGTTAGGTGCCAAATATTTCCCACACTTGAGTACCAGCAAGGTATTTTATTGTTTAAACAGCTTGTACATTTCTGAAGGAATGTAGAGGAGAGGCCATATTCTCCTCTGGTGTAATTGTGTTGAAATCATATGAGCTATGTCATAGAGAATCATAGAAAATCATAGAAAAGTAGGGCTGGAAGGGATATCCAGAGGTCTATCTAGTCTAACCCCTGCCTGAGACAGGATCACCCGTATCCAAACCATCCTATACAAATGTATAATCTAAATTCTTTCTAAAACTACCATCAACCTGACACAACACAAGACATAACACCCTAACCTGCCACAAGTAAGGCAAGGAAAGCACAGCAGCCAACATCCTGCTTCTATAAAAGGTTGTTAATATATACTCAAGAGTTCCTAAGTCAATCAACACCAGCTAAGAAACTGGTCCTTGTACTTAGGAGAAAAATAAAAGATTAAACTCATTATTACCACCTTAAAACTAATCAGATTATGGGTTAAGCATTACAGATATTTTTCAAGAAAATTTCCACTGACTTCAGTGGGAATCAGCAGAATTCAATGGCAGTATACAGAATAATCACAGCTTTTTATTTTTCATTTAAAAAACAACATAATTGTTAAAAAAAACAACTTACATGACTCAGCTTGTCTAACTTTATGTTACTCTTCCTAAAATTGTTAAAAATATCAGCATGCTTCAATTGGAAAGAAACTATTGTTTGTAAGATCAATCAGCTGCACATACTACATGACAGAAACACTAGAAATGCTATATAAATGCAGAATATTAAAAAAATCAGTTTTCAGACCCCTTGAACAGATACCTCTTTTTACCTTTGTAATTGAAGTGGAAACAATAATTAAGAATCTAGATGATGGTCTGATGGAATTACAGCAAGACTTGGTAATGCCTTCTGTGTGCCATACAGAAATAGGGAAAGAGGACTTCCCCATAAATCATAAATTAAAGGAACTGTCATTAGAGGTATAAATGGAACATGGATATGTAAAATGCAAACCCTCTAATTTAAACTCTTTCAGCATTTGATGGTTTAAGAATCTGGAAAGTGGTAAGGCACATGCTTTGCATACGAGGCATAATGGAGAGAACATATTTGGTTAATATCAGAAAAAAAATATATCACTCCCCTGTTTGATAATCTTGCAAGTAGTAAACATTATAATAAAATAAGATGCATTATTCATAACATCTTGCAAGAACTGCAGTTCTGTATAGTGCAAGAGATACTGTTCAATCCTGTTTAAGGCATACTTGTGAGAACTGTCCCACTTAATAAAATCATAGTGTTGTAGGGCTGGAAGGGACCTTGGGAGGCCATCTAGTCCAATGGCTTTCAATCACCAAGACCACTGTACAACTGAGGTTTGAAACATCAGGTCGGCCAATTGTATTAGACCGGTGCGGGCATATACTTTGGGCAGAGGGCCGCTTACTGAGTTTTGGCAAGCCATCAAGGGCTGCATGACAGGCAGCCCAGGGCAGATAAATATTAATTTTCTAAATATTTTAGGGGCCCTGTGAGCTAGATAGAATGGCCTGGCAGGCCACATCCGGCCCCCAGGCCGCATTTTGCCCACCCCTGTATTAGACTAACCCAGACAACCCAGCAATATTTTTACATAGTTTAACTAAAAATACTTTACAGTCTGCCTGTTGACTCACACCACAGTGGAGAGTGCTCCCATTTGAAAGGAAGGCCTGAAGTTAATGTCTTACATGGAACCTCAAAGCCTGACATAAGAGGGTATATGATGATCAGATCACTTAATGTATCACAAAATGCTATTAAAATTAATTCAAAATTTGGTAGGATTGACATTTGATTTTCTTGTATATCAGAGCTGTCCAACTACTGAGCAGCTACAAGCCACACTGGCAGGGGTCACATACTGCCCAAGCTGCACCAGCATGTGTCACATGCCCTGTGGACTGTACACTGCACAAGGACACCTCCACTATACCATTCATATGAGTACCCTGTCCTCACACTCTGATCCCCAGACCACAGCTCCTGGTCTCCACCAACCCCATCAGCTGTGGTACATCACAATGCTCTGGACAGGAAATAGGAGATGGAGGGGGAGGGAGGGGGAGCTCACTGCAGCCAGCGCAATGGGAGGAGTGGTGGCTGGGTGAGAGCCTGGGGTCCATAAATTAACACCTTGCAGGCCACATATGGTCCACAGGATGCCAGTTGGATAGCCCTGTTGTATAATATTCTTTCCAGTGACTGACGCTAACTTGCAAGGTCTAGTTTTTTGTAAGGAAGAAACTTCATAATATTAAATTTAAATTTAAATATGTAAATTAGTACATTTTTTCTTGAGAGAATAAACCTTAGTGGTAGACTTTAAAGAATGGCTGCTGAACTAGAATCTAGAATGCTAAAAAAAAGTATTTTGTATACTTAATTTTCAACTTGCTTGAATAGTGAGTGTAGAGCACCCAAGACTGTTGAATCATTGGATTATTAATATTATTGTTGCTGTTGTTATTGATATTATTATTACTATTGCCCCTTAGGCTGAACTGTTTGAAAAAGAGATGTTGAAGCACACAATGGAATCAACAGTCAATAAACTATTTCATTGTAACTGCTGTGGAGAAGGTTAGTGTGCTGCTTACTGAGTAGTGCAAAACCAGCTAAAACAAGAAATACAAATTTCAGAAGTGGTTTTGGAGCCTTTGTTTTTCCTCAAGTGGCTTCTACATCACTACTCTAACATGGAAAGTATGAAGGCCTCCTGACTTATGGTTTAACAAAGCCCTAACCATATGGATGTGTATCTCAGAATAAGCCTTTTGCCAGGAAACCAACAGTGATGTCAGCACACTATAAATAGTGGTAGACTTTTTAAAAATAATATCACAATACAGAAAATATCATAATCACTTTTATTCTAAAATAGTACCACTTTCCCATCAAGAAGCTGGCAACAATATTAAATGTTCAAATAAAAATGCCAAATTTTGTTCATTACTATGAGCACAATCTAGAATTGAAAAAAATGCTCCCAAATTAGTAAATAAATGGTTTATCACGAATTAGTCAACCAAGTATTGTTGTTTTAAACAATGTCTAATTAATTAGTCAGCAATGCTCATTTTTAGTTCTAAGCCATTCAGTAATGAATCTATATTCAATTAAAAATCAAATCCTAAAGGGTGTGTGTATGTATGTAAGTATGTATTCACACACACACACGTCCTTGCAGATTTGATTTTTCCCCTTTCTATAACTGTCTGAAAAAGTCCCTCTATTTTGCAAGACTAAAGGTCTGATAACCCAGATAAACTCATATTCTGCAACAGTCATTGTGCCAAACCACTACTGATTTCCCTGGAAGTTATGTCACAAAGCAGAAAGTGAGATTACCTCCAGTATTATTATTACCAGCGCACCACAACCGAAGTATAAGACAAGAGGTAACAGATGGATACAGGCAGACGGGGGAGTACAAGGAAACAATAAGGCAGTATTAAGCCAGGTTTGCTGGCAATGGGATCAATGCACCGACTGCCTAACTGTTGCAAAGTTTTGTAGTTCTGAAAGCACAGTGACTTTTAAGGAGGATAATGAATAGCCTCATGGATGTGGGGTGCTCTTCCCAAATGCAACAGGGCAGAATGGGAGAAAACACTCAAGGTCTGCCACAGCCTTTTTGGTAAAGAAACATCCTAATGTTAATTTGGCAAAGTGACTTAAAAAGCTTTACCTGTTCTTTTTCTCTGGACAGAATCATCCTTCATAGTTTCTCTGTGAGCTGATATTATATAAAATTATAGTTTACTGACTTAGGCTTTAATCCTGCAACTTCTAACAGGCAAGAAGTCTTGCATGCATTGACTTCCAAAGGTGTCAAAAAAACCCACAGCAGTGGGGTGGCGTATGTGGCAGCAGCGTGAACCACCCAAAAACTAGAGCCTGGCCAGCTGGAGCTCATACTCCAGCCGCCAGCTGGGTTCCAAATACCCAGATCACCCTAGGAGGCCCCCAGGAAAGGCTGCTGGGGCCAGCCCAGGTTCTGGTTCCAGTTTCTCCTACCCCACCTGGGGGAACTTATTGCACGCCAGAGCCCTCATGCATAAGCGTCCCCTGGGGATAAGTAGCAGTGGCACAACTATGTGCTGCTGCTATTTGTCCCCATGGAAACACACATGCACGCTCATCTGGACATGTCCTTTGAGTCTGTCTGTACCACCTGAGAATCACACTAGGGAGCAGTGCTGTGAAGCATGTTGTGCATACATCATTCCTTGAACCAGATGATGTAAGAAGCATGTTAGTACATCACTGGAGGCATGCTGATAAACTCAATTCTCATGGGAGAGTGTAGTGGCACATATGCCATACCACACTCAGGTGGTTGCATAATATCTCTTTTAGGGGGCTGTAAGTGCAAACTGTGCTTCACAGCAGTGCTCCCAAGCATGGGCCTCAGGAGGTGTAAACACATTTCATAGATTTCATAGATTTCATAGACATCAGGGCTGGAAGGGACCTTGGGAGATCATCGAGTCCAGCCCCCTGCCCAAAGGGCAGGAAGTCAGCTGGGGTCATAGGATCCCAGCAAGATAAGCATCCAATTTACTCTTGAAGGTGTTCAATGTAGATGCTTGAACCACCTCCGCTGGCAGACTGTTCCAGACCTTGGGGGCTCGGACAGTTGCTTATCAGTACACAAGTGGATCACAGAACAGGATCATGTGGAATGCCAGACAATTACACAATTTCAACAAGGCTAACAACTCCCTATGAAATCCAGGACTGTCCCAGTCAAACCAGGATGTATGGTCACCCATATATATGTACACAGCTTCTGGCTCAATGTGTTTACTTGATTACAGCCACTGAATAAGTAGGATATCCAAAGCACCCTGACAGGCACCAGCTATTAAAGGGACTATGGCAGCCAGCAGAAGGCACAGAAACATCTACACTTGCTTTCTGGCAGCTGCTGGGAGCCAACAGAAGTTTAAATTTAAATCACTTTCACAACATGTCTGTTGCAAGTGTACTGTCAGCTTACAACTTCCATAGAACTGCTTGTGTGAGTAAAGTTATGCACAAATATAAGTGCTTGCAGGATCTGACAATAGCTTTAGAAAAAAAAACCCAACAAGTGTTAAAAGAAGTAGGGCAAACAGAAAAACAGAAACAAACTAACAGCAATTGCTGTTTTAGCTCAAATGAAAAGTCCCCTGGAGAATCTGAAACCCAATCACTGCAGCACCGTGAACTTGGTTCTGGTGCTTGACAAATATCACCGCATGAAATATGTTATTTGGTCCAGTCCTGCACATGTGCAGGTAAGCATCTTGACTCTTGTGAAAAATCCCCTTCAAGAATCTGTAATATCTCTATGCTTTGCAGCTGGGAAGAGCAATTTGGCCAGGGGATAAGCCTAGTGTTAGGAATGAACTCTGAAGAACATTAGCACACATTCACTAGAAACTTGTTAGAGTCTGTAAGCTAAATTCTCCATGCCAATGTGCACTGATCAGGCTCCACCCTCTAACAGTTCTTATATATCACTGTATGTTTTTAGGCTATGTCTACACTGTAAACGCATCATGTGTGGCAGAAGAGTGCTCAAACACAGCACCACTGCTTCCAGTCAGCTTCCTAAACCAAAAGCAATGTAGCCCAGCTCTGCATAATGCTGGTGACAGGCTACTTAGCTGTGCTCAGTGACAACCTCCCCTCTCCCCCACATACACTGCAGATGGCAAGCTACACAGAACAAGGTAAAATGTGTGAGAGAGCCCTTTCTGGGCACAGTAAGTTTGCAGTATGGGCCTTAGTATGCCTGTTTTACAAGCTTTGTGCTGGCAGAAGCTCCAGCATCAGAAGCAGCTGCCACAGGGAAGCTGCCAGAGGACATATATATATACATATATATATAGGGTGATGACATTACTTTAAGGAAGTCCAGGGCATTGCCCACCCTCTCCCACCAAGTCAGTGGTGCTGCCCGCCCATCTGCCTGGCACACCATGCTGCTCTGCGAACACCCTGCAGACTGCAACACTGGACTGCACCCTGCACCCCTGCGAGTCCAGGACTTCTGTTTTAATTTTCACCAACCAGCTGGAGCCTACAAAATTCAGGATTGTCCACCAAACCAGGATGTATAGTCACCCTCCATATATATGTACACAGCTTCTGGCTCAATCCGTTTACTTCATTATAGCTGCTGAACAAGTAGAATACCCAATGCACCCTGGCACGCACTGGTGTTAAAGGGACTGTGGCAGCCAGCAGAAGACACAAGCACATCTACACTTGCTTTCTGGCAGCTGCTGGGAGCCAGCAGAAATTCACAGAGTTGGTGCAGAAAGAAAGGGCTTTGTCACCCAGAGGAGGGGTGAAGGTAGACAGACTCACAGTTCTGCTGGCAGAAATTTTGCTGGCAAAATGATGGTGTGTAGACCAGGCCTTGGTTAACCAGAAAAACAGGTTTCAAATGCACGCATTTTCAATAGATCAGTGGACTACTTCATGAAACTGGAACTGCTAATTATTTAATCTCTCTTAATAAAGTAAAATCACCACTGGATACAAATTAGCATTTTAAACATGAGTAAAAGAGATGCATTTTTCCACTTCAAAGGACATTCTGAGTGAACACTTGTTGAATCCAAAAGCTGAAAGTTCATTTTACAGATGTCCATAGCTTTTTTGGCAGTTGATATCTCATAAAAGACTGAAGTTCCTCTGCCAGTTAAAATATTTACAACTACTAATTATTTTTGAATGACTGAATGAAAATAAACAATCATTTTGTAAGCAGTTAAGAAGTATCAAGGAAAGTTTTTGGATTAGCATTCTTGTTAATTGCTAAATCAGTCCAATGACTTTACAGCAAATTAACACTAGACAGAGCTCCATGAAAGAAGTTCTATCTTGTTAGTCGGTAATCTACCTAACACTTTTCTGGTCTGCCAACTAAATGAAAACAAGAAGAAAAGAGACAAATGGTTTCCGTGACAGGACAATCTCTGCAAATGACAACCCTGTGGCCCAACTGAAGAATCCTTACTCAAGCAAAACATTAACTTTAGTGGGAGGCTCTGCTTGAATAAGGATAGCAGCTCAGGGCTCATCTACGCAGATCATTATTCATGTTTGTATAAATAAAGCTGTGACTTAGAAATACAAAACTGTACTAAAAATATGTTTTTTATGAAGTGATGGGACCATCCATGTTTCATGAACTCACTTCTCATGTTCAAGACTTAACACTCAGAAATCACTACAAAAGGTGTGTTTCTGAAGGGACAGTATCAAAAACCCACATTCTTTCTGAAATGTCCCAGTGATACAGATCGTGTAATCTCTGTATGAGGAATGCATTAAAACCAAAACAAATCCTGTCCTGGTGTGAGTAACTCAACGAAACTGGGAATATAAAATATTCATTCATGTCCAGGATGTCTAGCCAGAAATTGATGGAAGCATCTGGATTTGCGTGGGAGGCTCTAACTCTGTGTCTAGGTGCATAACACACATGGACACGGGAGATCAGAGCCCAAGTGCTTTTGCTTTGGGGAGGTTCTTGGCTACTTCTGACAGAGACCTAAGGGGGTCGGCTTCACTGTGGTGACATCCATATGTTACCATGCCAATTAAGTACAATCCAGCTGAACTCTGTTTAAGTGTGTATACACGCAGGTGTGTATGTAATGTGTGTGTACACATGCAACATATGCATACACACACACACATATATACATTTATATATATACATACACACACAGCATATACATACATACATATATATGCATATGTACATGTGTGTGTATGTGTGTGTGTAGTGTACATACATATATGTACACGTGTACATGCATGGAGTATACATGCAATGTGTGTGCACATACAACTTATACATATATACACGTGCACACATGTCCATATGTATGTAGGCTGTGTACAGTGGAGTTGTATCATACGCGCATTTAACTTAACGTGAATTCAACTATACACGCTCTGCGTATAGCTGAATAACAATTTAAATAGTGCGGGCGATTGCGCCCGCCGTTCCACTCAGTGAGTGAGCTGTTCTCTCTGCTGTTCCCTCATGATTTTTCCCATGCTGCGCCTCACATACATACATATCACGGGCAGGGCGGGGCTTCCCAATCCCTCCTTTTGCTGTCCCCTGGACAATATATTTTGACTATACGCGATTTTTGCCTTACGTGCTGACTTTAGAACATAACCCCTGCGTAAGATGCAACTCCACTGTGTGTGTGTGTGTGTGTGTGTGTGTATATATATACACACACACACGTACATCTGTTGCACATATACAGACAAGGTTCTTTGGGTGAATCTGATATCTTTTATTAGACCAACTTAAATAGTTGGAAAATATTTTAAGTTGGTCTAATAAAAGATATCTGATTCACCCAAAGAACCTTGACTGCCTATGTCCTTAGACCAACACAGCTATAACCTACACCCCTGTTGCATATATAGACATATGTACATGTATATGCATACATAAATGTATGAATATGTTGTATACATACATGAAGCATGCATGCAATGTATGTACACACACAACACATACATATATACATACACACATGCACATACATACCTTTATATGCATGTTGTATGTATTTGCATACCTATGTGTATACAGGTTTCCCTTGCCAACCTCTGGGGTTAGGTTCCTGAAAGTTCCCATGGCTGGCAAAACCAGCAGGGCTGGGGGAGAAGGGGCTGTGTGTGGGGGGTGAGGGTCACCAGCAAGGCTGTGGGGGTGGAGTGAGAGGCCTGAGCAGAGCTAGAGGCGCCGTGGGGGGGATTTTCCGACTGTACCCCCTCTTCTCTGAAGTGTGGATACTCAAAACTGTAGTTGGCAAGGGAAACCTGTATACATATATACCCATGTACCTGTTGTGTCCATAAAGTGTACACGCAGCATGTGCATGCACAACATATACATTCATATGTATATACATATACACACAACATATATCTACATACGTATGTGTGCATATACACGTGTGTGTGTGTGTGTGTGTGTGTGTGTGTGTGTGTGTGTAGAGAGAGTGTGCGCAGTGTTTCCCAACCAGTGTCCGCAGCACAAAAGCGTGCTGTCAGAAATGAACAGGTGTGCCGTGGAATTTTGCTATGGCAATGAGCTACAATAGATATGAGGATGGGGAATGCCTTAACAGGTGTGCCGTGGCAAATTTTTCATTAATGTAAGCGTGCCTTGGGCTGGAAAAGGTTGGGAAACCCTGATACAGATATATGTGTCTGTATGCACATATCTAAGTACATGTACACATGTGCACACATCCACATATCTAAGTGCATGTGCATCTAGATACATGTGCATACATACACACATCTAAGTGCATGTACCCAGGTGCACATATACGCATATATAAGTGTACGTACATATAGATACATGTGCACGCACACACGTGCATGTACATGTAGATACATGTGCATAAATACCCACACAGAAGTAAGTGAGTCTAGAAGTATATCTCTGGATAGATAGAGGTCCGTACATTGGTATCTGTTGGCTGCACATACATGAAGCAGAGGCGCGGCGGGTGCACGCACTCAGCCCCCAGCGGCGCCCCTCCAGATGCCCGCTCCCAGAGCCCAGGCAGGCACACCGGCCCGTGGACGCGCACCCCCGCAGGTAGGCAGCGCCGCGGGTGCCCAGCCCGGCAGCCCCTCCGCGGGGCGCGCGGACACACGGGGCGCTCCCGGCACACGTGCGGGCGGGCGTGTCCCCCCCTCCCGCCCGCCCC
>NW_017728906.1:86101565-86120374 GCF_001723895.1 Crocodylus porosus | reverse complement strand
GCGCGCCCATGGGCTCCGCGCCCGCCGGCAGCAAGCGGGGGCCTGCGGAGGCGGGAGCCGAGCCGAGCCGCGCTGCAAAATGGGTCGGGGCTGCCGCGGGCTCCCGCCCGCCTTGCCGACCGAGACAGGGGGTGCTGCCGGGCGGGGATGTGGAGCCGGCAGCCTTCCCTGCCTGCCTGCCTCGCCTCGCCTCCCCGCGCACAAGTGCAGGAAATGTTCCACTGACCTACATATTTTTCCAAACATACGTGACCTTTTTTTTCTCTCTCTCTCTGTGGGAGGAGACAGGCGAGGAGCCAAGAAAAGGAGAAGCTTGGAGAGAGGAAGAAAAACACCCAGGGAAGGGGTTCAGCAAAACCTTCCAGCCCGTAGGAACTTGGCTCTGTTTGAGGGACCCCGAGGGCGCAGTGTTTCCTCACCCCACCCAGCGCCACCAAAAGAGGCAGGGTGTGTGGCAAACTGCCCCTGGCATTTGCCCCTGGTTTCTGCTGCACATGGCCTTGCTGCAGTTGCCTGCCCCCCTCCCCCCACCTTGTAGGCACAAGTTAATAAATAATAGCCCCTTTCACCTGAGGGGACCCCCCCCAACGTACCCCAAACTGAATATTCATTGTGTCAGCTTTACACAGGTTGGCAAGGATGCTAATGTCTCTCCTTGCCCCCCCCACCCCCCGTTTTGTAGCACACAGCAGTTAAGTAAGGTCTGGGGTAAAGCTGGCTAGGGAGCCCACCCTCCTGCTCACTCTCAGGGCTTTGAGTTCAGCACAAGTCCCTCGGCCTCACAGCTTTGGGTTCAGCACAGGTCTCGCACTCTTGGGGCTTTGTGTCCAGCACTGCACCACTAAAAGGGGAAGTGTTTAAGCTTTAGCCCACTAAAACCCAACCAGCTGCCTATCTGCAAGGCCGGATTTGCACTTAAATCCCTCCCTCCTAAAGTGAGGCCAGCCTACCAAAAGCAAACCTCCCCCCTCCCTAGTTTTCACTAGCTGAAAACTGCCAACCTATGACTCATAAATAGCAGAAATATTCTAGTTCCATAGAAGAGGTGGGAATTACCCAGTGGCAGCAGCAGAACAGACTGCCCCCTCTTGCTTCCTTTTTTGTCTCTATCCTGATGGCTGCTGTCTCTCAGTCTGTGAGGTCACTTCAGGCTGGCCCCTGGATAACTGTTAGGTGTTCAAAGCATGGATGGTAGGCCTGGCCTCTCTAAAGGTTGCTGCAACTTTGGTATAGATATCAGTGGGAGCATGATTATAGAATCATAAAAGATGAGGGTTGGAAGGGACCTCAGAGGGCACCTAGTCCAATCCCCTGCTCAAAGCAGAACCATCCCCAACTAGATCATCTCAGGGAAATATTTGTCTAGCCAGGGCTTGAAAACCTCCAAGAATGGAGATTCCACCACCTCTCTGGGTAACCTGTTCCAGTGCTTCACCAGCCGCCTAGTGAGAAAGTTTTTCCTAATATCCAACCTAAACCTCCTTGCTGCGAAGAGAAAAGTAGAGACCATTGCTCCTTGTTCTGTCATCTGCCACCACTGATCAGTCTAGCTCCAGCCTCTTTTGAACCCACTTCAGGTAGTTAAAGGCTGCTATAAAATCCCCCCTCAGCCTTGTCTTCTGCAGACTAGATAAACCCAGTTCCCTCAGCCCCCCCTCAGAAGTCATGTGCTGCAGCCCCCGAACCATTTTCATTGCTCTCCAGTGGATTCTCTCTAGCTTGTCCACATCCTTTCTATATGGGAGGTGGCAGGCCTGGATCCTGTACAAATTATGGATTTATATAGGATGGTTTGGATAGGGATGACCCTGTCTCAGGCAGGGGGTTGCACTAGATGATGTCTGGAGGTTCCTTCTAGCCCTGCTTCTCTATGGCTGCGTGGCGAGGCCATACAACCCTATTGCCTAGGCGGGGTGGCCAACCTTGTGGCTCTTGTGCCACAAGTGTCATATTGGTAGCCAGTGTGTGTGGCATGCAGCAGATGGGGGAAGGGGCAGACAGTATGGTGGCAAATAGGGCATGAAGCAGAAAGCAGAGCAGCAAATTGGAGAAGGGGATTGGAGTAGCACTCTGGGAGGGTGCAGGGTTCATTTGTGGCATGCTTGTCGTAGAGGTTGGCTTCCACTGGCCTAAAGGAAGGTTCTTACCTACTATAGACATAAACAGTAACACCTTTTTTACTTATGCAACTCTACACCCTCAATTAAAGCAAAACCTTTACAGAGAGTTCTATTTTTTTTGGAAAGTAGGTCATTCTTTTTATTTCCCACTTGCATTATTTTTGTCTAATACTCCAGAAAAGTACCCAGTAAGTTGTAAGGAAATGTGTTACATCCTAGGAGAAGTTGTTTATTTTTAGGTTTGCTTCTGACTTGCAGTGTTCTTCCATGCTGAGTATTGTTATCTCCTTGACCTGAGCAATAAACCAATTTGGGATCCTGTGGGCAAACTGTGTTAGGAGGAGAAACTGATGATGAAATCAGGTGTTCCTTTTTGAAGCAATTTGTTTCATAAGGAATGTACAGCTCCTTGTTCCCTGAAGCAAGAGGCAGTAGCTTTGCTCACAGTTCCAAGCTTTCAGCCAGCGTTCAACCTAGATGCTGCCACACTCCTACCAGGCTGTATATATAGCACTTTTTGCTGCCTGGGGAGAGATCCCCAACTAGTCTACACTACAGACTTTTGCTGATGTAGTTGGTTAAGAGTGTGAAAAAAACACTTCTATCAACAGTATATCTATGCCAGTGAAATGCCTTTGTTATTGCCACAGAAAAATCCTGTCACCTGGGTAACACAAAGTGGTTTAACTATACAGGCAGAATAACAACTCCTTCTGCTGGTATAAACTGAGTCTCTACTAGAGAATGTGCCAATATAGCGATGGTGGAATTGAAACGGCTTTGAAACGGCTTTGCAGTGTAGATCAGTCTTTTCTGCCTTTTGCAACCATATGAAACTTTCAGAAAACAAGAACTAGCAAAACCAATCCACCCACATGTGGTTTTCATGTGTCTTTGCGTTTTGGTGGTGATATGTGCCTGTGCTGTGTCCCATGTTTTGGATGAAGTCTACTTTTCTCAGTTACCAGATTCTATGAAGGAGCATAACTATTTCTAGCAACTGTTTTAAGAGCAGCTGCAATTATGCCCAACCCGTGACATTATGATATTATGAAAGATTATTTAGCTTCAAATTATTCCAGGCTGCAGTTTCAAACAATAGATTTTTTTTTCACTTTTTAGTCAATCACTTTTGCACCTATCTTTTTACACAGCCCTTACTAATGTTGAAAGTTATGTACTTTTAACCAAATTAAATACAAACTTTAAAAGGATCCTCCCTTCCTTTCTACATAACCCAGAATTTTTTCCCGATTTGGAAACAGCGATTAAATGATCCTCTGGCAAACTAAAAAGCTTGAAAGATAAAGCATCAGATACATAGAGATACATTTGTGCCTCTGATGTTATTTTCCTTGTGTTGCACAATATAGTATAGTATATAGTCCTCAGTCTTCATTAAATCACAGAAATGGGTCTTATGATCACATGCACCATGATTTGCTATTCTAGTTTTTTGAGTTACAAATACCAAAGGTGCACCAGAACATGGATGCATGTTTTCAAAATCCACTGAAGCAAATACTTTGTGTAATATATACTCTTTTCCACATGCTCTTGGGTATGACTGTAAACTGCATCTGACTAGAGGGCTTGGCGGGAACAGCGGTGGGGCTACTCGTGGCAGGGTAACTCCTATAAAATACCACAATGTTGTAAGCTCCAGAGTAAGATGAGTATAGGGTGCCTTGAAACCCTAGCCCCCACTGCCTTGTGAGTACTTTTTGGTTGGAGAAAGGCCAAGGGACATCATTCTGACAGAAATGCACCCTGCTGAGGCATTAGGCAGTCGGCTGCAGCCTTAATCTGTTGCTCTCTGGCCGAAGCTACAACCATTGAAGCACTGAACATCTGGACTCGGTCTGCCTTTGGACTCTGTCTCAATGGGTGCCTATACACGTATGGTGAGGCTGCTCCAGTGTGCTGTAATTACAGTGCAGTGGAGCAGACTCAATTAATCAAGTCTGCTGGAGTATGGTAATTATTATGTTCCAGTGTATCCCTGTGCTGAAAAATGGCAGTGGGCTTTAACTAAAGCTCATTCGCCGCCTTGCTCTTGGAGCTGCTCTGATAAAAGCGTCCCAGCTCTGCCTTCCAGAGCACATGTATAAAAATGCCCAGTGGTCTAAAGGAAGGATGTCTAGGGCAGCCTCGACTCCTCCATACTCTTGCCTAGGTGTACACACTGAAGGTCTTGGTGTGATGGTCTCATAGATCTCTTATGTGTACACCATGATCCAGGGGATCAGTGGTTGCCCAGACTCTTTTCCAAAGAAGGTCAGTCTGTAAGACACAAGTAGTGATATATAAGATTAGATGATGAAATTAAATTGGACATTTTTCCTGCAAAAAATGAATTAAAAAGAACTAGCTTAGGGTTCATTTTAATTCATAAGCCCTATTATAAATGTAACACTGGATTAGATTGGCAAACTGCAGATCTGCCAAAAGTAGAGCAAAATTTTCCCAGAATTTATTTAATGACTTTTAAAATTTGTTTAAAAAAACAGTAACGATTCATAAACTAATTAAATCTTGCATGCAGCTAACTATAAATTGTTATCAATTACTTATGGAGATAGTGTTATTATTTAACCTGATGCCCTATATACGAACTCCAAAAAATCATCAAACTCTTTAGTAAATAAAAAAAAATCTTATAATAAAATATTAGTAAATTACTCCTAAAACACTGGAACTGTGAACCAAAGTAGCAATCAGTTTTTGCAGTCAGAGGTTGGTGCCAGTGCTACTCACATAATGTCAGCATATGAATTTGATTACTAAAAGGTATAAGTAATTTTTTTTTAAGAAAAAATATTGCCTGTTCTATGTGATCATTTGAATATAAAACCTATATTTGGAAGATAATTTGTGGGTCTTCATGTAATAAAGGTAAAAATCTCTGATTAATGTAGAGGAAACAAAAAAATGACTTACAGGTCATGGCTCATTGAGTTTGATGAATATAAATTAAAAGACATAAGATGCGCCGATGGAATTCCATTCCAAGTTCAATGGAATTTAAAGCTGTTCTCTTGATATTTTGTGCACATGAAGGAAGCGGGACAAGGATTTGCTTCAGTAATACTGCAGTCGTAATGGTGCAAATGATGGGACAGACCGTGGACCTCTTGCTTCTCTACACTGTGCATAAGAAAGGGTAGCCAACAAGCATAGATACATCGCAACCAGGTATGCTCCCTTCACTCCAAGTGTGTGGCAGTATAAAGCTCATTTAGAAACTCCACGGGGCACCTCTATACAAGATGCTATGGCACCATAGTGACGTGCTATGGTGCCATAGCGTCTGTTGACAAAAAGCATAACGCCGCTGCTATGGTGCCATAACAATGTGCTCCCTCATCATAGCGCGTTGCCATGGCAACGTAGCAGCTAAAAATAGCCATGCGCCACTGGCATGGCGCAGTATGGGCTATTACTGTGCCATGGGTGACTGGTGCTGCCTTAGTCGGGGGTGGGGGTATGTACCCCCCCACCCCAGAGACCAGTCAGTGACCAGGGGGTCCCCCCCCGTGGTCGATTGCACTGGTTGGGAAATAGCCATGGCATTCCCACTTCCCAGTCCGCTCTTGCAGGGGGGCCACCAATGCTCCTGCCTGCCCCCCCCCAGTTGCCTGAGCAGGGAGCATGGCCTGACAGGGGGTGGACCGGTGCTCTTAGCGGGTGCATGTGCACCCCCTGTGCATTGCCACTGTACCACACCAAAGATTTCATAGATTTAATAGACATTAGGGGCTGGAAGGGACCTCGTGAGATCATTGAGTCCAGCCCCCACTGCCAAAGGCAGGAAGTCTTCAGGGATCAGATGATCCCAGCAAGATAAACATCCAAATGCCTCTTGAATGAGTCCAGAGTAGGTGCTTGCACCACCTCTGTGGGGAATCTGTTCCAGATGTTGGACACTCGGACTCTAAAGAAGTTTTTCCTTATATCAAGTCTGAATAGGTCTTCTAGAAATTTGTGGCTGTTACACCTAGTTATTCCTTGGGGAGCCCTGGTGAACAACTGGTCTCCCAGATCCTGGTGCACCACCCTTATATACTCACAGGCAGCCACCAAGTCCCCCCTGAGCCTTCTCTTCACCTGGCTGAAGAGTCCCATGTCCCTCAGCCTCTCCTCGTAAGGCTTGCTGTCCTGGCCTCTGATTATACGGGTGATCTTTTAGTATTTCCAAAAGGAAGCACTAAATGAAGGTGCAGTAACAAAGGCCCCGTATGGTCACATGTAGATGCGTCCCGCATGATTTCTGCTAGTGTGGCTTGTACTTTGACAGAAGAATAAACTCCAGAGTGCTTTTAGAGGATAAGCGGAAGCTGAGGGAGCAAAAGTGTTAAAAAGGTAAACATTAGTGGGGGATGGGAGAAGAGAAGGAGAATGCGGGAGAACTGCAAATGAGCCAAAAAGGATGGAGAAATTCTTCAGCAACTGTAATTAGGGTAGATTTCAGAAGTAATTGCAGTGTTCCAGCATCAGCAGATATTGT
The DNA here is from genome assembly GCF_001723895.1 of Crocodylus porosus. Classification (NCBI taxonomy): domain Eukaryota; kingdom Metazoa; phylum Chordata; order Crocodylia; family Crocodylidae; genus Crocodylus; species Crocodylus porosus. The sequence continues at coordinate 86,113,747 of NW_017728906.1, read as the reverse complement.
AGGCAATATCATTTCAGCAGTGTAACATTTACTCCTCAGCTGCATCTGTGGAGGAGAAGGCAGGGTGTTTAAGCACACAGGGCCTGGTTGGTTTCACTACCCTGATTTTACCCAGGTGTAACTCCACAGACTTGAAGAGATTTCTCCTGCTTACACAAGGGGAAGCATAATCAGAATCATGCCTAGAATTTTCCAGTGAATGAAATAACTTTACTCTTTAAGGCCAAGGACCAGGAGACAGCAATGTGCACTATAACAAATGTGCACTGTCTGGCTACTGTTGAACTAAGCTGCACAGTATGTATTTAATGCTACAACCTTGAAAACTAGCATTATTAATTTAAACACATAAGAAAATATATGCAATTTAAATAGCCATTCCAGTTATGGGCAGTCCATTATGAAGTATTTTTCTATTTTGATAAGTCTATAGACTTTATCTCATTAGCAGGGGATGCAGTGCACTACAACATCAGCGATTTGGACAATGGGGTGAAAAGCAACCTGTTTAAATTCACTTATGATACCAAAATTTGGGGTGAGGTGAGCACGCTAGTAGGGAGAGAAAGACTGCAGCAAGACCTGGATAGGTTACAGGGGTAGGCTAGCAAAAACAGTATGCGCTTCAATACTGACAAGAGCAGGGTGCTGCACTTGGGCAGTCGTAACCAGCAGCACACTTATAAGATGGGAAACTCCCTTCTTGAGAGCACAGAAGCAGAAAGGGATCTTGGAGTCATTACTGACTCCAAGATGAACATGGGCCGACAATGCGAGGTCACAGTTGGCAGGGCTAACCGTACCTTGTCGTGCATTCACAGGTGCATCTCTAGCAGGGCCAAGAAGGTGATCCTCCCCCTCTACCCAACACTGGTCAGGCCGCAGTTGGAGTACGGTGTCCAGTTCTGTGCAGCCCACTTCAGGAGGGATGTGGACAACATTGAGAGGGTCCAGAGGAGGGCCACCCGCATGATCTGGGGACAACAGGGCAGACCCTACAATGAGAGACTGCCGGACCTAAACCTGTTCAGCCTTCACAAGAGAAGGCTGAGGGGGGACCTGGTAACCATCTATAAACTCACTAGGGGGGACCAGAAGGGTTTGGGAGAGACCTTGTTTCCCCTAGCGCCCCCTGGCATAACAAGGAATAACGGCCACAAGTTGTTGGAGAGTAGGTTTAGATTAGACATCCATAAGAACCACTTCACAGTCAGGGCGGCTAGGAGCTGGAACCAACTTCCCAGGGAAGTGGTGCTGGCTCCTACCTTGGGGGTCTTTAAGAGGAGGTTGATGCCTACTTGGCTGGGATCATTTGAGCCCAGTTTTTTTCTCCTGCCCAGGCCAGGGGTCAGACTTAAAGATCTACAAGGTCCCTTCCAACCCTACTTCTATGATTCTATGATCAGAACATAAATGCCATACTGGGTCAGAAACAGGGCCATTTAGCCAGTACCTCTCTCTCATAGTGGCAGAGAGTGCTAGTACTAGGATCTCTCCATATTTAAGCCTCAGTGAAGGGTAGAAAAAATACACAATAGTAGTATCAGCAAAGCTCTTACAGACTGGAGATAGAAAACTCAGATCCTCAGCTGTAGATAACATAGATTTGGAGCATTTGCTGTCAGACAGAAACTCTACTTCAAGTTCCCCGGGACACCCTCAAGTACTTCCCTTCTATACAAACAGATTGTGTGGGCTTTTCTGTGAGCGAGAGATTTCACCTCAAATTCTTCTGGAGAGATTATACATTAGCAGTTCATGCAGCATCAGAAAATCAATTATCATAAGTACCACATGCAGCTGAAGGGCATGGAACAATATAGAATTCATTTTGTACAATTGGAAAAAAAAAAATTCTAATAAAAGTAAAGTATTTTCCAAAGGAGTATTTATAGGCTTTGTGTAGGAAGTAAAGTTTCTGAAGCAAAGGTTATGAAGTCCACCATTCACTGAGGTGAATGAGATGTGAGTTCTCCTCTTTTTTACTGCTGTTGTTGGTCAGATATGGCTATCTGACAGGACAGGTCATTTATATGTTGATACTTCTGTTTTGCCAATAAAAAGATGTCTTTAAAAATAAAAAACTTGACATATTACAGAATGCAAGATGATGATGAGGTATTGTGAAACTTAACTTCTCAAGTTCATATTACATTCCAGTTACGTAGATTTAGTAGTGATTTTTTTCACTTAGAATATTTTTTTATTTTAAATTGATCTACCCAAACTAATCAAATGTATTAGGATTACAATCTAAAAGTTTAAAACTTAAATTGGTTTTGTTGTAGCCCCATTGAAAGAAAACTATGGTTCAAATTTCTGACCCAGAGAAATATGTTTATTTTTACTCAACTTTAACTCTTTACTTTCCCAATGGACTTCACTCAAAGTATCCAGAAAAAAAATTCTGGGGGCAACACCCAGTCATGGAGAATTTCAGCCAGCCAAAGGAAATGTGTCAACATAGTCTTAACATGTGAAAATAGGGTTATAATAAAAAAAGTGTTTGGCAATTTTAACTGCAGTAGGCTCTACAAAGAACCTGTTATTATACTTTAAAACTTCCTTTTGCCAGAGGACTGCAACATTACAAAAACATCCTTCTTCCAAAAAAAAGTACTAACCAAAATAGCAACAGCTGAAACCCACTGCCAAAAAGTCCTGTGGGAAGAAAATTATGGTAATTGAAAAAATATCCTCCTTACTCTTAACAGACTTGCCAGATACTTGTAACATTTTTAAAATGTATTAAATCACATAGTCACTTAGCTTTTGCTTATCAATATAACTAGTGATTGATTCCACTACTCTAGTAGGTTTATTGTAATAGTGTGTATCTATATTGTAATCTTCTGTTTTTCAAACTGGGGTATGTGTATCACAGTGGGGAGTATATGTTTAAACTTGGAGAGCGTGCACAAGTAGAATGAATGGGGAAGGTGAGGTGAAAATGCAAGTGGAGGAAAAGAAAGGAAAAAAATGGAGAACTGTACAAAATCTCTTAGGCTGTTAGCAAGGTCACACTGTGTTTGCAGTGACACAACATATTTCTTTATTGTCCATAGCACAGAATCAGATGGGAACACAGTAGCATGACAGGAAAGTCTGAGGGCCACTGTCCAAATCCATTCCAATACTACTGACTAACAACAAACTGATACCTCCATAGATAACTCGTGGTGATGTGAAGTTTTCTAATTCCTAGGTAGGCAACATGTACCGATAATTCTAACTGACCAAGACCAAATAAACTTTAAAGTATGGGCTCAGAGCTGAACTCGCACACAAATTCTGCTGTCATATACATATATAACTGCAATTTCATGTGATTTCTCTGGAAAACAATGGGTTAATACTCACCATTGGCATACCTAAGGTTAAATCTGTTGCTGCAAATGGAGTTACACCAAGGAAAAAAATTGTGCTGCTGTGCAAAGGGTCAGACTTTGGCTTTGCCTTTACAGGTCTTCTCGGAAGACATTGGTTTTATTAGCCATGTATTGTAAACTACCCCAGGTGAGTAAGTAATAGCTTTAGTTTGATTTACAATAATGCCAATTTCAGCCCTTCCTGAAAGAATCAGCAGTGACAGCCTGATTTAAAAAGTTGATGCAAGGTTGGAAAATATATACTGAACTGTTAATGACTTCCAAGAACGGTAAACAGTTTTGATTTTACAACGCATGCATGGAACTAAATACTTTTCAACCTTGGATTACAAATTTCCTACCCCTAGTGCCCTGTCATGGTTCAAATACTTGAAAGTTTTGATTGGCAATGCAGGCTTTTCTTTGGGATGAGCCTGTTTCCTCTCTTTGATTATTTATTTTTAGAAAGGCAGAAAATAAAGATCTTTTCTGTGGGTTTGTCTGCCCTAGGCAGCTACCATTCAGAATGGAATTTGAATAGCAGTTTGCTGTTCAAACAAATAGTGCTGAGTGCATCGTGAAAATATAAGAACATGAGAGAGACATAGAAAGGTGGAATGGAGCCATGTTCTCCAGCCTTGGAATTAAGGAGGCTTTGGAAAAGATAGGAAAAGAAAGGTAGTGAAGAGAGTTTGGGTAGGGCAGGAAGCAAACATGAAAAATGCCCTCGGGGAACAAAAGAAGGAGTATATGTAGTGGGACATGGACTGGGTAGGAGACAGAAGTCATGGAGGAAGCATGCAGGAGACTAGAGGAGTCATGGAGGTTTGTATAACATCAGACAGAGATGCAGAAGCATAACAAGACAACTGGTGCTAGGGCCTCAGCAACATATGGGGGCAGCACTGACTTCTGACTGCTGTTGCCACTGGCATGGTTGTGTGGCTGCAGCAGCAGCTGTTATTTTTCCAAGTCAGTGCCCAGCGCTATTGCCCCTGTTGCCTGGCCTTAGTTACAGTAGTGAAGAGATGCAATGTGGCCTAGTTAAGTGTACCTTGTAGTGAGACTTAGGTGGAGAGAGGTAGTTAGCCATGTTAGTCTGAAGTCAGGCAGAAGACAGGGAAGAGATGCACTTTATAGACTAACTACTTTGGAAATGCATAAGCTTTCATAAGCTGGAGCTCAGTATATCAGATGCTACAAACGGACACCTGCTTACAGTACCCCTCCGTTATTGATATTTGACAGATGGAGCAATCCCAACGTGAAAGAGTGTGGGGATACTGATCTGACATGAAGTCCAAAAATGCACCCAAGCCTGTGGCAGACCAATTAAACTTTCCCAGATATTCCATCACTGATCTCAGAGTAATTTCTTATACAGCTAAACATTCAAAGCTAACTCAAACCCAAAACTGAAGAGCAAGAAATTATCCACAGACTTGATTGTGTTAAATCTGGTCTAAACAGGGCCTACTGATTCTTATCTCATTACTAATTTTTGTGACCCCTTTGTGCCTATGGGTTTGGTACTTCTTTGCCTCTCTCAGCACTGTCCCTTTTCCCCACTCCTCTCCCCTCCCTCCCTTCCCTATCTTTTGTATTCAAATCACTCTCTCTATTTGATAGCCTGGTCTGTGCATGTTCTGTTGTAGCATCTGAAGAAATGAGCTCTGGCTTACAGAAGCTTATGCATCTCTGATTTAATTAGTCTGTAAGGTCTACCTCTACTCTGCCTCCCAAGATTAAGGTGATGGTGATAGATCATTGTTCTGCTGTTGGATTTCTGACAAGTCACTTAATCTTTCTGCAGCTCTGTTTTCCCTCTCTTTCCTTCTCCTCTTCATTTGCTTAGCATGCAGACTCTTTGGAACTGAGACCGTTTCGTAGTTTTGTATAGTACCTAACACAATAGGCCTCCATGCTGAACTTGACATTTAGAGCATGTCTACACCATGGCAACAGCATGTCCCAGGTAAGTTGTTCCTCAGCATGTCTTCTTCTCCTCCACTTCCACACACACACTCTCTAAAAGTTCCCAGCAAGCCACTCTTAAGTATGCTGGAGATCAAGGTGTAGGAGGCAGCCAGGACTGGATTCAGGATCTTGGAAAGCGGGCGCAGGAACAGCAAGTGGCACTGCAGGGGTGACTGCACCCCTGCTCCCAGCCTCCCCGCCACCACCCCCATCAGTAGAGACAGACTGCAGTATAAGAACCTCAAGGGACTTTTTAAGTCCCCAAAATAGGTGAAAATTCCCCTCACCCTCTCCCCCACCATGGTCAGAAGTGCACCCTCTCTTCTCCCCATCTCCTCTGTCTCCTCTGCCTGCTGTTGCTGCTTTCCCTGCTGCTGTCCCAGGGGCAGGGAAAACTCTAGAGCTGCTCCTGCTCTCTCCTGCTGGGTTGTGAGGGGGATGAGATCAGCTGGATTAGTGGCAGAAAGAGTGGCGATGGGCTGTAGGGGACTGGGGAAATTAGTAGGATGGGAAACCCATCCTCCCACCACGGCTACTGTCCCCAGCTGAGCGCAGCCTCCATGCCGCCCAGCAGGAGAGGGCAGGAGCAGCTCTGGAGCTTCCCCAACCCTTGAAACAATGGGAGAAGCAGTAGCTGTCACTGGAGGAGCAGGGAAGGGCAGTCAGGACACATGCCTCTGAGCACAGAGGGGAACAGGGGAATTCTTACCTGATTTGGGAACTGAAAAAGAGACCCTGGAGGCTCATGAGGCATGGTCCAGCCTAAAAGGAGGATGTAGTCATGCCACTGTACCCCATCTGGATGCGGCCCTAGAGGCAGCCCTAGAGGGACACTGCAGGATGCTTTGTTAGTATATTTCTGGGTTTGGAGTGTGCAAGAGGAAGCAGGTAGGTAGGGTGCATTCAGGCTATACTGCCTCCATGGTGCAGGCATGCTCTAGACATTACTGTAATACAAATAATAACCTTGTAATGAGGGAGTCAAAAGAGGAGTGTGCGCCGTTGTGCTGGATTGGTCTGGGTAGGCAGATTTGGGTATGGGATGGTGCATGATGAAAAACATGCATGCGGCAATGAAAAAAATACATTTTAGGGTAGAGCAGTCCTGTAATTTATACAGGGACTGCCAAGGGACCTACAGGAGACTAGAGTGGAGAGATAGAAAAGCGTGAAGCTGGGCATAGGACTGAAGGTGAGGATACAAGTGTAACCAAGATGGTACGCAGCTGGTACCCCCTCTTCAGCTGAAGGGATTTCAGTGTGTGCATGTATGCTGTGGGAGTGTGACTGCCTAGCTGCAGGCCAGCTCACCTCCTTTCCCTACAGAGCAGAAGAGAGCAGAGACCAAGGATACCCAGGGACACTTAAATATTTACAGGTTTAATGGTACGACATTATATAAAACTTATAATCATATATATCTATATCTATATACACATACACACACAAACATACATACATATATACACACACGTTATTTACAAAAATAAGTTTACACAGACAATAACTCTTATTAACCCAGAACTTGGGCACGGACCTTAACCCTCTGTGACCTTCCGGTTAGTATGCAGCGCCTGCTCTTTGACGGGACCCTCCAGGCAGCAGGCAAAGGAACACTCAATGATAAAACACAGGTTAGACAATAAATCAACAACAGGAAAATTTGGCAGTGATGGGACGGTAATTGAACATACACAATAAGGTTACATCAGATGAGATACATGTGCATAAGCCAATACAATGGTTTCAGATATAGAACAACTTACAATCCTCTCACAGTACAACAATAAGGGTGCAAGGTTACAACAAGAATCCCAACAACACAAGGAACCAGACCATGACAATGGCACAGCAGCTGTGCTCAAAGAAGAAATGGTACTGGGGAAGGAGCCCATTACCTAAAAGAGCACCATTGCCCTCTCCTAGGCACTCAACTAGGAGGGGCCCGTAACTATGAAACCACCCTTAAAAAACAGGGGCTTCCCTTTGATCACCTAAAATGGGAAGGGCCCGCCTCCCCTATGGAAATCCCTTTTCTGAGTAACTCATAACTCCCAGCAGCTTTGGTGGGCTAGGCTCATCTCTGTATGTGGGTTGGATGAGGGGCTCCTCCCTCGGGGTGGTCGACCTGTCCGGTTGCTACTCACTACAGGAAGGCCTGAGCTGCCTTGTACAGCCTCTGGGCTTGTCAGCCCTCTCTCAGCCCTGTGCACCACCCTGTGCACCACTCAAAGGGTCACCTGCATGTTGCAGGGATGGGGACCTGCATTGCCTCATGTAGCCGTGGTGTCCTGTCAGCTGCACTCAGCTCACAGCCCCATGCACCACCCTGTGCACCAAAGGGTTACCTGCCTTGTGCAGCTGCAGCGTCTCATCAGCTCCAATCGGCTCTCTGCCCTGTGCACCAAAGGGGTGCCTGCCTCATGCAGGGATGGAGACCCGCCCTGCCTCAGGTCCCTTCAGCTCTACAGTCCTGTGCACTGATTTGTGTACCAAGGGCTCCTGCCTTGTGCAGAGTTGGGGATTTGTATTTCCCCCTGCAGTCCTGGAGTCCCTTTAGTTCTTTCTTGGCCCTGTGCACTGATCCATGCACTGATGGACCTCTGCCACTTGCAGGGTCAGGGACCCATGCTGCCTCATGCAGCTGCAGGGGTTCCCCCCTCAGCTCTCCAGCCTTGTGCACCAACATGTGCACTGAGGGCTCCTGCCTTGTGCAGGGTTGGGGATTTGCACTGCCTCATGCAGCTGCAGGATCCCCTCAGCTGTCCATCCCTATGCACCAACCTGGGCACAAAGGGGTCCTCGCCCATGCAGGTTTGGGGACCTGCACTGCCGCATGCAGCCTCAGGGTCCCTTCAGCCTCCAGCCCTGTGCACCAACTTGTGCACTGAGGGCTCCTGCCTCATTTGGGGTTGAGGACCTGTACTGCCTTGTGCAGACACTGAGGTCCCATCTGCTCTCTAGACCCTCTGTGCACCAATGCACCATAGCAGGGCTAGGACACAGCTGTTTGGCAGAGATGCCTTCTGGGTGCTTCTGGGGCAACTGCTCTGCCCTGCTGGTCAGCTCTACCAGCTCTTCTGTAGCCCTCTTCATTGTCCCTTATCAAAGCCACCCATGCGTTGGGCACGTGGGCTTTTATCCCTTCTGGAGGCTCTGCCCCCCAGATTGGAAACAGACCAGTGGGAAAGACTGAGGGGTTAGTTCCCCCTCAGGCCCACTTTTTCTCCTTGTGCTTAGGTCAGGGTGGGGCAAGACTTCCTCCTGCCTTCTGATTGGTGGGGGAGGGAAATGCCCCATCAATTAGTCTGAGCCATGGGCTCAAGCCATCAAGCCGGGCTGCAACCGGCCTGTCTGCAACACAGGGATGCATTGCCTGAATTCAAAGAAGAAGGGAAAAGGACTGTGTCCAGTTTCCGAGAAAAAGGAAGTGGATGATGGGTCCCCAAAGAAGTTATATAAAAAGAGATTCTACAAATCTTTAGACCCTCAGCTGTAAATAGGAAAAAAAGAAAATTCATCACTAAGAAAAAGTATTCTCCATGCCGTGTTTCAGATATTTCTGCAAAACCACTGCCAGCCAGAGTTAAAGGTAGGAAAGATGAATTACATAAAACCTATTTTCCCATTTCTTTAGGACAGACATCAGACAAAGAGCTGGCTAACTGTTCAAGAGTTAACCTGGCTTGTGACAGGGTAAATCTCCCTGGAAGGAGAGAACATTTGATTAATTACAGAAATGTTCAGGGAATAAATGGCAGCATTGCTACTGAACAATTTTATTTTTTTTCAAACATGGGCAGATACCAATTTCCAAAGAGAAAGTGACCATTTTTATAATCTAGAAAGTAACCAAAATATTCTCATTAATGGTTAAGTTGCAGGCACTCACCCAGTAATGCATTGGTGAAGTTCCCATCTGCTAAGGTAAAATTTTTAGTCTTCTCTTCTTGGTATCACAGGGGACTGAGGTAGACTCTTAACAGACAATATTAAAATGTTACCTAATGAGCTACACATTATTCAAAATGTCAAATTCTTTTGAAGTATCCTTTCCCTTCAGGGGAGAAGAAAGGCACTGATTAGCTTGAAAGGGAGTCCCTGAGTGTACTTAATATAGCCACATGATAAACCTCATAAATTAAGAAACTCTAGAACTCAATCAAAATAGGTCCGTGATTTAACAGAACAAGGCTAGGCCATTTTAATTTGCACAGAGGTGGGTGACTTCTATCTTGTATGCAGTGGCAGAATCTGGCGCAATCAATATCTGAAAGTTATCAAACTGAGACAAGTGGAGAGTAGTATATATGACATATGTCTGAACATGGAGGCCAAGTACATGGAGGCCAAGTACAGAAGTTACACTTATTGCATGGTAGGCATGCAGACAGTGCTACACAGCTGTAACCAAATGGATGGTCAGGGTACAAAGAGCACTGTAAAAATGGCAGATCCTACTCCAAGATAACCCTGGATGGATATGGTATCAGATTTCAGTGCTGTAGCTTAGAGGGAGCAGACAGAAGTGACACTTTTTGTCTGATCTGGCCACCGAAAGCAGTCATAGCTGTGACCAAACACAAGTACATGGCTGCAGACCACTTCAAAAATGGCCGATCCAGTGACAGTCTGAACCCTCATTGCATGAGCTGCACTTCTGTCTTTGCCCAGAGGGCATAACAAACATGTGTACCAGATCCCATCGTAAGACATTACATCGCATTCTGCCAGCAACCTATGGGGCTTTGCTGCACCATGCTCCACACCCCACCATGGGGCAGTGGTCTAGCCTCAGTCAAAGCTTGTGTGGTCTGCTCAAGCAGCGGACCAGCCCCGCCCTTGGGGTGTCACTGACAAGAATCAACGAAGCCCCTGTTTCCCACCCCACCCTTTTTTGTTTTCTCCGGCCAGATTTAAGCCACTGTCTGCTGCTGTAGGAATAGGTTTCAGACTGGATTACTCTGAACAATCATTTTATTTCCATATACCCCATCCTTTACCTAAATTTAGCACAACACACAAGGCTACACTGCCCAGCTTGCCAGGCTGTCTGTGGGACCAGAAACCTGGCAGCAGAGGAGCAGTTAGGGTCTAACGTCCTTTTATGTCACTTGGTTTAATGTCCAAGACTGCAGGGAATACATTTGTGTGTGTGCAAGTCGTGCAGTCTGTTACGAGTCTCTGAGCACTGTTAAGTACAGTATCAAGCTTTTTAGTGAAACAACTTCTGGATCATGTAGGAGCACAGTGATCTGCTGGGGTGTATATCATTGCAAGTGCAGTGGTTCTGAGCACCTTGGAGTTGGCCATATCATGCTAGCTAAACATTTCAAGGCAGCTATTGGTGCAGAGACTTTACTGCTGACCTTCTGAATATGATGTTTATGGGTGAGGAAACGGTCTAAAATGACTCTTTGGTAAGTTGGAGTATGCTTATGGGGAAGGATATAGTTGCCTACTCTTGATATTTAGTGTGGTCTTGACTTGACAATTGTCCATGTGGAAGACTGACGATATTGATTTATTGGTTCTTCTCATTCAGTCCCCTCTACTATTGTTGAAGGCTTATCAGTCTGTGTTACTGATTGATTGGTTGAGTAGGGTCATAAATCTGGGTAATTGAGAACTGACCACCACATCCCTCAAGGTCACGTTGCTTTCCTGAGAGAGTTGAGTCTGTTTATCTGGATCCACCTGACACAAACCCTAACCCAAACAGACCCCAATATATACTGAAAGCTTTTTTTTGAGCCCCACAGACAAGATGTAACCAACAGGTGAATCTGTGCATCTTTGCTGGTGATCCTCTAGGCGCTGTTTGGCAGAGCAGCTATAAATGAGCACCACAGCAAGTAAGGCACAGCAGAAAACGGGAATTCTCCCTAGCAACACTATTCCCCCTGCTTCCTCCCTCCTTGTCCTCCTGGAGAAGGTTCATGCCTCTGAGCCGTGATGCTTGGGTTTTTCAGCCTTCCCAGCTCCCACAGCAGGGAAATAGAGTCCAGGCATCTGAGTTTTCACAGCTGGGAAGTGGAACATGAGCGTTCAGTGTCACGGTCAGCACTGGGTTGTGAGGAGCTGCACAGCTTTCAGCCACAAGTGGAGGAAAGTGTCCAAACAGGGGACTCACCAGACTTCCCTCAGTGTCTCCCTTGTCTGCAAACTCTGCCTTTGTGTGCAGGAGGCCCAGTTGTGGAGCCCAAGATACTGGATCCAGGGTTGGCCAGACACAGGCAGAGCACCTGAGACATATGCATAGATGGCACTGGTAAGATAAGGAACAAAGGGGACCCTTGATGCGGGGGGGTTGGAATGCACAGGTTGGTGACTGCTTGCACCTACAGTGCTACAACACTTGAATATGCTGACCAGGACCACACTGCAAAGGTCTACAGATGGCCATTTGCTCTCTGAGGGAGGTCATATATGCTGCTATGGAGCTGAGAGAGTTGCAGAACCAGGATAAGGAGTTTATGCTCAGGGTCAAAGCCCTTTTGGGATACAGCTATGACACCCTTGAATGGTGTCACCACTGCATCCCACAGGGAGATGGTTGCCCTCCTGGACCTGAGTGGTGGAGTAGGCTGCTACCCACTCCCCCACAGCATGGAGAACCCCGCTCCAGGGACTTTCCCTGGGGCAACATACCCATGGGGGTTGGTGGGGGGAGGCATGGACTTGATGGCAGCTGGGGGGGAATGCTCCACACTGTGTATTGATTGGGAGATTCTGGGGATGGGGCAGAACAGGAGATTTCTTAGATTTTCATAGACATTAGGGCTGGAAGGGACCTCGGGAGATCATCGAGTCCAGCCCCCTGCCCAAAGGGCAGGA
>NW_017728906.1:86087858-86101554 GCF_001723895.1 Crocodylus porosus | reverse complement strand
TGCCTTGCCCACAGATTGTGCCAGGGCTGGGGCAGGGGTGGGATCCCTTAAGTGCCTTGGTCTGCTGGCTTTGCAAGGGTCGCTCAGTGGGCCAGCAGTGGCAGTAGTCCCCCCATCCCCGAGATATGGAGCGTGGAAGCTGCTACCCCATTGTCTGAGGAGCCTGGAAGGCATCTGCTGGGTGGTGCTGTCACCTAACTTGGAGGTCTTTAAGAGAAGGCTTGAAAATCACCTGGCTGGGTTCGTCTGACCTCGGTCCTCTTTCCTGCCAGGGGCAGGGGGTTGGACACAGTGATCCATTGGGTCCCTTTTGACTCTATAATCTATGAATCTGGTGGGGCCTACTCCAAGGAGGAGCAGTGCAAGAGGGAAGGGGAGCAGGCTGCCTGAGACCTGCTGCCAAGGCTGGTATTGACGCAGCCTGCCTTCCAGGGCCAGTAAGTTACCCCCCAGCCACTGGCAGTCACTGGCTTAGACACAGGCACAAACACTGTGTGCCCCCAGAGGCTGGGGGGACATAGCGAGCTCCTGCAGGCAGTAGCAGTGCTGTTGGCAGTGGGAGCATGGCAGCAGTGCTACTGGTGGGGGGGGGGGCGGCGGGGTGATGCATTGACTGCAGACTCCGCCATCAGTGTCGACCATGGCCAGCAGCGAGCGGGGACTGCCCAGAGACACCGCCTGTAATATTGGCGGCAAGGGAGGTGTGGTGGCGAGCAGTGATTGCCCATAGGCGCCACCAGCAGTGTCAGTGGTGCTTTTTTCAGGGGTGCACTGCTAATTTCATTGGATGTAAGTATACTCACATGCACCCCCTATGCATCACCAATGGGCATGGGGCTCCAAAGATAATGGGGGGGAAGGGAGCTCCACTTGCCTATCAGGCCTAGCCACTATGGGCCTGGGTCCCACTGTGGGGGAGCAGCGCAGCCTCTGTTGGGAATGGCAGAGCCTTAGTCTCTGGTCCAAGATCAAGAGCAGGCAACATTCCACAGAGTTCCTTTATTATGCACGCAAAAATTTTGTCAGCTGCAACATTTAATTAAATCGTGAGGGGGCAGTTTTGCATGTAGCATTCCCTCTGCTGCCCCAAGGCTCTGTGTTTGTTAAGTTCAGCCCTCCATCAACGACCACTCACTCCGCACAGCATAACTATCCAGTGCAGGCAGGGTTTTTCTCCACTCAGTGTTAACTGAGAAGAGGTTTCAAGTTTTGGAGTGGGCAACGTTGCACAGTTTTTGTTTAATAAACACACTGGCAATGTTGACATTTGATTAAAATGAGGCATGTCTCTTCCTTGCACCACATTCCTTCGCACCCCAGTGTGTGCCCCTGGCAGGGGTTGGGAGGGAGAGGGAAGTGGGATGGTGCCCAGGCAGCCTGGATTGCGTGCTCTGGTGCCTGCTATGAAAAGCCAGAGGAGCTTGAGGCAGGAGACCTGGCCCAGTACCAGGGCAAGAGCCCTCCGAGCCCTCATTATCTACTCCTCTGGGGAGGACTCCTAGTGCGTGCGGGTGAGGCAGTCAGCCAGGGCTTCATGGATCTGGACAGCTTGTCGTGGTGCAGGGCTGGGGCCACACACAGGGGCAGGGGGCTCACCCTCTCCCCCATCCCTCTTCCATGTGTGTTTGCAGTGCCAGGCCCAGGCCATAGTTGAAATGCTCCTTTTGCCAGTCCAGCTGCCCCTCATAGAGCCTCATGAGTCAGGGCAGCAGGGAATAGGCTGGGCCCCTGATGGCACCTGGGAGGGGCAATGACATTGCTGATGATGAAATTGGGGATCCTGGGGGCGTAGTGTCTACTCTCCATCGCCCTGAGGAATGGGGAGTTGTGCAAGAGGAGGGTATCATTCTCATTCTCCATGTGCAAGTCGGTCGCCGAGTCATGTCCTGGACACCTGGGTTCTGTGTGTGTGTCTGCTTGTGTGAGTGTCCAGGATGCCTACGTCCTATGTGTGTGTGGGTGGCGGGGCACATACACTCACAAACTCACACACACAGAACCCAGGTGTCTGGGGTATGTGTGCATGTGCACACACGCACATGCACACGCACACACGCACACACACGGTGGGTGCAGGGCATGCTGAGTGGGTATGTGGTGGCTTCTGGCTATGAGGATGCATACTGAGTGTGTATGCAGGTAACTTGTGGCCATGAGGCTGTATGCCACAATGAGCTGCTGCTGCAATGGGTCCAGGCAGGCGGCCTTGATGTCTCCACCAGCCAGTCAGGGCAACTTAGTCAGTAGGGTCTGCTCGGGAGTCTTGCTGTGCAACCTGGGGAGTCTGCAGGGCATGTTGGGAGGCCTGTGAGACCCCCTCTAACCTGCTGTACTCAGGCTATGCAGGCAGGCTTAGAGCACCCCCTTCCCCACAAGGGCTAACATATATATTTCTTCTTCCTGACCCAAATGGGGGAACTTAGAGTCAACCTCAAAAGTTAGAGCACTTCCACTGTGGGCTTAAATGCCTACACTTAGCCTGAAACTCTGAGAATCAAAATTAAATCTGTATTAAAGATAATAGCACTGTTTTTTTTTTAAAAAAACCCTGAAGATAAAAGCAGAAGTTGCCCTTAAATACTCATTAAACATAGTTAAGTTTTGTTTACACTGACATGAAGGGCCCTTTACAGTGGTCAGGAACTGGATGTTTCGGGAGAGCTCACTCTAGAGGGACTTCCTCAAGGAGTGTAAAAATATCTGGAAATAAAATTAAGAAAGGATATGTAATGTTGTCATTTTCCTAAACAAAACCCTTCTATGTGGTTAGCTATTCTTAAGAAATGAGTCAAAGATTCCACTGAAAGAGCAGAAAACAGCAGATCCGGGATGCCCAGCAGAAAGCTATTTCTCTATTCGTTTTAACTCTCCGTTAAGAACCAAGATATCAAATTGTTATGTTCTTGCAAAAAAATTCTGAAGCATAGTACTATCGGCACCTTCAGTTTTAGTTTCATTTCCCTTAGGGACAAGAAGATTTCATGCCTGTAAATGGATACTGTAAAACATTATAATTTAGGTTAGGCTTTATCAATGTACAGTTTACATTAAATTAAAGCCCTCACACATGATCCAGTCATAATACGACTTGTTATCTGACGTGACATTTTAATATATGAGCAAATAAGAAGCATCTATCTTATGGCTGTTGGATGACAACTTGAGATGGAATATTCAGATGTTCTTTTATATTTTGGGAAAAGCCTAGTTTAATGGCTCTTTTTAGTCATGTACTATTAATGGCTTTTCAATGATAAAAAGTATCAGAAAAAGAAAAAAATATTCTCTTTCTCTTGTTTTTTTATTCTTCAGATATTATTTAAAGCACTTTGGGGAAATGAACTGAGAGAACCTCATATGAATTTAACATAAAATATGTCTAATTTATGTTGGTTCTCTGAGTGGTAGTTAGGGGAGAGAATTAAAATTGTCAACAGAAAGATGTAGTTAAAAATTAAATATAGTATATCCAAGACAAGGTTGGTGATGGATATATGAGCTAGTTAAATTAGTATCAGAAAGTACAGCACTAAGTAATGGATGACTTTATTTCATTTTGAACACATATTCTATAGGGCTGTGCAAAATTTGGCCATATGTTTTGCTTTGATGCTGTTTTAACTCATTTCGAGCTTGAAACAATGAAATCAAAACTAAATGAAAGGCTTTGAAACAACCTCAAACCAAAATGAGGGCAGTTGAAACGTTTCAAAGCTGGGCTTGCCTGCAGGGAAACAGAAAGTAAGGAGAGGGAGGGGGAAGAGGAGGGAGGACTGCTCTGATATTGACTGTGTAGCTGGCCAGTGACTGTGATCCTTCCCTGAGGTCATTTCCAATCCTAGTGCTCTGGGGAAGGGATGGGAAAACAGCATAAAAAGCAGCATTGTTTGAACTGAGCTGCTTTCTGCCTTGGAGTCAGTCACTGAGCTGTGTCTTCCAGCAGCTCAGCAGCGTCAGACAACAAAGGCTCTCATTTCCTATTTGCTAACCTGTTACTAGCAAGTGGGATTCATCAATATCTTTTCCTTTCTACACACTTTTATTTTATTATCATATTCATTCATTGCTTTCAATTTATTCCTCTCCCAAAATCCTCTTTTTATTTTTGTTAGTCTATTTTGATCCTTTTCCCCCAGAAAAAAAATCTGTGCTTTCTCTCACAGTATGTATTTCATTCACTGTTCAGGGAAACACAGCATATATTGCATATTATAATATAGAATTTATTCAGGAACACATACTACATACATTTATATATTTTATTAATTACATAAATACATACGTACATTACATAAATATACATACATTACAGACAATTATCTAGATATATTACATAAATCAGATTACATTACAGAGGAACACACAGATTTTCCAGCACACCAAGGCAAAGACACTATGATACACACCATAAAGTGAGCTGGAAAGGCAGCTGGCAAACCTTCGGTTGGGGGGGTGCGCAGAAGGGGTAGAGGTAGAGCTGTAAGTTCCCCCTGCCCCCAAACTGAGACGCAGCCGCTTTGCTACAACAAGCAGGCATGAGGTTTCCAGTTCTACAGGCAGCAAGGAGAGGGGAGCATTGCCACTGCCTGTGCCTGAGTCTGCATCCCGTGCAAGAGCACCAGCCATAACCCCCTACCCACCACCACTACCATGACAACAAGCAGTAGCACCAGCATGACAGTCTCCTCCACCCCCATTTCACTTCCCATGCTAAGCCTTCCAGTGCCAGAGGAAGAGCTGGAGCTGGACCTGAATGCCATAGCAAGGGAAATTCTGGGGAAGGAGGGGAAATCATCAGAGTTTGTGCTCCACATCCCTCAAGTTTCCCCTAGAGCCAGGACTCCTTCCCCAGAAGGCACTTTGGAGGAGGTTGAGATAGAGGTTGAGGAGGCAAGTAGCTCAGCTGAGTCCACTCCTCCTGTTGCTGTGCCTCTGCCTGATGAGGAAGGGGAAAAGGCAGCATCCACACATGCACCCGCACCCCAGAAGCAAGCAGGTAGTGTGGTCTTGGATCATTTTGGGCTGGCAGATAATCTCTCATATTCTATCTGCCTGCACTGGCAAGCCAAATCCAGCTGAAGCAAGGGAACAAAACACATGAGCACCACGGGGATGCTGATGCATCTCTGCAGATGCTGCCCCCTTGCCCTTCTTCCTCCTCAGCCTGGCACCAGTGGGAGTGGGCCCCAAAAGAAGGCGTCCTCTCGCTCCAAAGCCCCTGTCCCCTCAAAGCAGAAGCAGGCCACCCTGGAACAGTGGGGGAAAGGTGGGCCAAAAGGGGGACACATTGCAAAGGTAAGCGAGATCACCCAGACCACTGGGGAGATGTTTGCTGTAGATGGCCAGCCCTTCTCCTTAGTTTAGTAGCCAGGGTTCAGGTAGCTCACAGTTTTTGTGGCCCCCTCATGCCAAGTGTCCTCAGGTACCACCTTCAGCAGGACAGGGGTGCCCTCCCTATATGAGGCATGCAGGGAGCACTTGAGGGAGGAGCTGTGCAAGGCAGGTCTGCAGGTGGCCTTACACTTCACCTCAGAGATGTGGACCAGCTGCAGTGGAGATCATGCTTACCTCTCCCTCACAGGGCACTGGTATGACCAGACAGGCTGTTGGTGGGCTCTCCTTCAAGCCAAGGTGATGGATGAGTCCCCCATGGCAACAGAGATCATGGTGGCCATGAACTGCATGATGCAGGGGTGGCTCCTTGGGCAGGGCAAGCTCACCCATGGGCTCATGGTCACTGACAATGGGGCTAATATGGTCAGGGTGGTTTGTGATGCCAGCTTTGTTGGCATCCACTGTGTGGCACACAAGTTCCACCTCATTGTCAGGGATACCTTGGAAGGGGAGAGGGCTGCCGGTGATGGTGCCAGCATCATCAGCAAGCTCATTTTGAAATGCAGGAAGGTTGCAGGCTACTTCTACCAGAGCATCAAGGGGAGCAAGATGCTGTGGGACAAACAGGCAGAACTGAACATCCTGCAGCACAAAATCATGCAGGATGTGGAGACTCAGTGGAACTCCACATACCTGATGCTCAAGAGGCTGGTGGAGCAACAGAAGGCCATCCATGAGATGGCCTTGCTCGGGGAGATTGGAATCAGCAGCCCCCTTAACAGAGCTTAGTGGGATACCATCTCTCAGATCTTGGTGGTCCTCAAGCCCTTCCTCAAGGCCACCGAGACCCTCAGCACTGGCAATGCCCTTCTTGGCCAGGTGATCCCTGTAGTGAGGGAACTTCAGAGGCAAATGGAGAGCTTCTAGGGGATCAGTGTTCCTGGCTGGGGTAAGCTGCTGTCACCAGATGTGCAGCACTGGTAAGGTGGCTGAAGGAGGGCATCAGGAAATGGCTTGATCCCTTGATGTTCAGTATGGTCCATGTGCTAGCCACCATATGTAATCTGACGATGAAGGGCAGTATATGCAGCAGCCAAAGCTTGAATCACTGGATGTAGATGCTGGTGAAGAGAGTCGGGGAGGCAGAAGGGCGGAGGCAGGGGGATGCAGAAGAAGGGGATCCACTGTTCTGTGCCAGCACACCATCCACCAGCCAGTCTTCTCCTCCACCACAGGCACTGCCAATGTGGGCCAAAGGCATGGCTTCCATGGTGGGGTCCAGAGGCACCAGACCCCAACACCAGGCAGGTAGTGCTCAGGCCTTGGTGGCTGCCTATCTCAACAAGGTTGTAGAGCCACTGCTGTGCAACCCCTTGGCCTACTGGGCAAGCCTCAGCTAGATGTGGCCAGATCTGGCCACAGTTGCCTGGGAACACCTGTCCCATCCACCAAACGCTACTGGGGTTCCCCAAGCTCCAGGTGCAGACGGAGTGAGTGCCACCCTCCTCACTCTGTCCACATCTATTTCCTTTTTTTCTTTTTGTAAAACCATTTAATGCCCCACTTACAGAGCTGGAGGCAGCTCTCACTGCATCACTAGCCATCAGGAGAAGAACGTGTCCCTGCTGAGCTCCCATGCCAGGATGAACTTGGAGGTATGCGCTGGGGCTATGGGGAAGGAAGAGACCCCAATCCTGGGCATGACCAATAAAACTGCACTCTGCCAGGGTCGGGTGGCTTTGTGGGACTGCCTGCGGGGTACCCCCTGATGCCTACATTTCCATTTTCACTGACTGGCTTTCTTGCCTGCATTGCATGCCAGCCTCTGGCTTCTTTACTCTTTCTTCCATCCAGGAACAGCACACAGACACATCAACTGCAGGTGCTTCCTCAGCCTGACAAAGGGTTTTTCAACCTGAAACCTTGCTAAGATATGTTTCTCCAGCTATTCAGTTGGTCTACTAAAAGGTACTAGAATGACCCAAAGAACCTTGTCTGCCAGTGCCATGTCCTTAGATCAACATGGCTACAACCTACACCCCTAGCACCTGTCCCCAGTCAGCTGAATGGAAGGAGGCAGGGACTTGGTCACATCTAAGCCGCAGGGCGGGGCTGGCAGGGAGTCTTCTCTGGCAGCTGCTGGAGAAGAAGCTTCTGCAGGAGGGGAAAGAAGGGCTCTGCCACCATGAATGTGTGCTGGGGGGGCACAGCGGTGGTGGGAGCGTGGCAGTGGTCGTGGGAGCATGGCGGCAGTAAGCAGGAGCTCCTGCAGATGCTGCTGACACTTTTGGCAGCAGGAGTCATGGGGGGGTGGCGAGTGCTGACCAGGGTTTAGTGACTACACACAGATGCTGTCAGCAGCATTGACAGCAGCCAGCGGCGATTGCTGACTGCAGACACCACTAGTGGTGTCTGCGGTGGAGTGGTGAGCAGTGACCACCTGCAGGTGCTGCCAACAGTGTCGGTGGTGCCTTTTTGTAGGGGGTTTACTTCCACACTCAGGGGGTGCATGTGCACCCTCATGCACCCCGTACATGTCATCCCTGTCTGTCGCAGCTTGGCTGCCTGAGATGCTAGTGCTACCATGCTGTTTACTTACCTGTTGTTATTTAATGTGGTGAACCAGAATGAGGCTTAGGGAAGGAGGAGACCTCACTGGGGTGCACTACTGTGTCATGTAGAGGCCTCAGTGCCAGTGAGGGCGTGTCTTAACACACACACTCAGTCATGTCACAAGTTTTACTTGTCAGCAGCTTGAGGTGCAGTTTCCCAGAAACCCCTGCAGTTATCTCCTTGAAACCTGGCAAGCTTCATGGCCTCAGCAGGGGCTACTATGCCTGCTGTTTTCACCCCCCTGTGCTTTCACACTTAGAAATGACACGTGTTTTGCTTTCAAGATTTTGAGGTGTAGTTTCCCAGAACCCCCTGCACCTATCTCCTTGAAACCTCACAGACTTTGTGGCCTCAGAAGGGGCTACCTTCCCTGCTGTTTTCATTTGAATCAGGCAAGAAACAACAAAGTTACAGGCAGTTTTGTGATTCCCCACTATAGCCTATGGGCAAAACATTGGCACAGCATCAAAACAGCAAAACAGTTTTGACAAAACAAAACAGAACAGTGCTTTGAAATGAAATGAAACGAAATGTAGAGATGAAACACTGTCCCTTCAAAATGGCGAAACAGAAGTCGAAATGAAATGGTGCTATTTTGCACAGCCCTGATATTCTACATCATCCCAAGGGAAAAACATGTTACATAAGAGGCCAGGTTCTATACGTAAAAATAAAATAAAATTTGCTGTGTATATGTTGGCAATTCAGAAGGATTTGGTCATCTGTGCTTGATTATATGTAAGATTTGCTGAACATGCTTACTTTATTTAATCCAGCTGCCTTAATTTAAAATAATTTACAAGTCAAATTAAAAAGACTTCCAAAAAACAAAAAAACCCCAAACCCCTCCCTTTTCAAGAAAGAAGAAAAGCAAGCAAGCAAGAAAGAAAGGCTTCTTTTTGACTTTTTATAAATGCTTATTGGGGGATAGGGGGGAACCATACAGCAAAACAACAAAGGCCACCCTCACAGGGGCCCAGGTGCACAAGATAGAGCCTGGGGCTAGCCTGCAAGACCTGCCCTCACAGACAAAGACAAAAACAAAAACAGTCAGTAACACAGCCATCCACTAGGGCCTGTGGGAGGAGGAGTGGGGGGGGCAGGCAGTGTCACAGTGTGAGGTCCAAATGAGCACCCTCAATGCCTCAGAGCACCTTCTAAATGGCCCAGTGTGCCTGGAAGCCAGGAGAACCACATATGAGAACTGCAATGGTAGGTGTACCTGGACCAAAACCCGGAGAGTCACAGGGCAGCATCAGTGAGCCGACTCCTTCAGCTCTGGAGGGTGGCTGTGTTGGCCTAACCAAGCACAAAGTTGACCAGGCAGATGCACCTGCCTCAGCTGCCAGGCATGAAAAAGAAAACAAATAGGCAATGTCCAAGAGGCCCAAGTCTAGTGCTGCAAGCAAGGTGCCAAGGGTCAGTGCCACTAGACACTGCCACCACCTTGTTTAGGATGAGTGGCAAGAATGAGGGCATGGTGGGCATGAACTGCACATTTGTACAGGGGAGCGCATCGAGGCGAAGCCCCGGCATTGCTATCAGGAGACACAGGAAGAGTCAAGGAAGTACTGGGCCTACCACCCAGGTCGCTGTCCATGGATTGTGATCCAAGAGTCTAGGTGGGATGAGGCAGCCATCCTGCAGGGTTGGCTGGTAAAGTTTGACAATGCAAAAGTGGTCATGGCATGCCACAGCAATCCCACCAGTGGTCACCATCAGCCAGGTGTACTGCCTCACATCAGCTTGGAAATGGCCAGATGGCAATGAAGTCCACTGCCTCTAAAGCAGCCTTCAGCTGCTAGGCCAAGGATGGATGGGGTTCTGGCCCATTCTGATCAAGCTGCTCATTGATCATGTGAATTACGGTACCCTCATCACTATCAGCTGCTCTCCATAAAAAATCAGTCAGGGTCAAAAAGAGAATGAGCCGTTCCCTCTCAGCACAGAGATGGTAATAAGGAGGAGGCAATGTAGTGCCAACAAGATACAAACAATAAGCAGGCAGTCAGGGATGACCTCTTGGGCAACTGCTAAGTCAGGTGTCAGCTTCGGCAACAAGAGAATCATGACCCCTGTGCTGAGGCGGGTGCTATGACCCAGGAACTGATGTTCCCACCAGGTGGCATGCCATTTTGTTAGATCAGCTGTGGCAGCATGCGTTTTGTGCAGACAGGTGACATCTAGTTGCCTCTGGCACAGGAAATCAAAGAGAAATCAAAGAGAGCCATCTGCACCACAGGGGCTCAGCACCGGTTGGCACCGAGAGAACCAAAGCCCATACAGGCATGCGTGATGGGTGTAGAAAGGGGGATGGGCAAGCCAAAAGAGCAGTCAAGAACACCAGAGAGGAATAAGCATGCAGGACAGGGAAAAATAGGCCTACAGTTGGCCAACCTGTGCATCACTCAGCAAGCGCCCAACATTGCCCACAAGCTTGCTCAGGTGAACTCTATAATGCTGCATCTCTGGAGTGGAGTGCAGTGCTGCTGTTGCAGCCTTGGTGGAAAGCATGAACATCTCAGGTTCTGGGAATCATTTGCAAATTCTCTGTGCAACCTCCCGGTGGTGCTTGGTTTGATCAAGACACTCAATAAGGTGTTCAACAGAGTAACCACCAACACAGGGAGGTTCCAGCAGAAGCAGGAACAGGTTCTGCCTCTGGGGTGGGTGATATGATGTGAGTTCAGCAACAACACCCTGGATGCTGCTGTGTTGAACTAACATTTATTATTATAACTCTCTGGAATCATATCTAGGGTGGATCTTAACAATCGTATCAATAGATGTATGCAGATCTTATACCTGCTCTGCCTCTGACTTGACCCAGTCCAGTCCTGAGGAGGGAGAGGAACCAAGAACGCATCTGGCTCCTTATGGTAGACAACAGGGTGTCCTGGGTGCTGCAAAACTATCACAAAGTCAAGTGAACCGTGCAGTGCTGAACATGGGGGCTTTGGCCTTAAAGGGACAGTACAAGGAAAATACAATAAGACACAACACCAGGGACCGTCCCCATGGAAGGGGACACTGTAGCTGCATTGGGGGATGCCACCTCCCAAGGTAGGACTTCAGTCAACTCATCTTCAGAGGCAGAATCAAAATCTGACCCTGAGGAGGAGGAGCTGTACACATGAGGCTGGTGGCAGGGGGACTTGCCCCTTCATCAGGAGTCTCAGCATCCTCTGGGTGGGGGGTGCGGGATATCAGTCTTTGATTTCTTGGGAGGGGCGCTCCCAGAGGACCAACCTCCATGTCAACCTCATCAGGCACAGGGAGCTGAGACGCGGGGGGCGGGCCGGTGGACCCTCCCCCACCACCTCAGCCCCTAGGTCACCCCTGACCACTACAGGGTTGGGGGTGGGGCAGGGCAGGGAGGAGGCAGGCAGAGGCAGGGGGTTCCCACTCACTAACCTTAGCTCCCCTTGAAATGGTGGGGAGGTCTTGAGGGGATGATGGGGCCTTTTTGGAAGACCTCTTCTGTTTCTGGGACTTGCCCTTCCAAGCAGGAGGAGCCAAAACCTCCCCTGTGTGGGGAGGAAAGGTGGGGGCAGGTCCACCACCACAGAACCGGTTGACTCAGACGAAGTGGAGAGCGACTGGGAAGAAGGCCCATTCCCACCACTGGATAGGGCTGCCGCACTAGAGGCGGACAAGTCACCACCGGACACAGCTGCAGGCAGCTCCACTGTGGCCGACTTCTTCTTTGGGCACTGGGTAGCCACATGGGACTTGCTGCCATAATGAAAGCACGAGGTGTCCCCAGTGGTGAGGTAGACCTCATAATGCTGCTCATCAATCAAGAAGGACATAGATTGAGTCAAACCCTGACTCTCCCTGTTAAGAAGCATAAGGAGGCGAATGGACTTAATAGACAAATGGATTAAGTTAGTCCTGCCCCATCCTTGCCCTTCTGTTTCCTACCTCAAGCCCACCCCTCCTAAACCTGATCCTGACTGGTCATATGAGGCTTTATTAAGTCTGGGTGCATCAGAGATGGCTAATGCAAGTTCTGTATCATTAAGAAGGTCTCTGCATACTGGACACTTGGTTTATTGGTAGCCAGAAACCTGGATGAAGGTTAAGAAATTATAACTAAAGGGGGTGGGAAGGTCTTCAGTTAACAAACATATAAAGTGCAGTCTAGCAATAAATAGTAACTTTTAATTGAAATGGGGTTTTTTTTGAGGTGCACATATAATAAAACAGCTTTGGTAATTCTGGAAATGGACCAATTTGAACAAATGAACACATCAAAGAACCTGCTTTCTTTACCCTTTTCCAAACATGCCCCAACCTCCCCCTTCAACACCCTCCAGCCTCTCCCCCCAAACAAAGCAAAAAAACCAACCCTCCAGCATTTACTATATACTGGTACAGCTAAAACTGTTGAATGTGCAGAATGTTCACCCAACATGGCTGGTCTGAGGAAAAATGAACTTCATGAATAGTGGGTGCCTCACCAACAGTATGTTCCCATTGGAAAAAAGAGGTTTCACTGTTTAAATAATATATGCTATAAAGGCAATATGCCATCTATTCCATCTGTTTAGAGAAATGTGAGGTCTCATGACACACCACTGGAACATTGCAAATAATACTTTTTTTTACAGAGCAAGCCAGTTCCTTTGGAATGCTTGTAGGAAGGACAACATGCAATGAAATGAGTAAAACAGCTTTTTATTTTGCTAATGTATAATCTGCTAAGTTAAGAGAACAGAGGCGTGTTTTGTTCTACACTGAATAACATGCTGAAAAAATGGCAATGAAAGGTTGGCTGTAGTCTTCAAAAAAAGGAAGGAAATCAAATTTAACAGAGTACTCTGCATATCTCGAGAACACTTTGATGAATCCCACTTTACTAGACACAATGAGACTTATAAGATACCATGGGAAAATTTGGGAAGTGCAACCAAATATTTTATTAATGAGAAATGGCAGGACTGAATAGGATGCAGGTGCTTATAGATAGTGGATCCTTCTTCTAGGGAATAACACCTAGATTTCATTAAAATTATTCTACATATCCCCCTCAAAAAGAGTAAGAAAACCAGACATACTTTGTCTGGAGGGAGATATTTAATTTTGCAAACCAGAGGTTCTTTTCAGCAAACACAGGACAACATTCTCTGTTGGGCCCAATTTCCATTGGGTACTAGAGATGCAAAGTTGCAAGTGAATCAGTTTAGCTCTCTAATTGTGAACCTATATCAGGCTTATTTTGGTGTAGATTAGAGCAGTCTACTGGCTCTCCTAATTTATGCCACTGCTGATGGACTCCAAAAGCTATCTGTTTCCTGTGAGTGGTGAGAGAGCAGCTCCCAGTAGTAGAGACAGGCAAGCAGGGGGCACTAACTTTGATCGGTGCAATATTGGTTGCAGCCACTGCTGCCACTACCTAGGGTGCAAACACTGCTTGTAATGCTTCTGGCAGCTCCCTAACATGCCTGCCCATCCTGGAGCTGCAAGGACACAGCTTGAGAACCAATTGCACTGCTTCTCCACCCGTAGGGAGACTCAGCTGCTTTGTAGCCCCTTTGCATCAGATGGAATGGTTCAGAATATTCCTACAGGCCGTGATACAGGAAGGCGCAGAACTGCATGGATATGAAAAGATGAATGCTATGGCTCTGGGGCCCGGGAGCATGGCCACCTCCCCTTGCGGGGTCTGCTCCCTGCTGGGGTCTCTGGCGCGCCAGCTGGAGGAGCTCCAGGCCACAGTCCAGAGACTGCATGCCATCAGGGACTG
>NW_017728906.1:86072281-86087847 GCF_001723895.1 Crocodylus porosus | reverse complement strand
CCTATGACCCCAGCTGACTTCCTGCCCTTTGGGCAGGGGGCTGGACTTGATGATCTCCCGAGGTCCCTTCCAGCTCTAATGTCTATGAAATCTATGAATGTATGAAATCTAGAATGGCAACAATTTAGGGAGCTAAGCAAATCCTTCTTCTGCTACCACTTAAGTCCTAGGCCTATCATGATGCTGTCATGAAATTTTGCTGTTGTGCTTGTTGAGGAAAATATTATGGATTTCGTTCCTTAGGGTATAAGGAATTAATCTGATGTAATGGAGATCAGAATTTGGTCCCAGATTTGAAAAAACTATAAATCTCTTGTAGTGATCAGTCCATTAAAACTTGGGTGTATTTGGGGAAAAAATATTGCACTAGATTCTCAGCTGAGGTATACTGGTATAGTGTCTTTGGTTTCAAGAGATCTATATTCATTTTCATCAACATGGCTGACACAGAATTCCTTTCGATCACAATGGTCATTGTATTACAGACTAATTGGCATAAATTAAATTAATCCAAAAATAAAGAAAAAATATTAAATTGGCGTAAGTTAAATTAAAAACATCAACATTTTTAAAATATAGCCCATTTTAAATTACGTGTAGTCTATATAACTGGGAAGCGGTACTACAGAAAGAACTTTAGGAATCCAAAGACCACATTTTCTAGCCTTCCTCAAGCCTACTTTAAGAATTGTGCAGCCTGTGTCTGTGTTGGTGCATTTAGATCAAGTAGTCTGCTATGCAGATTACTTGCTTGGCCCGTGTACATTCCCATATGTGCCTGCAGCCCCATGCATGTAAAACTTCTGGTTGAGAAAGTGGGCCAAATTTGAAAATGTGACTTTAGGCATTATTTCAGTATTTTTTTGCTTCTGCTTCCGGTTTTGCACGTGTGTGTGTGTGTGTGTGTGTGTGTGTGTGTGTGTGTGTGTGTGTGTGTGTGTGTGTGTGTGAATAAAAGGAACAAACAAACAAACAAACAAACAGTTTAGCAAGGATGTGCACAGAGTTCTGCAAAAGTCAAAGGAAGTGTCAATAACTTTTCCCTAAGTCAGTTCTGTGTTGGCAAATCTGCAACATGAGTTTCTGAATTGCAAGCAGAATCTCATCAATTTTGAAGTCTATAAAATTCCTTTAATTTCCCAAAAGGACATATTTTTTTCTTTATTCTTATTGATCCAATCCCACACACTTTTTCTAGGCAAAACTCCTATTCATTTTAGCATGCTGTCCCTAAGAATGCATGTCTGACATTTAATTTACAGTTAGATCCTCTGCCACTGCCAGTAAGGATCTAAGAGGCACATACTGTAAAGGTGTTGTGCACACATATACATACACTTACACTTAACCTTCTACTGAATATGCCTCAAGAATCAGTATCCTGCTTAAAGAATCACATTTGACTTGCGTACGTCTAAAACTACCTTTTAAAGATGGGATAAATACCTTCCAAAAATAGCATCATGCATTTTTCACAGCAGGTGTCATTCATCAGATATGAGGCTGCATCTATACGTGTTGATAATAATAATTCAGTATGGTATACAATTCTCACTCATTACCAGTACCCCCAGGCTCTGACGGCAAGTAAAGTCAGTAGGGCAGTGCAAAAATGTTTAATCCAATAACAAATATTTAATCCTATAATGTGAATATTATTTTAAAAAAATATTCTGTAAGGAAAAGACTTTGAAGAGCTGGTATCTTCTTTTACTGCTCCAGCATTATGGTTTTTCTTCCAAGTGAAATAGTATGCTGACCCATGACCAAATCCTACCCCAGAAGATTACTCAAGACACTAGACTTTGGCAATGGGTAGGTCTGTGGCAGGCAATAAGAAGGAACTCGGATCTCAGAGGGTGCATCTACACATGTGCTTTAATGTGCATTAGCTTATTTTAATGTACATTAAAGTGCCACAAAAAACTGTGCTCTTTAGCTAATAAGCATTAAAATAGGCTAACACACATTTTTCTAGTACCTCACAGTAGAGGGTGTTTATACATGTGCTCTGGGCAGAGGGGCTTTAATTAGAACGGCTCCAAGAGCAGCTCTAATTAAAGTGCCCAGAGCGTTTCATGTGTCAGAGTCCCCACTCTTCAAAATAGCAGCAGGGTTGCTTTATCTAAAGCTTGCTGAATGAGCTTTAGATAAAGTGTCCACACCACCATTTTGAAGCACAGGGATGCTGATACATGAGATGCAGGAAGCTGCTGGAGCACGGTATTTGCCATGCTCCAGCAGATTTGATTAATTGGGTCTGCTCTGATGCACTGGAATTACAGTGCAATGGAGCAGCCTCCCTGCTCATGTATAGGCACCTGGAGGTACTAGATTTAATGTGCATTACCTAAAGGAAATTAATGAATGTGTAGACATGCCCAGAGTCACTCTGTGGCACATTTGTAATATTAACCCACAGTGCTTCCTGAGTAGTAGCTCCTGCAGGCTCTGGGATCTAACTGAAAAGGTCTGAATGGCAGATGTAGTTGCAGGGGGCACGTCTAATTCATTCCTATTTCCAAATTTTCCATTCCAACTAAGCTGATGTTTTTAAATAACTGTACAATGACACCAAGGTCTCTTTCCAGAGTCTTAATAGCTAGTTCAGAACCCAGCATTTGTGTATGTATAGCTGAAGTTATTTTTCCCCAGGTGCATTACCTTGCACTTGTCTGCCATTTTTTGCCCACTCTCTTAGCTTGGTGAGATGTTTCTGCAGCTCCTCTCCATTGGCTTGTACTTGACTACCAAGAATAATTTGGTATGATCTGCAAATTTGGAGATTTTACTCTGCACCCCCATTTCAAGATCACTGACAAAAATGTTGAACAAAATATGACTCAGCACAGATCCCTGTGGGACCCCACTTTTCATAGGATCATAGTACTTAAGGTCAGAAGGGACCTAAATAGATCATCAGGTCCGGCCCCCTGCCTCAAGCAGGAATGGGTACCAGGATCATATCACCCCAGACAAATATCTGTCCAGCCTCCTCTTGAAGACCCCCATGGTAGGAGGGAGCACCACCTCACTTGGGAGCCCATACCAGAGCCTGGCAACCTTAACTGTAAAGTAATGTCTCCTGATGTCCAGCCTGAACCTTCTCCCTAACAATTTTTTCCCATTATGCCTAATAACCCCAGGTGGTGCCTGGGGGAATGGAGACTCCCTCAATTCCCCCTGGTCCTCCTGGTGAGTTTATAGATGGCCACCAGATCCCCTCTCAGCATTCTCTTGTGGAGGTTGAATAGGTTCAGGCCCTTTAGCCTCACTTTGTAGGGCTTGCCATACTGCCCCTTGGCCAGGTGAGTGACCCTCCTTTGGACCCTCTCAATGCTAACCACATCCCTCTTGAAGTGTGGCACCCAGAACTGGACTCAGTACTCCAACTGTGGCCTGACCAGTGCCGCATAGAGGGGAAGGATCACCTCCCTGGACCTACTTGTGATGCATCTGTAGATGAACGACAAGGTGCGGTTAGCCTTACTGACTGCTTCCTTGCATTGGTGGCTCATGTCCATCCTGGAGTCCATAATGACTCCAAGATCCCTTTCTGCCACTGTGTTGACAACAAGGGTGTTCCCCAGCCTATAGGGGTATTGCTGGTTCCTTCTCCCTAGATGCAATACCTTGCACTTGTCTGCATTGAATTCCATCCTATTCTCATCCACCCACCTCTGTAACCTGTTTAGATCTAGCTGGATTCTGTCCCTCCCTCTAGCATGCCCACCTCGCCCTACATCTTGGTGTCATCAGCAAATTTGGATAGCGTGCATTCCACACCCACATCCAGATAGCTGATAAAGATGTTGAACAGTACAGGCCCCAGGACCGAGGCCTGGGGGACTCCACTGCCCACATCCCTCCAGGTCAAAAATGACCTGTCCACCACCACTCTCTGGGTTGACCATCTAGCCAATTTGCCACCCATCTGACTATGTAGGCATCAATGCCACAGTCACCAAGTTTTTTTAAGAGAATGTGGTGGGAAAGCATATCAAAGGCCTTCTTAAAGTCCAGGAAGATGACATCCACCCCGACACCCTCAACCAGGGACTTTGTGACCTGATCATAAAAAGAAACCAGGTTAGTCAGGCAGGACCTGCCCTCAGTGAATCCATGTTGGTTGTCCCTGAACATTACCTCCCCTGCTGGGCCCTTGCAGATGTGCTCCTTGATAATTTTCTCAAAAGTCTTCCCAAGGACCAAGGTAAGACTGACTGGCCTATAATTGCCAGGGTCCTCTTTTCTCCCCTTCTTGTAAATGGGGACCACACTGGCCTTTTTTCAATCCTCTAGTACCTGGCCAGTGCTCCATGAGCACTCATAGAGCCTGCCAGGGCCCTGCTATGACCCCTGCCAACTCCCTCAGCACCCTCACATGAAGAGGATCCAGACCTACTGATTTAAACATGTCCAGCCCCTCCAAAAGTTTCCTAACTAGGTCATCCCTGACCCTAGGCATGGCAGTGCCTCCCCTGGGTCCATCTGCAGTTCTAGTGGGGGAGATGTCCCGGTCCTTGTTCAGGAATATGGAGGGAAAGAATTCGTTAAAGAGGTCAGCTTTTTCATTTGCTGCATTCACCAGATTGCCAAGTCTATCCTGTAGGGGCCCCACATTACCTGGTGCCTTCTTCTTACTTCCTATGTATTTGAAAAAGGACTTTTTATTATCCTTAATTCTGGTCGCTAGCCCTAGCTCCATCTCTGCCTTGGCCTTCCTAGCAGCCTCCCTGCAGTGACGAGCAACAGAGGTGTAATCCTCCTTGGTGATAGCCCCTTGCTCCCACTGTTTGTATGCTTCCTTTTTTGCCTTCAGGCATCCCTGGATGCCTTTGCTGAGCCATGGGGGCTTCTTAGTACTCCTACTCCCCTTGGTGCACATTGGGACTGACTCCCTTTGGGCTTGGAGGATCATCTTGAGGAACAACCACCCGTCTTGGACTCCCATCTCATTGAAGCTCCGAGACCCCAATGCCTCAACTACTAACCTTCTTAGCTTACAGAAGCTGACTCTCCTGAAGTTAAGGACCTCTGCCTTTCTGCTTGATTTCACCATCCTGTGCTGGATAGTAAATTCCAGCAGGCAATGATCACTGTCGTCCAGGTGGTTGAGTACCCACAGACCCCTCACCAGGTCATCACCTGTGGCAAGGATCAAGTCCAGCAAGGCATTTTCTCTGGTGGGACTATGCACCTCCTGGGTTAGGTGGAGGTTCTGTATCCCCGGTAGGAACCTCCCTCCCTCCATCCTGAAGAGTGACCTTTTAGCCTTCGCTTTTGCTTTGTATCTTTTAACCAGCTCCGAATCCACAAAAGAACCTTCCCTCCAATCCTGCAGAAGGATTAAAAGCCTTTGGTGAGGGACCTTGTCAAATGCTTTTTGCAAGTTCAAATATATTATGTCCACATGCTTGTTGACACCCTCAAAGAATTCCAGCAGATTGGTGAGGCAGGATTTTCCTTTACAAAAACTTGCATTCCTCATCTACTCTCCTGTGATCTCTTATTTCTTTTTCAGCATTCTCTTGCATACTTTTACCTTTCCCCCAGCATCTTCAAATTAATCTAAATAGTAAGTTCCTTACCACTGTGATATAATAACACAACATTACTTACATAGTTGTCATTATTATGATGATATATAATATTATTTATAATAATGGTAACAGTCATATAACTCCAGCAGCTCAGGGCCCCATTGTATGAAAAACTGCACAAACACACAGTAAGCATTTCTGCCCAAAGCGCTTATGATCCAGTCATGTTGTAGTTGCTTTTTACATGCTCAGGAACTGAAGAGAATAATAGCATGTTACGGTCTTATCCTTCAAGAGTGGTTCCTGAAACATTGTGCCTGGATTTCCTAAAATCCTGGAGAAGTGCAAATGAAAAATTGGGAGGATGAAAATTACTCAGATATTTGAAGCTATAGGAAAGAAGTGAAGGTAAGTTTGAAACCCACATTTCTGACCTTACTTGGCTCCTTACAGAGTAGAGTTGTGAGGGCCCAGAGGATCTAAGATTACCCCAACACCCTTGCCATTTTCCCATTAAAGGAACCCAATCTTCTTTAGCTCTGAGGTTCCAGTAGCAGTTGTGGTTTGGCTCTGCCATGCCAGTATATCACGGTGAGAGGAAGTCTTTCTTTCCACTGATACTTCAAGTCACTGAGAAACTTGTCAATTCACAGCTTGTATTGACATGCCATACATTGACATCAGATACATACTGAGTGCTGACAACAGGATTTAGCTTAAGGTAACCAGGTCTATCAGCAAGAGTTGGGGAAAAAAAGTCTGAAATAGCACAGGCACAAATGGAAAAAATGCTTGTGGTCTCAGCACAATAAGACATGATGACTGCTGAGCTGCACTGTGAGCACAAATTTAAAGCTGCCTGAAGAAACAAAAGGCTAAAAGTCTGGAAAAGACATTTGCAGTGACAGATGAAGTCACTGAGGTAGTTATTTTGATAAAGGGAGTGCTCTGAGGGGAGGCAGAGTGATGTTGAACTGATGCTTTGGAAGGGAGAATCAGCATGTAAAAATGCAAGGAATTTGTTTTCATTCAAGTTACTTGCTCCATTTCAGTGAGAACTTACTATAAAAGCTGTGGTTAAAATCAGGGCAGCTTGAACACAGCTTCTCAATGTGATGGAGGGGGGTAGCTACTTGTTCTTTCTCCCATGATCTCAGTGAAATCTGCTCACTTAAAAACAGATCACCTCAGTTGCCCTATGCAGCCCCTCCCATTCACAGTGGAAGAACGAGAAAGTGAGGATGAAACAGGCACTGGGAATCTGCTTTGTACTCTGTCTATGCAAAGACAATCGTGCAGGTACCCTCAGGCACAAGGGTACCTACTGAGTGAGGCCAGAAGGAAATGCTTATACGTACATACCATGAACATTGAAAAGGAGCCTTAGCTCTATCTACAGAACTTCTCAACCCTAACAGTGTCAGAGAAAGGAGTCAAGACCTCTGGGTTACTCCCCTTTGCGGAGAAATAGGGGGATAGGATCACCAGTGACTTCCTTTATCAGGCTTTCCTTGGGAGAGGCAGATAAAGGGCTCTGTCAGCTCCTGAGATGGAAAGGCTTGAGAAGAAAGACTTTTCTTATTTTTCGAAGGGCAAAGGAGTTAATAGTGAGAAAAGGAAAGGAGGAAGAGAAAAGGGAGAGGGAAGAAGATGGAGGGAATAATGTAAAAGGGGTGAGAATGTAAAGCAATGGTGCTCAAATTTTGGCCCTGTAGGCCAGATGAGTCCCATGGGGCCAGGTTGGACTCCATACTCCAGGATCAGGCCTACACTCTGGGATTGGGCCCTGCATGGCCTTCAGTGGCACCTGCACACTGGCATTGGGTCCCATGCCACCTCTGTGCACCAGGATCTGGTCCTGGAGCCTCTCACTGGCCCAGCATGCCAAGATTGGGCCCAGGCCTTATACCACCTCTGTCTGGCCCATGTCCTGGTATTAGGTCCTGCACTGCCTCCACCTCGTCCCATATGCTGGGATGGGACTCTTAGGCCACCACTACCTGCTCTGTTGGCTAGGATCAGGCTTTGTGCTACCCTGCATGCCCAGTCTAGTGCTCAAGGCCATAGCCTGTGGGGCTCCCCATGAACCTGGATCTGGTCTGTGGGCTGGGGATTGAGCACCCCTGGCATAAAGGATTAGAAACAAGGAGCAAAAACAAAAATGCATGAAAAATTGAAAGAAGGTGAAGGAAGAGGGAAAGGGAAAGAGAGGAGAGAGCCTTAAAAGAAAGAGAAGAAAATTAAGAAAGGGGAAAGAGAAAGGGAAGTCACAACAAAGTAATAAATAGAGAAAGTAGACAAGTGAAGAGAAGAAAAGATAAAGGAGCTAGAGAAAGGCAAAATTAGGAAGGGAAGCTTTTCTTGCTGGTAACAGGACATCATTGTCAGCCATCAGTCTTGGGAGACCACAAAGATTGTGTCTTTGGTAGGTTACTGGGTACTACCACAGCTTCTTGAGTGGCTGAGGAGTTTGAAGTGCGATAGGCAGACCCTCTGGCAAGTTGCACATACAAATTCAGTTGAACATGCACTGGTATGTTGCGTACCGTTTTGTCTTGCCTGCCTCTGACACCTCTTCTCTAGATCATCATTGACCCACTCCATCTTGAAGCGTGTTAGTGCTCTCAACTATTCCAAATGCAATAGCTCCTTCTGCAGCCACCAAATAAAAGTCACTTCGCACTACAAAATTGCCCTTTTAACACTAACACTTTCCTTCAAGTCTACTCTCCCAACTTAAAATGGTCAGCCCATCTCCACTTCTTTATTTTTTCATTACAACAATAGAGACATGACTCCATGCCTGTTCCAAAAGTTCCACTGGCAAAGCTCTATTAAAGTTCTTGTTTTAATGTTATTTTAACCATCACTGCTCTTGTGAGATGATTATAGAGACCTTGGAAACAAGGACAGATAAAAGACATGCAGCCCGGAAGGCAATTAATGGTGAATCATTGTTTAAGGAGTGAGTCATGCTTCTGTGCATACATATGTCAAGCATGTGAAACTGGTGTAGCTTCACTAGATTAATCAGAATCAGTTTTGATTCTGAAAATTAAGTTTACTCTTCTATTTATGCTCACATAAGAAAACCCAGTTATACACAGCAGCTGTTTACTCACTCACTCACTCACTCACTCACTGTATCCATCTATCTATCTATCTATCTATCTGTGAAGATACTGATATAATTTTAGAGTCATAAATATGTTTTTCTTAAAGGTAAGGCCAAATTTTGGAATGGCTCTCACTGTAAAGAGGGGCCTTTGTGGGAATTGTTGTTGTGGGCAAAGTCATTGGGGGGGTGGGAATTGGGGCAACTGTCCCAGGCCCTGTGCTCTGGGGGGCCCTGTAGACAGTGCCATACAGGCCCCAGCAAGGGCACCACCTCTCCATGTGGCCGCCACACTCCTCTGGTTCCATGCTCCAGCCTCTCGCCACCCCCCTGCCTGCACAGGCCCTGCACAGGCTGATATGCCCTGGGCCCCACACACTCTTAGAGACGGCTCTGGCTGTGGGGTTTGTGCCCGGTGGGTTGAATGCCTTGCCATGGGGACCATGTTCTATGTGAGGGAGATTGCCTTGCTATGGGAAGCTTGCCCTGGAGTGTCTCCTGTGGGGATTGCTGTGCTTCTATGGCATGATGCTTTGTGCCAATTTGTTGGCTCCTGAACAAAGGGCAATCTAGGCAATCTATTTCCCCTCTTGTTCTCCCTGTGTCTTTACCCTGATGGTCTTCATCATTGGAACTCCCCACAAACACCATGAGTTTATTTTCCTTTCCTGTGTGCTGTGGAAGTATTACTGAACACATTTTAATAGCTGCAGAGCTAAGGAAAAGAAATTAAGGCTGCGTGTTTGCTGTGCAGACTGGACCATTGGACTTTCCTTGGTATAACTATTAGCCATTCTCTTTCACATATAGAGAGTGGATCTACACATGAAATTAATCTGAAGCAATAAACATCAGAGCATTTTGGGCCAGAGTAAACTCCTCCTGGCTGCAGCATTTACGTGTGTGCCTGGGACAACAGCAATTTGAGCCCTGGCTGGCTGGGCTGATTTGGCACAATTTATGCCTGTGGTCACTGTTTACATATGTGTTTCAGTACAATAAATTACTGTGCCATAAGATAGTACTGTTCCCAACAGAACTGTTCCCTGAGTTAATTAGTTTACTGCACCCTAAAACAAGCACATGTATAAACAGTGACACTTTACTACACAGGTAATTAATTTATTCTGCAGTAAAGTACACTGGGTAGATGCACCCAGTTATGCTTCATCCTCTTACAGTAGGACAGATCCTCTGCTGCTGTAAATTTGGGTAGTTTTACTGGTGCTACAGGAGCTACACTGACTTATAGAAACTTTACAGAAAGGATCTAGGCTGACACTGCATTTGTGGCACCCTGGGTATTAATACCAGAGTGCCATACACAGTTACCAGCCCCAGGTAAATTCGCATTACTTTTCAATTTGATTGCCCTGACAAAATAAGCTTATATTTCTATTAGATTCATTCCCTTAAATTTTCTGGAAAACATTGAGAAAAGGTAGATAAAAAAATGATTCTATTTCCTTTTCCTGTAGTAATTATGCAGCAATTATGTCTTTGCTTCATGTATTAAATGGTAAGGCATTTGCCAATGGAGAGCCAAATAAAGGTCCTGTGTCCAGCTTATGTACCTGTGCATCAGTGAGAGCAATTCTTTGTGCGAACACACTGGGCCAGAGTCTATTTCACCTTTTGTGTATCTGTGTGGACTTTATTAGACCTTGAAGATCCTTTAATGAATCTATTTTTGTAAAACATCCTTAAGATTGAGTCACAAAAGGCAGCAAGGAGGAAGAGGACCCATTTGCCTTTTGTTTGAATAGATTTTTTCTGGAACTTGAGCAGTGTCGTATAGAATCATACTCAAGTGCCCATAGCATTTTTCCAATTTTTGAAGAGCTGTTAGCATGCCAAAATTTGGTGGCATGGACAAGGCTCTGAGCGACTTACCTAAGTTAGGGGGACCCTGGGATGCCTTGAGATCCTTTCAAAAGTGTCACAGGGTGCCAAGAAATGCTAGTGCCATTAGATGTGCAAACAGGATTCACAAAACCCCGCCAGAGATTTCAAAGTTATCCACAGCATTAAAAACATTCTGACCTGCTGTGATCTTTCTCAGTTCTTTGCAATAGAAGAATTGCTCTATTATTTTTCTGTAGTAAAAAACAAGGGAGCTGGCATTTTCTGAGGGAAGCCTTCAGTCTAATGAGGTGTGCCTTAAGCCTAAAAAGGTTGAGAACCACTGACCTAAGGAAATCTGCAGAAGAACAGGGAGCTGGGGTCAGATATGATTCCCAGTCCAGTGGCACAGAAACATGGAAGGGTGGTACCGTTCCACTTACTACTGGCAACTGGCCAATGCTTATAAAACAGGCTGAACATGAAAAGTGCTTTGTAAATATTAAGTAGTATTTTTGCTTGTCTTCATTGTTAATTCAAATGTTCTCCCTTGGACCTTGCCTTTCATTTAAATAGTAGTTGTTTAAATTTCATAATTATAGTTCACAAAACCAAAAGTAATATTTGATAATTAGACCAGAAAGTAGAGGAAAAAAGTCATTGTTAAAATGAGATTCTATGATAATATGATTTTTTGGCATGTTATGAATCATTCATTTTAAATATATTTAGTAAGACCATTTAGTAACAACATTGCTTTCTTTTAGATAACCTCGAGCTTTAGAAAAACTTTGCTACATTATATGCAAACAATACATTCCTATTTTAGCTGGTATTTCACATGGCATTCATACTGTAGGTTGCAGCAATACCAGTGCTCATCGTCCTGCAGGCAACACTCTGCCTTGTTCTGACAGCCTTTCTTACTGCTTTTGGCTTTTGCATGAAAGAATTACACAAGAAGAGACTCATCACAGCTGTAGGGGCCAAAACTGGGATGTACTTGACATGCCCAAAATTGATGAAGCATTTGTGCTTTTCTTTGTACCAAACAAAGTAGTTCCTTTTTCTATAGGGCTAGAGAGAGCCAGGACTGTGGCCCATCAAAAATTTAAGCATCAACATGAAAGCACTGCCTGCAATATTGTCCTGGTAGGAAAACTGGCCCTCACAAGGGGATAGAGTTTTGATGAGTTTTAATTTTTGGATCCAACAACTTTTTTCAGAGAGAATAAAAACTCCAAAATAAAAATCTGTTAACAAGATCAACTCACCATCTAAACTGTAACCAGTGCTGGTAGTTTCATGGAAGTTTCACATTCCATATGAAAGGGAATTTTTACTAAATTCTGCAAGGTTACCCCTACGTGTAGCTCCTAAAGATAGAACAGACTGCATAAAATCATAGTAAGAATCAGTTCACATATGAAACATTTCTCATCTATCACACAGCACGGAGGCAGTGGCAGTTGATGGCATCAGCAGGAAAAGGCAGGCAGCCAGGACAAGTAAAAGGAGTATGGGAACACAGGGCCAGATTCAGATCTACAGGCCTGCCTCTTTGTGCTGGTGTGGTAGTATGAAGGGTGAGAAAGCAGTCATGCTCCCCTGGTTGGGGTAGTCCTGGGATAAGGAAACTCCTGTCTATCTTAGGAGAGCTCCTTTGCCATCCCTTCTCTTGGCCCCAAGACAGCACTACTCCACTCCAATTAATCTCAACTGGTGGGTGGCTTCAGAGGGCTAGAAACAGTCAGTGTAGCGCAGAGCAGCTGTAAGACTACTGCATATTATACCAGGCCGGGCACAGCCCTCAACCAGAATTCAGAAACTGCATTTTATGTCCTTTGTATTTTTACTACCTCCACAGTTGCACTCAGCTTCTTTTCAGCCCCTCTCACTCTGAGCAATAACTCTGCCCTATTTAAGGTTCTCCCTTTGTGCTCCTGTATGTGTGGGTATGTGGGTCTGGACATACAGGGCACATCCTGCTGCCACTGAAGTCCGCAGCACCACTTTTCACTCCATCAAAAATAACGACGGGAAACTGTTTCATGCCCAGATGGGCACTATGCTGTATCAAAGCACACACATTTCCTTTTGGGAAAGCTTGAGTCACAAGTAAAAATAAGTCATAAGGTTCATCCTTGTCATGTCAGACATCTGTCCATATGATCAAACAAAACATCCCCTTCAGAACTGTATCAGTTTAACCTAACAGACAATCGATATTCACAAAAATACCCAGAACAGGTAGAGTATGAAGCTGCTGCAGGTCAGCTTTGACAGCTTTGATAGCTTTCTCCTCCCCACATAAACAACACAAACCATGTATTCAGATAAAAGTATGTATCAATTAAAATGCAACTTTCATGTGGGACTTCGATACCATGAGAGGCAGAGTAAGTAGGGCGAAAGAGGAAGATGGGATTATCCTAGTGATCCTCTGATTCTACGGCAGCTGCTGTCGTTATTAGACCTAGACAGTGAGTTACACTGGATTACACATCTCATAGATTTCATAGACTTCAGGGCTGGAATGGACCTCGAGAGATCATCGAGTCCAGCCCTCTGCCCAAAGGGCAGGAAGTCAGCTGGGGTCATAGGATCCCAGCAAGATAAGCATCCAAGCATCTCAGCTAGTTTTAATCCAGTGATGTCAGTGACTGATGCTCAACAGAACGCTGGGAAATTCCTACATTCATGATTTTGTTGTATTGCAATGAGCATTTACATGGTTTCTCTTCTACTCTTTTCCCTTCCCATTTATCCCTTCAGCCCTCAACAAATTCTAGTTGGGAGATAACTCTAGTTTGAGACTAGTTTACTGTTTAGCAGGCATGTTTCAAGTCCTTCAAAATCCATAAACTGACTTGAAGACTGCTACATTTCATGGGGATCTGGCATAGGATTCACCATCCCATTTATGTTATGCTTCAGCATTATTGGAGGACTATAAATCATTCTTGTTCCCATTTGTTTCATAGTTTCTTTCTATGCTAGCAATGTTTGCAGTAGGGTAACTAGAAGTCTGGAGACAGTCCCAAGGGAGGTGGGGTGTCCCAGTGCACAATGAGGTTACCGCAGGTAATACTAATTTTTACATGAGAGGTTGTCACTATATAGATGTGATTACATTAGGACAAATTTCCCAAATGCGGGTAGGGATCAAATGTCTTTTCCCTTCCT
The DNA here is from genome assembly GCF_001723895.1 of Crocodylus porosus. Lineage (NCBI taxonomy): Eukaryota > Metazoa > Chordata > Crocodylia > Crocodylidae > Crocodylus > Crocodylus porosus. The sequence goes on along the minus strand of NW_017728906.1, from coordinate 86,074,161 downwards.
TTAGGATTCACCTAGGTATCCAGTATTCCTTTTCTGTGATATTTAGATCACAGACACACATCTGTCTGTCTGTCTGTCTATCTATCTATCTATCTATCTATCTATCTATCTATCTATCCACACATTTTGGTGAAAGACAAATGCCTTTTCATTGGAAATGCTCTACCTGAGGGTCTAGAGATGCTCAAAGTATGTTAAAAATGTTTGGTGTTTAAGGAAAAAACATCTTAAACAGGTTTTATTTCACAATTGCTGGTTATTATGCATGTTGATTTATGTATACATCCATATCCTGTGCTAGAGTAAACCAGTCCATTACAATTAAGGCATCTACATCCAAAATTGCCACCTAGAATTTCTCCGCTCTGCTGATGCCTAACTCCCTAGGTGCTTTACTTTTTTACTTCACAGTTCCCTAGGCTCCTAGAGTTTTGCTTTCATGCATGCCCCAAATTGCCTCAGTTTGAGAAATGTCTATGCCTGGGTTCCAGAAATTAGGCATTGCCCACCCAAGTCCCTTGGCCGGCTAGATTCAGGTAAGTTTTCCCAAAGCATGCTTGACATACCTTGAGAGGATCAGACTCCCCATGAAATGCAGTGATGGCCATTGTGTTTGTGGAAGAAGAGAAGGTGTTACTACCCATCATTTGTATAATGGCCCAATGGTTAAACCAACCATTCAGGGAATGGGAGAACCCAGCCAGATGGGGTTAAAAGCCACAAATCCCACCCACTTTCTGGGAACCTGTCTTAACCGTGAGCCTCCTTTTCTATGTTGGGCAATTCCTACACTTGCTGTTCAAGCTGTGAAGAAAATAATTCAAGATTCAGAGAGGAAGAGAGAAAGTGCCCAAGAAGGCACTTGGGAGCATGACTGCAGCCCAATGAGCAGGGCACTCATTTGGGTTTTGGTTCATGGTCCCAGGACTGATTACGAATTTTACACTAAATCAAAGGTGTAGCAGCCAGGGGCTGTGGCCTGAGTGGCAGCAGTGGCAGGGGCCAGCAGCAGCAACAGTGACTGCCATTCTTGGTGCCTGGGGTCATTTCTGTCTTTGGGCAAGGAAGCTTGAATTATTTCTGCAGTGGCCCAACCTCACCAAGAGGTGTGAAGAGCTCACCCACCTAGCTTAGCCCCTAGCATGGTGCTCAGGAGACTCACCTGGGAGGCAGAGCTGTGTTTTTGAACCTCTTCAGGATGAGGAGGGAATAAAAAACATATTTTCCATCCTGGGTGAATGTTTTAACTCATAGGGTATTATAAAAAAGGTAGGTATATCACCTCCTCCTCCTTCCACCATCTTTTGAAAAAGAAGTGAAAATCCTGGTCAGCTTTTATAAAGAAAGAATATAGATATGTACCCCCAGGAGAGGGCTCTGATGGGTGGAACTGAAAAGGATAGTGGCAATCTCGGATACGGGCAGAATTTCTGACACATGCCTGTGCTCAGTGCTTTCTATTAGTTATCTTACTCTGAGGTCCCTAACTCTCCCCATGCACCATATAGGCAGCCCAGGTATATAACATAGGGTTCTGGATTCCACTCTGGGGCCAGACACCTAAAAATTACTCACTATAGTTAGATAGCTAAGTCTTTTATTGGAACTAGTCTATGAGATAAAATACTGGCCTCACAGATATTAACAAAAAAATTCCCACTGACTTTAACAGAGCTAAAATTTTCCCTCTGGTATGCAACTTCTCTTGTAGTAGCTTTCCAACCTCCCTTACCCCTAGATGACCAGCTCCCCCAGTGAACCTACCCTCCCCAGTCCTGCCTGCCCCATCCCCCCATTCCAACTTCAAGCAGCTCCTGGCTCTGGTGAACACTGGTAAAACTGGCACTAGGAGCAGCTTGCAGGTTGGGGGGGGGGGGAGG
>NW_017728906.1:86066574-86072181 GCF_001723895.1 Crocodylus porosus | reverse complement strand
GGGTGAGGTTGGGGGGGTAGCTGGTCTGTGGGGGGAGGTTGTCTATCTGGGTGAAGGACCAGGGACCTAGAAATAGCCCAATGCCGGTGAGACATGTAGGAAAAGTGTAGCCCTGGGACTGCACTGGGGACTGTACAGAAATTCAGTTATATCAGTCTAGCCAATCCCATCTAAATTAGATTACCTTTGAGGCATAGTTCAATTAGATTGGGTTGGTCATTTTTACATCTAACCTTCCTGAACTTCTGTACAGTTCACACGTAGATGCACCTATCTAGGGATTGAAGTGTAAAGTTTGTACCTGTGCAAACTAAGTTAAATTGGGTAGCCATTTTAATGTGATCTAACCTCCCCCTAACCTCCTTGAACATCTGTACTTAGCCTAAGGCTTTGATTTAACAATGGGCAGTGATGAACTTGTGCACATACTTAAAAATAGTGCATGCTTAAGTGTTTTGCTGAGCCAAGGCTAAAATTATGGTAATTCCAGTTTTGCTTGTCTAAAACATAGCATCTGGTAAGGACTGCCAAGAATCTTGATATAGTAAAAGGGGAGTTTATATCCCTAAAAATATAACATGAGACACAATGACGAGTAACATACCCAACACAATCTTTATTTCAACACACTATGGGCTGTATCATTGCTCTAGCTACACAAGGCAACAAAGCCAGCTGGAGAGTCACTTTTCAAGGGGGAATCCCCAGCTGGTAGAAAATTGTTGTAGATGGTTCTGTGTCATCTGCTCAATGGTGCTGTCAAAGTACAAGTTGCAAAGACTTGGGGCTGTTATGTGCTGACGCTTCAGAGATCTTGGGTTTGCAGAATGGTCCCCAGGAGCAGAGTTCTGCCAATGAAAGTGAAAGCAGCTGCATGCCTCTCTAAGTCAGCTTTTGTAATGAACAAACAAGATACCATTTGTCCCAAAAAGGTGGTGGAAAGCTACCTATGTCTCCTGTTCCTTAATGGCCCTGAGGAAAATTTTAGTAATTCCAAATTAAAATTATTTGTTGCCTAGGATCTTAGCTCATACATAACATATATCTTTACTGCCCATAAATGCAAAAACACTTTGGGGTGTATAGTACTTTAAGAAGTTAAAAAAAATTCAGACCCACTTTTGGTTAATATGATGGGTATTTCAAATGTAATATTCTTGTTCTGTGCTTGTGCGTTATAGGGGAAGTGGCCAACTCCAGATGACAGGACAGATGGAGTTTTATGGTACATAAAAAACTAGGTTCTGGTAATAAGTCATGTGTTACTCTTGTACATTCATCTGCACAATTAAGATATTTCCTTTAGCAATTAGTAAAAATAGTTGGAGGAGAATTGGCATCATAGCATTTTGACTTTCCATTGCTGTCATACAGTTTGAAAAACCAATGCTGCTACAGTTGGTGACTTATATTCTTCCTCTAGAAGCCTAGATAGAAAAAACAAATCCTTCTGGTTGCTGCCATAAGGATGTCCTATAAACTTTCTTGGATATTCAGCAACAGAAACTGTTCCATTCTGTACAGTAAATCCCCATTCTATAGCATGCCACATTATGTGTCTCTTCCCCAGAGAATGGGTTCATCACAGTGAAGTTGGTAAACTACCTAAGTGAAATGTATCTAACAAATTGCTGTGGAAAGCAGAGCAAAATCTTTCCAATGAGAGTAGGAGCTCTCTTGCCTCCTCCACTTTTTACTGGCTGAAGTTGTGAGGCCTTTAACACCATGTATTTCCATACATGCCCCAAGAGCTGGTAGGCATTATCAGAAATAGTAATGCTGGGCTACTTGCTGATGGAGTAAGCTCTTGTTGCTAGGGCAGGTAAAGCCAAAACCATGATCTGATTCATAAATTGAGCACAGGAACCCCACATTTCACTGATTTTGGACTGTGACATATGGGTTTGTTTGGTTTCACATGTAGACAGTAACTAGAACTGTCTGAAACGTTTGCCTAGGACTCGGCAGATTCACTCTGGGGAGATGAATTAAGGGCTATTTTGCAACCTAAATTAATATATGATGGACAGACATCACTTAATCCCATAAACAAAAACACACTCCATATGAAAGAAGCTTTGCCTTCTCCTCTCTGATAGGAACAAGATTTGTTGATTAATGCAGTGCTTCATATAAACTGGAAACTCACTTGGTAGAACTAATCTGAGAATTTTGATAAAAATGGAGACAACATTTCACTAAAAGGCTTTCTTGTTTTCTAACCAGCGATACTAATTAAGTAGAGAGGAGGGTTGCCATCTGTCTGACCTCTGGTCTTCCATTATTGCATAACAATTATAATATCAAAGGCCCAAAATCACACCTGCTGAAGTTAATGGGAATTTTACAATTGACTTCAATCACAGTAGGATCTAATCCCAAAACTGAATGAATCCAGGTAACAAAAAACTATTTGCAAAATGTCTACGGCCAGAGAGAAAGCACCAGAAGTAATTAGACACTTTAAATATGTGTTGTAAAGGCTGTGCTGCATTAATTGTAATAATTTCTACTATTAATGGTTCTCTAGTACACCTTTAGCTCACTCATATTGTACTTAACTTTCACACTACAGTGTGAAGTGGCAAGAAGGAAAAAAACCCCTCAGTCCTGTTCAGATTTTGTTGAAATTAGCTTTAAACTTTTACCCAACATAGACTGCAAACCCATTTCTCTGAAATGTTTTCAAAACTAGTTTCTGGTGATCACAAAGTAACCAGGTGGAAACTTTACCATCAGTATACTTGCATACTCTATTGCCCTTCATGGACATTATCTGTTCATAAAGGTCCTTGTATAGTTCATATTCCAGTTTAAATATTTGATTAATTTCAAATAAACTTCTGTATCACGTTGTATTAATCTTCTAGCCTTATTTTAGACAGATGCTGTTGGCTGAAAAGCAGATGCTGTCAGCTGAAAAGCTTTTCATGGAATATAGTACTTAGAGCTTGTTTCTGTGAAATTCTGGTTGCTTCCCATGAAGGGCTGAGAATGCCCAGTTTCCACTACGGTCAGCAGAAGTTGAGGGCTCCTGCCATGTTATAGTGAATATTATATATATTACCAAATGTTTTTATAAAAGAAAATGAGAAAACTGCCATTTAAAGTAACTTTCTGTTACAGTCACATGGTGGTTCTCATTCACATTTAATGCCTCCCAACCTCTGGGGATTTTGTCAGGCTTTCCAAACTGTTTTTGTTTATATATTATTTTCATGAATTTATTGTGTATTTGTTGTGATGGGTAACAAATTCCATAGAACTCTGAATACCCAGTCTGGGGCAAGGGAAGAAAGAGACCTGAGGATGGGTTCATAAGCTTTATAAATTCAGGTATTGCTATTTTAAGAAAGAAGATGTGACACTATTGCTTGTTGATTAATAGCAAATCTGGCACTCAATGGAAGGTACAAGCAAGTCTAGGAAACCTTTCCAGAGTGGATAGTTCTTTACTTTAGGCTGCAAGGGTTCATATGCCCTAAACCAGTGGTCTCCAACCAGTGGATCTTGATCCACCGGTATATCTCGGAGCCTCTTGCGGTAGATCTCAGAGCCTCTGAGTGTCTGCGTGCATGCACGTGCATACTCCAGCCCAGCAGGTCAGTCCATGGGGGAGGGAAGGAACGGGGACTAGATTGAGGCCCCCATGGTAAGGGACAGTGCCGTAGAGGCAGGAGCAGGTGTAAGTTGAGGAGGCCTTCCCTGGGTGGGGCTTACCTGTTGGGGAAGCACACCCCTAAATAATTTTTTCTCCCTCTGCCTCAATCCGCCCTCCCCCTTCCTTCCCCACAGACTTCCCTGCTAGGGGGTGGTGGTGGTGGGGTGTTGGCAGAGGCTCACAGTAGATCTTTGGTTGCTTTTAAATGCTAAATCATATTGATTTGGAAGGACTTATTTGAGGTGACTTTACTGGACTTTTTGAAGGGCTCTTTGTTGGACTTTTTGAAGGGTTCTTGGATGGAGTCTTTTCAGGAGTCTTGGCTGCAGGGTTTTCTGGAGTCATGTCTGCTTTCTTAAAGAAAAGTCCAAGGAAGTTTGGACAGATGTTCTCCAGGGAGATAGGTGACACAGCAAACTTGTTTGGTGGTGTGGTGTCAGGTCAGATTAAGTGTTGTAAAGTTGAAACTAACGTCATAAAGTTGAAACAGGGTGTCAATTTACAAATGTTGTAAGTGCGAAATGTTGTAACTTGAAACGTTGTAAGTCAAGGACTGCCTGTATTTTTTTACTATGGAAAAATGATAGAGAAATTCTTAAGTTGCAAAGAACTCAGAAAGACCACAAGTCAGAATGTTTTTGATACTATGTATTCAAAGCTGAAATCTCTGAGTTATCTTATGAATCACGTTTAGCTATTTGCACATCTAACAGTGCTAATATTGCATAGCACCCTTCATTACCCTTAAGAGGATCTCATGGCACCCCAGGGTGTCATAGCATCCTAGCTGACAGTCACTGGTTTATAACTTTTATACTGTAATAACCATATATCTTATATACTTAAAATACTGTGGATGCTCACATTATCCATGTAAATTTTTTATCTCTTAAAAATCATGATAGGCCTTGGCTTCCATTTGGTTACTTGAATTCAACAATTTAATTGTGATTTATACAAAAAATATGCCTCCTTTCTTAGAGGAGACTGCTGACTCATTTCTGTGCAAAAGCAGTGCTTCCAGAACATGGTCTTAAAGGATGTTATCAACAGTCACAGGCCTACTGAACTGTTGTCAGAGGTTGAAGTTTGCAAAGTATTATTTAGGAACTTTTAAGAGAGAAAGACAATAAAGACCACTCTCTAAGTTCTGGCTTTAATTTCCCAAAAGGATTCAAAGTGAAAACAAAACAAATCTTAACTGAGGCTTTTTTAGCCTACAGCAAACTGGGAGAGGAAAAGATACATCCATCTACTTGGTTAAATATTCTTATCCCAGACCCCCATCCCAGCTCCCATCTTTCTACATGCTGAGCTCAACATAGCCTTTATATAGGGCCAAAGGCAGTTAACTTATTCCTCAGTCATATCACCTCTGTATTCTGCTTTTAAAAGATACAAGCAGGTACACAGGGTTTTTTGCCTGTACCTCTAGCCTCAGTGTCATGTTAGAGAGTGACAGGAGAGAGACCTCTGTTCCTCTTGGCTAAGTACATATAGTCAAAAAGCACAAGGCTGAACTGATTCAGTCTTTCCAGGTTAGTCTAAGCTGCAAAGATTGAACCAATAAGCAAATGAACATGCATTCACTTCCAATTCAGGAAATGCAGCCACATGTCTGCAGTAGTTCTAGCCAGAAGCTGTGGGGCACTAGAGCATGTCTCTCTGGCACGTATCCAGCATGGGCTTTGTGTTTACTTCCTGTTTAAGTTGCCCCTGAGGTCTCTGGGATTTGCAGTCCAGAATCATAGCAGCAGGACTCTACAGGGTTGCTCATCACTTCTTCTTCCTGCTTCCAGGTGCCTCTGGGATTTGTAGTCTATAGTTGCAGCCAGCTCTATGTAAGGATAGCAAGGCAGCTCCATACTTGGGAAAGGGAAGTTTAATACCCCCCCCTCTGTCCTTAGACCCCAGCAGGGATTTTCCGGAGGGGGAGGGTGGGGGGG
>NW_017728906.1:86065189-86066474 GCF_001723895.1 Crocodylus porosus | reverse complement strand
GGAGGGGGAGGGTGGGGGGGTGGCAGTGAGCCAGCCAGTTAGGCCAGTGAGCAGAGGGGTGAGACAACCCAGCTCAGCCCAGCCCAGCCCAGGGCTGTACAATGCTGGGATGCTGGGGGACTCTGATTTAACTTGAACCAGGAAGTGGTCTGGGACAAAAGTTTCATAAACCAGGTTGACCTAAATCAGTTAAGTCTGATACTGTATTCAACCAGGTTTATCTTAAACCAGTTTCTGCCATTTTGAAACTGGTTTATATGCACTGAACTTCTATTCTGTTACAGGTTTAAATCAGTTTCTGATCACTTAAACTGGTTTATATGTAGCTTCTCTCCCTAGCCCTAGAGATCTCTTGGCTGAGCTTCCCACACTTCACTGTTGCCATTCTCAGGAAGCTTCTCTCAGTCCCTTTGGGTACAAGAAAATGGCTTTTGGTTCATTAGAAAAGTCTCTGGGGATCTTTTCTAGCCCTTGACTTGCAGAGGTCTTGCAGAGCTAACCTGTGCTTAACACAAAACACATCAATAAACCACAGCAATAGTACTGGTAAACAATATCATTCTTCAATTCAGTGGAATTAGAAAGCAAGTGAAAAGGCAGAAAAAGAACATTCCCTGCACCTGTCCCTTTTCATAGAATCATGGAATCATAGAATCACTGAGTCGGAAGGGACCTAGATAGATCATCTAGTCCAACCCCTGCCATGGGCAGGAAGGAGCACTGGGGGTGGCAGGGGTCATAAGACCCCAGCCATGTGCCTATTCAGTCTCCTCTTGAAGATTTCCAGGGAAGGTGAGAGCACCACCTCTCTGGGAAGCCTATTCCAGGCTCTGTCCGCCCTTATAGTGAAGTAGTTCTTCCTAAAATCTAATCTAAACCTATCCTTCCTCAGCTTGTGGCCATTGTTCCTGGTGACCCCAAGGGGGGCCCCGGTGAACAGACTTTCCCTGAGTCCCTGCTGGTGGCCCCTGATAAGGTTGTAGGCAACCACAAGATCCCCCCTGTCTCCTCTTGCGGATACTGAAGAGATTCAGGTCCCTCAGCCTCTCCTCATAGGGCTGGCCACAGAGGCCCTCAACCATATGAGTGGCCCTCCTCTGGACCCTCTCCAGGTTCTCCATGTCCCTCTTGAAGTGCGATGCCCAGAACTGGACGTAGTACTTTAGCTGTGGCCTGACCAGCGCCGCATAGAGGGGGAGCAAGACCTCTCTGGACCTGTTAGTGATGCCCCTGTTGATGCATGACAGGGTGCGGTTGGCTCTGCCTATTGCTTCGTTGCATTGGC
>NW_017728906.1:86063353-86064513 GCF_001723895.1 Crocodylus porosus | reverse complement strand
TTCCTCCTTTGTTACCTGGTCATAGAAAGAGACCAGGTTAGTCAGGCAGGATCGGCCTTGCACGAACCCATGCTGGTTACCCCTCAACATCACTTCCCCTGCAGGGCTCTCACAAATGTGGCCCTTGATAATTTTTTCAAAGACCTTCCCCAGGATAGAAGTGCGGCTGACTGGCCTGTAGTTGCCATGCTCTTTCTTCCTCCCCTTCTTGAAAATAGGGACCACATTGGCCCTTTTCCAGTCCTCAGGGACTTGGCCCAAGCACCAGGAGTCCTCAAACAGCCGTGCCAATGGCTCCGCGATGACACCAGCCAATTCCCTCAGCACCCGCGAATGAAGGTCATCCGGGCCCACTGACTTGGACACATCTAAGCCCTCCAGGTAATCCTTAACTAGGCCTGAACTAACAGTCAGGGGACTCGCATCCTTCCTGGGCCTCTCTATGCTATCACCCGAGAGCACCCCATTGTCAGCAGGCAGGAACATGGAGGGAAAGAACTTGTTGAAGAGTTCTGCCTTCTCTCGCGCGTCCATCACTAACTGCCCTGCCCTGCCTTGCAGGGGTCCAATGTTACCCTAAGACTTCTTCTTGCTACCTATATACTTGAAGAAGTACTTTTTGTTATCCTTAATCCCAGAAGCTAATCTAAGATCCAGTGCTGCTTTAGCTTTCCTTACCAAATCCCTATAAGCTCAGGTCAGGGAGGTGTACTCCTCCTTTGACCCTGCCCCCTGCTTCCACCAGCAGTATGCTTTTTTCTTTGCCCTCAGGCCAGCCTGGAGATCCGCGGTCAGCCATGAAGTTTTCTTGGACCCTTTTCCCGCCTTCCTGCGAAGAGGAACTGTGTCCTGCTGCGCCCCACAGATAGCTTCCTTGAGGAAGGACCACCTCTCTTGGACCCCCATACTAGCTACCACCTGGGCTCCGAGTGCCTCCTTGACTACTGCCTTGAGCACATCAAAGTTGGCTTTCCTAAAGTCAGGCATTCGCGCTGTGCTAGTTACCCTCCCCACCTTTCTCTGAATAGCAAACTGGATCATTTCATGATCACTGTCCCCTAGCCTCCCTTCTACAAGCACCTCCCCCACCAGGTCATCCCCAGAGGCTAACACCAGATCCAGCATGGCGTTTCCCCTAGTGGGGATGAGTACCTCCTGCA
>NW_017728906.1:86050959-86063188 GCF_001723895.1 Crocodylus porosus | reverse complement strand
GACCACAACGTCCTTTGCACGCACGGCCTCCCCAAGTTGCCTGGAAAATTCCAGATCCAGCTCTTCCTCCTGATGTGGTGGCCTGTAGTAAACCCCTACCACCAGATCCCTCTCCCCCCGCCCTCCTTGAAGTTTGACCCACAGGGTCTCAGTTAAGCCTTCCTCTGGTCCAATTTGAAAGGTAGAACTGGTATACTTTCCCCTAACATAGAGCACTACCCCCCAGGGTTTTTTTTCCCTTCCTATCTCTTCTAAACAGCCTATAGCCATCTATGTCTACTGCCCAGTCAAATGTTTCATCCTACCATGTCTCCACCAGGCCAACCAGGTTGACCTTACTACTTGTAAGCAGGAGAGCAAGCTCCCCCTGCTTGTTCCCCATGCTTCTTGCATTAGTGAAGAGACACTTTAATCCCCCTGAGAGAGCCCTGGGCACCCCTCCTTCCTGAGAGACAACTGTTCCCTTGGTATATACCTGAGCTCTTACCTGGGCAGGTCCTACACCTGATTGAGTTTTCTCTTGCTCCTGTGGATCCCCATCCCCTGATGAACTTAGTTTAAAGCCTGCCGGAGGAGGTCAACTAGCCTGTAAGAAAACAAACTTTTGGCTAATATGTATAGATGGAGCAGGTTCATGAGATCCTTTCCCTTGCCAATTTCTACTCTGGAAACTAGTTGCTCAGTATAGAACTTTTAGGGCAGAATTATGTTTCACTTTATGTGTTTGAATGACAATTACCTGGTTGCCTAGTTGACATTTTTGGCGCTTGGTTGCAGTTAGCAATCCTGTTCCATGTGGAGTGTGGGCACATGGTTACTGAGCATGTGCTGTAGGCTGCATGTTGTCTGGGCAGATACACAGCTTCATATACATGTATTCTGGGTGAATGTGAGTTGCACAACTCAGCAAAAAACAATGAGTAGCAGGTGTTAGACACCAGAGGAGAAGGGCTCTTTTGATCCTGCTTTGAGCAGGGGGTTGGACAAGATGAACCCTGAAGTCCCTTCCAACCCTTTTTTTAATGATTGTAGTAGCCGAACCTCTGAACCTTGCACTTACTATTCATTGGATAAAATGCATCAAAAGCAGGGGAAAGTTTCTCCCCATTAGGAGCAAGGATCCAGGCTATAACTCAGGACTTTCATACTTGAAAAGCAGCATTTATCTCATACCTTTTGGCTAGCATATTTCCTCCTGGGCCCACATGTCTTCCTTTCTTGGCTGCCCAGGGGCCCCCCCTTCAGGAGGGTTGGAGAGAGTACTGGTTAATGTCTAACTTATAGCCTGTGGTTAGAGGACTATCCTAGGCAGTCAGACAATGGCGTTCAAACTCCATCTGAGTATGGGGGTATAGAACCTGCTTTCCTGCTCCTTGGGTATATATCATAACTACTTAGCACATGGAACAGAATGTGAAACTGTGCAAAAGTCCCTGAAGTGGCAGGTATGTGGCTGGGTAGCTGCCATTTAGTTCTGTAAAGTGAAGTAGGGTTCTGCTTGTAATGTCTAGCCAATCACAGCTCTGGGGTCCCAGAATGAGGACTCATGAACTGCAGATGTGCAACCATGTAAGTAAAGCAGTAGTTGGTATAACAGAAACAAAAAATATATGAGTAGGGGGTCTACCTGAATTGTAGGGGGGACTAACCAGTTTTTGCAAGTTGATCATGGTGTAAAGTTCTAATTCTGGGGTCATTTCATGGCAGCCCTCTGCTGATTGGTGGAGAAGCCCTTTGTGGGGAGGAGGGATAAGTGGGTGGCTACTATCTTGATTGTTGGCTGCCCTTTGTGTGGCCCTGCCCCTCAGCACTGATTGGCAGAGAGGCCCTGTAGAGGGAAGAGGGATGAGGGGCAACTGCCATGTTGCCTGCTGACTTTCATGCTACCCCACAAGCTAGTGCCTTCCCCTATTGGTGGCAAGGACTGCTGGATTCCATTGGGGAACCAGCATATTTCTTTTATTACATTTTTTGTTGTTGATTTTGTGGACAATCCCAGATTTTTCTGTTACATTTGTGAAACTGAGAATGAAGTAGGTCCGTATACATGACTCTTGCAATTGCATTCAGAAGAACATCAATAGGAGAATAGAAAGCTCCATATTTCTCTCTCTCTCTTGCCACAAAGACAGGGGTTGTCCCTCTGGTCTCTAAGAATGGTACTGTGGCATTAATTTAGTTTTCAGTATTGTATTCATCATGTGGAGTCTTGAGGCTGGAAAATGATCAATAGAGGGACAAGACGTACTTGAGAAATCAAGGTCATCATCATTTGTAGCTCTATCAGAAATTCTGCCAAGTGCTTTTTACTTTAATTCAGCCCTGGATCCTAATTCTCTCTGTAATTAGTAATTATAGTGCATATTGAAAAAAAATATAGAGGAAACAAATTAAAGTGAAGTGAATGTGTATCGTTCACATCAAGATATTCAGAATTTACCATTTCTGTTTTATTTTTCATAAAAAGGACAAGCTGATTTATTTTAAATTGCCCCTTGATGCTAATGGCCTGAAAGGTCTGTGAATCTGCATAGAAAGCAGTTATGAAACCTTGATTACTTTTTGTAAGAATAGTCTCAAACTCTTAAGATATATCCTATGTTCTGATTTCAACTGAGAAACTTCACCTTTCATTATTCTTAAGTATTATAAAGTGAGAGGTGAGCAATTGAAAGTTCCTCATTTGTATCCAAACTGTGGTTCAATCTATGTCAGAGGAGCATAACAAATATAAAGGGGTTTGTTTTTCCCCCTCATGGGAAATCTGATTCAGGAATGTATTTTGCAATCTGCAGAGAAGTGAGCAAAAATAATTTTCGTTAAGGTTAAGGAATATGCAAATGCTCCCTGAAAAAAAAAGAAAAAAGAAAACAACACAGAGATGATCATGGATTCTGGCAGAAGACTTTGGGAGTTCTCTTTGAAGTTTGACAACAGGAATCTGTGCCCAGATTTATGCCAGGCTTTAATCTATGAAAACTAAATTAAGGGATAATGAAAAAAGATATTAAAAAGATATTGCTACTGTTACTCATGGCTGGACTGATTACCTTCACATTGTAGGGAGTGCCTATCTCTAATAAAATTACTTTATTAGGTGTGTCCCACCATACCCTGGATGGTACATGTGGACATTTAGGGCAAAATTCTGTTTCATCTAGTAGACAACCACATTGAAGCTTGTGACTGATTCTGAGTAACCTGACTAGGGTATAGAAAAGATTCCATTACCCTCTCTGGGCACTTCCCAGTATAGGTGTAAGGAGACATCTATGCATCTCCAGGTGGTCTCTTGGACCCTGTTTTTTCTTACTTTGATTTCATTTTTACTTCTGGGTACAGATATACAAGAACAAAAACATCAATCCTGAAGGGCCATGTATTAAAACACCACAGGGCATTTCTCAAGATAATTTAGAAGTGGACTATAGTGGTTAAAGCTACAGGGGCCACTTACAGAAGGACTTCACACTCTTCAGTGGCCAAGTCTACATGAGATGCTGACTGCACAGTAGCTTGTCCTGCAACACCACTGCACAGTAGTAACAAGCTACTGTCCAATATAATGAGCTACTGCACAGTCAGCATCACCAAGAAGCCATGGGGGGACACTACCCATGCAATAATGCCAGTTACTAGTGAGTCATTTAGTATTTGTGTATGCAAGTGCTAAATGACTGTGCAGTAACAATTGTGCAGTCTGTGTCTTGTGTGCTTATGGCCAGAGAGCCAGTGTCTTGTGTGCTTATGGCTGCTGTGTGCATATGGCCAGAGTGCCACAGTGATCTTCACAGTGAATCTGTGCAGCTCACTCTGATGGGGAGGATATTGACAGTCTCAAGAGAGCTCCACTGAGCTAATACTCCATGTGAGATGAGCACTGAGCACTTCCTATTCTACAGTTATGGCTATAGTCCTGCTGGGTATGAGCTGAAGATGATGCTTTAGACAAGGCAAAATACATTTATTTCATATAGCTTCTGACACCACCTGAGTGTGCCTCAGATTTTACATTTGCAGAAGGGGATGATGATGTTTACTTGCTGAGTAAAGAGCTTTGAAATCTCTTGATGCAAAGTGCTGTATTTGAGCTATGGGTACAGAGAACTATTAAAATCATCCCCAAAAGTGGATGGTAGGGGTTAAAGCTGCAGGGGTCAATTACAGAGCTGCTAGTTGATCATTGTAAAACCTCCTTTCATTTATCAGAATGGTGGGTGAGAGACAAGACATGTGTTATTTGCTGCACTCTTGCATTTCTTCAGCCTTCTAAGCACCTGACCTGGAATCATGTTTTGAAAACAAGTTATCATCTCTGTAAGAGGGCACCTGATATGGTGTGTTTTACAGGGGGAAAAGGGGACAAACCACCTGGTGTGGCAAGAAGAGAATTTACCTGTAGTAGGACCAGGGCCAGAAAAGTGGAACAATGGGGAGCACTGGGAACCCAGGTGACCTCAATGAAGTCCCACAAAGGCTCTGGCAGAGCTGCATGTGGGAGCAGAGCCAGGGCGAATTGGCTCCTGGGGGAGGAGTCGAAGGATAAAAGGGACTTGGGGGGAGAAGGTAGATTGCTCCCAGGGCAGGGGCCAGTCAAAGAGACCGGAACCAAGACAAGAGAAAAGACTGGAGTAGCAACCCGATGGACCCTGGAGATGCAGGTACCTACCGAGGATCAAGGAGGGGAAGCAGCAAGTGTGAAGAGGAGGTGAAGAGCTGTCTAGGCAAGTGCTGCACTGAAGAGGGGTTTCACCTGTGGGAAACAAAAGTGGGAGAAGCCGGAGTGGGGAGCTGCGGGGAAGGGAAGACAAGTTTTCCTCCCATCCAGAGGGAACCCAGGAAAGGGGACTCCACACCAGATGGCAGTACAGCAGGCATCTGCCTAAGCTGTGAGAGACTTACAGAGACTAGGACCCTGAGGCAATAACGGCCACCCATTAAGGCTCAAACCCAGCAGGGGAATGCCATCACACTAGAAGTAACCAAACCAGGACAGGGAAGAGACAGTGAGGTGCTTGTGACCGTGAAAACTATCCGAAGGGAGAGAAGAAAGGAGTTCCCGGAGTCACACCAAAGTCCGGGGCACTACAGGTCAGGTCAGGGTGAAGGGGGAGGTAGGAGCCTTGAGAAGAGACCCGACATTACCCCGATGCGTATTAAGAAGACCACCTCCCAACCTTGGTGTTCTTTCTCAAGATATTTATTTTCCATCAAGGTGTGGCAGGGGAGTACAAGAAGGACAGCAAGACCAGACACTGGGTAATGACTGCAACATCCACAGTAACAGCATGACTTCCACAATCTCACTTAGAGTGTCATGCTTTTAAAACCATGAATGCCTCAGACTAGGCCTGAAATCTCATTCTGGAGAACTCATCAAGTCAGATTTATAACACACATATGTAAAAACCATACAGTTGAATAAAAGAAATGCGGCTATTTTCCTGAGCCACAGCTCGGTAACATATTGCCAGAGGAAAAGAAAAAAAACAACCCCAAAAACATGAAGATTGTGACATATTGTCCTCAGTCTTTAACTTCAGGCTTTCTGTCCCAGCCGAGACAATATTCACTTCTCAGCAATCGATATTTATAATTTATGATATTTCAGCTAATATTTATATTGATTTTGATGTACTTGAAAGCAGGCTAGTTTATAACTCGACTGACCAAAGATATTTAAAACAGAATAAGGTCTCTACTGTTTTGCACTGTTGTTGAGATACAGATTTGCTGGAAGTCAGTGTTTACAATGCAAATAGAAAGAAATACATTCACGTTTGACCAAATCTTGTATCCCTGTAGAAAAAAACCCTTCACATTCTTATCAAAATGTAGAACAACGAAGCATGGAAACAGTAAAAATGAAAGAGTCGAATTAAATCAAGACCAACTGTCATTGGCTGTTCAGGTACCTGGAGCAGACACCATTTTGGTGCCTTGAATTACAATTTAAAAGCAGGTAAAATCCTTGCTAAACTTTCAAAATATTTTACATTTCCCTCTAATTATAGACTGACTCTCTGTAAGCAGAAATATTTTCATAATGTTACTGATAGTGGAATACTACTTTGTACTTGCACAATAGAGCTTCTTAACATTGATTCTCATTACAAAGATGAGACCTCTGAGATGTGCCAGATGAATTTGAGTGACCTTTGCTGCCAATTCTATTTTATGATCATACTTTGGTTTCCTTGGAACTTAAAGGAACTAACACATGCTGAACTTCCAAATGTCTGATTAGTTTAACCAGTGCAAAATCTTTATGGGATTCTACACATGTATTCTGAGAAGAAGCCAATGCAAAATGACTATATGCAATATGCTAATTATTTAAAAGTATCTGGCAAGTTTGACTGCTTGCCTTATTCATCTGCAATCAAGTCCAACAAAATAAAAAGACAGAAGGGGACAAGCAGCCAGCCAGAAAAATAATTTCCAATGGCTTGCTAAAGACCTTTCTGATACACACATTAAATTAATATAAAAATATGGAACTTGTTTGGACACACTTTTGATTTATCACATTGTTATTGTAGGGCTCACACTAATATTTGGCTTGCACCCTAACATAAGCTGAAGATTGTAGTCTTCAGTAAAAGCAACACTGAATGTTTACAGCATTTCTCTTGCTAATTTGTTTTATTAACAGAATTGTTCAATTATTTAAAAAGTCAAACTATTTTCAGTCCTATTGCATTTGTTATCTCAGCCTTTGAAACTGTCTGCCAGTCTTTGTGCTTCCTGGTTTCTCCTTGTGGTCTGATAATATCAGACAGACATCAAAACTCTGCCTCTAGAAGTCTTTGTTGTTTCCTCCTAGACTGCAAAACCATAAGTATTGTACTTTCCCATCCCTAATTCCCTGATCTAGCTGGAATTAGAAGTTTGTCAAGCTTCCGGTAGAAGAAAGAAACAGAACCCTATATGACTCAGTGGTTTACTGTTTAATAAGAAGTATTAATGGGCTCTAAGTACAGCCCTATCTACCCCTTTTTTAAGCAGGTCTTCAGGGCTTTTGGACTCAGTCACCTCTTGTTAGACTCAAGGCATCCCTCACAAAATGTCAGCTCTCAGCTTTCACTCATTTTTTGTCTACAGAAAAATAATAGATCATTTTTTTCTGTTATAAAGAACTTAGAAAGACTACAACAGGTTGGTTTGTTTTGGACACTATGGACTTCTAGTTGAAATCTCTGTGTTTATCTTGTAAATAATGTACAGAGGTCTGCAGACCAACAATTCTAATATTGCATAGTACTCTGGTTGAGAATCACTGGCTTAAGACATAAGCTGAGGAAATGGTGTGCGCTAATATGATAACAGACCTTCTCTCTGCTTGTCAGTTGAGTTCCAGTATATATGAGTGAAAGTTTTTCTGCTGTGCCAAGTTCTTCCTTCCCTGTACAGGTTGTGGTTATAATGAAGAAGTTTTCCATCTGCAGACTCCATTTTGACATTACTCCAGTCCTTCTTTTTCCTAAGTAACTATTATTTTGTTGTTTTCTGTTTTCTTCCTATAGCACTCAACTGGTTTGCAGCCTCAATGACTTTTCAGTGTGTTCTTGTAAGTACCTGTGCATGAGATAGTCAAGAAAGGGCAAATCCCCTCCTACTCACTGGGGATTGGGCAAGGTTTACATCTCCTGGAGTTGGGACCATAACCACATATTTAGGCAGCTCTAGATCAGTGGTTCCCAACCTTTCTTATATTGCAGATTGCCAAACTCACTCAAATAATTTTGGTAGACCAGGTATAGAAAAACTCTAATTTACATATTTAAATGTGCATATATAAATATGTAAATGTGCAAATATTTAAATTTGTACCTGGATGAGGGTTGAGACGCCACAGCCACAGGCACTGGGGGACCCTGCAGGGGAGGGGCTGCAGAGGCAGTGGCATGGGGGGCTCAGCTGGGACTGCCCTGGAAGAAGGGGCTCTGCTGCCTTCCCTAGGAGCAAGCAGTGGAGCCACCTCCCCACCCTCTGCCCCAGGCATTTTGCTGTCTGCATCCCCCTACTCCCAGCTGCAGGTGGGGCTGGGGGGGGGGCCTGCCCAGCCTGGTGCAGGCCCTGGTACCTGATGCACAGGCAGCGCCTTACCGGGTGTGACCATGGCAGCAGGAGCAGGATGGGGTACATAGAGACAGCTGCCACTCTCCCAATGCTGCCTCACTGCTTAGCTTTAACCCTACATGTGACGGTTGGTGGTAGAAACTGCCTGTCTGGGCAGACAGACAGTGGTCCAAGAGGGGGGCTTGTACAACGACCTGGCAGCCAACCCTTTGCGGACTGGGGGTTGGGGGGAAACTTTTGCTCTAGATCCCAGATTATCTCTCAAAGGGTAGGGTGTTTCATTATGGGGCTTGGTCTCTGCCCCCCCCAGTCCCCAGTAGAATTCAAAGATATACTTTATAGGAACAAGAGATAAAAGCAGGATTTTTTTTAAGAGCCTGGTTTCCTTAAGATATTAGACTTGTGGGGAGCATCCCCACATGTGGAAACATGTGTTTCCCTGGGGACAAGTAGCAGCAGCATACCTTCAAATTTGAATCTAGGAGGGTGGACCAACAGAGATTTTTGGGGCCGATACCAATAGCCGATTTTTAAGGAGGCATTTCTGCCAATACCAATCTGATTTCCAATATGCAGCTTGACAGCATGAAAAGTTGTGTGCAGTTGGGAAGTCTGTTGTGGGGGAAGGGGAGGTGGAGGGAAGGGGCATGGTGGGGCAAATCAAGGCCCCCGCAGCAAGGAAGGGAGTAGGGTAGGGGCTGGGGCTGCCCATCTGGGGTGGGGCAGGGTGCAGGACAAAGTCATGGGTTGTCCAGGGTGCATAGGGAGGGGTGGAGTGGCTCCCACCACTACACACACCTTGGGAGGGCATGGGGTGGGTGTGTCTCTGGATCTCTCTGGGGTGGGGTGGGCTGCTGCTGTGGGCTGGGGCTGAGGCTGCACCAGGATCTTCCTGATGGGGAGCTGGGCCAGGTTGTGCTTGGGGCAGGTGGTAGCAGCACTGGGAGGGGGCTATGGGGGAAGGGCTGCAGACACTTCAAAATTCACTGTAGCCCCCCCCAACCCTCCTTCCAGCACCACCACTGCCAGCCCCTGCCAGGAAAAACAACTGCTGCTGTGTGCTGGGGCTGGGGCTGTGCCAGGCTCTCCTGCGGTGTGCATAGTGGTGAGAACTGCCCATGCTATCCCCACAGCCCTCAAATGAGCTGTGGCTTGATCCTGAGCCCTGCCCCACCCTGGCTGGGCAGCACCTGCCCTAGCCCCAGCCCAGCCCCTGCCCCACTCCCTTCCTCACCACGGGGGTCTTGATCTGCCCCACCCCACTCCCCCCCACCCCTTCCACCACAACAGACTTACCAGCTGCATGCAGCTCTCCATGCTGCCAGACTATGCTCCTTGCCGCCTATGTCCTGTGCTGAAGCTGTGCATGCACGGGCCATTTACTAGCCACATTGGGCTAATTTCCAGTACAGTCAATTTTCTTTATATCAGTGCTGGTCTGATATCAAACCAATGTATTGGTGCACCTCTAAAATCCAGAGACAAACTTTCACCACATCAAGAGTTTCAAGTCTGTGGTTCTACTTTTGATTCATCCTTGCTTTGAATGAATCAAGCTTCTCTAATGTCTGGAGTTCAGGCAGTATTGTTTCTGTCCAGACAATGCAATCAGAACAATTTCCATAGGTGGATAGTTGATTCTCTCTTGGGTGAGCTTACTGTGTAGAGCTGACCCAGGAGAAATGACATCTGCAAGCCTTTTCACCTACCCTGCTAGCGGCATTTTAAAAAATACCAAAATAAAATGGATTTCTAGCATTAATTTGGATTTCTAGATTAATAATGATATTCTAAACAGAGCTGGTGCAAATACTATTAATAGAATAAGTAATACTATTGTAATACTATCATACAATTATTTTAATATTTAATGAATAATTACTGCTATTTAAATGGCCCATCAATTTTCTTGTTTTCAGATGCTCACACTACCAAATTTTAATAATTTAGGCTGGAATTTTTCATGCCCACTGCCTGCCCAGTCTGCTTGGTTTTTTTTTTTCCTTTGGCAAATTTCAGCTAAAATAGCTCAGCTGCTTCTGAGAACATGACCAGAGAAAAATATATTGTTTTGATTATGTCCAAAAACGGAAGACCTCTAGTACTTGCATGCCCTGGAGTGGGAATCACAATTTGGCAAGGGAGTGGATTTTGAACCAGGGCTCTGTCTTTTTCTGTCACTTGGAAAATTTGTGCAAATTTGACCAAATTATTCAGAATAATTTTTTTTTTGAGGGGGGAGGGAGGGGGGAAAGTATTGTGTGCATACTTAGGGGAGACTTGTGAGAGCTTTGCAGCTTGCTTCATTTATGCACCAAGCATGCTTCAGCCTGGGGCGGTGCAGGACACACTAAGCAACCGTGCTTTCCAATTGATATATGCCAGGTTGTGTCATGCCTGGGCCCAGGCATCTTAAGAGAAAGCAGAGGAGTAACTGCCCAGTAGTGTGCCTTGGGCAGCACTGTTCTCCTGCAGTCTGCACCTTCCCTGCAGTGGTGGTGGTGCTGCACAGTGGAGGAGTGATAAGAGGTTTGCTGCTGCAGGGAGAAGATGTTCTCCCCTTTTTTGCCATTGACATGAGCTAAGTACGGACATTCAAAAAGCTGGAGCCTGAATTGATTCAGTCTTTGCAGATTGTTTTAACTTGTGTAGATTGAACCAAGAAGCAAGTGAATAAACAGTCACTTTTGATTCTGGAAATGCAGCCACATACCTGCAGTGGCTCAAGCTACAAGCTGGGAGGCTTTAGAGCAAGCCCTACCTTCTCTTCATCAGTGACATGGCCAGGCCCCAGAAGGCTGAGTATGACTGGGGAAGGGTTTAAACCCCCACCCTGTCCTTCACAGTCCCCAGCCAGGGTGTGCCTGGATGGGAAGGAGGGCAGCAGCCCTTGCCAGGAATCCCCCCTCCCCCCACTGTTCACTGCAGAAGCACTAGAGCTTCCCCCTTCCCTGGGTGGGCACTACTGAATTCACCTGGATTGAGAGACTTTACTATGCACTGCACTTGGAAATTTTGTTGAACACTAGAATGAGAAATTGGAGGCTGCTTGAACTTAGAGCTGTTGCAGATTGCAAAATGCATTCCAGGGGTTTGAAGGCTCAGTCACATAAACTTGCCAACCTGGTTTTGCAAGGGAGAGAGCACAGTTTAAGTTAGAATTCAGGACTTTCCCCCCTTTTTGGATTGACTTGATATGGTGGGCTTGGTGAGAAAAGGGCTACCCGAACTAGAAAAGTGGGTGAGATAAGAAAAACAGGCCCAGGTTTTTGGAGTAAGGATCTATCCTGTGGATCAGGTGTGTTTGTACAATTTTGTGATCAGTGGTACTTTCAGATTGTCTCTGGGCATAAAACCTGGGTAAATAAAAAGACAAAGAAATGAATTGCTCTGGAAGGGTTACTATTGACATGAAAAGCTTTGATACAATAAAAGGAACAGCTGGAACAGCTGGAACAGCTGTTAAAGACAGTGAAAGAAGAATTGATGAAGCTGAAGCACCACACCCCCCTTCGCTCCTGCTGCTTGAGCAGCAACCTGAAGTTGGTGGGGTGGGGGGGCCAGCAAAGGAGGAGCAGCCAGGCAGACTCCAGCTGGAGTGCCATGCCAGTGGGAGAGGGGATGGAATGGGGGATTAACTCCCCAACCTTCCCACCCGGCTACCAGGAAGCAGGGTTTCCAACCCCACTCCCTGCTCAGCCAGCCGGAGCAGTGATAGTGCTCTAGCTAGAAAGGAGAGGGGTGGGGCCAACCCTGCTCCACTGGACCAGATTGACTTTTATTAGTAGATGTTTTGGATGGGGAATCCAGGAAAAAGATGACAAAGCTGAGATGGAAATACAAAGTGCCCGAGCGAGGGACTAACAATCGAGGGATGGGGGAGAGGAGGGGAACATGACTAGGTTACATACTATACAATGTTAGCCAACTAAGCCTGGAGGTGGGGGGATGTGGAAAGGGGAAGGGGAGGTGGGGGTCGTGATGCTGAGAGGGAAAGGAGATAGATACACACGTACCCATTACAACGGTCCGCAATGTTGGAGGAAGTGGCTCGGAGAGAGTGGCTCAGTCCATAAAGTCCAATCGCGGGGGTCCTCTTCGGGTGGGGCGGGGTCGTCCGTGCCGGTGAAGTCCTCTCGATGCGAAG
>NW_017728906.1:86017867-86050859 GCF_001723895.1 Crocodylus porosus | reverse complement strand
ATCGCGGGGGTCCTCTTCGGGTGGGGCGGGGTCGTCCGTGGCGGCGGCGTTCTCCGGGTCCGGTCCAGCGGCGGCTGGTCTGGAGGGGTCGATGTACTGGCAGTGGCCTGTGACGTGCTCCACGTAGATGTTGCGGGACCAGTGGATGGTGTCGGATACCATAAGGCAGCGCATCAGGTTGGCGTAGTGGTGGGAAACACGGCAGGTGTGGAGGACGCTCTTGTTGCTGGGGTCCCAGGCTCTGAATGTCCCCACGATGAGCGCGTCCACTGTCACGTCGTAGCCGCGGCCCCTCAGGGTGTCAGCCAGCGGGGCGTACTTCTCCCGCTTGTGAGTCCTGGCGTCGGTGAAGGCTTGGCGCCGGTTCTCGAAGGGGATGGTGACATCCACCATCACGATCTTCTTGGCCTCGTGGTCCGTGATGACGATGTTGGGGCGCAGCTGGCTCTCGCAGCCCGGGACGGTGTGGTTCAGGAAGATCTCCCCCGCCCTGGCCGGGATGGCCCGCACCAGGCGGTCCTGGACAGCGTTGTGGCGCAGCTGCCAGGCTCTGGCGTGCGGCTTGCAGCCGCACAGCACATGGGGGAGGGCCTCCGCCACGTAGCCGCACTGTCAGCACCTCTTGTCCCCGTGGCCGAAGCGCACGGCCCCGTTCAGAGGCAGGCAGTTGAGGCGGGCGCGGTGAAAGAAGCGCCAGTCCGCGAAGCGCGTGAAGCTCCCGCTGGGCATGAAGTGGTTGCTAGTGTAGTATAGTACAGCCCAGCACAGCCCAGGGCTGTAAAGCATCCTGGGATGTTGGGGGACTGTGAGTTGACTTAAACTAGGAAAGGGTCTGGGATAGAAGTTCCGTAAACCAGTTTGATGTAAATCAGTTAAATCTGATTCAAACGCATTCATCTTAAACCAGTTTTGGCCATGTTGAAAGTGGTTTATACACACTGAACTTATGTTCTGTTACAGGTTTAAACTGGCTTCTGATCACTTAAACTGGTTTATGTGTAACTTCTGTCCCTAGTCATGATGTCAAGTGGGCAAAGAACATCAGTTCTTGGCAGCAGCACAAGGGGTTGACATCTCTCCCCCAACTCTTGCAGCAGTGAACCTCTGGCTGCTCCTCCACTACATGCTGCTGCAAGTTCCCTTCTAACCCTGCTGCTGGAGCAAGAAAGCTCCAGGGTATGAGAGAGGATGAGGTTTCCCACACCTGTAAGTAGAGCCTGGGGCTCATGCAACACTTGTCTGCCCAACATTATGCTACTGACTAAAAGCAGGGAGTGCATCTTTCCTGTGCTCTCACGGCACCTATACACATGATGGACCTCTGCTCTGATATGTGCTAACTAGCATGCATTGAGGCAGACTTAATGAATCAAGTCTGCTGGCATGTGCTAATTATTATGTTCCAGCAGCCTCCACGTCATGTGTATTCAACGTTTTATGTATCAGTGTTCCCACATTTCAAAAGGGCAGTGGGGGTACTTTAACTGAGCCTTGTTGAACAAGCTTTAGTTAAAGCACCCCTATGGCCATTTTGAAGTGCAGGACACTGAATACACATGATGCTGCAGGAATTTTAATTAAAGAGGCTCTCAGAGTCTTTCTGATAAACTCCACTCCCCACCTCCACCCCAGAGTATGTGTATAGATGCTCTAAGTGACCAATCTGCTTGACCAGGCAGCACAGAAGAGATCTACCTAAATAGATGAGACAGATTGGGGTGGGGGTGGAGGTGGGAGAGGGAGGGAGGCATCAGGTGGGGTTAGTTTGGGATAAGGGCCTGAAGCAGTGTCACAAATCAAGTCACTTTTGAAGGACAGCTTTGCTGCAGTCTCCCTCTCCTAATGGCCCTCCTGAAGCCAGCCCTGCTATGGCTTCACAAGGGGTAACCCTCTGTTTCAAGACCTTGGCTCCTCTTTGTCCCTGATTTCCCCAGTGACCTGTTGCACCCTTGCCTCAGAGATCTGCTTCCTTTTGGTCATCCCCTAGGAAGGGAAGGTGTTTTTTCTTCAAAAAAGTGGGGAGGGGGTGACAGAGTGCTGACATCCCAAACAGCACAGGAGACTGTGCTTCAAAACAGGCAGTCTTTACTGTGCCACTGCAATTCCCTCTGACTTTCCTCAGACTCTGTTCTGTCCACCCTGGGAATAGTCTTTCCACTCTTCTCTCCCACCTCCCCCCCCAGGACTTTCTCTGTGTCCTCCCTGGGACTACCCATTTCCCCCCTCTTCTTTCAGAGCCTCACTTTTTCTCTGTTACAAAACTATAGTATTACCTCATGAACTTAACACTTACCCAATAAAATTAAACAAAGTCACAGGGAGAGGGCATCCAGTTGGAATGAGTGAATGATCTGTTGAAGCGTTGTAATTACTGTGCTCCAGCAGCCTCTTTCATGTCATGTATCAGTGTCCTGCACTCCAAAATGGTAATGGGGGTACTTGAACTAAAGCTCGTTCAACACTCTGGTCTCTAATTAAAGTGCTCCCCCACTCCTGGAGCATGTGTAAAAGTGTCCTTAGTGCTGTGCGGTGGGTGGGGTAACTGATTCTGCCTCTCAGCACATCTAACTGGCCTGCGTGTATATGTAGTGAGGATGAACAAGAGAACATAGCATTTTAAATGAAACATTTTTGAATAACCTGAATATATACTGTAAAGAGTATCGTGATTTTGATTAATCCAATCTCCATTGAGATCCATCTGACAAAAACATTCAATGGAAGTACAGCTTCTTAGAGGCCAGAAGACTGATGATCTGATAGGACTGAACAAATCCCCATTGTCTGGTAACACTTTCACCGGACAGTGAAGTCTGGAACATCAAAGAGGTTGCTATATAGTGATTTCAGTTTACAAGGAGTTGGTTTCCTTACATTGGCTGGAAGAATGGGATGATCAAGTTGAATCTTTGAGGATGCATAGTGGTGGTTGTAGAATATGACTGGTCTTTCTTTTCTGGGCTGGATTACTAAGGATGGGATCTCTGATAAGTTTAACAGTGCTTTCCAAAGTTTGTTCCAATTAATCAAACTGATCAAAACTATCAAAAAGTCACTTACTTCTGAGTCTGAATCCTTTATACGATGCAAATGTAGTTACACTACTTCTGTTTTTAAGAGATACTAGGCATATGTAAACATGCAATTAATACATCTGAATTTTCTGCACAGAAAATTTGGGAGCATTAAGCTGTGCCCCTTTATGCACCTGAACATATACCTGTTGGAAGCAAATTTACTCCTGATGGGAACAGTTCAGTCCAGGACTGCTCCTGCCCTGATGTGCCCCTCTGCAGCAGCCAGGGGGAACTCCAAGCTTCCTTGGATGCCAGGCTCAGCCTGGCAGGGGACATGGGGATTGATCCCTATCTCCATGGGGTGGGGGAGAATTGTCCCAATTGTCAGGCAGCTGCCTCCTAGCCCAATGGAGATCAGGACCTGTCTCAATCTCCATTTGGTTGGGAGAGCTGTCTCATGGAGATCAGGACCCATCCTGATCTCCATGGGGTTGGGAGACAGCTGCCAGGCAGGTGACAGTTCTCTCAGCCCTGTGAAGATTAGGACAGCTCTCCCTGCCCTCTGTGGCCCCCTGCTGCCTAGTCTAACTGCAAGCAATTTGCTTCCAGTTAGCATCTACATGTGTGCTTTGGTGCATTAGTTAATGCACTGATTTCTAATTCCTCTATCTACAGGTACTAGAAAATGGCACATTAGACTAATTTATTATTCAGTAATTGCTGTGCACATGTAGACAGTGATGCTTTACTGCACATGACATTAGTCTAATGGATAGTAAAGCATTTCATGTAGACACATTGGCTGGGTACGTGGAGTAGCACAGCACATTACAGCATGGTACTTCCTGGCATAGGAAGTGAGCAGTTAGAGATATGCCTCAAGATGCAAAGAGGGACATGAGAAGTGAGATGGGGAATAGGAGCTAGTAGGGAAGAGGAACTTCAGAATGGAGTTGATGTGAGGCTGGAGAAGAGACAGATTAGATGAGGGGCTGGGACAAGAGAACTGGAATGAGGTAAGACTGGGGACCAGAAGCCAGGGGATTGGGAATGGCTGAATAGGTGGACAAAGATACTGGACATGGGAGGAGGGGAGAAAGGTTGGTACTAGGTAAGCAAAGAAATAGGAATGATAACTGGACGCATGAGGAGTGGAGACAAAAGGCTGCATATTCAAATACTCTGGAAGAATTATCCTAGGTTTGTTCTCTTGGTAGAAAAACTTACCCAGAGATTCCTGAACAGAATTTGAATATTAAGCCCTTGAAGAGCCTTTGAAGAACTGAGAGCTTGCACTCCTGACACTGCACAGCCAAGGGGCTCCAGTGCACACATCTCAGAATGCTGCCTGGCAACAGATGGTGGCAGTACATAGGGAAGCCCTGATTAGCTGACTCTGACTGCCTACCTCTCCTTTGAGTACAATGTGGGGATTGCAGAGGAAGTGTGTTCTGTTCTCTGCTTGGCTGGAGCAGGAGAGTCCAACACATTATCTCTTGGGGGCAAGGGAGGAAGAAGTACCTTGAGATGCTGAAGGACTGTCACTTCTCTTAGAAGAGAATGTGTACAGACATTCACTTTCCCAGGATAAATTCCCCTGGGAGTGACTTAACCTCAGTTACCCATAGGTTATTTGCTCCTGGAGCAGCCATTTTTACTCTGGGAGAAAAATTCTAAAGACCTGTACACTCGTGGCTTGTCCTGTTATAGCAGCCACTCTCCTAGGAGAAACTATTTGTACATGGTCTAGTACCTTTAATTTCATGATCACATTCCATATTTCCACAGGACCCCTGCCTTACTTAGTGTAAAGGCAGGACCTGCTCTAGCAAATAATTAGGAGTTGTATAGAAAAGGACCCTTGCTTCATTTGTTGGAATGTGAGTAATGGATTAGAAGAGAAGCAAAATGTATCAGCTGAGGTAATGTTTTTTATTGGACCAAGTTGTATAGTTTGGAGAGCTAGAAGATAAGCTTTCACTCTCTTTTATCAGGTCTGTGAAAGAAGAAGCTACAGCCCAAGGTAAGTGAAAATTAGAACAATTGCCTTAGTTTAACTTAATTACGATTATGAATCTAGCCACTTGTAAGGGAAGTGTTCAAAGACAGGAGCTTCAGGAAGATCTCGATTAAGGCAGTTGAATGAGCTGAATTCTATGCCTACCTTTGCCTCACAGGTCACTTCTGAGGCTAGGGAAGTCACTTAAACCAAACTTTTCATACATTATTACCATGTGTTCCTCATTTTCTGGACTGACTTGAGAAGTGTTGAGTGCTCACAGCTACAACAGAAACCTTTCGAGTTGTGTTTTTGAACAGATAAATAACTGTGTATGCTATATAAGCTAAGTTCTTTGAAAAATCAAGTCCTTGGTGTCTAAAAGTGGGTGCCTAAAATGAGTGAATACTGGTGGCTTTAATGTCTTGTGCCAGCTCCCTATCTATAAAATGGAAATAATTTCACTCCCCACTTCACTGGGGGGTGAAAATTAATTAACATTTATGAAGCACTGAAATACTGCAATAAGAGCAACATGGAAAAGCCCGTAAGGAAATTAATACCTCTGTCTTCAGAACATGGTTTGAAAATTGTGCAGTCAGTCAACAAATCACAGGCTGAACAATGAAAAGAAAAGAAATATTGAATAGTGTCGCAGAGCACTTAGGTGCCCTGCTACTTTAAAGAGTAGAAACTGCTAGGGAAAGAGCCCTAGCAGTGAGTGGGGAGCCCCAGCTGCTGGTTACCAGGGCGACCAGAGTGAGCTAGTGGCCCACACCTGCCAGCGGTCAGCTGACTGGACGGGGCAGGGCCTGGCTCACATAGAAACCCCAGGGCTGAGGCCAGGATGGCAGTTCCCTGCCAGTAGCTAATGGGAAAGAAGCTGGCCCAGAGCAAGCAAAAGGGGAGAGGCCTGATTGCAGGTACAGCCTCTGATACTGGTGAGGGATGGAACACCCCTGGTATGGCTTGAATGATGTTATAGCTGGGCAGCTTGGATTTATGTTATAGCCCAGGGGCTTGTGTTTTTGTTTGCTGTTTAAGACTGGTGGTTTGGGTGAGGCTATTAGGGGATGGAGAAGGCTGCATAGGGGATCCATGGCAGCGTGGGGATCCCAGTGCCAGAGAGGGTGCAGCATTTGAGGGTGCACCGACCCCGGCGCCAAAGAGGGCACAGCATTTGAGGGTGCACTGACCCCGGCACTAGAGAGGGCGCAGCATTTGGGGATGCACCAACCCCAGTGCCAGAGAGAATGCAGCACTTTGCAGGGCTGTCAAAAGCGCAGGTGCCAGAGAGGACGTAGCACTTTGCAGGGCTGCAGAGAGCCCGAGCGCCAGCGAAGGCTAGTGCGAAACAGGGCTACGGAGAGCCTGAGGAGGACCAGGGGCCCAAACTGTAACAAGGCCCAGACCGAACAATGTCAATTCCGTCTGCGAGGCTTGGGGTGTGGTAAAGGGGTGGTTGGAGCCACACATAGCTCATAGCCTCCCTAATATATATATTTACCAACAAAGACATGGCAGGCAAGAATGAGGGTGCCCATTGGGTCAACTTGGCATGGTAAGGGAGCCTTGGGGAGATCACGGCCATCCTGCAGGACCCCGTGCCGTGACAAATAGTTTCTTGTTAAATGAAAAGAGTCCATCCTGCAAAGGAATGAATCAGTGGTCTATGGAAAAAAATGTGTTCATATAATTAAATTTAATTATAATAATTCATCATGATGTATACTTATAATGGGATCAAAGTCAACCTGCACAGTTGGCATTTCCTGACTTCTGACTGCTTGACTTTGCAGTTTTAGAATGCTTTTTTAAACACTGTTTTTAATGTATATACACACGTGCACAGATAGGATCACAGAAAGCAGGGCTGGAAAGTACCTCAGAAAGTCATCTCATTCATCCCTCAGCTCATGGCAGGATCATCTCTATCTAAACCATCCCAGTCAAGTGTTTGTCTAACCTGATCTCAAAGACTTCCAAGGATGGAGATTCCATAGCCTGTCTGTCTAGTCTGGTCCAACTTTTGACCACCTTCATGCTGAGAAAGTTCTTCCTAATATCCAAACTGCATTTCCCTTTCTGCAAATTGCTCATTGTTTTATCCCCTGCAGCCACAGAGAATACTCTTAACTCAGTAGTTAGTAAGGTTTTCTGGTGGCAGGCTGGAATGACCCAGCATGGATCTGAGGCAGGCCAACACTAGGACCTGGCCACCTTCTCCACATAGCCTGGCTGCAGCACAGGAGAAGCTTCCTACTGCCCAGTTGCAGCGTAAATAAAACTCCCTGACCAGGGTGCAGATGAGAAGTCCTCCACTGCCAAATGCTGTGGAAGCCTCCAAAATGTCACATGCCATCAAAGTCCCCTGCTCTGTGGGCTGGATCCATTGGCTCTGCAGGCTGTATCTGGCCTGTAGATAATAGGGTTGCCAACTCTCAGTTTATCTCCATTCTCTTTATAATCACCCTGTAAGTATTTGAAGACTCTTACTGGATCTGCCCTCAATCCTCTCGTCTCGCTATATAACAACAATGCACTCAACAGTTTCTTGTACATGATCTAGTAAAGATCTAACTCACCCTGAGTTCCAGGCTAGATCTGTCCTAGGGAATAGGGTAACAGTGGTGGTACTAGTGCAGGTGGCAGCAGGGACAGCAGACAGAGGTGCTACTGGTAGGAACTGCAGTGGCTGTGGTAAGAGTGGTGGTGGTAGATCAAGTGGCTACAGATGAGAAGGTTGTCTTGGCATAGCCCTTGTTCAGCTTCCTACTGCTGATGGCCATGCCCCCTGGGCTTCAGAGGCCCTGGATTCTGCAACAGGACACATCCACAATGTTTGTAACCTGCTGGTAGGGTGGCAAGCTGGATAAAGTGGTCTGTGAGCTCGATTTGACCAGCAGGCCATATGTTTGACATCCCTAAGTACACCGAGACATACAAGATGTAGTCAAATACTGTGCATACTTATCATACGCACTGTGTAGCAGGGCACTAGGGTGCCTGCTACTGATAGATAGAAAATGGCTTAGCTGCCACTTATTAAGGCAGCAGGTGCCAGTTGTTATGGGAGCTGATTAGATCAGCTGACTGCGAGGCTTGGCCTTCATAAGGATGGAAGGCTGAGGCCAGAGACAATTCCCTCCAGACAGCCGCAGGAGCAGGAGCTCTGCGGGAGAGGTGAGCAGCCCGAGTCGATGGTTGCAGCCTGACCACTCTGACCGGCTGCAATGATGCAGGGGTAGAGAGAACCCTGATGGAGTTATGAGAGAGAGCCAGCATAGAGCAGAGTTGGTATTATAAGCTCGGGGGCTTATGATGCGTTATAGCCGGCTGGCTTAGTTTTGTTGAGTTGCGATTATTACACCAGAGGACCGGGCGAGGCTGTAGGGGTGGAGGAGGCCTCAGCAGGAGCTCCCCAGTAAGGTGGGGGAGTTCCTGTCACCACGGAGGGTGCCGCGTTGTGGGGTTGTCCTGACCCCAGCCCATTGGGGTGACTTCGGGAGAGTCCAGTAGAGGCAGAAGCCCAGTAGGGCAAGGGCCTAGGAAGGTGGGTCTAAGCAGTGGGGGGGTCCCGACCCCAGCCCAGCGTGGGCATTACCGGGACAGGCCCCAATTGGAAGTCCCAATTGGGAAGAGCCCCAGTGGGACGAAGGCCCGAGTCGGGCATAGACAGGTCCGGGTGTGGGCAGGGAGCGCAAGGGGCGCGACCACAGGCCTGAGTGCGGGCATAGAAGGCCCGAGTGCAGGCAGCGAGCACAAGGAGCGCAAGCAAGGGCCCCAGTGGGGGCATTGAAGGCCCCAGTGTGGGCGACGAGCACAAGGAGCGTGAGTAAGAGCCCCAGGATGGGGCAGCGAAGTGCAAGAGGCGCGATTACAGGCCCGAGTGCGGGTATAGAGATCACGGGGAGCGCGGATACATACAATACATACATACAATACATGAGTGGCTGCGGAACATAGGGGAGACAGGCCTGAGCGGGGCACTGCCTGTGAGACACGAAGCCCCGAGAGGGGAATAAGCCCATTGGGAAGTCCAGGCTGGGCGAGAAGGGGCGCAGTCAGAAAGACGCCCCAGGAGGGGGTGCATATATTGAGTAGGCCCCGAGAGAGGACCAGCACCGGGGCTTGGAGAAAATCCCGGCATAGTAAGATCAGCCCCGTGCCAAGAAGGGTAGGAAGGCAGCCTCCACTGACAATACTAAGATCAAAGACGTGGCGGGTGAGCTAGAGGATGCATTCAAGGCCTAGGTTGGCACGGTAAGCGAGGGCACTAGGGGAGATCACGGCACCCCCTAGGGGCCGTCCTGCCATACACTGCAATCCATACTTATCATATGAACTGAAAACTGATTTCTGCTTAGTATGCTTTTATACATACACAACCTTGAGACTGTATGTAATATGTGCCATTGTTCCATGTACGGTAGAAATACACTATATGCAAGTAATCCAATACCTCTTTGCATCACCTCTTGTTTTATTTCTGGTTCTGAGATAGTTAAAAATGCAGAGCCAGATTGTCAATGGATGTAAATCAATGTAGCTGCATTGTAGTCAATGGAGCAACACCAATCTGCCCCAGCTGAGAATCTGATCCTCACAGTTTCATTCCCACATGCAGATAAATTCTCTCTCCATCTGCTTCATTCTCAATGGATAAGCAAAAGCACCTTGGGGTCCAATCCTGTGAGTGCTGAATCCCTTCAATTCCCAGTGACATCAATGAGCGCTGCAGGAAGGATTCAGCACCTTGAATGATCTGTGAGTGAATCTGGTTTCTAAACCTGTGCTTGGAATTGCAAACAGGCAATAGATATTATTGAACTTTTGTTTTTATGATAATGTCCCCTTTGTCTACACTTCATTTGAGGATGAGGGAGATAGGCAGGATTGTGTTATCTCTCATCCTCAGCTCGCTGCACTGCACGGTGGTGTCATTTTTCAAACAAAGCTTGAAGACTTGCTATATCTGCTGATCCTGATTTCTTACTTTTTACTTTCTCAGCTCCCCTCCCCCATGCGACAGAGATGAAAACATCAATATCTGTTCTGGGTTTCCAAAGTGTGTAATTTGTTATTAATTTGGGGGACAAACAGTTATCTGACATTTCATTTAATATTTCTTTATCTCCATCCATCAAACCCAAGGTAACTTACAGGGGGGCTCAGTGTCAGAGCTAGTAACTCCACAAGTTTGTTCAAACAATGAAGTTGTGACTAACTCTGTGTGATAAGATATCCCCTAAACTACCCTCCATTGCCCTTTTCATATTTTATTCATGTAAAATTATAATGCGTTCATTTGAAAGTCATTCTCTTTATTTCTAAAGCTGAACAACTCAGGTCAGGAAAACTATTATTAGGAACATGTTTATTTATAACAACTAGTTTAGCATTAAGCAATGAGTTATGACAGGCTGGGCATTTTGGGAGTATTATTGTATGCCTTGGGTAAATTCAGAGGCACAACGCTGAAGGCAAAGGGGCCTTTCACCATCCAAGACATGCAGCAGGCCTCCAAAAATGAACTGCCACAAGCCTCTCATTGCTGTTATGGAAATGAAGCACTAGAAACAGAGAAATCTGGACCTGCACTGGTGCTTGCTGATGTGCATATCGTACTGCTGATAGCCTGTCGGACAATCCCAGTGACTCTCGCCTGCACTAGCAATTCCACAACACTAAGGGCCGTGTGTAGACGAAACGAAGGGCATGTGTGCATGACAACTTTAAAGCAGGTTAAATGCTTTTGCACTGCTTTAATGGTGTGAGTGTTTTCATGCGTCGGCAGCATATTGCGCATTAATTCCAGCTGCTGTAGCACATTTGGCGGCATAATGCGCCTTAAATGACTTTGTGGTGCAACAAACTAAAACACCTCTAAGGTGTTTTAGTTTGCTGCCCTACAGCCATGGAGCAAAGCACCAGGCTCTGTGCACCTCAGGGGCTGTGCAGTCAGCCTGTGCAGGCAGCCTGGAAACAGCCCCGGGAGGCAGGCTTCACTGAGCAGTGAGCCTAATCTTTTTTTTTCTCCCACCCTGGAGCCTGCCTGCCTGCACAGGGACCTGGTCCTTCTCTCTGTGGCCGCGATGTCCCCCAGGACCACCCGAGCCGGGTGCCTGAGGGCAAGTGCCACCTGGGAGGGGGGCTGCCACTGCTGCAGAAGGAAGCACCAGCCTCCCTAGTCCCCCAGGGACCGCTCTGCCTCCCAGCAACTCATCCTCCCCTGCCTGCCACTAGAGAGGCAGGGAAAACATAGGTGTACATGACACAGGGGTTTACTTTGCCCTAAATTGAAGCGGTGTTTTTGAAAACCTCAGTGCCTTCAATTTAGGGTGAAATAAACCCCTGTTTCCTCTACACACTCCCAAGGAGAACACTTTAGTGACTCATTTAAAACCAGGGCCACTGTCAGGTTTTAGGAGAGTTGGAACAACAGTTAAAAGCAAGGCTTCATGCTGCTCCGGGTTTTTAACAGCTATCCCTCCCTTTTGGCCACTACCTGTTTTCTTCTTTGCATTGTTCAATGCCTCCTTGTATTTTAAAACCAATTAATTCCATTTTATGCCTAGTTTTATGGGGTTTTGCAGTTTTTTTTTTCAAAAGCTGTTAAAGTGTATACATTATAAATACTTTTCAAATTAGTTTTTATTTAGTTTTATATAACCAGGTGCTTCTAGGTCATGAGGCACCTGAGATGAGGCAGGCAGAAAATTGACTGACTAAGAGGAAGGGAGAGAGGAGCAGGCCACATACTAACCTGCAGAACAAGGGGCCTGGTGATCACAGAGGGTTCTTCCTATTATGAAAATGTTGAAAATACTTTTCAACATTTACTTCAAGATTTCTTGGAGTCTCAGACCAGTAGAGACTCCCTATGCCTGCCGAAGCGTGCGCTTGAAAGCTTGCCAAGAACTTTTTTCCAACTAATATTTATTAGTTGGTCTAATAAAAAAGATCCCATCATAGCTACCCAAAGAACCTTACCTAAAAATACTTTAGTGAGTTGTTTATCACTCAGGCTCCAGTGCTGTGTGGCAGAGAGCAACAGCTGCTTCATGGCAACTCAGTTCCCTGATGGATTAGGATGTTTCCTCTTTTCTGTGGTCGTCACTGGGGGCCTGTCACAGACTTCCCACTCCTTCTGTACAACAAGAAACCATCACTTGTGATATAGTTGCTTCCATAAATGCACAGATTCTAAGCACGTCACTCTCCCCCCACCACTTCCTCTTCTTTAGGGAAGAGATCCTGCATGGCAGAGCTGTTTAGGGATAATGCAAGGGACACGCTGAACCTTGAGTCATACAGCTGAGGGGTTCAATCAAGTGGCCAGGGCCAGAATAATGGGGTCTTGATTCTGGTGTATATATTTTTTAGTTTGTCAGGAAGGGTACTTATTCCATCCTGTATAGGGGCTGGAGATGGGCTCTTTCTTTTCCCCAGGAAGCTCTGGGGGAAGGTCCTGTTTACACGGAAGAGCAGAGGATTCAGCATCCACAGGTCAGGAGACACATCAGCCACCTTGTGTTTTTTGTCTGCTCCTCTCTCCTCTCTTTCGACATGAAACAGGCTCAGGATACAGGGAAGAGAAATATGAAGTGACTGGTACTAGAGGGCAATCATGCTGGCTTCTTCTGCGGTTGCTTGCAGCAAACGTCAAGCAGCATATTTAGAAAACCAAAACTGCTTGGCAGAATTGGGAGTTTTTCAAACTACATTTTTCTTTAACCAAAAAAAAAAAAAAAGGAGAAGAAAAAGAAAAGCTTAAAAAACCCAAATATTTTCTTCAGGTTTTTGTTTTTCAAAATTTTAAAGACATGTTGGACAAAAATTGGAAAATGAAAACATTTTACATCTTTTTCAGCTTGTGGTTATTCCTCCCCTCCACATTTTTAGTGGGAGAATGGAAACAAAGAAAGGGGAAAGCAAATTATTAAACTGTTAAAAGTGAAGTGTTAAAAAAAGCAGATCAAAATTTTGAAAACAAATTTTTTTAAAAATAAAAGTCTCTAAATTTTTTTGAACAAACAAGGAATTCTATTTCAAAATGATTTAGAAAGTTTTTAATTTGGGGGAAGTTCTCACCTCCTATGTTTTACACTGCTTACCTCTCACAATAGGATGGGATTAGATTACCACCCCCTTTGCATTTAGGGTTAGGTTAGATCTATTTCTCCTCCCTCTCTGCGGACAGAGCCATTATGATGACTCAGTTAAAGTTTCAGTTAACTTGTTAAGCAGCCAGCTGAAGGAAAGATAGTGCCAAATGGCAGCAGTCCAGTTACCTCTGCTTCACCTTGTTCTGCACCTTTGGAGCGGTGAAGTGATTTGGGAGTTCCTCTGGAATCAGGGATTGCTTGCTGTGGGTTTCCAGAGGCCATGGGTAATGATAAGATGGACCATAATTTAAAACTCTAAGGGGAAACCACTGTGAACGTTTCACCTTAGCACTTCAGTTTACTTTTCCAGACTATTCTCATGAGGGAAAGGGCCAAGAGCTTACTATAAAATGAAAACAAACCAAGATAACATTTATGTTGCTACAGCTAGGGGCATGTCTACACGTGGCATATTAGAGTACTAAACTTAATGTGCAGTAGCAAAGGCACATTAATGCACATGTAGATAAGTCTGCTCTTACTTTAGGCCTGAGCTTAATTGTTCTGTCTTGATTAACTCCTAATTCAGGACAGCACTTAAGTCTGTCCTTCAGGAGGGGCTTAAGTTAAATACATGCTTAATTCTGATCCTAAATGGAGATGCTTTCCTGGAGTCTTTTATAGTAAAATCAAAAGAATAAGCATTTTCAATTACATTTATAATAATAATTTTTAAAATATACTCCACTGTAGTTTTGGCCAAAGAGGAGAGAATATTTCACTAAAATATAATGCTTTAAAAAAATTCAAAATTTCTTTACAATGTCAAAAGCAAAACACCTTTGGTACCTTTACATAGAAGTCATGGAGGATGACAGTGTGAATCACTACATAATTGTAACAGCCTGCACATTTGACTAAAAAGAAATTACTGGTAGATATTTTGAGACAAGTTATTATGGTGCAGCATGGGCAACTGGTACCTCCTGACTCTGGGGAGGGCACCAGCGTCTGATCGCCAACTGGGGGGAGGGGGACAGGTGTTCCCCAGTGGTTCATCACTGACCCTGGAAGTGCCAGCAGCAAAACCAGAAGTGCTGCCAGCAAAACTGGAAGTGCCGCCTGCACATCTCGGGGGGCGGGGGCGCCAGCCAGTGCTTTCCATTCCCTGGCTGGTGAGGGCCGGTCCATGGGGGGCAATCTCAGGGGGGCATGTCCCCTCTATGTATCGCCTATGTGATGCAGCAAATCAGGTAAATATTTATTTGAACTGACCAAACTAGGAATCTGATCCAAAGCTAATAGTTAATGACTATCTTTAGGGTTGTGGGGGCACATCTACATGTGCATTTACATACTGTTCAGTAAGCAGATTTAGGCCAGTGCCTACACATTCAGGTGTTAAAGCAGTTTGTGGACTGACTTGGGTGTAAAGTTAGTCCCAAGTCAGTCCACACACACAGTGTTAGTGCGCAGTAACATTTCTACACATGCATTACTGTGTAGGAACTAATTCGGTGTAAATTTGCTACCTGCATCATGCAAGTAGCAAATTTACACCCAAGCTGATATAAGTTGCCATAGGTACTGCACAGTACAGGTGTGCATGTGTAGATGCATGCCCATACTGCATAGTAATATTTGGTTACTGTGCAGTAACTTAAGTTACTGCACAGTAAATGTGCATGTGTAGACGTGTTCTGGGTGTTCAAATACAGCCCAACAAGTGATAGATACCTCAGTAGCTGGTGCACTGCAGAGAGCTGTACTGGTTGTATGCTGCTGTCTCCCTCTAACTTGTTTCAGCTGTCAACTTGCATTAAAATGACTTCAAACTGCATTTAAAAATTGAATGCTTACCTAACATTTTTTTCTTGTGTAAGCAATTACAATTTTTAGGTGCCCAACTTGAGGCATCCTACAGGACCTGAACTTCAGCACTTTCTAAAAATCAGGACTAACAAATGCTCTCAAAGGGAGCAATCCAAAACTGGAAATGTCCCTAAATCACTAGTTACTTTTGAAAATACTGGTAATAAAACACTCAAGCTTGTGGCAAACCATGAGCACAAGACATATCAAAAATCTAAATTTTGGGGTAATTCAATTACATGACTTGCAACAGCAGTACCAAAAGGATCATCATCAGATTTAAGCATCTGCTGGCATAGGAAGAAAGCAGAATCAATGCTGAAACTAGTGAAAAGAAAACCATTACGCAGGATTTTGCACACTGTCCTTTAGCATTTGGAGATAAGAGGCTTTTAGAGCTAGAGGACAGTGTTCCCTGCCTTCTTGCTAAATGTGTTTATATGAAATAATTTGGCAGAGTTGTGGGTATTGGTTACAAATTTTGCAGTCATTACTAAAGCCCAGGTCTTCCTCCTAATGAACTAAATGGGACTGTTTCCTGAGTAAGATCTGAGGAAATACATGACTTGAAAATTTAAAAATTAAGCCTCACAGTATTGCTCTGTTTAATATCCCACAGGGCTTAAATGATTTGCCCAAAGTCACACAGTGAATCGGGGAATGAGCCAGGAGCAGAACACAGGACTTCTGGCATTCAGTCTTGTTTTACTAGACACATGTTTGCAGATGTTAATGGTTAATGGAATGGTAATTCACAGAAGCAAGAAAATGCAAACAAAATCTTCCCCTGGCTTCTTAGTATGTCTAAGTATAGCTTCACAGCACACATACAGGGCCAACTTATTCTGCTTTTTTGATGCATGTTCTTCCATTGGTTTAAATGGAATTTCACAACTGAGGAAGGTGGCAGGATTTGATTTCTGATGTGCGGTATCCAACAGGCAATTTGAACCCTGCAATACCGATACACAACAGAAAGAAGAGAATGAGTAGTAGCCCTAATTTCACTTCTAGGTTTGGGGGTTTCAGTCAAACTTAGTACATAAACTAGAGCTGAATGTGTATTAGTAATAGATACCTAGTTAGTTAAAATGCAAAAGGAAAATAATGCTACTAGGTATCACCTGGCACCAAACAAAAGAGAGGTTAAATCAAAACAGAACATGCTTGTAGGAACAGATAGATTATTTTCTGGTTTTAATCTGTCAGCTGACTCAGATAGAAAGGCTGTGAACAGATTTTTGCCCTTAGGGCAACACACAAAGTTTTATGGAGGAACAAAAGTTGAGCATATAGATGTCCTTGCTGCTTGTTGATCCATAAATGCCCAAAAATGTTTGTGTGACAATACCTGTTTATCCTCCTTTATTGCAGTGAACGTCTGTATGGTTATGGTGCATCAGCTGAATATACTGTCAGTACTGGCGGTACTTCTTACATCCCTGAGACACAAGACCCCAGGAGTGGAGACTCTCTCCCAAATCCTTAGGTCCTCTGTGCCAGGAGCAGTGTGTACAGCTCAGCTGGTTTGCAGACGTGTTTTTTTAGACATCCTTGACACATAGGTACGCCAGCAATGGGGAGATGATTTGATTCTGGGGGCTGGGGATGTCAGAAAACTGTGTGTAGCCTGGGTGCACCTGTGATTTTTAAAAGTGTCTGCACTTTGGGGCCAGGCTAGCCATCAGCTGCCTGTGGCAATGGGCAGGAAGGAGGTGGAGCAACAGGGAACTTATGGGGTTTACAGTCCCATTGCTGGGGACTTTAAACCTCATACCTAGCAGCTGTGGCCATACTGCTGGGGTGCAGGGATCAGAGACTCCCTGTGGGATTTAAAGACTCCTGTGGCGATCCTGTGACCCCCTGCATCCTGGCAGCCTGACCAGAGCTGCTGGCTGTGGGGTTTTGACAATCAGCTGATTGTCAGCACTGCCTGGACTGCCTTGGTCTCCAACCAGACATGGGGCTGTACTAGCCAGGCCAACAATCAGCTGATTGTCATCTGACCACATGGGAGCCTTACTCTTTATACCTGTTTTGAAAGGTGGATATAACAATCTCCATTGTGAGGTGCATGACAGCACAACTGGTGGTACAATAACTACAACGGCTCTTTATAGCTGAAGAGAGAGGAAGACCAATTCTAAGCCAGTTGAATACATGAAGCCCTGATGACACCAAGCTTGCAGCACAGGGGGAGCTGAAAGAGTATGGATGGTGTGAATGAAAAAGGGAATGCAGCAGACAGCTAAAAGGTCAAACAAAATGTGAAAGGAAATTCAGTGTTTCAGATAATAACAGTTCACAGCAAAGATACAAACTCCGTGAGAAGTGAGTGGAGTGGAAGAGAGTGAAAAGCTCAAACTTATTACAGTTCTCTGTTTCTTTCTAAAAAACCCCTGACACAGAATTAAATTTAAAAAAGGAAAAGAAAAAACACACTAAGAGGATCCCCCCACTTTTGAACTGCAACAAAGAAGCAACCTGAAAAATCTTACCAGAAAAAACTTCCAAGACTTCACTCTTCACTTCTCTTTTCCTAGACACTGGGTGTGGGGACAATACTGAAAGCCACCAGAGAAGCACCCAGCTGCTGCCTTCATACATTGAATGCTATTTTAGGACTTCTAAATTGAGCCAAATTGTCCAAACCCAGTTGGTAGAAACTGGCTTATGCTGTATGAAAAAAAAAGTCTGGATTTAATTTTTAAAATAATATTAGCTTAATGATTTTATTTGGAGGGAGGGAAAATTATGTTTATTTTACAGGCTTTACACTCTCAGTGCTTAAAAAAGAAAAGAGGGTGATGATGATGATACCGATGCCACAGGTAAAGCAACCAGAACTTTATCCTAAGACATTTTCTATTATGGAAGCACTAGCCAAAGCAATTTTTTTATTTACACATAAATGAAAACTAGAACTTGGTGCTTAATAATTATGGCTGTTTGCAGATGTGGAAAAAAAACAACAGATAATGGCGCTTTACTTTAAACTTGTCCCACCCCAAGCCCAGCACATGCCCAGAGGAGGCAGTGTGTTAACTGCACCTGGCTTTCCCAATGTCTGTAGAGTTCAGGCAGTAGTGGGCCTTTTTTGGTGCTTTTATCTAATAGCTGACTGAATCAGCCTTAGTTAAAAGAGCCAAAAAGCCCCGCTGAAGTGCCTAATCTATATAGACACTGCAGAGATGGGTTGAAGTAACACGCTGCTGCCTCTGGTAGAGCACATTTTTTCCCCCTTGTCTGTCAGTGCCTTATGTTCCATGGACTAAGTCCTATGCTTTGAAACGCAAGCACTCTTTGCAATATACTCAATTTTTCAAAGCCAACTTTGGCTGTTGTGTCCACTATTTATTATTGCTGTTGAGTTGGCCAAGTGTGAATTCAATCTGGTAACCATTAGAAACGCATGTGATCTTATTGAAGCTATTGAACAACTCGTGTGGGTAAGAACTGCTCCCATGACTAGGGCTGCATGATAGGGCTCTTTGTGATCTTGGGCCAAATCCCACAGTCCCTCTCAAGTTAACTGTTAGGACTGCTCATATGAATAAAGCAAGCAGCATTCATCTGTGTTTGTGCATTATAAGACCACGTTTTAAATATGTGCTTTCGTGACTGCCTATAAGTAACAAAGGTGGGTTTTTTTAAATGCCTATTCCTTATTTAGAGTCTCTGTCAAAGGGGGAAAAGACTGCTTGGAGAGAGCATTTCACTCTGGAAGATAAAAAATATGTAAACCCTGCTTAATTTGTTATAATAATGTCTTAATTGTATTAGTTACATGAAGCCCACACAGTGTTAACACATATAAAGGGTCCCAGCTTGCAACTGAGGGATTGCAAACATAGCTGATCATAGACTTTACTTTTGCAAGTCATCCAATTGACATGACTGGGGCTACTCGTATTAGTTAATAAAGATAGATTTTAGTGATTGACAGTTAAAAAAGGGGAAAAAACAGCCAACAAACAGCCAATCAACCAAAACAAAGTCTCTGTAAAGTCCCTGGAACCAAATTTTTAGGAGGGCAAGTTTAGGTTGGAGCATGTTCTATTTTTGCTGTGAGGAAAGAAGACTGAGGGTTCAGAACAAGGAGGCAGAGCATCTGCAACCACCTCTGTCTACATGCAGTGCTGGATAAGTCACTTAGATCCAGGCTTTGCTACAGTTGTAACAGCGCTGACATAGCTGCTGAGGGTTTCCCAAATTTTGGCATGATTTTTCTTTTTTTGTTTGTTGCATGAGCAGGACAACTTGCCTATAGCAACGTGTTAAGAAATCATATTGCAGTCTATGTCATGGCTTAGTTATGATAAAATTACAGTTTGTCCAAAAGAAAATGAGCACTATGGAGTGTGAATACTGTAGAATGTATTATTACACAGACTTCTTTACATTGGCTCTTTAAGATTCTGTTAAGCACCTAGAGTTGCAGATAATTTAAGTCAAAAAGGGGAAAAAATTGTGTGGGTTGAATCACATTTGTGCATAAGCTCTGCCAAATTAGATCTAATTATTGGTCCATCGAGTTGGTATTCAGCAAACATCAGCCACAATTCCTTGATACTACAGAGGAGGATAAGAAACCAAAGCCTGCCGTCAACCTGGGTACAATTTTCAGTTGTGCCTAGACAAATAAGAAATCTACATTCCATTTTCATAACTATAATTTTTTTATCCTTTTGTGAAAGCAATGCAAGAAATTGGGTAGACACTCTTAAGGCAGGATGCATTGTTTAGTTTGTTTTATAATACATCAGTTCCAAAATGACTTATGTTAAACAGATATAAACCATCCAGCACTGAAATAAAAGTAATTATTTAGGGTTCCTCTAGATGTTCAGGTAAAAGTATGATAGGATCTGATGCACAATCCACACAATCACGCCTCCTGCCATGCCACATGTCAGATGTTATCACACCTTATTGCTGGTGCAGGGGCATCTTATCCCAGGCTCCCCCTGCACTGGCAAGTAGCAAGCTCCTGGATCTGTGAGTCCCGCAGCTGATAAGACTTGAAGCTGGGGCAGCACTCCATGCATTGCTGTGGATGTAAGTCCTGTCAGCTGATGGGACTCCCAGCCATGGCAGCACTGCAGGACTTTCAGCTATGGCAATGTATGGTGCCCCCCCTATGGCTAGGAGCCCTGTCAGCATGGGCTTCTAGCTGTTGAGGCATAGCTATGCTACATGTTCATAAGAAAGCTGGATAGAAGCCAGCTATAAAGTTCTTACACATTTTCTAGCTCTAACTTTACAGCTGGATGGAACTTTTTATTGTGTCATTGTTACTTTGCACATGTAGTTCGTCTAAATTAATTGTGCAGTTAATCAGTTGCTTATGTAATACATGTAACATAAAGAGGGAGCCATAGTCTTTTGCGTTGCTTTAGTCAAATGGGTTTAAATTTGCATATTAGTTAAACTGGGTCAGCCCTTTGTGTAGGAACTTACAGGCCTAAGTGCCTTTGGCTTTCCATGGGACATTTCGATAGTGTAACAGAACTGTTGTAGCTATGATCAGGGACAGATCCAGGGGTGGTGCAGTTTCAGTCCCTTTGATTCATGGATTCCTGGTCCACCCAAAGTTTAAAGCCAACTGCCTGGCAGCGGCAGCAGCACTTCTATTCAGGCATCAGCGAGGGAGTCAATTGACGTTATGGCTCATTATCATCTACCTGATTCCCTCTAAACTTCTCATTCCATAGGTGTTAATGACCCTTCTTCCTTTTTCATGGTCTTTAATGATTTCACTACTCAAGCTATTCTTACTTCTGCAATTCTGCTGTCTGTTAGCTGCTCCTAGTAACATAGCTTCCATTTCACAGCCCTGTAGACTGCTTACTTTAACTCTAACAAGAAACATTAACTCAGGTGTGAAAATATCAACTCAGGTGAACATTATCTCAGGTGTGGAAATAACTTTCAATGAAGCATTACCTGCACTGTCAAGATACTCAAGAGGGCTCAATTTTGTTTTATGAATTTGAAGGAGACATCCATTTCACTATAATGACTACAGCATTATTACAGAATCAAACAGCATCTTCTGATTATTTTTGCCTTGTGTGTTGTAGTTTTATATATAATGTATGATATAGCAAATTAATATACATTCCAAATTTTTTTTCTCTTCGGTCTTAAATTGATAGCAAAATCTGTAGCTCTAGATCTCTTGTTTATTAGCTTACAGTTTCTTTTTAACTGGAGAAAAATTTGTTGTGTTACATGTGATGATGTACCACACCATCTGCACACCATCTGCACCCCGCTTTTCTAAATCCTAGATCCGCCCATGGCCATGATGGTTCAATAATTATGTGAGAGGCAAGATTTCTTAAGGTGATAACTTTTACTGGATCAGCTGCATAGCTGGAATAGTTTTTCATTCAGAAGCTTGTCTATCTCTACCCCAATTATGCAGTTTGGTGCAAGAAAAGATATGACCCTAAGAAATCTTTGCCTCTCACACAATAGGACATTTGACATTTCTACTCTGTGCATGCAGTGTGCGTGGGTGGGAATCTATAATGTAGATACTTTGGGTCACAGGCCCATCCTATCTATGCCCTGCCCAAAGGGGCCCCAATCCAGATCAGGCTCCCCAGAGACTATGTAATAAAATAATTAATAATGACAACAGCAGCAATTAAGTTAAAATTCCCCCTTTTTCACTGATGCTTAGTCACTCATGTGTTAAAAGATTATATTTTATTAATATATATTATTTAGTGTAGTCTTATTCTGCCTATAGCTACAGACCTACTTACTGGTCATCTATGTCTGATGATGAGATTTACTGAGCACTAGCAGCTTCTATTGATGTGACTAGTTGCCCTACTTATATCAGTACCCATATGCCTGCAGTCTATGAGCAAGCACACATCTCTAGTTCTATTTTTATGTCCTTTTATTCCCCTCTTCCATGTATTTACTGAATAAAAATTCACACATGCCTTTAGGATCCCTTTCAATCCAAGCAGTATTAACTGGGAAGACAGAATTTTTGGAGCTACTACATTTTGGTCTTTATCTTCTAATCAGAACAATTTTTTTGGAAAAAATATATAGCACAATTGGAACATACGTTTGGGAGGAGGAGGGGGAAAGGCGAGTATGTGAACCTTTTTATCCCCAGCTCACTTATTTATTTATATATTTATTTTATAAATAGTGTTCAACCTCCAGGCACCAACAACAGGAACAGCTGGAAAGGCTAAAACAATCTTAGTCTGCATGGTCTAAAAAACTCACAATGGCAGGAATTAAAGTAAGTATGAAAAAATCAGGATGGGGCCAGATATCAGGATGGGCCCAAATATTTTGGAAAGTCTTTAACCCTTGCACTCCTGGTCAGCTTTTGGCTGTTTTGAGGTGCTGTTTTTTTTTAATCAAGCTTCAGTCACTTCCTCCCTTACCAATGCAATACCACAGCTGGCAAAGCAAACAAAACTCTAGCTTGCATCTACCGATGCATCTCAAGCAAGACCCAGGACGTTATCCTCTTGCTGTACTCAGCCTTGGTGAGGCTGCAGCTGGAGTACTGCATCCAATTCTGGGCTCCACAATTTAGGAAGGATGTGGAGAAGCTTGGAAGAGTCCAGAGGAGAGCCATGCATATTACCAGAGGGCAAGAGAACAGGCCTTATGAAGACAGGCTGAGAGCCATGGGACTCTTCATCCTGGAAAAGCGCAGGCTCAGGGGTGACTTGTTGGCAGGCTATAAGTACATAAGGGGTATGCATCAGGATCTGGTGGAATGCCTGTTTAC
Organism: Crocodylus porosus; assembly: GCF_001723895.1. Lineage (NCBI taxonomy): Eukaryota > Metazoa > Chordata > Crocodylia > Crocodylidae > Crocodylus > Crocodylus porosus. The sequence continues at coordinate 86,028,086 of NW_017728906.1, read as the reverse complement.
CAGAGCACCCCAAGGGATGACAGAATCCAATGGTCTCAAACTCCTGCAAGACTGTTTTAGGCTGAACATAAAGAAAAACTTTACTGTCCAAGCCCCAAGGCCTGGAATAGATTCCCCCCATAGGTGGTGCAAGCACCTTCTCTGGGCACTTATCCTGCTGGGATCCTTTGACCTTAGCTGACTTCCTGCTCCTTGGGCAGGGGCTGGACCCGATGATCTTGTGAGGTCCCTTTCAGCCCTCATGTCTGTGAAATCTTTCACTGCTGGAAACTCTCTCTGTACTAAGCATGGTCCCCTTTATGTGCCAGTGACTGATTTGTCTACGAGGTCTCACAAATAATCACTATGGATTGCTGACTAGGTGGGAGCAAATTTTTATAGGAATTGGAGGGCCATCAGGTAAGGAGAAAACTGGGAGAAAGTATATATTCAGCTGGTAGACAGAGAACCTGCAGCATGAAGATGAGAGCGTGAGAAAACAGAGAGGGACCTTTGGCAGTGTCGCAGAGCACTTAGGTGCCCTGCGCCTGAAAACAGAAACGGCTCAGGAGAGACCCTTAGTGTTGAGAAGGGGGAGGCGCCAGTCACCAGGGCAGCACAGGTGCTGGTAGCTAGGGCAACCAGTGAAACCAGCTGACAGGAAGGGGCAGGGCTTAGCCCTTATTAAGCCCAGACAGGAGGCCAGGTGGGCGGGGGGGAGGCAGGGAGAAGCCCTGAGCAAAAGGGGGGGCAGGGAGAAGCCCTAAGCAAAAGTGGGGGGCAGGGAGAAGCCCCGGGAAGGTAAAGAAGAGGGCCAAATCACAGCAGGTCCCAGGTCAAAATCCTGTTAGTACCATCTGCGAGGCTTGGGTTGCGGTGTAGGGGAGGAAAAGGAGCCGCAGATAGCGCCCCTTGGTACGAGGGCGTATAAAATGGGCAGCCTCCCGCTAATTACATCACTCAATCAATTAAGGTCAAGGCATGGCAGGCGAGTAAGCAGGCGGCTAGCTCATAACAGGAGGGCGGAGTCACCACTAGAAAGATTCCAGTAGCGATGCTCCTGTCACAGGCAGGTTGCAGGTTGCTCAAACTGTTAGGAGAGTGGTCCCATTTTGTGGCAGATCAGTGAAGGAGGTAAGGCCCTTCCTTCTCAAATCGTGGGTCACAGAACAACATTATCTTTTGAAAAACCTGTGCGTTGGGTTTCTTTTGAATGTGCAGATAAGTGACAAAATTCCATGCACGTTTATGGGGCACAATCAAGTGAAGGAAATATTTCCAGAAGGCAAAACCTGAGCCTTGTGGGTCTAAGAGGAAGGAAGGACCTTGAGGCTTAATCCTTTCTCCCTTCCATACTTTAAACCAGTGGTTCTCAACCTTTTTTGTACCAGGACCCATTTGTAAACATCAATGGGCAGTCCCAATGCAATGCCCCTCATTCCTGACCTGCTGCCCCCCACCCCCAGCTCCCAGTGTGTGGGAGGCATGGGGGCCCCAAGCAGCCCTATACAGGCTTGAACACTGCCAGTCTGCTAGAGAAAAGCCACAGTTTCCCATGTTTTTCTCCTTTAAAGGAGAATCCATTTTTAAAGTTTGTTCTTGACCCTTCCATATATTCTTACAGGTTGAGAAATGCTACTTTAAGCCACCATTTGGTTTGGTAAGGCTCTTCAGTGCATTAAAAACACAGGTTGGGGCCTGAGGACTGTAATGGCTGCCCATACATCCTTAGAAAGAAACGGCCAGTTACTCTTTCAGTCTGTCCAGACAATGATTGTATAATAACCCATAGCAGAACTGAAGAAGAGATTTCAAGTGGATGCCAGAAAGTACTTTTTCACTTAGAGTGGCAACTCTGAAAAAGGAAGCATCTGGCACATTTGTTCAGACCAAGAAAATTAGGTCATACAGGAAAGTATTTGATGCCCTTCCCAAGGAACATAACACTAAGAATGCATGTAGCTAGCATGGCAGAATTCTCCTCTTCACCCCTATTTCATATCATCATGTCTTGTATTGTTCTCAGAAATTGTACTATTTTTAGATTCTATTGAGCCGAACATCATAGCTTTTATCAACTATCATCTTCCTCCTGCCAGTAATAGGAGCTTAAAAGCAAAGAGCTTTGTTAAAAGGATTCAAGGTCAACTACTTTGGTGCATTATATTATAACTGGGTGTTTTTAACAGAGGCTTTTTCAAAACGTTACCTTAGACTGAGTGGGTGGGGGGGTGTTGTTTTTGTTGTTGTTTTTTAAATGAATGTCCTTTTCCTGGTTTGCAGCATTTCTCATGTGTCCATCACTTCCTGTCTCTTTTTCAGGAGATTTGAGAAGTTGAGGAATATGCTAATGAAGCAGTTGCTAAGCCAAGTCAAATGACAGCAGAGTAATTAATTAAAATTAGGCCATGGTTTTTAAGTGCTTTCCAGGTGCTTGCTGTCTTCCCAGCGGAAAGAAACGTATTAAGCACGTTTATTTTCCTGCTAGGAAGATCTCAGAATTTTGGTGGCTTTGGACAATAACTCAGTTCTGAGCTGGCCTTTAGGGTCTGAAAAGCTTTGGTTCCACCTGATTTTAGGAAGCTAGGAACATTAAGACTAATTAACCTTCTGTCTCCAAGGGGAGCAGTGGAGTAAGTCAGATGCTATTGCCAGATTCTTTCATTGAGCCAATAAGAGTATCATGTCCTTCATCTTCTTCCAGAATGGCAGGTTGCAGAATAGCAGATTGACTCAACAGGAGAAAAGAAAAAGAACAAGACTTCTATAAAGTGCTGTGTACTCCGACTTTGCTGCCACAGCTTCTTTTGTCTTCCTTGGAAGCTGTGGGTGCTTCTCCTCTCCCAGGAGCAGGGTTGATAACCACAGAGAAGATTTGAAATTCTGATTTTTTCAGAGGGAAAAAGACTGAATGAAAAATTTTAAGCTTCTGTAATTATTATCCCCATCAACAAAAGATGGGAAAACAGAGATGAAAAGGTTCAGTGCCATAGTTAATGCCACAGAAGATTCTGCTGTCAGAGGTGGGATTAAAATCCAGGAATATCCCTTGATCTGTGTCCATTGCTTTGTGTTCCATGTTGTATTACTTCCTACACTACTGCTCTGCTAGTCTTCATTTTCAAAGCAGAAGCACCGGCTCTGTTTCTGGCAGCTGGCTAGGAGGGAGCTTGTGGCAGGCCTGCTGCCATCACTGGAAGCCTCGGTGGCACCAGTCGTCACCACTCTGAGCAGACCTCTAGTACACCCAAAGACCAGGCTGAGTTCATGCTATCCAGTAAGAGGCTGTGGAAAATCTTGCTTCTGTAACAGGCATTTCCCACCTTGTTCATTTCCAAGGCTGTCTCCACAGAGAAGCAAGCCAGAAATTTAATTTTAGATGAAAGCTGAGGCTATAGAATAAAAACATAGAATCACAGAAAATTAGGGCTTGAAGGGACCTCAGGAGGTCATCTAGTTCAACCCCTGCTCAAGGTAGGACCATCAACCTGGAGGGAAGTGGGAAGTGGAGTCCCCCAGGGCTCAGTTCTTGGGTCTGCACTGTTCAATTTCTTTATTAGCGACTTGGACGATGGGGTGAAGAGCAGCCTGTTTAAATTCACAGACGACACCAAGATTTGAGGTGAGGTGGGCATGCTAGAAGGGAGGGACAGATTACAGCAGGACCTGGACAGGTTACAGGGGTGGGCAAATGAAAATAGGATGGGATTCAATAATGACAAGTGCAGCATACTGCACTTGGGCAATAAGAACCAGCAGTATACCTATAGGCTGGGGAACTCCCTTTTCAAAAGCATGATGGCAAAAAGAAATCTTGGAGTCATTATTGACTCCAACATGAACATGGGCCTAAAATGCGAGAGCATGGTCAGTAGGGCCTTGTCTTGCATCCGCAGATGCATCACAAGCAGGGCCAATGAGGTGATCCTCCCCCTCTATGCGACACTGGTCAGGCTGCAGTTGGAGTGCTGCATCCAGTTCTGGGCACTGCACTTCAGGAGGGATGAGGACAGCATTGAGAGGGTCCAAAGGAGGGCCACTGGCATGATCTGGGGCAACAGGGCAGGCCCTACAAGGAGAGGCTAAAGGACCTTAACCTGTTCAGCCGTCACAAGAGAAGGCTGAGGTGGGACCTGGTGGCTGTCTATAAACTTACTAGGGGGGGACCAGCAGGGTTTGGGAGAGACCTTGTTCCCCCAAGCGCCTCTCGGAGTAACAAGGAATAACGGCCATAAGTTGCTAGAGAGTAGGTTTAGACTAGACATTAAAAGGCACTACTTCAGTCAGGGTGGCTAGGATCTGGAACCAACTTCCAAGGGAAGTGGTGATGGCTCCTACCCTGGGGGGTCTTTAAGAGGAGGCTTGCCGTTTACCTAGCTGGGGTCATTTGAGCCTAGTTTTCTCTCCTGCCCAGGGCAGGGGGTCAGACTAGAAGATTTACAAGGTCCTTTCTGACCCTACATCTATGAATGTATGAATCCACAACTAGATCATCCCAGCCAAGGCTTTATCTAACCAGGCCTTAAAAACCTCCAAGGATGGAGCTTCCACTGCCTCTCTGGGTAATCTGTTCCAGTACTTTACTGCCCTCTGCATAAGAAAGTTTTTTCTCATATCTAACTTAAACTTCCTTTGCTGCAACTTGAGATGGTTGCTCCTTGTTCTGTCATCTGCCACCACTGAGAACAGCCTAGCTCCATCCTTTTTGGAACTACGCTTCAGGAACCTGAAGGTTATTACTAAATCCAACCTCAGCTTTCTCTTCTCCATATTAAAGTAGCCTAGTTCCGTCAGATTCTCCTCAGCCCTCTAACCATTTTTACTGACCTCTTCTGGACTCTCTCCAATTTATTCACATCCTTTCTGTAGTGGGGGGCCCAAAAATGGACACAGTACTCCAGATGTGGCCTCATCAGTCCAGAATAGAGGGCAAGAATCACTTCTCTCAATCTGCTGGCAACACCCTGATTAATGTAGCCCAGTATGCCATTAGTTTCTCAATAAGCACACTGTAGACTCATATTCAGCATTTTGTCCACTGTAACAGTAAGATCCTTTTCTGCTGCTTAGCCAGTCAGCACCCAACCTGTACCCAGGTATGGGATTGTTCTGTCCTAAGAACAGGATTTTGCACTTGTCCCAAGTGAACTTCCTGAGATTTTTTGTAGTCTAATCCTTCAGTTTGTCTAGGTCTCTCTGAATCCTAGCTCTACCCTATCTACTATTCCATACAACCTGGTTTAATTTACAAACTAGCTGAGGGTGCACTCCCATCGTATCTTCCAGATTGTTAATGAAGATATTGAACAAAACCAGCCCTAGGATCAACTCGTGGGGCACTCCACTTGATACTGGCTGCCAGCTACACATTGAGTCATTGAATACTACCTTTTGAGCCTGATGATCCAGCCAATTTTCTATCCATCTTACAGTACATTCATTCAACCTCGACTTCCTTAGCTTGCTTGCAAGAATTTAGCCTTGCTAAAGTCAAGATATATCACATCCATTGCTCTCCCCACATCCACAAAGCCAATAATCTCATCACAGAAGGCAATCAGGTTGGTCAGGCATGACTTGCCCTTGGTGAATCCATGCTGGCTGTTCCTACCTACTTCTCCTCTAGGCACTTAGAAATGGATTATTTGAGGACCTGTGCCAAGATTTCTCCAAGGATTGAGGTGAGGCTGACTAGCCTGTAGTTCCCTGAATCCTTCTTCTTCCCTTGTTTAAAGATGGACACTATATTTGCCCTTTTCCAATGGTCCAGGACCTCTCCTGACTGCCATGCGTTTTCAAAGATAATGGCTAGCAGCTCTGCAATCACATCAGCCAACTCCCTCAGCATCCTTGAGTGCATCATGTCTGGTCGCATGGATTTGTACATGTCCAGCTTTCCTAAATGTCTTTAACCTGTTCTTTTACCACTGATGGCTGCTCACCTCCTCCCCAAACTGTGCTGCCAGGTGCAGTAGTCTGGAAGCTGACCTTGCCTGTGAAAGGCTGAGGTTAAAAAGGCATTGAGTACTTACTAGCCTTTCTTGCATCGTCTGCCATCTGCTAATTAGCCCTGATGTTTCCAGCTTCCAAACATCAGGAGCAGAGGTTGGCACCACAGCTTTGTAAACCCTGAAGGCCAGCTCAGAACTGAGGTATTGTCCAAAGTCACCAAAATTCCTCTGTGACTTTTCTAGCAGGAAAATTAATGTGCTCAATGCCTTTTTTTCTGACTGGGAGACATCAAGTACCTGGAAAGCACTTTGCAAACAAAAGCCAATGAATCCTAAGTGACATTTAGAATTACCCCTGTAAACATACCAAAGTGGTGAATAGGCTTTGCCTAGAGCCTTGTCACAATTCTTCATGGAATTAGTATGAAAATTTAGTATGACCACGTCTGCTGCTTTCTGAATCATTCAGGCCCCACCCTCAACTCCTTAAAAAGGTTTTGCCACCTTCATAAACCACAAGTGCCATGCTGCTTCCTATTTAAAGAGCCTCAACACTGAATTGTAGTTTGAAATTGTATTTTTAGAGTGTATTAATTAATATGGAGTATCAGACATAAAATATGGCTAAACAGCTTGATTCTTCCCAATCTTCTCCTGCCTATATCTCCTTTCCATACCAGAGCTGCCATAGTTTGTGGCTCTTCTCCTCTGCTCTGTTGAACTGTTTCATTTTTATACTCCCTAAAATAAATTGCTCTGATTTCTTATTCTGCCACAAATGCTCTGAACTTTAATGGGAACGTAAACATCCATTTTACTCAGTCTATTCTAGGCCTTGTGCTTTTAGCAATATAGTTTATTTCATTCAGGGAATGGGTATAAGCTAGACTGGCAAAAACACATTTCTTGCTAGTAGGAGCTGCTGCTCTCAGGCTTTTGCTAGTATTAAAACTTCATTAAAAATCACACCCATAAATGACATTATTATTATACCAGAAAAAGTTTCTATTGTAAGTTTGGCACTGGGTGGAAATCTAGTATTTTGCTGTGCATATACTTTATACATGACTAAACAAGATATGATAAGCGCAAATCCAAGAGTAAACTGCATTTTGTTTCTTGTTAAATGTTTTTTTCCTATGTGTGAAGTGCACAGTTTTTAGATAGCACAACATTTTACTTTCTTCTCCTTGCCAGAAATGGAAAGGTGTACTGAACAGGTGTCAATAGATGGTAGGTGCCATTTGCTCTGAAGGGCAAGTGAAAGTGCTCCAGGGCGCCCCCTTTAGGCAGTCCTTCACAGAAACAGGGGCGGATTACGGGGTGATGGTTCCATTGGCAGTAAGGGTGTCCCTTGGGAGTCAGGGGCAGCATGGCACAGGGGGGGTACTCATGCCAGGGACATGCATGGGGTGGCAGATGACCATGAAAGCTTTGCAGGGCGCCTGATACCAATCCAGGAGCACCCGTGGGTCTGACTGTGCTGTGATGTCATGCCCCCATACCCACACAGCAACAAAAAATGCCTGGAGGCTACACTTCGTGGTGGGGAGTGCATGCCTCCTCCTCTCCAGCCGGGCCAGGGCCAAAGGCTAGGGGTGGGTGTGGGGCTTCCTGTGGACAGCTGCGGCTTCAGGGGGAACTATTTTGGAGTGAGGGGATTAGTGGTTTGCCAGCACCCCCTGCTGTAATTAAATACCAAAGATCAACGGGGTGGGTTGTAATGTGGCACTGGCTGCTGTAATTTACTGTGTGAATTGTGTACTGAGGTTTATTAGATTTAAAAGCTATCACTTGTATACAGCGATGAAACAATTTAAAACACACTGTGTCAATTTTAATAAACCTGTTTAATTTAGTGAGGATTAAACCCCCGTTATGTGTACAAGTGCCCTAAAGCACTATAAAAGTCTATACTGGGAATATGCTAGTGGCTCACTCATAGTTCAGTATTGTCCAGCTGGACTGCTGGATTGGTACGAGGTTATAATCCCAGTTTACAAGGTCCCAAACTTTAGAAATTCAAATGGGTTAGAGATTTCATAGCCAGCCAGCAGCCAAACAAAATGCCATAGTGCAAGGCAATTTTGTCTTGCAATGTCTTCCTGTGTATACATGACAGAGGGAGTATGGTTGTGAAAGAGGGATTTATACATGAGTAAAGAGATTGACAAAAAGGGAACTTTATTCCCCATTTAACATAAAGTAAACTCTGAACAAATAGAGATTAGGTAGGCCAAATTATTAATAGCTGCCTCTCATTAAATGAATTAAAGGATGTGACATCACTGTTTGTTTATATAAAAGTTCCCTCAGGGAATGTCATGACTTAGAGAAGCCAGAGAATGCTGATGTATTAATAATTACTCTGTGGAGAAAAAATAAAAAAAATCAGATAATAAAAGTTACAGTTACAGCTTTTTCTGTTGGTGTCTTCCTTGTGGAGAGTTTTCAACAATGATGATAATTTAAATAATAGCAAGATCTGTTACATACATTTCTAAGCAACAAGAAAGGACATTTTCAGATTCAATAAGAGTCTGTTTATCATATAATATGTGTGCAATTTATTGACAAGTAAGGAAAATTTGTTCACAGGTAGGAGAATCCTGGTTGGTTTATCAAATACAACCTAATACTTTTTTCCTTTTTTGTTTAAATGCTGTATCTATCTAAATCCTGTGATATTTCCACATGCAATTTATACCAATTTAAAAAATAAAGTTAAACAGACCCTGCACAGTATGTGTGAAAAACTATGCCTAGAGATGAACAAAAACTGGATCTTTTTTCCTGTGGAAAGTTCTGAGCTTTTGAAATTTTGCTTTATTTTGAATTAGAATAAAAAGTCAAAATCTCTTAATTTATTTGCAAAACAAAATAGTACAAAATATTCTGTTTCAAATTTACTGGCATATTTCAATTTACCAAAATGTTTCTTTTGTATGTGGTTGAAATGTTTCATTTCGAAAGGTCCAGATGTTTAGGTTTGATTTTTATCTCTTTGACTTTTGTTACAGTAGAATAGAATAGAATACTAATCATAGACAAAATGTCATATTATATTTATTACAACATAAGAGCAAGTAATACAGTTGAAGTATTCTGACCTCATGGAAATGAAGTATTTAGATAATTTTGCATAAAATATTGGCAAAATCGACAGACTTTAACAAGGAGGAGGAGGAAGTAGAGGAGGAAGAAGTAGAGGGCGAAACCGGGGAGGAGGCAACTCCACGCTCACCGCATTCTGCACAAGCTGAAGGAGGCAAGAAGGCCAGGAGGAGGAAGCGTCGTGTGATCGTCATTGGTGACTCCATCCTGAGAGGTACGGAGGGCCCCATCTGTCGCCGGGAACCCCTGGCACGCGAGGTCTGCTGCCTACCCGGAGCGAGGATTCAGGATGTGACAGGGATGCTCCAAACCATAATCCGGCCCACCGATTATTACCACATGGTCCTAGTCCATGTGGGCACTAACGATGTGGCCAGGAGGAGCCCTGATTGACTGATGGAGGACTAGTACGCTCTGGGGTGCGTGCTGAAGGAGATGGGTGCACAGGAGGTTTTCTCTTCTATCCTGCCAGTGAGTGGACGAGGCAGACAGCATGAAACATGCATCGCGGAGACCAACTGGCGGCTACAGGAATGGTGCTTCGAGGCGGGCTTTGGCTTCCTCAGCCATGACCGGCACATCACAACGAGAGACATGCTGGGATGGGATGGGCTCCACCTTTCCCCTAAAGGTAAGCATGTGTTCTCTTCTAGGCTGGTGGACCTACTCTGGCAGGCTTTAAACTAGGCTCTTCGGGGGAAGGGGTAGACGAGGGTGGAGGAAACATCAGACTGCCAGACCAAACAGCACCCACAACCACAGCCCAGCCCAGACCACCGAGCGAAGCAAATAAACAGGTAAGAGATAGGGGCCAGGGTAACGCTGGGACTAGGGGGTCAGTACCTACACCCACAGGAGGCCTCAAATGCCTCTACACAAACGCCTGTAGTATGGGTAACAAGCAGGAGGAAATCAGCCTCCTGCTGACTGACACCAGCCTGGACATAGTGGGGATTATAGAAACGTGGTGGGACTCAACGCATGATTGCGCGGTGAATGTCAAGGGCTATAGGCTGTACAGGAGGGATAGAATAGGAAAGAGAGGTGGGGGCATGGCACTCTATATTAAGGAGGAATACACATCCTCGTCAATTAGTAAGGAGTCAGGGGAGGGGCACTCTGAGGTGCTTTGGGTTAGGGTACAAGGTAGTCGAGGGGAAAGAGACTTAACGGTG